>NC_050583.1:56958129-57636463 GCF_013368585.1 Megalops cyprinoides
TTTGTGTTCTGGGGTTAAGTGCAGTTCTTTCAAAGAAAACTGAAAGGCAACTGAAAAATATCCTTTTTTGACAGTCTGTAAAGAAGGTGTTTAAATGGAAAGGTTTAATGGAAATGAATAACAATTAAGTCAACATGATTTATGCCCATTAATGCAACAGTTCAGTACTGTTTAGTATTAATTATATTGTCTTCATTTCACCCCTTTTGGTCAAGCCTACCCAAAACTTGTTGACAAACATTGGTTTGCAGATGTTTATTACAGTTCCAATACTGGTAAGAACATTGAGGTCTCTTTGGCTTGTAAAAGTAAAGGACCTGCTGACTTGGCCTCCCTTTTGCTGATGTTACCTGCATCTGGAAGAAAAAACAGCACAAAATATGTTCCAGAACATGGCCCTCTATAAAACACTTCTCAGGTGTCCGAGAGAAAGAATCATAACAGTCCATCTCATTAATTAATATGTTATGATTCAATTTCAGGCTCAGCGTCCAAGAAGATAACCATTTAAAAAGTGGTAATCTGAGGCCATAAACATATCATCCTGTAAGATTCCCAGTTAACATGTGCAGATAGGCTTACTGTCATGGTGACAGCCAGACTCATTTTTCAAGGGTCACGTCCCCCTCTTTCAGTGGTGCCAGTGTCATCTGAGCCATGTTCTCCCGTGCCAGGACTCGTCCCCCCGGCCTTGCACCCGGACGCTCATGTTACCTTCGGGAATATTTGTCTGACTTGCGGCATTCCGACAGGTGACCCGATATGGTCAGCGCACAGGAGACTGAGCGGTGGAGAATCCAGTCAGACTCTCTGGCAGTAAGTAATCACACCGCAGGCATGGGTGAGCGGAAAGCACGCGGGGGAGAGTCGCTGTGATTCACAGTTATTTAATGAGGATGCTTCAGCAGGTGGCGGGGGGAGGCAGAACGTATTTCAGGGGTGAGATACCCACAGTATAAGCACCCAATGATCAGGCCAAGGAGCAGGTCCAAGAGGCTGTCCCTGGAGATCACACGCTCACTGCTCTCCATGAGATGTTTCGTAATGATATTTTATTATCACTATCACTGACACACAAATAGCAAGCAGGCTAGTACAACTCACATTACAACACAATGATGATATTTTGAAAGCCCCGTGGCTTAACCCCAACACTCAGAAAAAAGGTTTTTAATTTAAGACACTGAAAAACGTACAGCCAAAATATAAATCAACAAATATTGACAAAAACAGCAACCTTAAATGGTGAATTTGTCATTTATATAAATGTAACTAATGAAAACCTGTGGTACTGAATTAAGAATATATTTTCAGATAAGGTCACATGCTGCTGAACTGAACTGTTTTCCCTGAGTCTTCCATATTTTTTTTACAGTCTGTGGAGAGGTTATTTATCTTCTTCTTCCAGGTGTTTGACCCATCTTTGGAGAGGCACCTTTGTAATGTTTCACATTACATTTTTTTGTTTTTTTGTAATATCTTTTAAACACTTAATTTATGAACACAACAGGCTTAAAAATGATCCATTGCTGATCCAGTTTTCTCCTTTATTAACTTCTGCCATGTAACTTCAATGCACTCTGCCATGTTTTGATTCTTACAATTGTTTCTCGGGTTTGATGTGATTGCAAGGCAAACTATGGCCTTTCTGACATAGATTTAGGAATGGTGACAAATACCGTGTTTTTTAATTTGGTGACTCAATTCATATAGCATTCATATTAATTTATTATAATTCAAGCATCTGTAAGGACTTCACAAAAAGTTGCAGCTGCCCTCATATCCACTATGACATATTATTTCATATTGTGGTTCTGACACAAATGTGCCATGTTTTTTTTCCAGTGCCTTTTCGTTACCAAGAAAGATTTAAAAACATCTCTCTTGTTTTATGTGTTAAGGGCTCTAAGGGTCCATTAAAGTCACCACAACACATCCAAAATGGATGATGACCGTATTTCATGTCATACCATTGGATAACCTGTGACACCTTGGCACCTGACATTTCAGCAACTGACACTGTAGCTGTAGAATCAAGCATGGCACTGTGATATGCCCTTAAACATTTAATTACTGTCTCAGATTATTTTAAGCAAGACTATGCCAGTTTATGACACCAGGCCTCTTGGTAAGTCATTGCAAAGTAGAATTTCAGAATGGCATTAAGAAGAAAGAAAGAAACTCTGACTAAACACTGATTTATTGCACTGCTTTTGTGAAACTGGGATGTGTCACAGCAAAATACGGCCAAACCCTGTGGGCACAACCATGACCACCCCACAGGGGACAAAACTGAGCTAGAATTGTGTCCATGGTGGATTTACAATTATGAGCTCAGAGAAAAGAAATGATTCCATTAAGACATTATGCTCGAGATCCCCACTCCAGCACTAAACACAAAATAAACAATTTAGAATAGGAATGAGCTGGGTAATATAACAGCCATGTTTGACACAGTCATTACATTGGCTCTGGTACCCAGCTGTATGTTTTCTGCTTTTACTAATAACGTTACTACTGATAGCACTACCATTTTTGTCATGAAGGTAAACTCAGCTGATAAATCCTCCAAGGTCAATGGGTTCTTTGACAGTTCTGCAGCAACCCAATATCAGTGGGTCATTCCATACGTTGCCCTCCACTGTATAGCACCTATGCACAGCAGTAACATATAGTGATTTGAACAACATTCCACAACATATATAGGAACAAAATATATGTTTTGCTCTTTCTTTAATACACAGAACGGCAGACCTGAAAATCCCCAGCAACAATTGTCACTGACATGCAGGCAGTACAAAATGGGTCTCTGCTACCACCTACTGGTTGTCAGTATGTAATTGTTGCTTCAAATTCTATTAATCGTATGGGACCATATTTTAATTAATATATGTTTTAATCTTTTTCTCAAATGTGCATTCCAGCATTGTGAGCTCTTGCGCAAACGTTTGCAAAACTACTTCAGTAGTTTTAAATGTATCTTTGGTTTGGTCCTAAACACCATTTCCTTTAAAACACTAAACACATGTTTCCTGCAGTAACTAGTAGATGCAGCTAATATTATAAATGCAATCACAAGATAAAATGGAAACAAGCTCTTAATGAATCTATTTGTTTATGTTAGAACAGCTGGGCAATAACATACTTGCTGTGTTGTTTAATTTGCCAGTGGAATTTGACAATTTAGAAGAAATATTGATGTTACTTCTAAACTTCTCTACTTCTACAACAGAATGTAAGTGAGTTAATTATATTTCATTTATATTTCCTAACTGGAATTAAATATTCAAAATATTCCAAATGTCCAATATTTTCTAAGAGTTGTTTGGTATATTTGTCAGGATAAATGTTTTTTCCCTTAACATAAGTTATCATAACATATTTCCCAGCATTTATATTATTACATATATTTACAACTAATCAGTGTATAATAATTATCGGCTTACTATTATTTCTGCAACAAAACCTGTGCATAAAGACACTGATTGACGGTATATATACTTTCCTTTTCTACTGAATTTTAAAGCCAACTGTAGTAATTTTGGGAAAATATTGAAAAATGTTGATTCTCAATGTGATCTAACAGCCAATTACTTTTTTAAACTCAAGACAAATTTCATCAATCAGAAAGTGTAAATTGAAGGGCGCCCCCTTGTGGACAGAGACAAAACAGCTTTGCTTGGGAAATCATAGACACCAAAGAGATGAGGTCATCTATTTCCCACAGTATTCTACATTATTTTGTTTAAAAATTCTTTAAATTGCACAGATGTTCAGCTAGTGCTCAATATAAATGTAAAATGGTTGCTTCTTAGATGTTATTCCTGCTAAAATAATGATTTATGTTCAGGAACTGGAGATGTCATCCAAGTGGTTCTTGGGTAGCTAATTTCCTTCGCTTTAGGTTGCTGTTAATTATTCATAATACTCTAACATCATCCCCATTTGAATCTGAATCTCAGCAGTAACAGCAGCCAGACAAAAAGGAAATCCAGCACCAGCTCAGAGATTTCCTGTCTGTGTTGACGCCCCGAGAAATGTGCTACGGTCCATTGAAATAGCTGAAAAAACCTTTCTACTTTTTCTGTGCTTAATTTGGCATATTGCAGTTTCAGTTAGTTTTTTTTCCATTATTAGTATGATAATTGTGTAAACTATGAGCCATACAAATGTACAAGCAACACAATGCTAGTGTTTGGGGACCATAATGGCAGAGGTAGGTTTCTTTGGACAAAAGCATCTGTCAAATGAAAAAAGGTCAATGTAAATGCAAGTGGGGACACAGCAAAGACGTAGAATTACTTAACTGCTATTCTTACAATATGTTACAACTGGTAAAATAAACTAGTAAAATACAACAACCGCTTCAAGCAAATTTCCTTTCGCATGATTATTATTCTGAATATGTTTCAGTAGAAGCTCAGTAGAAACCAACCTCCCTTTTTTTGCTCAGGTGACCAGCCCATATCCTCCCTCATGCTGCCACAGAAAGAGGCTCAGGCCCACGCTGCCGGCTGCTCTCTGGCTGTCTGTGTGGGAGGCTGCTGTCACGTGCCCTGAGTCTAAGCCCAGTGATGATGCAGGCCTGAGACCACAGAGACTCTCTGACAGCGGCCGTATTCCAGCGCTGTTTTTTTTTTTTTCCCTATATAAGCTCATACAATGGGAAGGGCCCTTATTCATTTGCTCATCCGTATTCTTCTTCCTGCAGGCTGTATGAGGTAACCGCCAATAGCACAGCTTGCTGCATGTATGCAACTAGCCTTTTGGAAGCAGGCCTCTCATAACATATGAGCACAGAGGAGAGATAGGTGACCTGCAAGCTGTATTTACTGATCCCCAAAGAACACATTTCCTGGAAGGGGAAGCGTTTGCGTGCACACAATCTGAAAACTGAGGTACCCGCAAATTTCAAAGCTATTTCCCTCTACAACCAGTTTGAATATTGGTTTCTAAAGTTGATCAATATCTTAGATTTATATTAACATAAAACCATATATAGAAATGTATAATGGACTTTGCCACAGGTCACATGATGTTGCTGCTGCCTTGGATTCTGCATGCATACATACCTTCAGGACATTTTTTCAGACAGATATGTTGCTCGGTGATCATCATGTTTAAGTAGAAAAATAAAAATAAGTTTTGTTAATTAATGCCCACCAACAAAAAGCATCTCTTCTCTATCAAAATGAAATTCATTTTCTGTACTTTCCGCGTTTTTTTAAATACCTTCATTCAGTACAAAATATAATGACAACACCTGACTTCTGGTCTTGGCTTGTAATAACATAAACAATTTTAGTGTTTTGTTGTTGTTGTTGACTTAATCCTCAAGCGAGGATTTTGCAAGAAAATGCCATAGCTTAAGGTTAGTTTGATCTATCAACTTTATCGTTTCAAATAAGAATCATGGCATGAACTACATAAACCTGACATGGAAAATCAAATTTCAGGAGTTCTGACTGCAGTAATACTGCACTTGTAAGACTTGATTACTTGATACTTGTAATGCTCGATTTACCATGAAGGAATATATTTCTTGCAAAATTATTTATTTTCATGGGGGTAACAATGTATAGTTTAAAATATTAATATTATTTTTTGTCATTGCTTGTTTTTAAATCATTGTTGTTTGGGTCGGTTTCTGATTAAACTGCAAACGGATGCAAATATAATACGATATGCAAATCACTAGCAGGCACTCAATCGCTTCCATGCAGCTCGGAGATCTAACGAGCTGTCTAATGATATTCTTGAAAGCTTGGAAGTGAGCCTGTGAGCGTTACCAAATCTGGAACCGTTTAATTGCGCTAACGACGCAGTGCTGCCACTCGTTGCGTAGAGACTGCCGCCGTCTCCAGGCTCGTTTCTATGAACCTCCTTTAAACATGGCGCCAGGTTTTAGCTGCGCTACAGGCGATGTTGACGATAAAGTTGTCTGTTCCTGAAGAAAATGCCCATTTATTTTGTTTGAACATGTACCATCTCTCAAGCTTGATTTCATTTATTGTTTTGTATTTTCTAGGACTCTGCACCTGGTCTCACTGACAGCAGCATCCGTTTCTTACTGGCGGGGACAGTCTTCGAAATCTCACCTGCTCAATATGACGAAAAGATCTCTGATAATGAGTATCCGGAAACTTCGCTCTTATTAATTGCAGTGTACCGAAGGTGTAACGCTGTCGAAGAAACGCGAGGACTATGCGCAACTCTAACGTTCACTCAGCGCATAACGATGTCCCGAGAGACCGCAACTCAAGCAAGACATTTGTTTTTCCTCGACTGAAGAAACAGAACTAAATATGAATGAAAGGAATTTTTCAGTTTCTCAGGAAGAAAAGGAGAGAGAAAGACTTCCTCCAATTTTAAATCATTCGCTCTCTGTAAGTATAAAACTTTACATTAGAACTTTTTCATTCCATGTGGTTAGATAATATCATTGAACAAGAAATCACCGTTATCGTAGATTTGACCAGTAACGTTACTGGTGTACTACTTTAAGATAACTATTCCAGCCAATATACTGTATGTGTGTAGTCTTTGCAAGCACCCGCTACAATTTAGCTTAGAATAACCTATAACGACGAGTTGCGTGTTTGTCAGTGTCATGAATATGTCTGTGCTTTCAAAGTCTTCTGACTTATTAATTGACCAAATCTCAGTTAATACTGTTGATGTTGTTTATCTGTTTATGCATTATTAATACATTATTTTATGGGATATTCTGAATACGTGTGTAGTCGTCTTTTAAACATTTTGCCACTTTTTTTTTTTTGGTTTCATGTCTGGTGCCTGCCATTGGCTATTAGCAGTGTATATCCATCTCTTTATTCTCTATAATGTCATCCATATTAAAAGACTGTTGTGTTCTGTGTATGCATTCACTTGCTTATTCAGAATTAATTTGACATTTGTTTTATTATGTAGAGCTGTGTAGAAACGTAAACCCCATTGCCAAACACTCCTTTCTGCACATACTGGGTTGATCATTCGATAAGTGTTCAGTACTGTTTTGTGTAATCCTGCTTTTCATAAATAAAGGGCTACAGTACTGCACACACAAAACCCCATCTTTACAGAAGTCAGATAGAAAAAAAAAAAAACAGTGTTTAAAGAATAACATCTGCCACCACCTGAACTGTTGCCATTTTGTGAAAGTGTCAGTTGAAGTTTAGACAAAGGGTGGGACCTTCTGGACCAATGCTTGCCTCTCTCATTCAGTTATGTAAGAGTCTGTTTAGGAGACCTTCAGTACAGCTAATACCATGCTTGAATGAGTAATTCCATTCATGTGTATTTAGTTATTCATTTATTTACAGTCATCTGAAGGCATATTCTATGTTTGCTTTTTTTTAGTGTGGATGCTGAAAAGGAAATGGAAAAACCATTTGAGATTTTGTACCTTTTATTGGTTACAGCAGCATATTTGAAGTTTTCAGAAAAAAAAGAAACATTTATGCCCAGGTTTTCCCACAAAAGAAGAAAATCTGGGAATAAAAAAAAAAGAAATCAACAAGCGAATACAGGTCTCATCATTTCTGAAGCTTTAAGTAATGTCTGGAAATGTCATACTGCAGTTTCCATTACAGCACTTTTTTCCCTTTGCTAGATTCACAGAAGCTTAAGCCTCTGCTGCAGTGCATCACAGACATAACTTACATCCATAATGAAAATGTCAAATTACATCCATGCAGTTTTGATTAAAAATGAAAGAATGAGCCTTGTATGGCGTATCCCTGACCCTGTGTGACACATAAGAGAGGAGGTCAGTGGTCTTTTCCTGTGTTTACCAAAACCATGGTGAAGAAGTGAGTGATGGTTTTGCATAGACGCTTCAGTAAATAGTGTTACAGCTTTTTGCAAGAGAGGAATTGGGAATAATGGTGATTCAGCAACAGAGGCTTATAAGGAAGGTGTCTCAATTTACAGAACAGGAGCCACGCCAGGAACACTGAGCATCCCCCCATGTCCTACCTACTTCTGACACGTTGTATTCAATACTGGACACAGGAGCCTTGCCTCTGGCATTATACTGAACACAGGAGCCTGGTATATTTGTATTATAATACATTATAATGAACACACAGTCTTTGTCTGTTGGGTTATGCTGAACAGAGGAACCTGGCATGCGGCATTGTACTGAACATAGGATCCTGGCTCCTGCCATTATGTAATACTGAGAAAAAAACCCTGCTGTCTGACACCACACGCAGTACAGACCACAGCACTCTATCCAGCGATACTGTATACAATACTGAACACAGCAGCCTGCAATGTGACATGTGTAGCCCTAATAATGAACACAGGAGATTGCTCAATGACATTTTACACTGTTCTGAACAGAGGGGTTTCTTCCCATTGGTACATACTGTATTACCACATTTGATATGTGATCTGCAGTTATACCAAAAAAAAAAACTTCCAATTATTTTTAATTTCTTACTAGTATTAAAAAGCCACAATTGGGTGAGTAATAAAAAAGTGCCAGTTTTGGTTGTTCAGCAGTTCAGCCTTAACCACGGAACTGCAGCAACACCATGTTACACATAAAAGATGGTGAGAGTATCCTATAATGTTGCTGCTTAAATAACAAAAAGCTGAATCATAAACTTCATTTCAGTATGTAACCATTTAAAAAGATTACAACAGTTCATATTTACCTGATATTGTAACTAGTTAGTTCTGTGTGTCATAAAACCAACAAAATTAATTTTATTGCCTACGAGGCAGAATTTAACCTATTCATGAGTCACAGTTCCCAATAACAAAATGTGATGAAATTAAGCATTCATTCTACAGTATCATTTGCAATAGATTGAGCTTCTCTCCTCACAATTGTGATGTTGTAGAATGCTTTCATACAGTATATATTCAACAAGTTATGCTTTGAAAAACAGGTACAGTAGCAAAAGGCAGAAATAAGGCCATTGCATTATGTGCTGTAAAATGATTGGTACTGTAATCTGTTAAACAACAATATGTGGGAGTGACACATTGTCCTCAGTTTTTTTGGTTTAAAATGAAAACAATAACAAGGATAGAAGAGCCATGTGAGTAGGAGCAACTCTCGGTGGTTTCAGTAAACAGACGAATCCCTCTGCTTTAAAGTCATCTGTTTGGCATATGCGCCCATGTATTTTCCAATGTGCTTTTAACACTTTCCGCCTGTCAAGATGTCAGAACCTGCTGGTGAGCATGTGCCTCTTGCATGCTGCAGGGAATACCGTTCCAGGCTTGTGGCAGCAAATACTGACCTTCTGCGCTCGAATGTGCGGCATGTCTTTTTGAATTTAAAACAAGTATTTTTTATAAATTACATAACTAGGAGGTGGACGGGGGAACTCTGCCACTGATATGGAAGGCAAATCATGGGTATGATAGTAACTCTATTCACTGAATTCTTTATTTGAAGCAGCAGGCGTAACTTCCCAGTTTTTTGTTAAATCTTGCCCTGTAGAAGTGGAATTTTGTCCATTTTAACTCGTGAGCGCTGTGGTTTCCTTTTAAGAGGGCACCTGTTGCCTCTCTGCTTGAATGAGTGGGGCAATAGGGCTGTTGTAGAATAGCATCGTTTCAATGACTGCTTCGCTTTAGTCCCGAGTTCCAACTATTGTGTATACAATGTCAGGCTCAGACATGACAATATATCATCTTTTTTGCTGTGGATGGCACCTGATGTACTGCTATTGTAATGTGAATACATTATATTACAATTGACCACAGATTAAGAGATATAGTATGGGCACTTTCCCCAGTGAGATGCAATATTACAGCCATAGTAGGATCCATTGCTTTCACCGTTGCCTAAAATGTGAATTGTGTTTCTCTGACAGGGTTTAGATCGTGGAGCGAAGCAGCACTTTCCCTCCTTCAGCAGTTTCATCTCCACCATAAATCCCAAGAGAGCAGCTGGCGAGCACAGCTTTTCCACACAGTTGCTCACACCTAGTGTTCGACATGGTAAGCCTCTGACTGTGACAGGTGTGTCACTGGGTCACAACCTGGCAACCCAGCACACACAGCTGTATTCAAATTTTCACATTTTAACATTTCCACATCTGTATCGCAAGTTTACAGAGACCGAATTAACTTGATTCTTCACCATGTATTTATGCTCAGACTACATGTATACTAATTAATCTGTATATCACATATACATTACATATACATATTACACATGCTTGTACATGTTAATGCAATTTTCAATAACTAAAATTACATAATCCAATACTATAATTATGAAGTTATTTCCTTCTGTCTCTTTAAACCAGTCTTCATGGCCGCAAAGCAGTGTCTGTTTGCTCTCTGAGAAAACATCAGTGCTCCTGTGAATGAGTGGAAAGGATATGACAGTGAAGTGAGATTAACGGACAGTCTACAATTTCAAAGTCAGGGTAAAAAAAGATAACATCCAAAGAGGAGTTAGACCAAAAACATATGTGGAAGAATTTAATCTGTCCTGCTGTCACTTTTCTCAGCCTATAAAGTAGCTTCAGTCCGGTAGAAAGATGGAAAGAGCTTTCAAACCCTGTGACCTTACAGTTTCCTACAGTGTCTGTAAGTAGCAGATAACATGTAGTCTCTAAAGAAGCCATAAATGTTGATATCCTGTATGGCTGCCCCATGGTTCAGTTATTTTTAGGCAATGGTCATACTCTCTTTCATATGTACCCTTATTTGACAAAGATGGGGTAACACTGTGTGCATGTCAACTACAGACTGTTGAGTTCTGCAGTCTGACTCATGAATGAGAATCATTTAGGATCACAACATTCAAGGAAGATGACGATTGTGCTGACCTTAAAATACATAATCATAAGCCCCGACAGTTCTGAAGGAGTTCCCTTTCATTGTGCATACAGATAACTTCATTGAATTTCAAAGCGACCAATTTAGCTGCTTTGAATTAATGAATCATACTTCAAGCAGATGTTTTGCTTTCTTTTTCACAGACATCAAAGTTGCTGTTGAAGGCCTTAAACAATGCCTTAAGAGATGAAGGGAAGTGCCGTTGATGCCTACTTTTAATCATTATGAACATCATGTACTAACGGCACTGGGCTGGCAGCTCAAGCGCGCTTAAAATACAAGCTGTTAAAAGTTCTTGCTTATACTTGCAAATGAGCACCCAGACATTGCAGTGCCATTGTCTTACACGGAAAGACAAGCAAAACATTTCAGCTTGTTCTCATCTGAGACCTTTAGTGGTGCTGCTCTGTGTGTTTGGTATTGTGAAGTGCAGACTTTCGCCTGCATTTCCCTTACTGAATATTAAGGTGGATGTAGGTGTGAAATAAGTATGTACTGTGATCATTATTGTGTTGGTGTAAATAACAGATAGAGATTTTTCTTTCTATTTCAAAGACAGTTATTTTCAAAGAAAAGTATAAAAACATGAATTCGCACAATTTTTTCTTTGTAAATTGGTAAAGTTGTTTTGTTTTCCTGTAGAGTTAATTCTCTTGTAGCTCTAGGCCCCCTAAAAACCGATTCCTCTGAATGACCAGAGGTGTGAACAGTATTACAAATTGGATCAGGTATGGTAATTTGGTGCAAATGAACTACTGTAAATGGAGACAAAGATTTGGCTTGGATCATGCTAACTAGCAATGATTGTGCCCTTATTTGTCAATGCTAGTTCCTGCTATACCATTTAAAAACCCACTACCTTACTCCTCAATTTGTACATTTTGTAATTAAAAACAAAACACTGAACCCAGATATCTTTGGTACGTTACTTTTAGGATTGGTTTAAATATCACTTGAAACTGGAATGAAAAATATTTTCTTTGCTAAACATGTATTCATTAGACTGTAAAACATTACCAGAAAGACATCTGTTAATGGCTTACCAAATACATTTCAAGCTGTTAACTTATACCCCTGTTAAATGCATTTCTACTCACATGAAGCATTAATGTTCTTTTTTTGTTTTCCTATAAACCAAACACTATCCAGTTTTTTTTTCTGAGAAAGAGCCCATGATAAGCAATTCATTCCTGAAAAAGTCTCAAATGCTTCCCTACTTATGATTTCTGTGCGACGTCATGGTAAAGCCCGGGAGCTGCCCCCCATCGTCGCCGATGTCCGACAGAAGCAGCGCATCTCCATCGACACCCTCCCCCCTGAGATGAAGGCCCCCCTTCCCCCTGAACCTGTCATCCCCCTCCGCACCAAAACTGCCAAAGAGTTTCAGTGAGTAGAGACCCCCTGGTGTGACCTTCCTGTCGTTGCCTTGTTCACCAATAAACAATTTGGCAGTGCATCGCATCCCAGGTGTGGGAAGCAAAACATTAATGTGCGTTCTTTTTAAGGGAGGACATTGAAAGGGCAACAGCCTCAGGTGACTGGAAGTTTGTCCACGATTTCTACTTGACTACATTTGATTCCTTTCTGGAGCTGAATGCTGCCTTCAAGGTACAAAGGCCCCATGACTACAATCAAGAAAAGATAACCTTCGTATCACACATATATGAAACTTTTAAACTGCTAAGCATTATGTATTGGAAGAAGCAGTTGTTAAATGTTTTGCAGTGATGTGAGTCATTATTGAGCCACTCTGCATGTCTAAATGAAACCATACCGTGTGTTTTTGGAGTACAGACCTGCTGCTAAACGGAACAGGGGTTCAGTACTATAGTATAGTATATAGTACTGACAGGAATGACAGCGGCATTTGAGAAATTGTTTGTGTTGTTTATGCGCAAATGTGTTTTGCAGTGAAAACATTTGCCCTTGTCTTTTCTTCTTTTCAGAAAGAACCAAATGCACCATTCAACACTATTGAAGATTCAGGAATAAATATCAAATTTGTCAACGTTGTCTATGATGCCTTAGTCTATACGGTAGGTAACAAATTAAAAGAAAACAACTGTTTTTTTATCATTGCTTGTGATGTTTCCACTTGACTTTGTGGTTGATATTTAATCCAGCTAATGTTAATGGCTAATGTTAATTTTGCAGCCCCCAGACATCCAGAAGTCTGTCCTGAAGGGAATCATTAACAGCTTATTGAGAGAATGGAAGGGGTGCGTAATGCTTTGCTAACTACAGTGTCACTCCAGCTTTTTAATCTTTAAAAGCAAAAACACGGCTGTTTTTTATCCAAGGCTTTCATATGATTCTAAATGGCAAAATGTACAATGCTTAACTGAGGACAGATAGATGTCAGCAGTAAAATGACATCTGTTTGTCCTGTTAATCCGTTTGTCTGTCCAAGGGGTGACTCTGCGTTACCATGGAGAGCAGTTCTGTTTTCTGTCTTCCTGCAAATCCAAAACCATGATTACTTTGTTGGATCATATTATTTGGATTAATCAGTCCACTAAAATCAGGCATTGGGAACAGTATGGACAACCATTTTAAACATTGCATTCTGAATAGCAAGCTGTTCTCTGTGTTATTTCCTCTATGGTTTATGGGTCAAAAATAGCCTCTCCTTAATTAATTCTGCACTTTGTTACTCAGACTTGATTACTGATTTTGCTTTGGGACCCTTTGAAGCCCGTCTTTAAGTTTGTCTCTGTTTTCTGCTCATGTCAATGTTTTTGTCTGACTTTAGTTGGTTGTTAATTTGAAATCAGGAAGGAGTGGATTTCACCCCCTGACACAGATTTTTTTTTTTTTTTTTACTTGTTTTCCAGACCTCGGACCAAAGACGACCTGAGGGCGTATTTTGTACTCGTTCAGGTAATTCAAGAATAACTGCATTTTCAGGCTTGGCAACAGCCTCTGTCCAGCTAATAATTAAAACCATGTCATAAATAGCAAACTACCAAAGTTGTGGAACCGTGATTCATCTGATATTTTCCATTAATACCAGTCATTTCCTAATGCCGAACTGTTCCCAGCACGCTAGCTTGCATGCATGCGCTGCACAGCTAGGCTGAGATGTGTTGAGGTTCTGTGTGTGCTTCAAATGCACTCACATCTGTGGTTTAACACCAGATGATATAAAGGCAGCTGGCTTAGTTACTGGCTAAAATAAAAAGACAGGAAACTGCTGATCTCCTCCCTCACCATATGCTCCATTGACTCCAGTCATATCCCAGTCAAGCGCTAGGGCTAAGAACACATAATGAGAGCAAAGTGTTTACTTTACACAGGCCCTCTAAACTTGGCTCTGTTTTGTCCAAATGTACACAGAGTCATAAGACTCTGCTGCACTGTCTGGGAAAGAATGGTCACGGCAACAGCCTCCTTGGATCAAAATCGAATTATGTGGCTAATAACTGTCAATTACGCAGATTAAATCTGTTTTACATTTTCCTTTCAGATCAGTGGGCTTGGTCAGATTTTCAACAAAAGCATTTAACTGCTGCCGTGTTGTGTAATCTCCGTGTCTTTTCTTTCTACTTTCTTTTTCCCCTCATGTCTTTGCTGCAGTACATTGGGGCCTGTAATTTTTCAATCTAAAATTAGTGTATGGCGATATCCATCTGCAGGCTGCTGATGAGGTTTCTGACTCACATTTTCTCAGAGGAGCATTTGAAATGGAAAAGGAGGACGTGGTTATTGGGCTGATCTGCCTGTAGTTGATGTCAGACATTTGAGTCAGCCCCTGGTATTATGGGCTGTCTTCCCCCCGGAGAGAACGGATGAGGTCATGCTGGAGTGGAAACGCCAGTTTCCTCCACGATGCCATTCTTTATTAAAAGGCAGGGTTTCATCACAGCTCGAAATGAAAAGTTATATTTCCTTTTAAGTGTGCTAAAATGCTTTTCTTTGTTGCAGAACCCTCAGTACACCAGCACCGCCACATATGTCATCTATGCACACTTGCTGAGGCAAATCGCGGCCTTGGCTGAAGCAGACCACCATTTCCTGGTGCACTGGTTTAAAAAGTGAGTCTACTTTTCCTGCCGTTGGGTAGCTCAAGTCTTACATTGTGCAACATTCTTATTCATTTTCTGCTCCATCTTACTTGACAGAATTAATCCAGACAAGTGAACACGTTTTAGCGAAACAAAGTGTCTTTGTGTGAAAAGCATCACCAGTACTGTAGTTTCTCTCTGTGGGTTGCCTGTTATACTGCTTTAAAATGAAGACATTTATGTCTTTTATAAAATATTTATTTGTTGTTAACAGTTGAGCTGAGAGTATAAAGATGTGCTAAACATCTTTTATAATCAATTAAATGGCTCCACCAGTCTGGGAGTTGACATCTCTGAGATAATGCTTTTAGCACCAATTTTATTTTATTCACAGGAATGGCATGGAAAATTAACTGTAAGTCGGAGGAAAACAATCAATGTAATTCTTCATACATCAGTACAAAGGTGTTCATGATGGTTACAAGCCTTATAGTGTGATTTTTTACAATGTTCTGATTCAATTATGATTATGTTCTATTGTGATGAAAGTCGCTGTAGATAAGAGCATCTTTTAAATGCATGTAATGTAATGTAGTGTAATGTATAGCCCTGTCTGTAGCTATAGCTGACCCCTATTCTGAGGCAGCCAACAATCTGTTTGCCATCTAAACAGGACTCAGCACTTACTTTGAAATGTGGTTGGGCAACCAATCACCAGTTTTTGGTTGCCTGAATGGACATTATGGAAACTGTATTTTAACACTGAGAATATTGAGCCCTCCCCTTACCTTAGGTGGTAAAGTTCATCTGTCACTTTCTTTGTTGTACTTTTTTTTATTACAATATGAACGTGTCCAAGCTTTGCTTTTTTCTGTTTGGGCTATTAACGCTATATAGAAGCTATAAAATAATATCCCGTATCTTTTTTGCGGGAAGAAAACTGGAAGCTTGTAGATTTCTGTCCTCAAGTTAAAATGTCTTCTTTGTAATACACAGTGAGGTAATTCCCTGTAACATTAACAGTGAAATGCTGTACATTTTGGCGATTTCTTTGCTCTTAGTAGCCTGCAAGAGTGGAAAAACACAGAATAATCGTATATGTGTAGTACTTACACTGTTGGAGATGTATTTGATTGTAGATGACTGCACAAATATGTGCATGTGTTTCTCAAATATTAACAACACCAGAAGCAAGTTAAATCTCAGGTAGGTAGCCAGCTAGCTAGAAATAAAAAAAGGTTAGCAAACTAAGTAAAATGAGTTCACACGGCCACAGTACAGGCAGACACGCTAGGTAAAACAATTCCCTACCCCCTCTGTCTTGTGGAGACAGCAAACTGTAGGCTGTGTGCGCGAGTCAAGATTGATACCCAGAGCAGAGGCAGTGAATCAGAGATATGTATTCCAATCACAGTGTTCATGTATTGAATGGTAGTAGTACTATACAAATGAAATTGTATTAACAATCTCTCAAGGTTAAGACAGGGCAATGAGAGGGGAAGCAGTGGTTTATTTAAAGACAAAAAACAGTTTACAGTTGTTTTTTTTCTTTTTGTTTTGGTTGCCAAGATGGGAAACCAGGCAACACCAAATGGTTTCCAAAACCTCTTGATGTGTAAATTGGTATAATTTTGGTGTAATTTGGTTGCCCCAGGCAACTGTTGATGTTGAGCCCTGTTAAATGTCTTTGTGATGAAAAAATCTCGAGCAGACTGATCTGTTTGGAGGGACCAGTAAACATCTCAAACATGTAAAAGTCAAACAAAACACCATATTCATATAGCCTGTTACATTTGAGTAATTCTACTTTTCTGATCTTTGTGATTTTTGTGATTATATGTTTTTATTTTGTATCTTTTTAATTGCATTTATTTGTGTACATAAATAACAAAAAATGATAGATCATAGACTCTCCCATATTTACTCTTCCACATTGATTCTGGAAATCTTCATCTTAACATTCATTGGAAAAATTCATACCCTCACTTCAACAGTACAAAATGAAAACTGGTACTGAGTGTGTGTGTGTGTGTGTGTGTGTGTGTGTGTGTACATATATATACACACATGCATATACTGTGTATATATAGAGTACACACACTCATTGCAGTACTGATTGGCACTTTGTTAATTAGTGACACCATGTGTTCTTTTGTATTGTTTTATTCATAGCGCTCAATGTGTGTTCCTCACAGTGTACTCCAACAATGACAAGATGCTGATTGGCTTTTGCAGTGAAGCATGACCCAATAGGCTGATGTCACATGCAACTTATATGTATATAGATATAAAAAGAATGATATTGTTCTTTGGTTCACATGTTCAGCTTGTAATTAGAATTTTGAAAATGAATGGGTGTCTCTTAATTCCATGGCATCTGTGACCTCTTTGTGAATTCCTGACCTTAGTTTACATCTTTCCTCATGAATGTGAGAATGTGCTGTGTCCAAAATGCTGATCTGTCTTCTCGCAGGTGTGGGAGTGTCTTTGCATGGTTGTGCCAGGGTATATACGTGCCAGCATGCTTATGTCTGATTTGTGAATGCGTTTTCTTGGAGCTACCTCCTCCTTGTCTAAGCAGGTGTTTCAAACAAGGATTCAACGTTTTAATACTTAGTAGAAGAAGGAACTTTACCTTGACTATGCTAAGAATTATTTAAAACATGCAAAAGATCATCCCCCTGCTACGTGGTGAGGAATGTGGAGGTGCTTCACAGAGCTGGTTTATCGGTGCGTTTGATGTGCTCCGCCCCCTCCAGGCTGTCTCAGAGGCGCTTCAGGCAGCTGGTGGAGCGTCTGCTGCAGTTCATCTCCACGCGGCTGTTCCCTGCTAAGCCGGAGGAGCTGCCCCCCATGGCCAAGTGCTCCTGGTGGATCCCCTCCGCCACCCGAGTCCTCGGCCTGCTCAGTGAGTGCCCACCCCCTCACCCCCACATGTAGCAGTTGTGTGTGTGGGGGGTAGAGATGCAGGTGGAATTGTCAGTAGCACTTCTAGTGTTCATCATTGATGTGTGTGTCTCTTAATACACAGAGGTCACATATGCAATTATCTGTATGCACATATATGCACACTTTGGTACATGAGCCAGTCTGCGCATTAGATGATTTTTTTTTCATGTAATCTATGTCATTAGTGAGCCCCTATGAAAAAGGAAAGAAAATGATGGCACACGTTTTTAAGATAAATGCCATGTTCTTCTTTGTATTTTTCTTTGATCTTACCTTTGCTTTGTAAGTCCCTCTGGAAAACAGTGCCTGCCAATTGACTGAACATAAATGGAATTTGTATCTGCATGAGCTCAACTGTTACCTTATAATTCTCCACTGAGATGGAGATCTCAGGTGCACATGAAACCCGTATATACTTTAGATGGAGAAATTACACAGTGACATTGAATCACTTTCACTATTTGCGAATGGCAGAAAGGAGCAAGACTAATATCAGGTTCAGTTCCCTGGTGGGCCACTGATGTTGTACCGTTGTGCAAAGTACTTAACCCCAATTTCCTCAGTATATCTTCAGATGTGTAGAGTAAATGTATAATGTAAAATTGTAAGCGTTGTTAGTGTCTTTTGTAAGATAATCTGCTAAGAAAATGTAATAATTTGGGTATATACCTACATATGTCATGAGAATATTCCTCCATCACCAGATGCAGCAAACAGCCTTTCTACCCCACCGATCATCTCCTTCACTGATTTCTACAACCTCACCCTGGACCACATCGACATTATGGAGGACTACAACACCTGGCAGAGTCATGGAAACTCCAACAGGTGAGGCAGAAATCGCACAGCGCAGAGCAGAACATTTTACGGCCTCGGTCTCAAGCGCCAGCTTCTCCGCTGTCTGCAGGGCATTACCTCCTGTCAAAAGAGGAATTTCAAAAGGAGAAAGTCAGCTGATCGTTGTTATTATTATTAGGTAATTAGAATCGTTAGACGTAATTACTGAACTTGGCTCCGGCACCCGCAGGAATCCACAGACTCAGCAGTCCTGATCAATGTGATGAATTTCAATTTGCTGTGAATGTTCACGCTCCGGTATTTTTGTGAAATAAGAGCTCCCCCTCGTGTTCACTGTAACCCATGAACGGCAAATGCAGGAATGCAGTGTCACGCCACCCTGATGTTGGTTGTATTACAATCCTGTGAATGTTTTACTAAACCTCTAAATCAATACAAGGAAGTGGTACAAAAGCTAGACCATGTTTATCAATCTGAATCAGTTTAAAATGCCATTCAAAGGGTGCACAAAAATGAGGCATAGCTCAAAGCAAAGAACTACAAAACACTGTCATGTGTTAGTCTTTAATATTCAGTTCATATAAAGTGCTGGTTTTAAGACAACTGTTGTGGTTCAGTGTGAAAATATAATCCATAGAATATGTATTATTTGGCTGAACACACCTGGTGTTTACAGATCAACCTTGTAAATGCCACTTACTTGGTGTGTGCTTGTGAATGGAGATCACTTTAGCACTTTACCTGGGGAGTATCTTCAAAAGAATGCTGATTTTAATAAAGCATGAATTCCAAAATCAAATTAGTCATATATGATAATAATAAGATTCCAATTAATACATTTACAGAGATCAAGGCTTTCCAACCAGTTGATGTAGTGAATGGTGTAAATGCCTGCTTGATACTTGCACCATGGTTATAAAAAAAAATACTATGAAAAATCATGGATATTTCCATGGTACAACCCCAGCTGCAGTTCCATATGACACTATGTCCTGTGTTAAAACCTGATATAATACTGTACATTTGATAAAAGAATGAAGAGGTGGTCACTCAGTCGCACAGGCAGCACACAGTCAAGCACATTGTCTGACAATGTCGCTCCTGTTAAAGTCCAAATAATGAAAAAGGGGCGGTTGCGAGGATAAGGCTGGGTATGTCAGGAATCCGGGACAGTCCCTACGGCCATGGCTCTGCTGGCTCCGTGTCACGACTTCCTGTTTTCTCCGTCCTTTCCTCAGATTCTCCTTCTGCCAGTTCCCGTTCATCCTGTCGACAGCGGTGAAGAAGGCCATCATCCAGAGGGACTCGGAGCAGCAGATGATCAGCATGGCCAGGGTGAGACAGCATGTGGCACGTAGACCCCTCCCCCCCAGTGTCCCCAGTGTCCCCTGTGTCCCGCGTCTGACTGCTGCCCTGCAGGCTGGAACTCCTGTCACAGCCTGCTGACCCCACTTTGGTTCATAGATTTTCATAAGAGGCCCAAAGGGGGAGACACACAACCCTCTAAGTAAGCAGTGACCCGTCCACATTGCAGCAAGTTGGTTCCTTAGTCAGAACGTCGAAGTACACAGAGTACACACCCCCAAAGCTCAGAGGTTGTTGTATTTTCACTGTCTAATTTTGAATTGTTTAACACCAACGACACGCTCTCCCAAAGGCACACTGCATCCTCTGAAAGCCGTCTCGTTATAAGTGAATGAATTGTATTACTGTGTGTTCAGCATGGGAACACAACTCTCATGCTGTATAACCTATTGCAGCAAAGCCTGGTGGACAAAGTGTCTCGCAGGCAAAGAGTGGACATGAGCCTGCTCTTTCTCAACATCAGGGTTCGGCGGCCGCAGCTGGTCAGTGACTCACTGGATGAGGTAATACCTTGTGGCAGACGAAACAGAATGCATAAAAACCCCTCTGTTCTCTCCCTTAACCTGAACAGTGTTCCACTGCACAGACCAATTTTTCGAGGTTTATAGTTCATTTGAAATCTTACACAGGATCTGTAATTAACATGTACAGAATTGTGACATCAGTTCGTCAGTGTTTTTGTCTCTACCTGAGTTTAATATGCAGGTTCCAAGCACTGCATTCGTCTCTAATAGTTGAGCAATGCTGTGCTTCCAATAGCAGTGAAATGACTGCATAACATTACCTTTCATGAGCACTGAGGGCCCGGCCCATTTGAGATCTGCTCTGGAAAGTTCTCAGCATCGCTACGGCTTAATATGGAAAAAAGGGCTCGCCTGCAAACGTTTTGCCGTTTTTTTTTTTTTTTCTTTTTCCCACAGCTCACAAGAAAGCGGGCCGACCTAAAGAAGAAGCTGAAAGTGACGTTTGTGGGAGAAGCTGGGTTAGACATGGGCGGCCTGACGAAGGAGTGGTTTCTCCTCCTGATTCGACAGATCTTTCACACAGACTACGGTGAGACGGGTGAAATAAACACGGCGCTGCCATCCGTGTGGCTTGCAGCCCTCAGTTACATTAGGCACAGCTGCATCGCGGTGCGTTCGGGCTCATCCAGTGAAAAATACAAAAACAACAGGCGTCTCTCTTGTTTTTGCGACTTCTGTATTTATGTCTACAGTTGTGCGCATTTGACATCCCACAGTTCACCTTGTAGGAATATATCCATGCCTACCTGGAATAAATTCAAATATTGCCCCAGTTACAATTTAACAACTGAAAATTTCAAACATCTGTGTTTCATATATCATCAAAATTTGTGAGTGAAATTTTTTATTTGCACTTATAGACTAAGTGGAAAAAAAGGAAATGAGATGCATCTAAGCAGATGTGGAAAGCACTGTAGAAAGTGGTTTGTTCATTGGAATGTTGTTTGAAAGTAAAGATTTATTTTTTGTGTATATTTCAGGCATGTTTACGTACTTCAAAGATTCCCACTGTCACTGGTTCAGCAGCTGGAAGTGTGACAACTACTCCGAGTTCCGATTGGTTGGAACTGTATCCTTTCATCATCTGGGCGATGACTGAGTAATTAGTCACAGGCCTGGGGGCATGCACTGTTCACACCGAGATGACAGAGCCAGTGTACTCAACACAGGGAAAAATAAATACACAGAATAATATTTAGATACCATAAAGCTGTCTGGATTCTGGATTTCAAAACCCAGCACATATATAGAACATTAGTGAACATTGTACCAGGGGTGTTATTCGTGGGTAAAACAGCAATGCCCTCTGATGTTTTTTTTTTCTTTTCCCCTCAGTTTTTATGCAGTGTAGTGCAGTTCAGTTTTTGCTCTTTTCCATAGTACAGCTGAGGTTTAGAAAGAAACTTAGAGATAATGTCAAAATGTAAAAATCCCACCCAAAAACAAAACAAAGACATCTTCAGATGAAACAATGCTTTACAGGCCTAATGATTTTGATATGAAACAATACAAACAAATCAAGAGAAGCTCAGCCCTTTTGACTAAAGGTAAGCGAGGCAAACAGTCTGGAAAGGGATATGTTCTGAGTCCTACAGTTTTGATGTGCCAGGGCTTGTTCGACCCATGGTGGAGGTATTACATGCAGTCAGTCAGTGGAAAGAAAAGGCTACTAACAAGGAAACCAACTGTGAGATCAACACCAAGGCAACCTGCTCAGCGCACATACACCAGAGTGGAGCGGACTCACCGTGTGTGAGTCATTGCTTCTGTGATCAGGTTAACATCACGCTGCACACTCAAGTGCTGGTGGCTGGAAAACAGTTGCGGGCAAATTAAATCCAGATGCATTCTTATGTTTGGTGCGGTCCTTCAGGTAGCCTGTGTTTGTAGGCCTTTCCTTAATCGTTTTACCAGATTTAGTCATTTGGTCTGATTTGCTCAAATTGAGTGCTTCTGTGTAAAATCTCATTACACGGGCCCTTTTTGTGTTGTTTTATTTTTGTCTATCTCATGATTCCAGTGTGACTGAAGCTACAGAGACAATCACAGCTAATCACAGCTAATATGCACTCGTTGCAGTGCCTTGCAGAGCAGATGACTTGATTTTGCTAAGCTGCTCTTCCAGGAGTGATGTCAGAGACACAGTGGCAGCCAATGGTGTCGTGTCCTGGTGTTACCTCTCTAATTGTCCCCTGGGGTCACTGCAGTTTCGTTCATCTGGCTGCCAGATCACTCATCTGCCAATTAGTAGGTGCTGCAGAATCGCTGAGTGTCAGTGTGTTCCGTGCCACTTATTAGAGCAGTGACGTACATTGCAACTCCCCTTACACTGCAGACTTCTACACATGGGATAAATTATTATTTAAAATAGCTTTTTTATGGTTTTATGGTAGTTTTCATTGCTTCCCTTTGGTAGCCATTTTAAGGGATTGTTTTCTGTTTATTTCATCACTCCGAACGTCATGGAATTTTCCAAATGTCTGCCCGAGTAACTGTTAGTGTGTATCCAAGCCGCTGATCCTCTGGCCTTCTGTAGCTCAAATAAGATCCTCGTTGCACAGCAGTTGTTGTGGGATATTCGGAAGGGCTCTTTCAAGTCATGGAAAATAGTTTAACAGCTGTTGTGCAATTATCGTACAACAATTATCGCTCTACTGTACACCTGCTGTGTAGGGGAAACCCTTTTTTAGTTATGTCCAAACTGCTATTGGAAGGATGGAAAAACACAATTTATGTGTTGTTTCCAGCTAGGTAGCTTTCACTGCACTGATTATTTTTAAATGGAATATTGATCAAGGAAATGTCAAAGATTAGTGTACACATATGAAAGATTGCGCTTAAAAAGAGGGTTTGTGCCAAAAGCCGAATTTCACAGCACGATATGTCTAATTGTAGCTAGATTCAGTTAAATGAAATCATTTATACAGCACTTTGTTCAGATTGTCAGGTCAAGCAGACGTGGGCCATGAGATGGGATTGCTGCCTGTTTCAGAGGAAGTGTTAGCAGTGATGTGGTCAGAACAGGAGCTCAACCTCTAGCCGAGGGCACTTGACTCGTGTCTGTCAGCTCATGGGCCTAGCGGTGTACAACAGCATCACCCTGGACATCCGTTTCCCCCCATGCTGTTACAAGAAGCTGCTGTCTCCGCCTGTTGTGACGTGTGACCAGAACACGCCCGTGGGCATCGGGGCTCTCACCTTGGACGACCTACAGCAAGTCATGCCAGTACGTACGCTTGCCACCAAAAAAAAAGAAATGAAATCAATCTTTTTTTAAACTATTAGTATTTTAACTGAAAAACAGAGGTCCTTTGATTTTGTACAAAATGCCAGATTTCATAAGCACTGTGGTATAGCTTGAGGTTGTATCAAGCAATCACCGAAGGTTGTAGTTTAGAACTCTGTGCAGGAGCTGGAACACAGGGGTAGAAGCTACGTTTGGATTATGCAGCATCAGCATGACACAGCAGATGTGCAAACTGATGAATTTGTTTGCGTTGTCTCATTACTGTTCTGCAGCCAGGATGAAATGAATTGTGTCTCTGTGTCATTATTACTTGTGACCTTCCTTGGGGTCTTGTCAATAGCTCTGACAGCAGTGTAAAATTCCTTTGCTTTTGCATCACATTCACACTGCTGATCGCTCATATTAGCAGGTGAACAAAACTTTTAAATCCAGATTGTATTTTGTGTTCAGTAGACATAATTTTCCAGATAACTAAATAGGCAAATGCAATAGAGGTGAAACAAATGCCAGTATAATACTTCGTTCACACCTGTTTCAGATTTTATTGCAAAAGTAAAAAATGTATTTGAGGACTGAGCATGCTCTGGAATCTTACAGTCCTCAGATAATGATGAGCATTGTTTAAATATGGCCTACTTTGTCTACCATATAATTTAGTTTTACCAGTACCTATAGGAGAAGAACCCAATTTTAGGCAGTGTAAATAATTATTTTATTGTATATGGTTCATTTTGATTTTATTTTGGAAAAAAATAAAACAGAAAATGGCACTTTAGTGTTTAAAAACATAAACTGTATAGTCTGTTTTGGGTATTGTCATGTTTTGTACACTGAGTTTGTTCTTCAGTCAGCTGGATCAGACATGTGAAGTACCATGCAGTTACTTTCTCTACCAGCAGAGGGCTCTTGAGCTCAGCTTTATTTCTTTGCCCAGCTGCGAAACGCCCCTTAA
The DNA here is from genome assembly GCF_013368585.1 of Megalops cyprinoides. Taxonomy (NCBI): domain Eukaryota; kingdom Metazoa; phylum Chordata; class Actinopteri; order Elopiformes; family Megalopidae; genus Megalops; species Megalops cyprinoides. The sequence continues at coordinate 56,982,781 of NC_050583.1, forward strand.
AAGTAAATAAATGCAGCCATTATGTGTGGGCAGTGTTTTGATGTGCAGTTACAAGGCTATTAATAACACAATAATAATATGTTTGAGGGGAAAAAAAGTGTGAAAATAATAGATTTGTAGTTTAATTTCACACTAATGTGTAGTCATCTGTTCCATCTGGGGCTTATTTAGGCTTTCTTTAGATAAGTGGAAGCTGTTTGCTTCCTGACTGAAACTTTCTGTAAAGTGACATGGAGGCAGACAGACAGAAGTGAGAGCCAGAGTCTGTGAGAGTCCTTTATGTCCTAGAAGTGGGGAAAAAACACCAGTGGTCAGGAAAAGTGAAACTTCATCTCGTTTATCAAAGTTTTGAAGTACTTTTTAATCCTCGCCTGCGTTATCTGCCTGTGGCATCTTCTCTATGTGTTAAATCAGAGTCATCGCCGAATTCTCATTCTGATGTTATGATTCCCGTTAGTATGTTGAATGTCACTCATGTATATTTGAGGATGGCATAAAAGTGCATTTGATATTTGATATAATTCATCATCAATTCATTTTAGGTTCTCTTACAAATAAAAATGTTGTTCAGTGGATATGATATGTGTTCCCCACCCTGGCGCTGTCGGGTGACTAGTTGTTAAGCATTTATTTTTGAATTCCACAGGTCACAATACCAAGAATTTGCTGTTGTAAGGTTTTGTACAATTTTGTACTATTACACAGTACACTAAAATGAGAAATATTAAGGTTATTTCACATTATCATACAGAACATGTGTTCTTTCCTTCTGTTATGCTTTTACTGTAATGGTTGACTGTGACTGTTTTTTTTTTCTTTCTAGGACCTTGCCCGTGGGCTCGGAGAGCTTCTAAGCTATGAGGGAAATGTGGAGGAAGACTTTTATTTGACTTTCCAGGTTAGGATTATACAGTGTTATAATTTGTACCCGGATGTGCCTTTGAGAATATATTTGGAATATTATGTGCCAAAACAACAGTATCTATATATATATACCTGTCCTTTTCTAAGATTGAAACAAACTCTGTTTCTCTGTGCATCTGAAGTATTGTTAAAGAAAACAGTGAAGGAGGTCTGTGAATAATTCATTCAAAGAGCCTTTAAAAGAAACAAATTGACTGGTTATTTACTGATTAAAAGCATGTACAACATGTGCTGGCTGCTACATCAGGGGTCAAGTTGAAAATCAAGCTTTTTTTAGAAAGCCATTGTTAATAGTGGATCAAAGCCAGTGCTCTACTAAAAAGCATTGATTTCAGGTGCTGTGAAAAGCATGTCCTGTCCCTGTCACCCAGGCTGCAGTGACCTTGGATCAGAATCACAGAGCCCTTAACCTAATACTTCCTTGTCTTGTGATTTTAATCCACGGTAGCTTGCCATTGCTGATATTCTGTATAACTACATCCACCTGGCTTTGTTAACCTGCCAGTTAGGCCACTGGCAGTAACATGCTTTAAGTCAAACGTTTGTCAAAGTCATGCTGATAATATTGTGTACCTGAGCAGGTCTGAGCCGTGCAAGCGAAGAAAAGATGTCATGTTATGGCAGAAGAAAATGATCAGGGCGAATTTGATCGTTACAGGTCTCCCAGGAAGAACTCGGGACAATCAAGTCCTACAACCTAAAACCGGGTGGTGATAAGATCCCAGTCACTAACCAGAACAGAAAGGGTGAGTGGGTAACTGGCTGCCAGGAAAGGGAAGAAGAGAAGACTGTCCCTGCATGTGTGACCTGTTGTCCAGACTGAATGTCATTTTTATTCTCTTCCCTGATGAAATTACAATGCCCTCTGTGTGCCCGCAGAATATGTCCAGCTCTACATCGACTTCCTCCTGAATAAATCCATTTACAAGCAGTTTGCAGCCTTCTACTATGGATTCCACAGTGTGTGTGCTTCAAACGCACTGATGGTGAGTTTGACATAAATGTGATGGCTGATTCATTAAATATGAAGAGAACTACTATACTTTTTAGCTTGTGCTGTTTTTCCTCACTCATACTATACATCTTCTTATCAGTGCAGTAAACATGGATGAAAAGATAAAGGAATTCGAATTTATTGCAAGACTTCTCATTGGCTGCGGAAACAATAAATAAGTGACGTAAGCAGTAACCAGTACACCAATGACTGTCAGACATTTGTGCACGACAGAAATTTGGCTGCAGGCTTGTCGTAAGTTCCAGAGAATCTGCTTTGAGACTTGCAGGGGCTCAGCTGTGTGGAGTGGTGTGTGTGTGTGTTGTGTGTGCGCTGTGTGTGTCGTTCCTCAGAGCTTTTTGAATTCGCTCACAGGGTCTCCCTTCCCCGCCGCCCCCGCACACACCCTGCCGACTCTGCAGACTGAGGCTTTGTTTGCCAGGCCTGCCTTTGCCTGCGCTGGTCTCCATACAGTATCTAGGCTCTTAAGCCAAGTAGGGGAATCCATGAGAGAGGCCTATAGAAAGATTAGGTTTGAATCTTGTGAAATGGCAAGTCTGGGACTCTTTCTGAATATCAATCAGCCAGTTCACAAAGACACAAAGGTCCTGTGTGCTTATACGGCCTGGCAGTCTCCGGAGACTTCTGTGGCTCGAAGCATGGAAGCATCTTTTTGCCTCTTTTGTTTGGTTAACAGCAGCTTTCAATCTCGTTCAGGGCTGCACAATGGTGATTGATAGGCAAACAGAGCACACTGAAAATGCTATCACTTTGCTGTGGAGACTGACTCGAGACAAACATGTTATATTATTCCACACTAAGGAAGCTGCTCTGAAATAAACAGTGTGAATTCTACAATAACAATTCTGCCAGAGCATGGAATTTTCCAGACTATGTTTCTAGCTGCATTTCGCATGTACCTGGGAATGGATTCTCACAGCACCTGCACAAACAGGCATATTGAATCAGGTCTTCTGTTTATATATCAATAATTAAAATGGAATGTCTGGGAACATTCAAGATGTTGTGCCACAAACCACATAGCGATAAATTCTACTTTTGCCTGTCAGTCTATTTATCTGTGCTTTGTATTTGTGGTTTTTTTTGTATGTCTGTGTGGGTGCATGCAAGGAATTTAGTTATTAGAACTTCATATATAAAAATGAATTTGTTTCAGTAGAATACCTTTGGATGCATATTTTTGCATATCACATGTGGAATAATTCAGCATTATATTTTGCTGTCTTTTGCATGCACAGTATGTATGTATTGCATGCATAATGTGGCCCCAGAAAACCCAGTGCTTCACTGCTGTGTTCAAAACTGTTTTTGCTAACGTGTGTTTTGGCCTGCAGTGGTATGTCAAGCCATTTTCTCATTAGGAAGGCTATAATAAGGCATTGTATGAAGAACTGGTACTGTTTCAGTCTGAACATTCTATAACAATTTGGAGTTCTGGCAATGTGAGACTAGCTCAAACCTCACAGTGTTTAACTTGGTAGAACTCCAGGTTAAATTTATCTCTGCCTCTCTATGGTTAGTATCTGCAGTAGTTTGCCGTACTCTATGGCCCAGCTCACTCTGTAAAGAACAAGCTGAAATATTCAAAATGACAACAGGAGAATTGATTTAATTTTCTCACAGTTTCAGAAAAGGGGCCTGCAAAATTATAGAATAAGTTATATTCTGCTTCCAGGAAATAACAGTGTAACTGAGTGCAAATAAAACATGTAAACTGAAAACTACTTACATGTCTGACACTTATTATTCTGTAATGATATACACATAACTTAAACAATTTTCTTGGTTTACGATCCAGCTGCTAGGTTCCTCCATTTCAGGTTAGACTTAAGCTTGTGCAAGCCAAAGGAGTTTTGCAAGTGTAAGCAGGTTGGTGCATGGTGGTGTCCTAATTAGCTTGATGTAGGGAAAGAGGCCACTGAGACCAAAAGACGAATGGACGGTCTCATTCATTTCGCATAGTTGACCCTCACCCCTCAAATGGCTCCGGTCCATGTAGTTCTCAAACACCCTCCTTACTCTGTTATGCAACGCACGTCTACAGTCCCACTGCTTATGTAACCGGCTCTGAGACGGTAATAACTCACCCAGAAGGCGTGGCAGATGGCTGCATATCCTATTGTAACAGGGGTGTTACTTTGAACCTGGCCGTTTGATTGCCCGCCACCATGAGGACATTTCCTTCTGCGTTCTCAGATCATGGGTGAAATGTTTAATGCAATTTTGCAGCTCACAGCGTAGCGCTGTGTTCAGAGAAGGTGTGAACTGGATGTGGCAAGCTTTGCTGACTGAGCCTCAGTGGCCACACTTCTCAGAGACAGGATGCTGTCCATTTACTCACAGTGCACTGAACGTTCAAAATCTAAAATGTGTAACATGCTGTTAATTTACCCCCTTCTCTCTTTGTATTGTGTGCCATGCTCTGGAGATGACAAAAAATTCACATGAAGTTAAAAAAAAATAAACCGTGAGGATGATTTGCTTTAAAAATGCCTCAAGGCATTTAAAATGTGAAAGTAATAACCAGTCAGACCAGGTGTATGAAGCAGGTGGGAGTGCTGCCTAAATGATTGAGTGTGTGCGTGTGTGTGTGTGTGTGTGTGTGTGTGTGTGTGTGTGCGTGTATGTGTGTGTGCATGCATGTCTGTGTGTGTGCCTGTGCATGTGTGTGTATGTGCATGCATGTGTGTGTGTGTGTGTGTGTGTGCGTGCATGTGTGTGTGTGTATGTGCATACATGCGTGTGTGTGTGCGTGCATGTGTGTGCATGTGTGTGTATGTGCATGCATGCGTGTGTGTGTGTGTGTGTGTGTGTGTGTGTGTGTGCGTGCGTGTGTGTGTGTGTGTGTGCAGATGATGGGTGTTTGGAGGGCTCCTGTAATAACCAGAGACATGCTGCTCTGTGCTGCAGCTGCTGAGGGCAGAAGAGGTGGAGATCTTGGTATGTGGCAGCCCAGAGCTGGACATGAGCGCCCTGCAGAAAGTGGCTCAGTATGATGGCTACATCAGAACTGACCCCACTGTCCGGTGAATCCCTTTTTATACTCTTTTTATCACTATCTGTTTTTCATGCATCTACTCTTTACGTGTCCCACTGGTTAAGCAAGCTGTCCAATGACGGCATAATCACTATTTTGAATGAACAGGATAAGTATTTAGAAAAAGAAAAAAGGTAAGAAGAAAAATTTCAATAAAACAAGACAAAACAAAAAACAGAACAGAAAATGATATTAATAATCATGATATTGTCTATCAGTGGTTATCACTGTTCAGTAAATCTCCCTCACCCCTCTGCCTCTCAAACATAGAAATTACACATAATTGGTCTATATATTATTTTTCAACGTTTTTTATTTTTTCATTGATCACTAGGAGAGAGTTTATTTATATGCAGAATTATTTTACTTGGTGCAAAGTAGACAGTGATGTTAATAAGTCACTCACAAGCATCAATAGGGATCTGTGAGGTAATCAATTGACAGTTCAGCAATGACCTGTAAAACTTTAACAAATAACATTTTTGATGGAAATTGTAGTTTCGTTTCAAGTGTAATATAAAATAAATGATTTCTCCTAACAAACATGATGCATGCAACATGAAACATTAAACACTGCAGCCGTCCCCTGTAGATCAGTGATTTTTGTCCACCCAGCAATAGCCGAAGTTGTGTTTTCTGCAAGTGTGTCTTAACAGGCAGATGTTTTCCATCTGCCACCAGCTGTTTCTGGGACGTTGTCCTGGCCTTCCCCCTGGAGATGCAGAAGAAGCTCCTCCACTTCACCACAGGAAGCGACCGCGTCCCGGTGGGAGGGATGGCCGACCTCAACTTCAAAATATCCAAGATCGATGTCTCCACGGAGTGGTAACCCGTTCTTTCATTCCTCCTAGATCTGTCTGAACGCTCTCTTAGACGAGTCTAATAGGTTGCTCTGAAGGGACATAAGCTATTTTGTAGTAGTATTTGTTGTTTATTTGCTCAAGGTGTAGAAATGATATGTATGACCAGTTAAACCATGACTGTTTAGGATAGTGACAGTACCGCAATCCCCTACTTTGACCTCACAGCTACTTCTTTCAGAGCCCACAGTGGCGGTGACAGCTTTGCTTGTCTAACACAGGGGTAGGGAAATCTGCCACTGAGGTATTAGAGGTTCCTCTGGTTTCTGTTCCAGTCAGATCCTTAAATATGTGATTGGGTCAGTAAACCCTAGTCATGCTATGGTCATGATCTTACTATGTTGTTTTACTGCTGTCAAAAGCCTATGTGGAATAAATGGTTAGTTATCATAAATTACCAATGATGTAGTACATAACTGGGCAAAGCATGTGGTAAAATACCAAAAAAGCAAAAGGTGACACCAATTTCATCGAGGAACGTATACAAGATCTAGACAACTACAGTATAGCTAGCCAGGTATTCACATGGCTACCTGGCAAGCTAGAACAAAATAATTGGTCAGTAGTCTACTATTTTGGTAGATTAATGATGATGTCATGTGCAGTAGGTATTTAGCATTTCAGCAAACAGAAAAACGTCTGTTCTGCAGGATTGGGGCACTCCAGAGACAAGTTGCCAAGCCCTGGTCTGACATAATGGAATGAGATTTCTCTGAGGAGACTGAGAATCATATAAACAGGGACTAAGAGTAATCTCCTGTGTAGATAAGACCCTGTGTATTCTTAACTGACTCTTAATGGGTAAACTATGGATGTTACATATAAATTGCTCCTCACTTTTTGTGATTTATGCTGTCTTCCACAGGTTACCAATATCACACACTTGTTTCAACCAGATTTGTCTACCACCATACAAAAGCAAGAAGGAGCTGAAACAGAAGTTAACTATTGCCATTTCAAATGCTGAAGGATTCGGTCTGGAGTGAACTCAAATAGTGAAAGTTTTACACGTAATTTAAAGACCTCAACAATGCTAGATTTGTTCATGGATTTCTGCAGATTTCTTTTGCATTTTAGTATTATTGGAAGCTACAGCGGGTATAGTATTACTGTATTCTGAGGTATTAAAGCACACTTATGATTTTTAATTTCTATGTGAATGACACCCTGTTATAACAAATAATTTTTAAACATGTGGTAGTGCGGCTTTATGTCCTCAGGGCCCAAGTCAGCAAACTCTAATATTGACTTTTTATGTGGTGTGTGAGAAGGTGTGTCCAAGCACAAGTCTTCTCTATATCTTACTAGGACCAGGATTCTGCCAGCTTGATATTTAGATCAGCAAAATGTCTTTGTAGCTAAAAAAAAAAAGCTTTATATCCTGTATCCTTTATTGGGATGAAAAGAAACATAGAAAAGTTGTAGAGTCAAGCATGCTCATTCAGAAAGCATACTATTTGACTAAATCTAGGTCAAACTGGTTTGAATCTGTGATAAAGTAATTTGGCAGACAGACTGTAAGGTGTGGGTGTTTGAAGTGCTAGAGTCCATGTTCTTTTCAGTAATCTTTAGAGGAAAGCCTAAAAGAAAGTTACTCACATGGGAAAGGCTTGGTCTCTGGTCTCAGAATCATTTAGACAAACAGCTTTTTACGCTGTGACTTGGAACATGTATAAATTAAACATTTGCAGCCTCTTAATTATGTCTTTCTTGTAACAATGTGTATACAGCTCCTCAACACTCCTCATTGTGTTTTGTGTAAATGCTGGGAGAATATTTGATAAGAATTAGTTCATGCATGGAAATGTTGATAGTTTCATCACTGGGACTCATTCTACAATGAGGTGATGACTGGTGGTTTCAGAATACAGTAGATTGGACTCTGTTCAGTGACCTGGCTGGTTTGGCTTATCTCACAGGACAGAAACAAAAGTATTACATGAATTAATATATGTATATATTGGAAGGAAACCTAATAACTCATTGACCTAATAACTCATTGAGCAGCAGACAAAGGAACATCAGAATACATAAAAGTTCAAAGTAAGCCTTTATCCACACCTAGATATTTTTGTCACATGAATTTCTGAACAACCTTACGGCCATAATCTGTCTTTCTTTACTTGATGAAAGATTCCTGCCTCACTAAGATGTACCAGTTTGGTTGGAATTTGAAAGCTATATTTGGGTTATACTGAACGATACGTGCTGTACCTTAAAGTTTTCATAAAGACATGTATAGTCCTGACAAACAAGTTCCAGGCGAGGGGGTAGTGACAGGTGATGTATCAGAACTGCAGCATTGTCTTGTAGTGCTTGGAGGGAATTTCAGTGTCTTAGTCTTAGTATTTATTTTTTTAATTGAACATTGTGGATTTGTCCCAATTAAAAGATTTATTGGCTGGTATTTGTGTCTGTATTGTCTCTTATCTGCTCTTATTGGTTTCATTACAGTACTGGCTATGCACTAGAGTCTTTCACAGAATAGGCTCCATACATGTGTGTTTGTGTGTGTGTGTGTGTGTGTGTTTGTGTGTGTGTGTGAGAGAGAGAGAGAGACCTACTGTGAAAGGATGTGTAGCATCATCCCTGGGATTTAGTAAAAAAAACCATACACACCACCTGGTTACATGCTTTGGGTTCATCAGGTGTGTTAGTGCCTGTGCTTGTCTGCTAAGTGACGCCTTCATGTGTTTCCCATCTCAGCAACAAGCTGAAATAGAATTAATATGTCACATCCGCATTGTAAGCAGATTCTGCATAGTGAACACATGTTTTAACGAAGGAGGTGACTAAATTTAACATGGGACTTGGTATGACAGAACGGGGGCTAACTGTGTGAAGTGCAAACAGTTCTCAAGTGATGGGGGGGATTTTCAGGCGGAAGCAGAATTCACTTTAGAATGCCCTGCAAAGCAGCTCCTCTTTATATTCCACTCCTGCCGAGTTAATTAAAGCCTTTGCTTCTGCTGCTGCAGCCACTTTTTGCATGCACCCTTTAGAAACAGTTCTGTGTGTGTGTATCTTTGAGACACACCGTTGGACAGAGTGCAGAGTACTCGTGGGATTTGCAGCAGAGAGCCAGGCCAGCAGTAAACATTTTGAGAGCAAGTTAGTGAGGGATTGTCTTCAAGACAGTGTAGATGGAGTCTGTTGGATGCAACCTACTCTGCAATAGGCTTGGTTTGGTAAATGTAACTAATTACCATAGTTCCTTTCCTCATTTCTTGTAGGTAAAACTGTGATTTAAAAAAAAAAAATCTGCATCTGAATGCAAAAGAGCTCACTACTCTCTCCCCACAGGCTTATTTGACTTATTCTATAAATATAGTATTTGAGGCGTGGTTTCAAGGCTGTAAAGAAATCTATAATGTTGTACTCAGCTGTAATGAACCTGTCAATACGTGGACTGATAATGTGTTCAAGCACTCATGCAGTGTGATTGGAAAGATGCCAAGAGTTTCCCATGGAAACAGTCCTTGGATGAAGTCCAAGATAAATGATGAACTAGCAGGTGAGAGGCTCGGGTTGCCACAACAAAGGGACGAGACAGACCCGGTGATATACAGGATATGCTGGTGCTCTGTGTCCCTTGGCTGTACGTTGTGTAGAAGGAACAGGCAGTTAACAGTCATGGGGACATTCACCAAAAGTCCAGCATTTACCCTCTGCGTATGTAGGTCAGCATCGACCTGAGCCTCTACCTGAAATAACCTGTGTAAATGTGGAAAACATTTACCATTCAAATAGTCAGTTAAAGGGCAGAGGTTGTCCAAACAGTGCTGTTTATGACTACAGGCTTTGGAGAGAACTGTGGTATGATGGGAAGTTACACCTTTTTTAGGCTGGTATTAAGCTGCACATAAAATCATATACATTTGTCACATACATGTGCAGAAAGTGATTGCTGTGAAAAAAGCAGAACATAGTAAACTTGGCTTGTACAGCCTGCAAAATCCCATCAGAGGAGTTGGAAAATAACACATTTGTCTCACTCAAAGGAACCAGGAACCAGGACCTGAGGTCTTGCTGTTGTCAGTGTTGTCAGAGCAGAATTTCCCCATTCACCAGCTCTTTAATGGGCCACACCTTAACTTGGTGAGTTTAGCTTGATCCCAATGGTGGGACTTTGCCATAATGAAGTATGGCTGGTTCTGGACCCCTTCTGTGACCTATCAACAGTATGTTGTAGTGCTGAGCGCTGTTCTACCCGGACAGTAATCCTGAGTAAGGCATCTCACAGGATCCATGACTTGACAGGGGGTGCATGCTGATCACACATTCTGCACATGGGACAACTTGTTAGCCACTTCTTGGAAAGGAGATGGCCTCTGAAGTGTTGCCAGCGGGACCAGCTGGTAGCCAAGGTCACACGACTCAGTGGTCACCTCAGCAGACCTTCCCCACCGAATCACCTTACAAGAACATACCCCTTTAATAGCGATAGTTAAAAGTGGAGGGATCAGTTTGAAATTAGAATGGAATGAAATGGGATGGATTTTTACAGGTAGTTTTAGAAGTAGTAAACAGCTCACAGTGTTGGAAGGGTGTTTATAAGACAGGGATGGGATTGGCCTGGATTCAAGGGGAGAGTAACTGAACTCTACATTTGTGGGGGGTGACACTCAGGCATGCAATGGCTGATGACAGGATGTCCAGACATTGGTTAGAGGGCACTATCCATGGCTACAGATTTAACTCATGCACCCTACCATGCAAAAAGCATACACTTAAATTTAACACAGTACCTTAACACAGTACATTATTTTCCATCCGCTAAAGTTGAAATTCTTGGCTGAATAAAGGAGTACTTGTTTGCTAAGCCCAGTGAAGTGTGATAGATTCTTACCATTGTTCAGGTTTATTCTGTGAATATGGCATTTGAACAGTGTTCTAAATCAGTCCATGACATGTCCAAAGAACACCTGTTTTTCTGTGGACAGACAACATATTAGAGCGCTCTTATCAAGTAATTGGTGTGCAGCCAATAAGTACCGATCAAAACAGTCCATAAGTCCATGAGGGTCCAGGTGGGCAGAGAGCTCAGGTTGCTCTCCAAATACCTTGGCTGTACACTTTGCTGCCACTCTGGAACAAGCAGTCACTTCACCAAAGGATCCTCACCAAAACTCAGTAAATGTCATGGACATGATGCCTGTGATCACCAATGACCTGACCTGACCCCTGTAACAGGAAAACATTCAGTCTGTCAGTCAGTCTGATAAAGGGAACATGCTGATTATGTAGTTCATCATTGCAGATGAAAACAAAAATATGGTGTTATATGTCTTTGTTTTAAGAAATCCACTGAAATTCTGAGGGCATCAATGACATCATAATTACAGACACACGTTCCACACGATCTCAGTTTCAGGAATCATACAAGTCTTGTAAATAATTTCCATTTATTTTAGATGTTTATAATGGTTCTGTTTTAAAATGAACACCTTTTTCCATTTTAGTTCAGATTTTTATACCCAAATTTTTTACATGTGAATATTCAGTTCTGGCACAAAAAGCCAGTGACTGTGAGTTAATGGCTTCCAATGACTGAAAAAAAGTGTTCGACTCTGTTAGTAGTGCCAATATTTCATATAAACCACAAGTTACAATCCTGTGAATGGAATTTTGAGGGAAACGTTCATAATCAACATGGCAGTATCCATGTGAAATATATATAACATATATTTTGGTAGACATTTGAGCCTACATACTGTACCTGCACACATTATGTGCTAAATAAATATTATCAGTACATTTAACATTCTGGATCTATTATTTCCTGAACTGATGTCTTCATTCAGTGTGTTATTTTCTTACTCTGACTGCAGAGTGTTTTCTGTGTGTTTTGCTATTGTGTTTGGTGGTTCATTATCCCCCAGTTTATGCGGGCATAATAATGCTGAGACATATCTTCAGCTGGTGGGCAATTATGCTTGAGTGACGATAACCTGTAATGCACCATATTGTAATGCAGCTGGCAAAAATACGTAACAAAGCTAGCAACACTGCTCTGTGATGCTTATTCAAATAACAATGGACTGACTGATTAAACTCCCGATTATTTCCTTTTACTTCAAACCTTGCTTTTGTACTGACGAGGTTAACTGCACTGCACCCTGCTTTGTGAAGCTGGAATCCTTTTTGTGGTCTCTAAAGCTCAATCTATTTTTGGCATCGATTTTGAGGCCTGCGGTTGGCTCTGGCTCAACTGGGGAGGGCTATCCGGCAGCCTAGAATTAACTGTGGTGTGGCCTGGTTCTGTCTGTTTCATCCAGTGTGCCGGTTAGTATGCATACATAGCCTGTCCTCTGTCCCCCCTATTCGTCACAGCATGGAGAAAAGAGCTAGCTTTCCGGAAGGAATTACACACACAGTTACATGAGAGATCAATGTTTGACAGATGTACGACACCATGTGCGCACATACGTAAGTCTGCAGCCAGGCTTAGAGGGCATTAAACAGAAGCTGTTATAGTTTTTGTGGAGACAAAAAAAAACATTTGTCTGTGATAGTGTAGTCCAACGCCATTTAACAGGATACCTATGCCATCACCTGGGGCAACAATGTAAAAGGCAGGGGTGTTAATTGCTCAGGAGAAACCGTCAGTTTGAGGAGCACATCACTCCCTAAAATACACTGCCATGTTGTGTGCCTAAATTGTGAGAGCGATGGAGATGCAGGAACTATAAAAAAACAGGGCTTGTCCTTCACTGCTGTGCCCCCCCATGCCTTTTGTATGGGTAGGTTAGTTTTACGAAAATACCTTACCCAAATGATATCTGGTCTCAGTAAAATGATAACTGGCTTTTAATATAATGTAATTAAATATTTCTTCTTAAATGTTTTAAGTTAACCCCAGGCTATCCACTTGTTACTGAAGCACATACAGTATGCTTCATCAGGATCATGCGATTCTGACATTATTCAGTGGTTCTGACATTCTGACATTATTAAGGGGCTGTTCAGGGGTGCCTAAATCTGGTATCATTACATTACATGTTACTATATAGTTTTAAAATTTTGCTTAAATTTGGAAAACTACATAACAATATTTGCACATATTTATAACATATAACCACCATGCTGTTAGAAATGATTATGTAAATTTCAGACTCTAGCTTAAGGTTGTGGTTGTCAGGGGAAACTCAGGGCATTCTGAGAGGCCATTTTGAGAGGCCTGGCATTTTGAGAGGCCTGCTTGATAATGGGCAGTTAGTTTATGGACATTTAACCTCAATAGAAAGGCTATGTTTTTCATTAATTATGAAAAAGGTATAGTTTCTGAAATCCTTATCTAAATATGTCCTGGTAATTTCAGCCTGAACTACCATAATAACTGAACCATTTACTGCTGTGTTGTAAAATCTGCTTAAGATGTGAAGAAAATGTTAGAAGTGAAAGCAGCACTTTAAGTATAATTGGAAATTTCCAAGATTGTTAGTTGTTGAGTTTTACTGAGCTGTGTCACACTGGGATACTGAATTATTTCATTGGTAAATCCTGAAGCCCTGCTACAAGTAGACACCATGTTCACCATTGGCTTGCTGACATTTGAAAAGGATGTTCCATTGTTTACATTTGTGTACTTTATCTTGTATACCATGCAATCTCACATGAGAGACTTCTTCAAGAGAATATATCACATTCAGTGTTGAGAAGGACGGCAGCAAGCCCTTGAAATAAGTCAGTAAGTTATAAGCCAAAAATACTTTTGCGGTACAGGTTGTGCCGTGCTAGCGTCACGGCTTCAGCTTCAGTGTGAGGATGCACTAAAATTGGAGATAGTATCCTAGGCAGACTCTGTTCTCCACGTGTCCAACCACTCTGACTGTCACTACCTTTATTTACTCTACCCGGTTCTATCTTTGGGGTGTTGATTCTTCTTTATGTCCCCCTCAGCACTTGAAGAATCCTTTTAATGTTCACCATGACCCATTGCATGAAATGTTTGCAAACATTCGCCCGCTTGACAGTAGTGTAGGGTGATTACACAACATGCACAGCGTCGAGGCACTGGCCCAGCTGCGCCTAGGAATCAAAGTTACCTATCCCTCAATGTAATTTTCACCCTCATCTCATTCATCTGCAAACTTGTTAATCGGGTGAACTTAATCTCTACAGCCCTTCGCACAGAGAGCACGGAGGCTATTTATAGCTGTTATGTAAACCATATCTGGACGGGAAAGGACTGTATTCACCACTAAAACATGTCCCCATAAGAAGGTGTACAGTGAGGTGTGTGCAGGGGTGCACAGGAGCAGTGGGACACAGCAGTAGTCCCTGCCCCCCATCATGTACCTCCTTGGTCTATTCATACCCCATGTTGATTCACACAGCGTGACCACGTGACCGGCTTCATTCATGGGTGTGGATGTGGTTGGTGCACGCCTCATTTCAATAAAAAGCCACAGTGGAAAAAAAGCAAAAACAAGCAAAGGCAGAGCTCTTCTGACGTTATTCAGTTTTTCTGATTCCATTTTCCTTAATACCTTTTTTTTAAAAATAAAATTTATGTAATTTATTGAACTATTGAATTATGTAATAGGGGATAGGGGATAGGGACACTAGAGTTTTTGTCCAGACCGAATTTAGGTCTGTCTGTGAAGGGCTACACTGTTCCATTCAGGCTCTTAACTACCTGATGCGTCTAATCATGCGTCTTGTATGAACTAATTTAGCTTTAAAGAATTGTGTCTCCAGGGCTAATTTTAGGTTCTTGTTTGTTAGATAATAATCCTGCAGTCACATAGCCATTGGCTAATTTTGGGATATCATTTAACAGAACTATACCTCATACCTACTGCCTATGTTCTTTTACTACTAAGAGGCAATGCAAAGGACACCCCACAGCTGGTTATGTATACTCATTTACATTTACATTTACATTTTTTCATTTGGCAGACACTTTTATCCAAAGCAACTTACAAGTGAGGTAGACGTACAACACAAGCCATATGCCTTTATACCTATACCAAACCATATAAGATGTCAACAGTATTAGAAGCGCTGCATGACCAAGTTTCAATAGTTGGCCAGACAAGGTACAAGCTAACTGGCAGAGATACGAGTGCATGGCACCATAGATTTGAATTTTTAAATACTCTATCATTACAAATAATAACATGGCACACAGCGTTTCTTTTGGAGGTTTTTGTATTTACAATATTTGTGAAAGCCTTTATTTGGTTTACACCAAAGGTTAAGTGACGAAAACATTGCGACAGAGAGCGCGTGTGCCAATGCCTCGTCGATATCCTGCACGTTACCCTGTAATGAGAGAGGTGTAATTATGCTCAATGTGTTATCGGATGCTGTATTTTTAGCTGAATGACACAAATGAAGATTGACGGATGCTCAGCCGGAGGGACAACGCTCCTTTTGTAGTCTGATGTAACTGTGCAGCAGAATGATGTTTCCTCTGCGTGGTGCGCTTCTCTCTTTTAGCATATTCATACACAGGCTGGTGGAAACATTGCCTTTCAAAACAGGTCTGTAGCAGTGCTGTGAAGTTTGGTGAACAAGTCTGACAACATTGGCGAGTGTTGTTTGAAACAGGGGAGTTTATGAGTGTCACTGCAAAGTGGGCATTTTGCATAGCACCAGGGAGTACAGTGGAGCATTGTGTGCTTCCTAAGAGATGACGCACTTTTATTGCTCTCAGCAGTGGATCTACATGCATAAACACACTGTCTGAGTGCAGTGCCAACAATCTCTCTGGCTCCAGGTCTAAAGCACGCCACTTATCCTTTTCTGGTTCCTCCTCCTCACTTTAAACACATATTGTAATTTTCCACATGGCACAAATCGCCCATGCACTGAAACACCAACATGTCTGCTACGCATAACAAAACCAAGCAGCTCCCAAAGTGGATTAAAAGATGAAAAAAAAAACATACTATTAACCCACTGCTGACTGGTATATCTTAGAGCTACAACATCATCATGTGTTGCAGGCATTACATGTCAGCAACGGGTAGACATACTAGTCAGCAAAGGGTAAATATAAGTGGTATGTATATATGTATACATACACACACACACATACACACATACACACCTATCCATGGTAACTGCGTATATAAAACTCAGAATGAATTGTCACCTGGATGAAAATAATTGGGTAATTGATTACTACTATATAATTTCAAACTCTGCTTTTAACTTTATTAAACATTTACAGTTTAGTTCAACATTGTAATCAACTTGTAATCATTTCTGAATATTTTGTAATTCATGTTTCATTCTTCATTCATTCTTTATTACTAGTAGTAATTGTGGGGTTTTGAATAAGACACACTACTTTCAGATCTCGGCATTCTCTTGGAAATGAAACATAGCACATAAATGGCTCATAATCATAGAGAAGGGATAGTATACGTATCAAAAAACCTAAAGAAAAAGTGAGAACCAAACAGAACATGAATTCAATTTGAATGACCTACTCAGTTGGACATGGGTTTGTTTATGTTGTGTAGCATACTGAGACTTGCTGAGGATGTACAGAGATATATTCCATCACATATATCTGCCCACAACAGCGTTACTAATAATGCTGCCATAATTTGTTATAAGTGACAAGATATATGACATCAAACCCGTTGGCCAGGGTCACTTTCGGCAATCATTCTGTTCTGGCCAATGTATGTCTTGTGACATGTGTTTACCCATATATACATTGGCATATTAGGAGGGTTCCAGCAAGAAACTCATATGACCTCTGTCTTTGGTGAGCTATCATATTACTGCCTTGAAAACCAACACCCCCACCTGTAAAATATATTACCTTAACTAAAGGTGATCAATGTCAGCCCCCTAAAGGTTATTAAAGCTGTTTAAATCTGACACAGTCAACAATTGACAAATGCAAGTGTATTGTATATTATATTTATTTAGAATGTGAGAATTTTATCATCAATGTTTAATGTGAGGACACTCTCTTTAGCTGCAGTTAAACTAAATGGTTATCGGTTCTTTGCCGAATGCATTCAGGGCATTTTTAAATGGAGGTTTGCTCCATAGCTTACCAAGCAATATCTGTCATTCCACATTTATCAGCAGCTCCAAGGTCATTCCAGGCCCATCCTCTATTTGCGCACCGCAGTCACATCCAATAAGGCCAGGCTGTTCAATGAAGCAGCAACATGGGGCTCAGACATAAAACTCTTTCCTTTCACTGCTCGGCGGTCCTTGAGGCAGTGTGCTCTTTCACCCTGTCCTGGAGAATCGCCCTGTCCTGGCCAGACTGTCTCCCCTGTATGCCTCTTCTCCTGCTTCAGGGAAGAATTATTAAACTGGATATATATAAAAAATGTGTGGTTTGACTCAGCAATATTATGTTTCCATTAAAATCTCTCTCTATCTCTCTCTCTCTCTCTATATATATATATATATATATATATATATATATATATATATATATATATATATTTATACAGTGTTGGGGAAGCTACTTTGAAAGCATGGCTTTGTTTTGAAAGCATAGCATGTTTTGGCTCATCGGTGTATATATATATATATATATATATATATATATATACACACACTATATGGACAAAAGTATGTGGCCACACCTGTTAATTATTGAATTCAGACCTGTTGCCACAGGTGTATAAAATCAAGCACCTAGCCATGCAGTCTCCATTTGCAAACATTTGTGATACAAAATGGGTCGTTCTGAAGAGCTCAGTGACTTCAAGCGTGGTACTGGGAGAGGATGCCACCTTTGCAATAAGACGGTTCCTGAAATTTCATCCCTGCTGGATATTCCACGGTCAGCTGTAAGTGATATTATTAGAAAGTGGAAGCATTTAGGAACAACAGCAACTCAGCCACGAAGCGGAAGACCACGTAAAATCACAGAGCAGGGTCAACGACTGCTAAGGCGCATGGTGCGTAAAAGTCCCCAATGCTCTGCTGATTCCATAGCTGAAGAGTTCCGAACTACCACTGGCATTAATGTAAGCACAAAAACTGTGCGGCAGGAGCTTCATAGAATGGGTTTCCATGGCCGAGCAGCTGCATGCAAGCCTCACATCACCAAGTCCAATGCCAAGCGTCAGATGGAGTGGTGTAAAGCACACTGACACTGGACTGTGGAGCAGTGGAAACGTGTTCTGTGGAGTGACGAATCACGCTTCTCTTTTTGGCAGTCAGATGGGCGAGTCTGGGTTTGGCAGATGCTGGGAGAACGTTACCTGCCTGACTGCATTGTGCCAACTGTGAAGTTTGGTAGAGGAGGGATAATGGTATGGGGCTGTTTTTCAGGGTTTGGGCTAGGCCCTCCAGTGAAGGGCAATCTTAATGCTTCAGCATACCAAGACATTTTGTACAATGCTATGCTCCCAACTTTGTGGCAACAGTTTGGGGAAGGTCCTTTTCTATTCCAGCATGACTGTGCCCCAGTGCACAAAGCAAGGACAATAAAGACATGCTTTGATGAGTTCGGTGTGGAAGAACCTGACTGGGCCGCAGAGAGCCCAATCAACCCCATCGAGCACCTTTGGGATTAACTGGAATGGAGATTGCGAGCCATATATATATATGTATGTGTGTGTGTGTGTATGTATTTTGCACATATTTTGCACATATTTCACAGAGTAATGAATGAGGAATTTGCTGGCATTTCAGTTCTGCACATTTGCATTTACTGTGAAAAAGAGACAGTGAAAATTTGTGAGTCATTTTCAGTATGCTATTTTCAGGCAGTTACAAATCAAACATTTGTGGAGACATATGGTTGTATGGTTTGAATTGTCCATCAGAGTTTGGGGATGGCGTGTCAAATAGGGACAGATACTTTACCTCTATTTTAAGATACCCCTAGAGATACTTTGCAGAATTTTAAAAGATTGGAGAAGTGAGAGGCATAGTCACACTTAATGAAATGAAATTAAAATTCCACCAGCAATGAAGCTTAAGCGGTCAGGCATTCATTTGCTTCTTTTACGTAACATCACCTTCATAAATAACCTCTGTAACTCTGAGGTAACTTTAAAAAACACTCATTGTATGCTAGAACAACTGCTGCTTTGACCGCAGCTAAGAGCTCAGTGAATAAAACTGGCCCGGTTACTGCCGTCCAATTGCTTTGCCATTTAGTGCTGAGGAGTCTGACTGCTTGCCAAGCCAGCCTTTTGAAAAGTTGAGCTATCTGGCCTTGACACACCGACCCATGTGGAAAGAAAGCCCTATTTTAAATCATCCCGCATTGTGTTTTAATTTCCTAAAAGTCATTGTTTCTGTGCACAAATAAAGAATAAGTGCACGGAGAGCTAATTTTATGTCTCCCTGAATATGAGATTATTTTTATCTCATAGTGCATGATAAGTAGGTGTCCGTGGTCAGTCTGACCATAATGCTGTGTGCTTTCAGGTTAACCTCTGAAAGAGCAGGCACAAGATGTAATGTTGTCGAGATTAGAATTTACTGCTTTAACCAGTTTGTTTACTTTGCAATGGTATCAAAATAGCATGAGCCAACAGGGCAGCGCCAGACTTATTCCAGTGAAAATATCATGTAGCCAGCAAGCACAAACTCAGGCAATGTATAAACAAAAATAATTCTGTCCCAGCTATTTACTTTAAAAGTAACACACCTTTTTCTGTCTAGAGGGCTGAAAGCTTGATCTACCTTCCACAAAAGGCTTCTGTGAACCAAATAACTCCCATATTTCCTGAGCTAGCCAATATTATATATCCCCAACTAAATCACTATGTTGTCTTTACATTTCATTACATGCATTTAGCACAAGCTCCTATCCAGCACAAACTTCCAGCACAAGACAACAGAAGTGTATCCATCCTTTTTATATAAACATCAGTGACAGACCAGGTTAACAACACTCGCAGAACAGAAAGTGCATGCACAACACCATTCAGGCATCACCACAAGTTAACTTGTGCTAATCTGAAACTAGACAGGCAAGAAACTTATGAACTATATGAATCATATTAAATTAAATACGTATATGAATCATGAATCACAAATTACTTGTGCATTTCCAAAACAGGTTATGCATAATATGCACTGAAAATATGATTACTGGAAACTGTACTGAAGATAAAGATATGTGATATGTCCGCTGATGACATGTTTGATGGAGCTTCAATTCTTAAGATCTGAGTCATTACAAACTATCCCATGACCCTTTGGCTTTCACTCTCATCCACTCCTTTTGCCAACTCCTAGATACTGACACTGGGTCCTTCACAGTGGTCAAGGAAACCAGAAACCAACGAGTGACCAGCCTGCCAGACAGCTCGGCACAGTAGATAGACTTGTGCTGCACTTGCACTTGAACCACAGCTTATTGAAAGTGTAAATAGTTCTTCAGACGGGTTATACTTTATGATAAGTGAACAATTTACCAATGCATGAGGCTCTGGTTGGGTAAGTGCATGTCATACAGTACCTTACCTTACCTGGCCTGGCTTGGCCTAGCTTTGACTATACTTCTGACCTTGGAATGTTCAAACTCCATTAAATGCCTGAGCCCATGAATTCCCTTTCAATGAGTCCATAAGGTCAGCACTGCATCGGCTCATGTTTACACAGAACTCAGTCGTTATCAGTGTTATGATAGAAAATCCCAGTCTAAAGATGGAGCTTTGTGTCTCTTGATGTTTTCATTAGCGGAAAATCCAGAGAGGCTTTTGCAGGGCTTTGGTGAAGCGTGCCGCAACGCAGCGCCGAGATGAGAAAAGGCTTTGAGAGAGAGTTCACAATTTCCGTCCCTCTTGAGATGATTTCTCTATTCGGTCTATACCTCCACTTGGTCTGACTTAGTGGCTTTGACAGCACCCCCCCCCCCCCCCCCAAAAAAAAAACAACTAGATCCCTAATTTAAAAGGCTGTTGGGCTTTCTCAAATGCTCAATATGAATTTGTTATAACCTGTACATACTGTATGTGAATCACCCCAGCAGTTTGTGGGGAGAAGCACTGGTATATTAAACCTCTGCAGCTGACTTTGGAATTCTCCTTGTAAATCCACAACAAGCTGTTGAATTTTTTTTAATTTAATCAGGATTGTTCATGGCTTTGTTGGACTGCTTAGTGACATAAGCTCACATGTGTGCCTATATCCTGAGTCATGATTGCTATCTCGATTCATGTAGGGTGATGGTTTCCTTATATGGGTTTTCAGAGCTCACATAATGAGAACTTACAGCACCATGAAAATGTGTCCATTAGTTAGGTTCTTTTAGCAGGTATTACAGTCATCTATCCACAAACTAATTCTCTGGGATGATTTAATAGCTGAGGTGGAGAATGGTATTTAGCCTGGGCCCATGAATAAAAACAGCCCCTTACTCTAGCCTACTGTAACTTGTGATGGGCAATGTTGTGAAATGGTTATACTGTAGACTGAAATAGAAAAAAATGAAGTTTAAATGTCACTTGACTTCAAGGGGATTTTTTTTGGCAGACCCAAGCGTGATGGGTAAGACATACAGTTGCCTATTACAAATCACACAAATACAAATCATTTTCACCACAGTAACTAGTGACAAGGCCTCCTTCACTGCAAATCAACAGGTATGAATTTTACACGCTTTTGATATGAATAATAGCATAGTTCTAAGGGGAAAGTCGTATATTCTGAATGTTCTTCGGAAATGCAGTAACTAAGAAGCTCTGATTAGGATCGCTGCCCGACTCCCCCGCCCCCCTGTTCCCGGCATGTTATGTCAGAGAGCAGAAACAGTTTCCAGCTGCCTGTTGTGGGAGTGTGGGACCGTGTGGGAGCCAGAACAATGTTTTGCTGGTGTCTCAGTGTCTGAGCCTGGCCATTCCTATGGAACGGCACTATTTTTGTAAAATGACATGCCTGTGGGTTCTTTTTAATCTTGCTCAGCCTACTCCTTTATCTGCCCCGCCTCCGCATGTGGATTTACCAACAAACCTCCGACAGAATAACCGGAGGAGGGGATAATCCCTTGGGTCATCAGAGATTTATATCATGGTCATCTGACAAAGCCAAAAAAAAGAGTGCTCTCAGAGTGGTTGACAGTTGGTCTTTCTCTACGCAAAGGCTTGCTGAAATTAATGGTTGTTGCCTTTCTTCATATCAGCCAGGGAAAACATACAGATTTTCTGACTGTTTGATCAGGGGTAAATTGGGATTTTGTCATTCGATCAAAGGACAGCTTTCTTGAAAAAATGTCATGCATCGAATTTATGTGAAAGAAAAATATGTTTTAAGTTGAAGTAAGTAGGTATTTAGTCTGCAAAATTTCTGCATATAATATTTGAATGGTGTCATTCCATATTATTTTCCCAAATAGTACAGACTACCATAAGTGTAATGAGTAACAGGGGATAGACACTGTTTTGAAGTTGCACAAAGGTCCTTTAACGGAAGGTTCAACCCATGATGTATGGCAAGGCAGGTTCTCACTGTATTGTGCAATCCCTTTGTCTGTAATTACTCCAGTATTTCTGTCTCTGCATTCATGCTTATAATTCATTACTCATTGGTATGTACAGATTGCTGACTCCTGGCTAAAATTCACCTCTCCGGTAAGCACAGGTGTGTGTACATACAGCTAGCTGACTCATGGCCCACTCTCACCTGTTCTCTTACATGGGCAGGCTGACATTACTACTTGTGACGTGTTGCAAGGAAGCTGTCAGTATGATTAACACCCAGAGGAGAATGGCAGCCTATTATTAATTACATGAATCGCTGGAGTCGAATGCCTGTAGCAACTGAGATGTAGTCAAATGCCTGTGGAAGGCACGCAGTTGATGTTCCCACAAGCACAGAAAAAGATTTCTCCTTCTTTACATCACATGCGCATGGCTATCGTGCTTCTGTTGTGTTGTTTAAATTTCATTCTCTGAGGATGTCTTTACGCTCTGTGTATCAGTTTTACAGCTGCTCTATATCCCACAGAGCTATGCCGCGACATGTCCTCACCACAGAGTGGGCTTGTGCTTGTTTACGAATGCGTCTGTCTTACTTGGCCTCAGTGTTTGCCCGTGCGCATATGCATTCAAATCACATACGTTTTGGGCAACGGAACTTAAAAAAAAAACCTGTGGGAGCGTCAATTGCGTCAAGTAAAAAAGCCTAGCTGGAGTGTAGTTCTCTCGGTGTACGATGGCAATTGAATCCTAATCAAAATGTGGAAAGGCGGAAGAGAGGAAAGGGTATTCATTTGGCATGAATATGCTGCCTTTTATTTGGAAAAGTGGGATTATATAGTAATCCCTGAGCAAGAATGCTTGAGCTACATTTGGTGTTTAACCACAGTGTTTTATCCACGTCAGCATGTTTTTATACTCTTTTTGGAAGGGTAAAATTGGCACTACACTGGCACTTACTGCCTGGTACAGGATAGTGTTTCCTTTGGAATGGATGAAACATGCATAGCTGTTTAAAAGGCCGTCCATCCTGACTGACTTTCAGATAGCAAATGTCTCATTCATTGAAATGTGCTACATCATCGTGTGTTGGTTCAAATCTTTACTGGAATTTTTTTTGTTTCAGTGCAAGACCAGCAACAGTCAGATTTCCTGCATGTCTTCAGATGGCCTTTGTCCATTTTAACTACTGTTATTACCTTTTGCTTTTTGTCTGTGTTTCACAATAACCATTTCTTTATCACAGAATTAAAGAATTTCATTCTGTGATTCGTACATACATGCTGTATCGTTTAGACTAGTCATCTTTTTCAGACATTTAAGCCCAGATGACATTTGACATTCTGTGTTAAATGCAGGAAATCATACCAATAGTGCACATGGCAATGTCCATAGTATTGTCCAGTATTCGCCAAATGTTATGGAGCTGATACATTTTTCAGAGAATTTCACAACATTTTGAAAAAGGTGTAAGATACCTGTAAGGCATGAAATCCGATTGATCATTTGTTGCTTATAATATGATAATTCCATGAACAGGAAAATAGCTCATACACCGCAAGCTGTTATTTGTAAGATAAGCCAAAGTGCAAACATTTATCATAAATGTATACTCAAATGATTTCAGAAAATAAAAATTGCATGTGCATAAACGCTTGCATTACCTTATCTGCACAGCTTAGATGCCTCAGTGCAGCTGTGAATTGCCCTGCTCAGTATGGCCATGGATTGAGCTTAGAGTAAATGACGTTTGACGTTTAGGTTATTTAGCTGTTATGCAAAGCAGTTCAAATATGTTCCAAGAATAGTCTCAATTCACAAGCGGGACCCCGCTTACCACCCCCCAAAAAGCATGGAGAAGCTGCTCAGTTTATATTCTATGAGGCACAGAACAACTCTGAAAATTTGAACGGAGGCTGAAAAGTCAAGTGTTTTGAAAGGGACGAAACGGGATGCTGGGTATAGCTAATGGGTTGCGACACTGTACAATTTCATAAGCCAGACAGGCCTCCCCCCGCAACTCCAACAGCCTTGAACTTCACAGCCAGTGCTTGGTGAGGTCACCTTTTGGGGCAAGGAAGGGCAAACTGACCCGACACATAAGAAGTCACACATGTGCTTGAGCAGGGTATAGCATGTCACACCACAGAGTGCATGTGAAACCCTCCTGAGTATTTCACCGCCCAGGAACAGGTGCCTCTGTCCTGTCTCATGATGACGCACGTAAGGGAAGGACCCAGTTTCCCATTTCCACATTATTCCCACCATGACTACAGAGGTCTGATTTACTGTACAGTCATTGGTGCTGTCAGTAAAATAAATCAACTATAAGCATGACTTGAAAAAGCAATTGACTTTAAGATAATTTTTAATTTCAAATGCTCACTTTAATTCTAATCAGAAATAACTGTGCTGTCCAACGAGGTTCAATCCTTAGGGTTGTTGAAATGTACCTAAAGGACCAGCAGGGGATTAATGCCAAACAGAACTCAGAGGCAGGGAAACTGACCTAGAGCTGTAATAAATATAAGGGCTGAAACCAAGCAAAGCAGGAAATCCAGACTGAAAGGGAAATAACATAGCTGGATTTGTGTATGTCTCTGCATGCAAGCAGTGATAACAAGGACTATGCCTATTCTGTCTATTGCACTTTGCAGTGAAATCCGAAGAATAAAGCAGAACAAAACTATGCAGTCTTCCTTTAGTAGAGAGTCTTTGAGAGCAATGAGTTGGGGTATGGAGCAATGATTATGTTGCAGGTGTTTGATATATTAAGGCTTTCTGTGCCTCTAGACCCACACCTGCACTGATTTAAAAGCTAAAGCTATGCGTTTACGCCCCTTTGACATCACATCTCCCCCCTGTGCATTTTATACCTTTGTACAGACAGCTCAAAGGCAACACCCCATACACTGAATGCCAAATTTGAGTTAATTGAGGCTGTCAGTCGTTCTACTTTCCTCTTTTTCTCTTGTGTGTGTATGTGTGTGTGTGGGTCAGTGTATGTTGGGGGCGATTGCCATTGACCCAAAATTAATAACAAAATACAGCTGTCTGTCTGCGTGCTGAATCGCGAGACAATGGAAACCTATTTCTGATTATTAGCGCTTGGCATTTCTTCCAAAAAGCACTGAAGGAAGAGGATGTTTACTTGAAATGTGGAGTAAACAAACTGCATAATAATTGCTGGAATTTTAATCAGGACATTTTCCGCCAATCTGTCATGTCTAATCACGCACCCATGTTTTCAATTCTTTCATAAGACATTGCACCATCCTGGTAGAGTTGTATCAAACTGATCGAGGAATGAAATTAAATGCAGGAATGCATCTGTCACAAATCTACTGCGATATGAAAGAGTGTGGGAGAGGTCATGTTTGTTTTAAATCAATTTAAAAATGTAGTTCACTGGCAATGTAATGCTAGCTGTGTGTGCAAAGAAAACATATGAAACATAAATGTATCATATTTTATAAAGAAATAAAATGAAGAGAGCATTCTGTTCCTGTCTTAATTTTACAGGAATAGTTCATCTATATATTTATTTTTATTTTATTTTTCTAAAAAACAAACTCACAATATTACAATGACATATAACAGACCATCTTGTATCATTGGGAGGTAAAACATGACTCATTACTAAACCAAAGGCTGCAGGTGCAAGTTCCAAGCACACGCAATACTATTTATTACTATGAGGTGGCCAATTTATTTGTATGTATTGGCCCTTTCTGAAAGCAAACCATCGTACAGGTAAGGGTTATGGATTTATCCAATTCTCTCAGAGGGGCCAAGAAAAGACA
Organism: Megalops cyprinoides; assembly: GCF_013368585.1. Lineage (NCBI taxonomy): Eukaryota > Metazoa > Chordata > Actinopteri > Elopiformes > Megalopidae > Megalops > Megalops cyprinoides. The sequence continues at coordinate 57,008,790 of NC_050583.1, forward strand.
TTTTACACAAAAATTTGCACTCAGTATCTGAGGAATGACACTAAGCAAATTTAGGCATTTTTTTTCTGATTCGGGGATGGGGGTTGTGGGAAACATTGGGTAAAATCAAGCAAGAACTGTAACATCTATAACGATTTGGCAACAGAGCGTCCAAATACCTGTGGTGGACATGCTGAATAAATGTCCTGTTTTTAAGCAACTTATGAAAGACTTGGCTTGACTCTGGTCCACAAGTCCCAGCTTGTGAAGGGGCCCCTCTGTGGTGGATGCTCTGCGGTTAAACCATGTCGCTCAAACAGACAGGACACTGCGCTGCATCTCCGGCTGAAATGGACCCCCTTAGGGCCTCCACGAGGGCGATCGAGTGACAGTATATTTATCCATCTGAATGTGCGATACGTGAGATGAGATGTGTCTCATCGAAACTGTAATATATACTAAAATATACTGAATATAGTAGGTGTATAGGTAAATAGCAGAGCAGGTCTTGCATATTAGAACATGCTTGTCTGTTGAGTGATCGAGGAGCCATTATAACTGCAGCTACCCTCTCCCAAATTAGGCACTCTGGACCGTTTGGCTATGTGTTATCATGCTTCTCTGCCAAAAAGACATGCCAGGTTAAGATCCCTTAGTCATAATGTTAGGCTGCGTAAATACTCTAGCTCAGATTTACTCACTTCTCAAGGGGTAATGATTGTGTTTCTGTTTGGCTTGTCTAAATAACCAGAGAAACCTTCCAGTCCACTGACATCGCAGAATTTCCTATTCGATAGTAAAGAAAATGACATTAGATGGATTAAGAGAGAATACCGTAAGGGGGAAGAAAGTGATTACACCAGCTAGTACATTACATAAACGGCAATAGTTAAGCCTAGCTCAAAGAGTATGGGGACAAAAATAAACCCTAAACAAGATACTATGCAATGTGCTCAGTTTCTGTGTAGCCCCCTGACACTCATTCATGTCATGCTACTAAGCGAGCAAGATACATACATGAAGTCCTAACAATGTTATGTAATAATGATGACCTGCACAGAGCTACAGAGCAATATGAGGTAAACAACCAATCAAAGGATCCTCATACATCTTTGTACAATGCGTAGAGTTATAGCACTATGACCAATGGTAGACATATGTTTAACCTTGGCCCATAAAATCAGATATAGTATCACACTCTGATTGGGCTATCATTGGGCCATGCATGATGGCGCCATTTGGGATTTGTTTGAGCTGGCTCCTGTATGACATTGCTTTGGCACCCCTTGTTGGAATATGACCTGCAAGGTGTGTATTCATGCAAAAATGGCCTGGCAAATGTGCCAGTGCAACACACATGAAGCATCTATCCATAAAAAAGCCATATAGTACAGGGCTGTGGCTAACTAGGGGCATGTTGACGCACTTTAATATATTTTAGTTACTCCCATGGAAAATGTCTCATTGCAACAAGGTAGGCATTTGTTTTACATGCATAGAATTTACATGTAGCTGGCCAGGTTTAGCAAGCAAGAAAGAGTAGCATAACTGAACAAAATTATACATCTCACTCATCCAATTTAAAACAATAGCTTCCTTTATTCAATTTAGTGTTCGTCATACAGGTTTGGTCAAAATCTTTGTACTTTTTGATCTATGTAATTGTCTGTATTTGTTTCATTGGCGTAATTCTCTAGTCAGTATTGCGTAGCCAACTAAACAGACATTGACTTGTGCCCATAGCCATCAGATGTTTCTATATCTACCACAGTGTTGAAGAACTGTAGCTGTAGACCACATAATCTTATTTAAGCTTATGCAATAACAAATAATATGTATTTACTGTACTTATAGCTAAAAGCATGCAAACATAAATGTGTTTGGTTAAAATTCAGACAAATAAGCTAAGTAGCTAGATCCTGTGACTAGCCAATTGCTATGCCATCTTCTCTGTTCAGCTGCTGTGAATGGGAGCCAACAGAGGCCATTCATTATAATGAACTAAAAAGTCACGTTATTAACTCACAGGCCGGATAGGCATATAAATCTGTGTAATAAAGCATATTGCTTTACTCTGGGCAATATACTCACCATATTCTGTACAAAAACATTACATAGACAGCAACTGAATTCAAATATATTTACAGCCTTCACTGTTTTCAGAACATATGAGGACTATGATTATCCAGTTTGCATCAAAATACAAAGGACAGCATTATTTTTAGGCTTCGCTTGACAGTCGGTCATAACAGGTCAATATTTGACAAATCAAGGCTTACTCACGCATGCCATCGACCTCATGGTTCATGACTAGAAGAAAGCAACACCCCTGTTGATTGTGGAGCTGGTGGCCTTTTGTTGGACTTTTTTGTCATTAAAACTTGTTGCCTGATTTGTGTTGTACTCTGCCTTACTTGTTAGTCGTTTTGGATAAAAGCATCTGCCAAATGAATAAATGTAATGTGATGTAATGTTTCACGTTAGTGTTGTATTTATTCTTTAAAGTAAACCTTAATTTAGATTGTACCTCATAAAGTTATTATACCATGGTAACACACAGCACCATTTTTACTACACTGTCATTGCCTTTTTCTCATCTGAAAAAAAAAAACAGTGTAAAGGTCAGCAACAACCGTAGTGTTATTGCTCAGCATCACATATGTTGCAGTATATTACATGTTGTGGACTAGTTCCATATCATGTATAAATATAGTCCAATATAATATTTCCTTGTGCTAAAATAAGTAGGTGTAATGAACATTCAATCTGGAGCAGCAGCTCCTCGGAAAAGTTTGGAAAAAAGAAAAAGAAACAGACATCGTAGCAATGCTGAGTGGCCAATAACAATCCCCTGCAAACTGACGAGAGTTGGCTTTTTTAGCCTTCCTGTTTCCAGGCAGGAACGGACTTTGAGACCATCAGGCATGCACTGCATGCAGGAAACCAGAGCAGTGGGTCAGTCTTTTCAACAGACTTCTCAAAAACATGTAAACAAAACTCAATGAGCCGTGATGGGCCTCTGCTTACAGGACTAATTAGTACAGTTTCAGGACTGGTGCAGGTTACTGCAAGGAAGATTTAAGCATTTTAATCTGATAGTTAATGTATTTCTCTGTGGGACTGGAAGTACTCTACGAATGTAAAATGCCTTATGGAAATGCTGGATCTTTGAGATAATTGTACATGTTGAACTCACTGAAGCTCCAGGTTGATTAACAACCTGGATTGCCAACCAAGATTACCAAAACATGCTGTTATAACCATAACAGACTGTTCCTGGATAATCTGAAAATAGTCTACTTCCAAACCTTTCGTGCATATACCTTCTCTACAACAGTATTATGTTTAGGGAACTGCATCAGCTTTAAATACGCCTCTTATGAGTGCACATATTCTTGAGTTATGCATCTGATTTATGCTTCGATATATTTACCCATGGGCACTTGTGCAACACGTGAATGTGTGCATGTGGCTCAGGCGGCACAGGGTGTGAATCCTGGAATCGGATCCTTCTCTTCAGCACGTGCATCTGTGAACCTGCCAATATCACAGGTGGTGATCAGCCAGGTGCGAACAGCAAAAAGTCAGAGCTCTCTGAGGGCCAGTGCCTTGGATGTTCCCTCTGTAGTCCATTGTGACGTTTAAAGCAGTCCTGGGGTTTACTGGCTGCGCTGCTCTCAGTTTTTTCCACACCTTTTCTGTGATTTATCCCTTTGAAGGGGCCTTACATAAATGTCCTGTTAGACTGACCAATTTACTCTGGCAGTTTTTTGGGGGCGGGTGGTGGAAAGGATGTTGTCTTGCTTTGTGAGTGTGAGGTGTGAATGTGAGCGCAGTTTTATATGGATATGGCGGGCCTGTTATATTGCTCCTGCCCGGTCTTGTGAGCTCAAATTAAAGGTTCTGCAGTGCGTAGTCACAAGGCTGGCATCTCGGTTACAGTGTCGTTTGGCATGTACTGAAGGCGCCTCGTGGTGCACAACACCTCTGCTAATGAAGGATTTTGTTGTCCAGAGACCCTTTAGCCCCCAGCTTTCTGACTGCTTCATGCTTTTAACAAGCACTCTGTGTTCTGGGAATTTTGCATCACTCCATTTCATAAAACCTCCGTAGGACGTCATTTCCCTCCGTGACAGCCATTTTACAGTTCTTACATGTTTGTACCTTATGAATACTCCAAACCATGTTAGTTTGCATGACTCAAATAAAATGCCATGCACAGGATCACAGTCAAAGTGTCCTGTCTAATGAACATAGAATTTTCATGATAAATCTGTCCTGACCAGTGTTTCACCCACCACCTTTCCCCCTACCTTTACAGGTTCTTCATATACATCTAAAGCCTTCCTCTATGCATACTTCAGTTACACTGACCTTCAACAGATATAGTACCTTATTGCTTCTAATGGAGGTCATTCACAGTATGCTTCATGTAGACATAAATCTACAGTAGGGAATCATTTTTAGGAACTTTTTAGGATTTTTTTGTGCCTTATACAAAGTGTTTATAGTGTATGTTATCAAGCAAAATGTTTGCACTATTTTCAAAACACATGACTACAAAATGAAATTAAACTTAGAGAGTGTATTATTTATACAGCTATGCTAATCATGTGCATAATGTAAATCATAGTGCTGAGAATCACGAGGCTCTCAACATGTAATCGTAAAGTTTTATTTCTGAAAGGAACACATCATTATATCATCCATTCTTTCACACAGAAACCTTGCTTAGCAGTAGAAAAATATCAGGCGATCAGACACAGCATCTGTATCACAGCCTTTAAAATTCACCTACACAAACTGAACATCTGCAAACAAAAACAGCTCGCTAAACATTTACCATCTGCGAAGCATCCTTCTAATCCAAGGCATTGCTCTTTAACACTGACCTGTTTTTCCACTAAAATGACAGAAAAACAACCAAGGAAAGGCAATTGCTCCTCTTTCAAACATTTCCCTTTAAACTGCCATCCACTCAATACTTACTCACATTCCCTTACTTACTCATACTTTTCATGAATAACATTCCAGCTCCTTCACCATCACCCTTCGAAATCACAAAGGGGAGAAATCACATACCACGGGCTCAAGAACTGCAATACAGAGAAACCAGCAGGTACAAAAACATAGCAGCAAACAGGTAGAGAACAAGACGGAGAAAAGTGCATTGATGGTGTTCGTATTGGAAGCCTTAAAACACGGATGCAGGTGAACGTTTATGTGCAACAGGGGGGTGTTATTTACACCTAATTATCAACGGTCCTTGGGGCGTCACAAAAAAACATAGTCTGTCCTACTGCTCCTTCCTGAAAGTCTTATATCGACAGGTACCATGAATGTAAAACACCTTCAATATGAAGGACTTCATGTTGTACCAATAATCCCACTTTCACATTCTGAGATTCAAAAGGCATTTTTCACTCAGTGCAAAAACATCCCCACTGTATTTCTGACAGTGACATTCAGAGGGCTTAGCGACAGTAAAGAGATTTGAATGCATCAACGGGTGGTAATCAATGCTGTGATCAAACACAGGGAATTCAGAAGGATCATACAACAGACACTTGCTTGACACAGATTTTGAACTGAAAGAAAAAAGGCACTTTTCTACATGTTTTTTTTTTTTAAATCACTTTGCCTCTTAAAGATGAAAACAAACTGTATCATGCCAATGATAAACAATTTTCAAAAGTGACCACAAGAAGTATGGGCTTCCTGGCATGGGCTTGCCTTAATGTCTTCAGGAAGCCTTAGGTATTGTTTAAAGGTTTTCAGAAACACCACTGTTTTGGTGACGGGCAAAGTGAAAATCAGATACGAATACAAAGGAAGGCATCTATGTTAAAATCATTACATGATTTCCCACATCTCAAACTCATGAAAATTCTTTAGTTCATGAAAAAAATGAGGAAATCTTCATTTCTGTACATCACCTTGTACTTTCTAAATAACCATACCAGTATGTTCTAGTTTTGTGTTTCAGTAGAATCAGAACCCTTTAACTTTACACAATTTAGGCTATCACATATTGCCACAATGATTAAGCTTATTTACTATCCAAATGTATTTGGGATTTAGCTGGGTTAGATTTCAACTAAAATGTACAAACACTTGTGAATGCACTGTGTTGACTTCAGTAGCATCACGTGTACATTAAATTTAAAAAATACTCCATTTAAACCTCTTGATTTTTGGATGAGCAAAAAAACAGATGCGGGTATTTCCTTTTAAGGGTCCAAAATGCTCAGTGCTGCTAACATCAACGATGTAAGGTGCAGGATATTTTAAATGGCCTCTATGCTCCTTGGGTCCATTTAAAACAACGGTGCTAAATTTCTTTTTTAAAAAAGGAATCGCATAATACATACAGGGCATAGGATTCCAAGGTGAAAAGTGTTGCTGTTTTTTTTTTCTTTGCTCCCCTCACTTCGTGCACAGCAAAAGATGTCAGAGCCTGAGTCTCTGTAGACTATACGTCTCATGTGATCACCAGTAGGGGGCACTGTTTTCGATGTGGCCCCAGCTCTGCCACTCAGGGAAGAAGCCACTCGACGTTCTGGGGCTTCCAAACTGATCAAACTCCATCTCAGGCCGTTTGATCTGATTCTTGTACTCTGGTGCTTTCTTCTGGGCCACAAGGTGGCCTTGGTCACCATCACACTCTGCATGGATCAACCGGTAGTTCTTCTCATCATTGTTGTCCCAGTACGTCTGGTCCTGGGCTTTGTAGCAAATGCAGAATTCTACTTGCTCATCGGCGGGAACGGAAGTTGGCAGGTCAATAACAAAAGAGAATGTGTCAGTGTCCGGGCAGCCGTACACATTGTTCATGAAGGTGCAGGCAACATCCGTGAAGCTTTTCCACGATTCAAACGTTATCCGGATGTGGACAGACTTCTCAAAGCTGATGTTGCGGACTTTCACGGTGCCGGCCAACGACCGCTCTTGGAGTGTGCAGTTCTCCAGGCACACAGAGCTCCTCTTGAGGCGGTTCCTGAAGTCCAGGTAGTCTGCAGCGGGCTGTGGGAAGTCCAGGATCCAGCTTTTCTCTTTGCTGATTTTCAGGCCAACAGTGGCGTCCTCAAGGTCGGAGAGATCGAACTGCAGCTCCGACAACGGGTCCTCCTCAAATTCCGAGAAGACGTGGATCGCCGTGAGCGACATGCCTTTGGAATCGGCGAAGACCACTCGCTTCTTCCCCTTGGCCTTGGGGCTCTTCCATCCAAGGCTTGCCGCCTCCACCTCTTGCTTGGAGATTATGCATGGTCTGAGTGGTTTGTACCTGTTCGCCAGGTTCCTTGCCCTGCAGTCTTCATATGAGCTGAGGAAACTCCGCAGGGGAGGAGAATGTGCCAGGCAGATCCTCATGGCAACATCAACGGGCATGATGGGACCTGGCATTGGTCGAGGGTTCAAGATATGCAGTACCCTAAAAGGGAAAACGCAAGTAATTGCATTCGCTTTGTTTCTTGGTATAACAACAGAAAAGGAAGACAGAAGACAGAAGTGCAAGAAGACTAAGTACACGTCAGCGTGTGTCTTTGTAGGAGCTATGTGATATTATGATTATGGAGACCGTTCCCAATTTCAATAACATACTGATAATATCAACTTGTTTTACATATACTGAAATAAATACTAATTTAGTCTTTGTAGGAGCTATGTGATATTATGATTATGGAGACCGTTCCCAATTTCAATAACATACTAATAATATCAACTTGTTTTACATATACTGAAATAAATACTAATTTAGTCTTTGTAGGAGCTATGTGATATTATGATTATGGAGACCATTCCCAATTTCAATAACATACTGATAATATCAACTTGTTTTACATATACTGAAATAAATACTAATTTATCAGTAATCCCTAGTAAAATACAATGGTTTTGCGATTTTAATGCAAAGTCAGTCTAGTCACAATGTCACAGCAAGGTTGAGAGAACGGATGGAATAAATGTAGGTCTTTGAAATGAACTTTTCATCTCTTAACTGCTGTGACAAATGAATAATAAACTTAACACTATACTAAACGTCAAGCTCTCTTTGTTGTTAATTACAATACAGAAGAAAGACCCCTCTGTGTTTAGTTTAATGTAAAAAATGTGAAAAGAGTGATTGGCAGAAATGATTATTTTAAAATGTTTAAGATGGTTTAATGACATAACTAGTTATTAAACACCAATGGAACACTACGCACCAATGCAAGTGACTGTTAACCTTATATTTAAAAGTTAAATTTGAACAGTGCAAATCATCTCTAAAAACGAATAAATACGTATTTATAGCCTTCAACAGATTATGGGAATTCATGATAGTTTCTGTAGCTAGCTAACTGTAACTGTGACAATCAAGGATTTCCTCATGTAAGAAGACTGAAATTTAATTTACAGTAAAGTTTTAATCGCTCTTTTCACATTTTTTGCAAACTGAACGGCAAGCTTACCACAGCTGCCTACGTCTGAATATGGAAAAAATATTTTTAATCTCCTTCTGCATGCAACCCCAATGCAGAGCTAGCAAGCTAGCAAGCTAACGTCTCTGTCGCACTTTTTTTAAAGAAGTCTTACCTGGTGCAATTCATCGGAAAGTGCAAAAATGGCCAACACCCTGGAACATGAAGAAGCTGCAGCTGGATCAACTGACGGAGTTTGATGTATTATTTCAAATCATTTAGGCTAAATTCTGGTAGAGACCAGTACAGTGTTGTAGGATGTCTCCTAGCACGCCCCCTCCGCAACCGCTTAACTTCACTGGCACTGTACTGTGCGCTTTCAACTGAGATATCAAGTCGATTTGCATACTGCTTCACGTGAAAGCAGCAGATAGCCAATGGAAGCACGGAGAAAGTTGGGGCTTGAGCAATCAGCGAGCTGCACAGTTGCTGATCATGACCCTTTCTGCAAGTTGGGAGAAAATCTGATGAAGGGCAGTGGAAGGCGGGCAGTCGTTTTGACACACTTTGGGTAAATCATGGTAGACCCCTGCCGGTTGTTTCTTTGTGGAACAATTCATATGCCTTCTATGTCGCTATAAAGCGGTGTCATTCCGTATTGTTTTATGCTGCGTTTTTTTTTTTAAATTAACTTAGTAATAAGAGTTGTAGTTATGGATTAATAACCGGATACCTGGTATTGCTCACCATTAAAAAGATGTGTATGTGCGTGCGTATGCGCGCTTCAAAATGTTTCAGGTGAAACGCAGGGTGCACGTCCGCCATGAAGGGTTTGTTTGCGTCATTTGGGAGGGTTATGAATTTTTGAATCCGTCATGTTCTGTGTTTCATATTTTAGTAGTTTCCGATTCAAACGGGTCGAAATAAGGTTTTATTGAAAACAAACATCGTTTTTTGCCACAGCGGATATTAAATCCGATTGGGTAATGTGAACAATGTCAGACATTTAGAAACTTCTGAGAGAGTACGTAACGCGCCAAGGGGTATTGCATTTCTTGAGTTCTGCAAAAAAAAATACCTTAACAGGTAGTTATCAATTTGGGTGGATAGTGAAGGCCGGTGGTGTTAGCGCAGTCTTAAAAAAAAAAAAAAAAAAAAACAATAAACCACAGAAGCAGTTAAGTTCATGATACTAAAATGTTTTGCAGAATACAATACTTTTAGAAAAGTACTGGTAACCTAAAGTTTAATAAACTTTAATAAACGGACATACTTATTGCTCATGAGTTGTAGACTCTTCAGTGTTTGGCCCAGTAGTCAGCCCTGAGAATGCGGGAGACGAGAGCGTCCTCATAAAGTCATCGGGGACAATAGTCACAGGGGAGGCCAGGGCGAGGCCGTTGAGGCCGTGTCAAACGCCATGTCATATTTCAAGTACCCTGGAAGACGTCACTGGGAAAGAATGTCCTTAACTGTGGGGGGAACGAGATAATGTGCTGTAGAATGTGCCCCAGTTCCACCACAGTCACTCTTGAAATGCATAACTCATGCATAAATGCATAATTTAACATGAAATGCATAAGCACAACCTGTGAGATACTTGCTTCAGACTATTTTATTTTTAACAGGGTGATCAGACTCCTGAACTTTGAGCTGCTGATTCAATCATTTAATCACTGCCCAGCAATTGTCTTTTAGCCTCTATTTTCACAGATGACAAAACAAGAAAGGAGTTAAATGTATTTCTTGTTGGTATTTGATTAACATACTTTTTGTAGACATTTCATCCCCTGTAGCACATTGATATTTTTGCATATTACATTAAAAATCTTCTTGATGTTTAACATCTTTCAATTGTCAATGTGAATGCCCTCTTTGTATAAACACTTGGCATTATAATTTTCAGTGTTTTGCTCATTGTTTTCTGTTTATTTTGTGGTTGTATTTAAAGGTTGGTATTGATAAAATTATATTCAGGGTATGTGTTATTGATTACATTTTTGGTCTCAGACGGAATTAAAGACTAAATATTTACTGTGAAAATGTTGAGCATTGATTAGTCTGTGTGTGAGTCTGTTATTGATTGAAGTCAATGCGTTCAGGTTGGTTCAGAAGTGTACGTGGGGTGAGGGTGAACTTCCACTTCACAAAAAGTAAAATCATTCTCAATGTCAAAAAAGTCTGAGTTAAAGAGTACTAAACAGAAAAGCTTTTCTGAATTTTATTACAAACTAATTACACACTTGTAGTAAATTTATGCAAACTGTTCCCACATTGGTGAAGTGGTAAAGTGAAAATAATTAGCTCCTTAACATTACTTAAACTTAAAAAATATACTGTTAAACATTGGATCTTTAATAGATGATGTTCTGAAATTACAAAGAAGTGGATACAGTGTAGCACCCCCAACCTCTTGTTGGTATTTCTAAAGGAGTTCATGCAACATTATATTTGGCTTCAGTGTAGGACAAGTTATAATAACAACACAGTCAATCACAATATCAGTGTAAATTTTACAGTGATGTTCTTCCTTTTTTCAGTAAGCTGGCATGTTTCCCATCTGATAAGAATGTCTGTAAGAATGCAGTAAAGCTTGGTATTTCATCTCCACACTCCTCTCCAGTCATTACTGAATTAGGTGCATAACCAGAAGGTTGCAGATTTCAATCTTGGGTGTGTCAAAGCTGTTATACGCTTCAGTTAGATACTTAAAGCTGTCTACTAGCAATAAATACTCATTTATACACTTAAATATACTGTACAAGTGGATAACATTTAAAGCTATATATGTAAGGGTATAACACAAACATTCCCTGCCTTGCTCTAGAAAGTAATGTGGAATAGTAACTTATTACGCAGGTTGCTCAAGTCTGTATCAGTGTTGTGGGATGCTGATTTTATTATAGTGTGGTTAAAAGGTTGAGAGGGGCCAAATAATGGTTGCCTGGGTCTACCAGGAACACAAAAGAGTCTACTACCAAGATGATCAAAGTGATTGGCACAGTTTTTCAAGGGAACAAACCAATTAAAGATATTACCTGAAGTTCCAGTGTATCTGACATGAGACAAATACGCTTTTATGGGTTTGACACTCAACCATGTGCAAACGTCTTGAAAGATCAACTATCAGTAAATGAAAGAATGATCACTTTCACTTGATGTTGTGAACAGAACTTGTAGGATAGACAGGGTCTTATTGCTTATAAAATAGGTGAACATTTGAGCTGATTTTAAACTTTCCTCATAAAAGTATAATAATCGATGTCAAAGACTGATAAAAAAGCAATTACTTATACATCAAGGTGTCAATGTCAAATTATTAAGTGATATATGTTACATGACTTAAATCTGACGCATACAGAACTGTCCTTATTTCTGTTATTTTTCAGTCGGAAGGTAACTGATTGAAATGGAACAATTCATAACTCAGAAAGGACAGAATCGTTTCAACAGGCAACGGGCACTTCTGACAGGGTTATTTTGGGGCCAGATGACTGCTGTGTGCCATTATAAGCCATCTGTGCCACTGTGCTGGCGCATTAGACTAAATTTCACATCACCGTGTCTAGGGGTGAGAGCAGCGTGGAGGTCAGTGCGCTGATAACAGAGTCACACAAAAGCCTGGACTAACACTTGACCATGACAGCCAAGACTTCATGTCTCTTAGCCAGTTGATTAAGTTGTGAAGTTGTGAGTTACTGTGATGTTCAGACGGATTACTGGCATTTTTAAAATGTGAAACAAGATAAAGAGGAGTCTTCCACAAGGAAACATGTGTGCTGTTTGGAATTCATTTTTCAAGGATTGCTGGCAGATAAACCCTTGGAAATGCGTCTCAACAGCAGCGGAAAGAGTAGGGGGAGTAAGTCTGTGGTGGGTGGAGAAAATGTGTTTGAAGGTCCCAGAACCAATGAGGACGGAGGAAGGAAATGCTGCAGCTGTAGAATTAATCTGCCTGAAGTGTGGGCATTCTTCTCTGGTGTAGAAACTGGTCCACTGGACAACTGGCCAAACTGAATTTGATTTAATTCAACTATACTGCTTTGATTTTAAGTGTATTTATGCACTTTACAAAGTATTTTTACAGTTTCCTGTAATGTGGGCAGTGGTGCTGAAAAAAGCAATTTAATTTAAATTAAAGCAATTTTTCTTAATTATGGTATTTGTTGGCTAGGTATATGTTGTTCCCAGGTGTTTTGATGATAATAGTAAATTTATTTGTCATTAATTAGGTACATTTTTGATCCAATATATGTTTTTAGTTTTATAAAACTGTTTTTTTAAATAAAAAAACCTCTCAAACATAAATAGAAAATGGACATTTATTACTTCCTGTTGTGACACTAGTACATAAAATTGTACCATGAGTGACTTGCAGCAAATGAACAAAATATAGAAACAAATGAGAAAAAACGTGTCCTGGTTTGGTCAAATAATCTATATCTATATATCTGTACCTAAATAGACTTGGTCAAAGTCAGCATAAAGATGTGAGGCACATTAATTTTACTGTTCGAAAATGAAGTTTCCTTGTCCCCCTGCAGCCAGTTGACACAATTCCAGACACGTACTCTCCGGGCTGTTCAGTATGCTGAGAGCTCATGGTCAGGAGAGGAGAACTCATGCACTGATTGGATGAAAATTTTGACATACTTGCCAAACAGGAAGTGCACTGACAGCAAGTATGCCCATGTCCGCTGAAAAATGGTACAGCCTACCTTAAGGCAGAATTATGCCTGCATTTGTATGGTATGCAGTTGAACCTGTGAATAAGTTTTAATTAAATGTTGGTTTAGGTGTAAATGGATGGAAAAATGAGCAGCCTCAGCATGTTGTACTGCCTGTACTGGGTACTGTAAAAAAGTTGACACCGTTCACAATATGCTTAATTTAACTGCGTACACATTAATTTCAAACATTATTGTAATATAATCATGTAGAATCTAATAAAAGGTAAAAATATAGTGGCAGTAAGTGCCTTTGGTGAATTTTATAAAAAATAAGTGCATATTACTGCACTTTAAACATTGTTCAGATTCGAACAAGGTAGCATAATTTGGAGCGTCAGACTTGTATGGGGATATTGTGTGAGCCCTTGTAAATGTTTCACTTTGTTGAACAATATTCTCACGTTTTCAAGATGTTGTTTTCAGTGTTTATCAACCTGAAATGTCACTGGGGGCTAATTGCTACAGCACTGAAATATTAATGATTTCCTTAGTGTGAAAGGACAATACAGGGTGGAACCAGCCTCAATCTGTTCTGGCTTCTGTTCAGCCCTTTACTCCATATACTGGAAACACAAACACCTAACTGAGAACACACCTCGAGGTTATTGTTTACTTTCGACTTTACTTTTAACATGACTATCCAAATAGACCCTCCTTTCTAGAAAAATATACACAGCATTATACATATTCATGGTTTTAATGTATGCCTTTTATGCCATGTAATGCCTCACATGTCAATGCAGAGCTTAGGTACTAATGTCTTAGTACTAAGTGTCTTTTGACAGTATCAGGGTTATTTTTCAACTTGCAGTATTTTGGTGGCATGCACAAGTCATTTTAAAGCTATTTTTCACATTTTTATGAAGGATGATTTTTGCTGTGTCACACCAAGATCAGCCTGTAGAAAATGTATTCATATGGCCAAAACCAACTTTTGAACACACACACACACACACACACACATACACACACAGACACACACACACAGATATGGTGTGTGTGTGATTGGTGATTGGTATCTCTGTGGTATGTGTTTATTTAAGGCCCTGTATGACTGCTTGTCGCAACAGACTTTAAGTGATATATAACTCATAACAACAGATTTGTATGGTATATCATCTCAAGCCTGTTGTTACAAAGATGGTAAGAGACAGAGCAGGTTGGCGCCTGCATTGAGAGCACTACAATGCTCAGCTTGGCAGCCTGCCGGCATGTGAGGGGGACCAACAAATATGGAAGTTTCAACCTTGAGTTGAGTGGAAAGTTACAGAAAGTATTTTAAGTGCCATAATTCAAAAGCTGACAGCACCTAACAACAGTTAGGATATCATACTGCAAGAAAGAGTGTAGTATTGTACCTTTCATGAAGAAAGATCATAAGTGAGGTGAAATAACATTGTTCTCAAGCATCATTAGAATACAAGTCTGAAAAAATACTTTACAAGCTCTACATACATAGTATATACTGTATATGTACTCTGTGTCTCTGTGAAATATGATGCACAGATGTTTGGACATGTCCTATTTCAGTCCATATCCACTTTGTGAAAAATGGCTTCTGGATCAATATTACAAACTATCCTAAGTGTCAATATCATTTAGTACAGAACATCAAGGACAAATGTGATTATTGCAGAAGAGTTTTGTCCTGCACATTATAGGGACAATCTACAGCTTTACACAACCTTCAGAAATGAGCTAATAGGTTACAGTACTCAACCCTTTTTGCATCTGGTGCATCTTTTCACAAGCAGGGTATAAATGGAAAATGAGCCTTCTTTTTTTGATATGAGTGGTGGAACTGTGAAAGTGGGTGTCTATTTTTAACCCCCACCCCCATGTTCAGGCGGGAGCTTCCGACAGACCTTAAGCATTCTGCTGCAAATTACATAATCAGCAACTGGATCCAGAAAAGTCCCTGTTGGCATTCATTCATTACAAGTGGACTCCCATTTAAAATACTGAAACTTGGCTCCCCTCAGCTGCCCTCACCAGATAAAAAGGGGTGTGCTCAAGGTGAAATGGTGACCAATCACATTGTTTGACAAGGTTTGGGGTGGCATGATTGGGTGCTATGTAAATGCAGTGAACTGTGGTAGACCTGACGATGGCGAGCTGTCTTGCCCCCACAAAATGGGGTCAGTGCAGTATGCTATGACGGATTTGCTGTAAAAATAGATTTGCTTTGAAAATAAAATGGAAATGTGCCATGGGCCAGGAATGGAACTGGACTGGGGTATGCTCTAAAACAGTTGTCCCTATCTGAAGGAGACATCCAGATTTTATTCTAACGATATCTAAAATGTTTGCACTCTGATCTATCTTCAAATCGAAGGAAGCCCTGAAATTTGTTCAGAGTCAGAGCTCACCTCTCCGCTCAAGGGGAAAAGTATAGCCACACAGTACAACACATCTGAGAGCACACAGCTCAAGCAATTTCCTGCTGGAGTACTGAAATTGTACTTTCACAGATGAAATTGTAGAAATATTAATTTCAGTTGTTCCTAGTCTGCTTTAAATAAAAATAAACAATGATACTGATATCAGTAACAACTTCTGTCAGTTTCTTTTATATCAAATACTTTGGTATTAAAGAAATGCGTTCAGCTATTTTATTTTAAAATATTCCAACAAAAAGTTGGACATCAAAATTGCAGTCCTTCTGTCAGCATGGTATTCTTGTATTATGTACATTAATCAATCAATCAAATAGTATTTGTTATTGTGCATTTGTACAATTTAACTGTCACAAAGTGCTGAACATAGTGGGTTTTCCAGAGAGAAGTGAAACTCTGAGCCAGTTAGGAAATAGTGCTCT
The DNA here is from genome assembly GCF_013368585.1 of Megalops cyprinoides. Classification (NCBI taxonomy): domain Eukaryota; kingdom Metazoa; phylum Chordata; class Actinopteri; order Elopiformes; family Megalopidae; genus Megalops; species Megalops cyprinoides. The sequence continues at coordinate 57,024,719 of NC_050583.1, forward strand.
AGCCCCAGGAAAAGACAAGTTACTTCTGGAAAACAGTAGAATATTAATATTGGAGTGGCATAAATATCCATCAATTCACCTGGAAGCAGTTAGTGGCCAGAGATATGGCATGGGCTTCACAGTGCAGCAATGGTCTGGGCATCTAATGTGCTGTGGCAAAGCATATGTTAGTTAGCAAGGGGTGGGAGTGTGGGAGCACTTGTTGCCCAGATGACATGAGAGACAGAGAAGGAGAGAGAAAGGAAGGGAAAATGTAGAGTTTGAATAGAATGACGGGCAATTTTTGGTGCATATTTTCCATGACCAACAGCCACCCTCCTCCTCAGCACCCAGTTTTGCTATAAGCTACTATAAAGACAGGTTTTAACCTAGACCTACATACTGAGACTGTTTCCAGGACAAAATGTGGTATGCTTTGGTAAGATTGGTAAGATCATAGAGGATCTTTGTCTGAGAAAGTCATAACACTAGAGTTATTTTTTGTAATGTTTGGAACAACACGCAAACGTGATTATGATCAAGTCCGATCTTCAGTCATATTTACTTTATTCAGCCACATACATTTTAGTCATTGAGTTTCATTTAACATCCCTTAAGAGGTTTATCAGTGGCAACCTGAAGAAAAGAGAAATGTTGCTCCATGCATATCTCAAACACAATGAAGCCACCTTCAAAAATAAGATTTTATTAATTTAATTAATAATTTCATTTAATTAATAAGAATTAATGAGTGATATATGAGTCAATGGTGTGACCAGGTATTTTCATGCATTTTAGCACGTGTTTATTTGAGTGATTACCTCATTAATGACAGTAATTTGCAGATAAGTTCAGTGAATTATTGATTATTGGTTACTTACACAAGCCTTGTGTGTTGCAAGAAAAGCGTGGATACCTGAGGGAGCTGGGGAGCCACAGCTCAGAGGTAGTGAAGTGTAGGCCTACACAACAATAGTTCATTGAATAAAAATGTCACTCGTTACTTGAACGAAATGTTTAATATGTTGTGAGTTTTATTTTCACATTATCACACGGATTAATTCAGATATTCTGCTTAAACCCTGTGGCACATTTGTATTTGTTGCATGTTATTTTTATGTTTAGGTATTGTAAACCAGCTGCAACGTACTAGCTCAAATTGTTGAATAATTATAGCAATGTAGCCCTATTTGCCAGCTACTGTTGGCCTACAAGTGATGGGATGAGATTATATACAATACCTGAGTTGTCTTTAGTTTTGAATACACATATTAACTGGATAATTGTCTAGTTTATTGCATTCCTCATTCCACCTCTCTACTGAACTCAAACTAAAGAACCAGTTTGGTGATAGCAGCTCCCTGCACTCTACAGAACAACCTAAGAACAACAGCCGCAGCTGAGAGGTCTTGTTATAGAACTTCATGTACTTTATCTACCCTATATACCCCCCACCACTGCCATTACATAAGCAGAGCCATTCACCCCAGATTAACAGAGGGGAAGGAATGCTTTAGTTATACAAACAATGAAGATAATATAAAGTATTGTTCATGGCCAAATGATACTGAGCCCTTTGAGAATTCATATGCGCTTTGTGGTCTGAAACGGGAAATTAAAGTGTCTCAGTCTATACAAATGCATTTCCCACTGTCTGTCTGAATAACTACGTACAGCAGGTTTCCGCCCACAGAAGCTGCAGAACAGAGGGAAATCCCTATAACTATTCATGATAAATTACAGAGTAACCAGCCTGGGTAACCGACTTGCAAGCAGCTACACTGCACTGCACTGCAAGCAGCACTGTTAATCCCAAGTGTGGTAACTGAATTTAAAATAGACACTATCTGTAGATTTGTTGCCAGTGATTTCATGAGAAAAAAACGTCTAATGAAAATATTTAAAATTCAACCTTTATTTCTGAGTCTGAGAGCATACGTCTGAGAGTAAGTGTTGCCAGTCCTCGTTATAATCAGTTCAGTCACTAGTGGGTGGTGCGAAAATGTGCGCTTTTTACTGACTTTGTCCTCCTATATAAATTGGTGGAGTTTTGTACAAATTGGGGACAACATTCTTATCTTTGATGTTTAAATTACAGCGTAATTGCTCTTGGCGTAGCCTAGGTCGTTTCTACCCTTATGTAATGTAATGAACACGAAAAATGATATATTGTTACTCATCTTTTACAGATGTACTACGAGGTTTTAAGCGGTGTTAAAAAATAAAAGTATTTTGCAAAAGTACTGGTAATAGTAGACATGTTTATTCGAAATTTCAGGGACTTTGCCTTGGACAAATAAATAATGCTCTCACCCTATCAGAAATGTACCATCTCATTTGTCTACATTGATACATCATTGATTTTAATTCTAAAAATTCCAAGGCGATATGAATGTATTTTTGTTGTTGTCCATCACGGCTACTTGTGCCATTTTGAAAAAGGTTTTCATGAAGTTGAAACAGATTAACTAGTTTAAAACAATTAATCGGTGATGTAATGTAAATCTTCCCTTTGATCTCTAATACTTAAATGTATCACCGCTACACTCAACGTAGTAGTTACATGTCTTTACCACCACCTGGTGTCCACATAATTCTGGCAAAATACACGGACAATGTCCGCCTCTTTTTATTTTAGTTATACGTTATAATACTTACAGGAGCATACGCATTGACTTTCGGTTGACACTAATTACTAAAAAATCATAGCAATGATGGTAATCTGCTTTTCTTTGCCGTATTGCGAATTCTTCACAGTTAAAATGGGCCCTGCATCTGTCGCAATATCCACCTACTCGCCTAGCAGCCTAGCAGTTTTTAGACGGAAGAGCATAGAGGGACAACTCTGACCTAAGACACGTGATTAGCGAAACCTGACGAATGCGTCCGATTTATCAAATCACTTCCTCGCCCGTGTGCAGACGACGAGCTTTGCAGCACCGAACCACGTGACATGCAAAATAATATCAGAATCTATTGCACAGACGCCCAGGTAAGGCCTGAGGTAGCTATGCTATGTGCAGCGATGTACATCTTCACCGCACGCCTGTAAAGCGTTTACTATCCGTATGAAATTATCTGATATGTGTGGGTATTTTAGAATTTAGTTAATAGATGAAAACAGTAAACCATTGTCGTCTGAGAGTAGATCAAACGGGCTTGCTAGCTGTGCTGTGTGGCTAGCTAAGATTAGAGATGGGACCGTATTAACCGTCTAGCCAGTTAGCTAGTTAGAAGATATCAATGCCAGCTATTGAAGACCTCACGACAGTATTTTCGCCATGGTTTCCAGGGACTGGCGATAAATTTCGAGATCCACACATTTGTTCGCCACGGCTGTGTGTGTCCGCTTGCCCTCTAACGTAACGCTGTCAGTGCGCCGATGTCTGCCCGGCGGTGCTCCGGGGTTTTGGGTTTGGGTGGGGGCTCGGTGTCTCCCGGAATCGAAGTATCTGGGACTGGAGAACCTACAAGGGAGCTCTTTGAGGCCTGCAGAAACGGCGACTTGGAGCGGGTGAAGAAGCTTGTGACGCTGGAGAATGTAAACAGCAGAGACACGGCTGGCAGAAAATCTACACCGTTGCATTTCGCCGCAGGTACCTACACATTCCGTACATGCACTGTATGCTAGCTGGGTTAAAATGTGCGTGGGCAACATGCGCTTCTTGGAGGCGAAATAACTAGCCAGGTAGCTAGGCTTTCACAGTGCAAGCTATCAGTGTAAAACATAGCGTTTACCTGGTTCATCTGACTGTCTTAATGCTTGCATGAAATTATGGCTCCCAGATCGAATTGGCGCGGTTAGCTAGTAGTGGAAGAGTCTGCCAGCTAGTCAGATAAATTAGCTTGTCTTTGTTATGTGTTGTTTTTTTTGCAGTGTCAAAGTAATGACAACATTGACACATGATTTTAATTTAAATGTCGGACTAAATATTTACAGTCAGACGAGTAGCCAAATATCTCCAGATTCCTAAACTTGGTATATTGTGTTGTTGCTAACACTGAAAACAGCAAGTTAGCTCGAAGGGTAGGACCGTAGAACATAACTTTTGTATTGAATGCGTTGTCGGAGAACTGCACTGCCCAACATGTCACGGTGAAGGATGCGTGGTGCTTTTGTGCTTCAGGTTTTGGCCGGAGGGACGTGGTGGACTACCTGCTGCAGAACGGGGCGAACGTGCATGCCCGGGACGACGGCGGGCTCATCTCCCTCCACAACGCCTGCTCCTTCGGCCATGCCGAGGTGGTCAACCTGCTCCTGCGCCACGGGGCCGACGCCAACTCCAGGGACAACTGGAACTATACACCTCTGCATGAAGCTGCCATTAAGGGCAAGATCGACGTCTGCATAGGTGAAACATATTCTCTCAAACGGGGCTTGAGTCCGAATGTTGTATCGGTTTCTCCAGTGCAAGTGTGCCAATGTTCATTTTGTCCCACTGTCGCTTGTAGTGCATTTCCATTTACATTTATTCACTTGGCACTTGGCACTTAGTACATCTCTGGTGGACATACAGAAATACATAAGTGTGATCATCATATACCACATCTGTTGTATTTTAGCTAATTTTTTTTAGTGTCTACTGCTTTTTCAGTTGGCAGATGTGATGCAAGGCAAGCTGTATTCCAAATATTGCTGTTAAAGGGAGTGTGTCCGCATGCGGTTGGCTGCGGTGTTTCTTGGGGATATTGGTCGGTTGAGCTGGAATTTTTAAATTTCCTGTGCAGTGCTGCTGCAGCATGGGGCAGAGCCAACAATTCGGAACACAGACGGCAGGACAGCGCTGGACCTGGCTGAACCCGCCACGAAAGCAGTGCTGACGGGTAAGCAGCTTGCACACGTCAGATGTTCTGGCAGTGTGCTTCTGTGCCATGTTCCTCAACGCTTCGGATGAGAAAAGAATCTCACCTATACGTTGATTTACTGACTCTATGGTTCTCAGACAGGTTGCCTCTGTAAATTTTGAAAAAATTGTTTGCATTCTGGCGTTAACACATGGGAGACCACAACATGTAATCTGTTGTGTTGTATCATTTGTAAACTTTTGAATTTGTGAATCAAATCTATGAATGTGGACGTCATTCTGACTCTTATTTTTTGGCCAGCATACGTAGGGATTGGATGCTGGGGGTTGTTTTTCCCCCACTGTAGGATTTCAGATTCCCCTGAGACCTAATTTAGGAAACCTTGTAGATCAAGTGCTGGCAAAGAGTTCCGTATATAGGCTCGTTCCTTCCTATGGGGACTTTCCTGTTTGAACATGATATGCTGGTGTTCATTATTATGTTGTTCCTCAGAGTAGATTGTTGATGTTTTGGCTCCTGGGAAGAGAAAAGCTGCTCTCAGCTGTAATATTCAATTCTGTTTTTTCCCTTAAGATACCTTAAGGATATTCACTTTTTACTCTGCTGTATCTAATGCGTCAGTGTTGCCTTCCCTTTTTTTGTGAACAGGTGAATACAGAAAAGATGACCTTCTTGAGAGTGCAAGGTACAGTTGATGTTCCCCTCTGTTACTGTGTGAAGGACGCCTTCAATGACATAGCAGTCGCGCAGCCATGTAAAAGTATTGGTTGCTGCAAAGGGAAGTGGTACTAAAATTAGCAGCATTCCAGACTGACTGGGTTAGTCGCTGACCAGCTCGCCCATTTACTCCCTTACCTCACTGGCTGACTGAGACTCTAACAGTGGTGGGAGTGGCTCACTAGGGGAATGGCCAGCAAAGTGGCCACGGCCATTGATTATCACCTGTTCAGGTCTTGACCCTCCTCATCTCACAAGCCATGTGCTAAACAGAACACTCTGAAAAGAGATATGCTTCAACTAAGGTGTCTAAAAAAACCCTTTAAAATGGCTTGCCACGGTCATAAATGCAGTACTTCATCAAAGCAATTAACTGTGTTTGGTAGCCTGATAATGTCTTACCAAATTATCTACCTGTTATGAGTTCCTGTAGGCCCAGGTATTATCTTTGCAAAGACTGCTGATATGAATATACGTTATGATTTCAATACATTAGTGCAGAGTGAAAACTATTGCCCTTTGTTCTTGCCAAGCGCATGCATATAAGTATGAGGAATGGGGTATCGTCTTTTTATTCTAATACATAGCTGCTATTTTCAGGAGTGGGAACGAAGAAAAATTGATGGCCCTTCTTACACCATTAAATGTAAACTGTCATGCCAGCGATGGAAGAAAGGTAATGCACTAGATGACCTTCATACGTCTACATATTATTTTTTAACCTGTATATTGTTCATTTGAAAAATGTATAATGTCAACTTCAGCCCAGCATTATTGCAGTATTATGCTCGCTGCTGAATTGTTACTTCCACAGCAACAGCTGTTGCAACAAGGTCGAAAATTTTCAGAAGTCTGTATGTCGGTTGTAGAACAGTTGAAGAATGATATACTGAATTGTATTATTAATGTTAATATTAGTCTGCTCAATAAATTTCACATATTACATGACCAGCCAATTCAGAGGTGTATTTTGTGGTCTGATGCAGGAAATAAGATTCTTTGTAAATATTTTTCATGTATTCAGAGGGATGTTTATCTGACTTGATTCAGGGTTTACTTTACCCAAAGTAAAAACGGTGCTCTGTGAGGGTATTCAAACCCAGGCCCTTTTGGTTAAAGGTCCGTTAAAAGACCACTGCAGCCACACTGCCAACCAATTTCACAAGAAAGAACAGCATGCAAATCGGAAGAATGAGCGCATTCATGTAAGGAATGCCTGTGTTGTTGTTCCAATGTCTCAGTCCACCCCGCTGCATCTGGCTGCCGGGTATAATCGTGTGAAGACAGTGCAGCTGCTGTTACAGCATGGAGCTGACGTGCACGCCAAAGACAAAGGGTAAGACAGGGCTTCCTGTGTTTGCTCCAGCTGACTTCACCTTCACTTAATACCCCTCGTTCTTGCCCCTCCCCCGTAACATGCGGCTCTCCTTTCAGTGACCTGGTGCCCCTTCACAACGCTTGCTCCTATGGCCATTACGAAGTGACTGAATTACTGGTGAAGGTATGCCTGTTCTAGCTTCCCACATGTTAACTGTGTTTGTTAGATTATTGTCATTTAGCAGACGCTCTTACTCAAAACTGCATAGGTTTTGTTGTTGGGTGTATTTCAACATAGGCAATTCAAATGAGTCCATACTTAAGTATTTTGCTAGTTAAGTATTTATAAGCATTTTACAGGGGTCACATGCCATAGCATGAGCTTGCCACCTTGTATAGAACTGAGAAGCTCAAGTGTGAGGGAAAAGGCTAATGAATCATGCTGTCTTCCTCCCCCCCTCTCAGCATGGCGCCTGTGTGAATGCCATGGACCTCTGGCAGTTTACCCCGCTCCACGAGGCCTCCTCTAAAAACAGGGTGGAGGTGTGCTCTCTGCTGCTCAGCTACGGCGCCGACCCGACATTCCTGAACTGCCACAACAAGAGCGCCATCGACCTGGCGCCCACCGCCCAGCTGAAGGAGCGCCTAGCATGTGAGTGCTGCCGTCGGCCATTTTACAGTGGCAGAAATACCCGATAGAGAAAGGCCTGTCCTTGGTGACCCCACTCTGGTGTCTTCATAGACGAGTTCAAAGGCCACGCCCTGCTGCAGGCCGCGCGAGAGGCAGACATCGCTCGCATGAAGAAGCACCTCTCCCTGGAGACCATTAACTTCAAGCATCCACAGACCCATGAGACAGCCCTGGTGAGCCAGCATGTGGTGTGGAGTTTCTGCTCAGGTTTACTGTTATAGGTTACAGAAGTGATATGATGAAACTATGAAATTATCAGTGTTGTTCAAAGAGCAGTCAATTCTACAACACCATGACGTGCTTAGGTTTAAGATGCATTTCTTCTCAACATTGTCCCGACAATGTCGGAGTGCATCCACTAAACTGCACATTGTAGAAAGATGCAACGCGTTCATGCCCTGGTTAGACTTCCTGATTAATCGTTACCAAATCCTGTTACAAAATAATCTTCACTGTGGACCATTTTTGTAAATTCCTATTGTTGTACAGTTGAACAGAGTTATGTTGTGTTTGTGAAAGATTTTTATTTCAATGTCCTCTTCTGCATTGACAGCACTGTGCGGCCACGTCTCCCTACCCTAAGAGAAAACAAGTGTGTGAACTGTTGCTGAGGAAAGGAGCCAATGTGAATGAGAAGACTAAAGAGTATGTATGCTAAGCAGAAAACTGGCCTGAAACTTGAGTCATTAAATGGCTGATTCCTTGTTTATTATGTCCAGTGAAGCCAGGTGGTGTGTGATCATGTCATTCTTGACTGGCAAATGTGAACTCACCTATTTCCTTTAGCTTCTTGACTCCCCTGCATCTGGCTTCAGAAAAGTCCCATAACGACGTCATAGAAGTGCTAGTGAAGCACGAGGCTAAGGTGAGTACAGTCCATGTGGTTTGTGACATGAGCATTCGTAGGGATTGTGTTGCACATTAAGGCCAGTGCAGTACATGTGAGCAGTGCGGTTGGAGTGGAAAGGTGTGTCAAGCCTGGGGTGTTGGTGTGTCTGCACAGGTGAACGCCCTGGATAACCTGGGACAGACAGCCCTACACCGGGCAGCCCACTGCGGGCACCTCCAGACCTGCCGCCTGCTCCTGAGCTCCGGCTGTGACCCCCTCATCATGTCTCTCCAGGGCTTCTCACCTTCTCAGATGGGCAATGAGAGCATACAGGAAATACTGCAAGGTGAGAAGGGCCACCCACAGGCCTGTTTATTGGCTGGTAGGGGTCAAAACGTGTAGACAAGTAAAGGACAGCTAAGATCCCACACATCCTTTCAAGCACTTCAATTTAACCCCCCCCCCTTTCCCTCGATGTACCACTATGCTATAAGAAATCTCAAAATGAGAGGTGTTGATTTCTTGCTTACAGAAAAGCATAGGTAGGGTGTGTCAACCATAGATCCTCAAACCACTTGCGGTCCTCAATCATTTCTAATCACGGAACGGCGGTCATGTTTTATTCATCGCAGAGGGAGCGTTCATCGGAAACACGGACACAGATCGGCAGCTGCTGGAAGCCTCGAAATCCGGAGACTTGGAGGTCGTCAAGGTAATCAGGAGAAGCGGCTCTTTGGCGGCCCGCGCTATCTGCATAATTAACCCAGCCCGCATGCACCAAGGACTGCATTAACAGGGCAGCCCTTCCCACCGCGCGTGGAACATAAGCAAAGGGCGTGGCCCAGCAACTTAAACAAGCGCTCCCTCATGCAGAACAGGTGGCTGATTGCCTTTGCTTATCTGCCCCCTGTGATCTGAGCGGGCGGGACCGTCTTTGCGTTTGTGCTTCGCAGAGGCTCTGCACCCTCCAGAACGTGAACTGCAGGGACGTGGAGGGCCGGCAGTCCACGCCCCTCCACTTCGCGGCGGGGTACAACCGCGTGGCGGTGGTGGAGTTTCTGCTGCAGCATGGGGCCGACGTGCACGCCAAAGACAAAGGGTGAGACTGACCGCTCCGCCGCGCCTGACGCAACGCTGCGGTAAACTCCAGCTTTTCTGCTTTCTGTGGCAGAGCTGAGCAATCTCATAGTCAGGCATACAAGTAAAGTCGGTAGCACCCCTGACTACTGGCCAGAGTCCCTCATTTTAATATTGTCGTGCAAACTTAAGTAAGTTTTAGAGTATGTTTTTCTGGTCGCTGATTGGTCCTTCTGCCCCGCAGTGGCCTCGTCCCCCTGCACAACGCCTGCTCCTACGGTCACTATGAGGTTGCCGAGCTGCTGGTCATACATGGCGCGGTGGTCAACGTCGCAGACCTCTGGAAGTTTACCCCCCTGCACGAAGCCGCGGCCAAAGGGAAATATGAGATCTGCAAACTCCTGCTTCAGGCAAGACAGCCATTTTCCCTCAGAACGGCTTTATGTCAGTGCATTTCAGTCAGTGGGCATTGGTTAGGGTTTATTGGCACAAAACCCTGCTTCTGGATGACTGCTGTCTGGGAGGGTTTGGTTTCGTCTTAGTGTTTCACTATAAACAGAGTTTCACAGGCTAGATGGAACTAACTGAATCGCTCCTTCTCTCGTTATCAGTAACTGTGATTTAGAGAGCAGCAGGTAGCCTTTGGCAGGGCCTCTAGACCCACGATCAGGCACCTCCTCTTCTGCATAGCTCAAATGAGTCAAAACCTGTTGAGCTGCGGTGCCAGATTGAGATCTGGTGCGCGAATCGCACGGTGAACGCGGCCTCGCTCTTCTCCCTCCACAGCACGGCGCCGACCCGACCAAGAAGAACCGGGACGGGAACACACCGCTGGACCTGGTGAAGGACGGAGACACGGACATCCAGGACCTCCTGCGAGGGGACGCGGCCCTGCTGGACGCGGCTAAGAAGGGCTGCCTGGCCCGGGTCAAGAAGCTGTGCCGGCCCGACAACGTCAACTGCAGGGACACGCAAGGCCGCCACTCCACTCCGCTGCACCTGGCAGGTCAGCGCTCTGCCTGCGTGGTAACCATAGCGATGGGCGTGCTGCTGCGCCAGCCCATGGTTCACATTGTATTTACAAGGCCCCTGCGGTTGTTCTGCAAGAAAATACTACCGGACATCGGTTTCAAAACGTATATATTTTTTTAAATTAGTCTTGGCATTGTTTTATAAATGATTTCCTTGGGTTTAATTTTCAGGTATTTGTAGGTATTTTAATAGAAGATATACAGTTCATTTCAAGCTGTAATGTACATGTTAAATGACTGGTATTGGAGGAGCAGCCACCAAATCCAGCACCCATATTTGCTCTATAAAGAGTGTGTTGCTCGTTACATCAGTATTTTGGGCAACGTGTCAGTGTTAGGCACCAAAATGCATAAAAAAACCTTTTCTTATATATATTAGGATTTTAGAGACATACCTCCTGTGTACTTTAATAGCTGACCTTTAAGTTGAGCTTTCTCTCTGTCCCTCTCTGGCAGCTGGCTACAACAATCTGGAGGTTGCCGAGTACCTGTTGCAGCACGGTGCGGAGGTGAACTCGCAGGACAAGGGCGGGCTGATCCCCCTGCACAACGCCGCCTCATACGGGGTGAGAGCCCGAGACGCCTGGAAAACGTGTTCAGGGCTGCATCTTTGCACACATGGTTGTTTAGCCGTCCAGCCACAGTTCTGCTTGGTGAAAGAGAGAACGAATTCGGATTCCTTATGTCAGAGAGCAGCCTCTCTGACGGGCACATTGTCTTCTGCTTTGTAAGGGAAGGGTTAAGAATTAAGATGAACAGGGGGAAGAAAAAAAGAAAAAGGCTTTTCACATTCAGAATTGCAAGGACACTAAATTGCATTGCTCATTTTTCTCTCCAAGAGCCCTTGAGTGCTAAAGGGCTAATCACAGCACAGCTTTTGTGTGCTGCCTGATACGCCTGTTCTGACTCTAAAGACAGATTACATTCGCTCAAAGTACAGGTCTCGGTTACTCATCTTGTGTTTCTAATTTAGACTGTAGAGACAGCTAGGCTGACACCCCCCACCCCCACCACCACCCCCCATCAAGGATCTGAGTTCTGAGAAACACTGGACTACCCGCATTTTAACGTCTCAGGGTCCTTGAATACGGATATTGATGCAGATTTTTCTCATTAGAAATGCTGGTATTTGCATTTCCTTTGTGTTTGTGCCTCTGCTTCAAGAGCAATTTGGCCCTTCCCCTCCCCAGAAGTCCTGGTTGGTATGGAAAGTTTATTTTTTATGCCTGTTATGCCCACACTGTGAGCTCAAGAGCCCTGTCGAGCACCTGCTGGGTCATTGACTGAGGGGGCAGGGAAGGGGTGAATTGACCAGAGAATTGAACTGGCGTCAGATCTTCTTCTTCGAAAAAAGGAAAAGACGAACCGAGAGCAAGCGCCGTGCGTGTGTTTTCATTTGCAGCATGTGGATGTGGCCGCTTTGCTCATCAAGTACAACGCATGCGTGAACGCCACAGATAAGTGGGCGTTCACCCCGTTGCACGAGGCCGCGCAGAAAGGGAGGACTCAGCTGTGCGCCCTGCTGCTCGCGCACGGGGCAGACCCCACCCTCAGAAACCAGGAGGGCCAGTCGCCGCTGGACCTTGTGACGGTATCCGCGTCCTCTGTTCGCCTCGCAGTCCGCCTCGCGCCTCCCCCCCACCGCCCCGCACCGCCCCGCCCCCTCAGGGAAACGAGGGCACCCAGTTCCGGCGCACCCGCCCCCCCCCCACCCCCCGTTCTCACACACAGCCAACCAAATCCCATTCTGCAGTTCAAGGATACCTTAAACCACTCAACTCCCAGTGCTCACACTGTGGTATTGCTGCCCTGTAGGATGTGCGATATGATGGTAGTCAGCAGGCTTTTTCTCCAAATGCACCAACAATTGAGAAGAAATGAACCCACCTTTAATTCCACTAATTCCACACAGTTTCAACCAGCTGCAGTTTTGAGATTGGGGGAATGCGTAGCATTTAAGTCAGTCACGTCGCTGATGTTAAGAGAACTGCTCTAAATTGTGAAATGGCTGTTTTAGACGTGATATTTTTACCGTGCGAAGGTCTTGTGTCTGCTTTATGAACTGGTCAGGCAGCAGTGTCCACAACACAGCAGTGTCCGCAATCCTGTCTTTGTGAGCAGCTCTGGGGGTGTAACTGATGTGGCTTTAACGTATCCCAGTGTCCATTTCATGCTTTCATTCTGCCTGTCTCCACCAGCATCTAGACTCAGTCAGAATTTGTCTGGCTTTTAAATGGATTGAGGATGATTGCTCTGCACCCCGATAGACCGGTTTTGAAGGTCGTCATCATGCATTACGCCATGCTGCACAAATGCATGTCACACACTGAGAGAGAGGAAGCTTTTGAGCCTGTTTGCTGTTGCCATGGGGTTTTGTATTCACAAGTGCGGCCTCCTACTTGAGACTGATGTTGCATAGCTTGTACTCATGAAAGGCCATTGCCTACACAGCCCGCAGTGTTGGAAGTGACCGAGGCGTCTTCCCTTCACCTTCTACAGGCGGACGACGTTCGCGCCCTGCTGACGGCGGCTATGCCCCCCTCCGCGCTGCCCTCCTGCTACAAGCCCCAGGTCATCAGCGTCTCCGCCACCTCGGCCGTGGCCCCCTCTGCCCTTTCTGCCAGCCCCACCCCCCTGTCCTCCTCCAGTGGCCTGGACAGCCAGGCAGGGGGCTTCCCGGAGCTGCCCGCCCTCATTGGTCCTTCAGGGGCCGAGGGACCGGTGGGGACAGACAAGAAGGAAGATGGTGAGTCTGCACTAGCATCTCCCTGTATCAGTGCTGCCTTTCAGGATCCCTCCTAGCTTTGGGCTGCTTTTTTGTTCTACCTCAGATCTTAATGATGGTAGTGACACTGATGAAAATGTCAGTCGGCGTTGTGAAAAGTGAAAAGACGTTCAAACACAGCTGGGGAATTGCATTTCATCACACGCTCCCCTCATTAGCACGGGGCCGCTGCGATTTGATTATGAAGAAAACTGATCTCGGAAAGGATTTGCTCAGATGAGCTGGTGTTCTTTAAAGGCCAGTGGGTGCTGATTACATGGGCAGAGAAGGGCGCAAGGAAACTATTTAAATTCAGTTTTCAATTGCCGTCATTATAAAAGCATCTATAAAAAGAAGTGCATACAATCCCACCAGGACAAGGAGTGAATAATAATCACGATGTGTAGCTCTGACTGCCCAACAATAATATGCAGCTCTGACTGTCCAATAATAATGTACAGATTTGACTGTCCAATAATAATGTGTAGCTCTGACTGTCCAATAATGAGGTGCAGCTCTCATTGTCCAGTCACATTATGCAGCTCTGACTGTCCAATGATAATGTGTGACTTACTGTTCTGTAATAACATGTAGCTCTGATTGTCCAAGAAAAGGCTGTGTCTGAGTTTAATCGACACTGTTCAGTTCCAGGTGTTGACCTGAGTATCAGCCAGTTCCTCCACAACCTGGGCCTGGAACATCTATTAGATATCTTTGAAAGGGAACAGGTGAGCTCACCTTCAAATTTCATCATATTCTGTGAACATTTTCCTCCAAAGAATCTATATTTTGCCTGTGATGGAAAATTATTTTTGTTCAACAAACTAAAATACAGTTTTCAACTGTCCTCATCAAAAGCACATGTGATGGCATCTGCTCTGTGTCCAAAGTTTGACAGAGGTGTGGACGTGAAGGTTGAATTCTCTTTTCTAAGATCACACTGGACGTGCTGGTGGAGATGGGACACAAGGAGCTGAAGGAGATAGGCATTAATGCTTATGGACATCGGCACAAGATCATCAAAGGGGTGGAGAGACTGATTGCTGGCCCACAAAGTAAGATCCTCAGCCCACGATTGTGCATTCGTTGAAGGCAGCAGGAAGTCTCAGGAAGCAATTTAAATGCAGAGTAAACAATCTTGGCTTCTAACTTGGTGCCAGCTCTTGGAGAAGTATGTTGTGTTTTGCTTGCTTTATCACGACTGACATCACTAACAGTCTCCTCCCCACTGCTCTGCCGCAGGTCTGAATCCGTATCTGACTCTGAACACCGCCAACAGCGGAACCATCCTCATAGACCTGGCACCTGATGACAAGGAATTTCAGTCTGTGGAGGAAGAGGTGCGGCTTTATACATGATCCACCAACCGGAAGTTATAATCCTCTTAATTTCGGATGTATTAAAGATTAAAGATGTATTAAAGATAGTATTTAGTAAAAGCATGTGATGAGATTTCAGGTGAACCTTTTTACCAGTACCCGCAAGGACAAAAGAGGAAAGGCATCTTATTTGCTTTAGATGGACATAATCTTCTACTAGGAGCCTTTATTAAGACATTATTCATTTTCTTTAGAGGTTTTATATCTTTGTAAATATGGTCACTGGGCTTGAGAGCACTGCAGTGATGATAATATTTCTGTAGTAGCTGTTTGTGTAGTGGCCTGTTAACTTTGCATCTGCCCAGTAACATTTCTTTATATGAGTTATATGCCATTGCCTTAGACAAGTTTACTGATCCCATGTGCAGCCTGCTTTTGTCCCATGCCTAACGTCACAGCTGAAAATGAAGGCTTTGGATGGTCCACTGTTTAATTAAGAGGGAAGGACTGTTTTATATCTTGAAATCAGTGATGATCCGCTGAGGACTTTTAAATGTGTGTATTCATTTTTCCAGATGCAGAGCACGATCAGAGAGCACCGAGACGGGGGCCATGCGGGAGGCGTCTTCAACAGATACAACATTGTGAAGGTGTGTTACTTTCTGACAATTGTTCCAGAATGTTCCGTTCCTTTGGGTAGTTAGTATTTTGCCAGGACTAATGGTTGAAAACGCTTATGAAGAGCCACTTCAAAAAAGCAATTTTACACATCGTTCTGACATTTAAAACTGCTTAAACTCTGTGCAATCTTCTGTACCTTGGATGGATTCCCGGAGTCCTGGACTACTTCAGATATTGTGGTCCTTAGCTTGGTATTGGAGGTAGTCTTGTCTTGCTGTGGAGCCACTGGGATTGTGTAAGGACTCTGTCAGTGTACCTCACCGTTGAGCTCCATTAGCATACAGTGGGAAAAACAAGAAGAAACTGCTAGGAGATGATAGTATAAGAAATAAGAAACAATATAGATCTCCACATTGCCAAAGTAAACGTGCATTCAAAGCCAGAAAGTCTGTTTTGTTTTCCCCATAAAGCATTTAGCCTGATGAAAAGACCCAGCCTCTGGTAGTAATTTTAAAGTTAAAGAACATCTTTTTATTCTTTAACTCCTTTGATTTTGGCATGTTAATGCCATTTTTATGAAGAGGCCCAAATTAAGGTGAACTTTTGCCTGTCGCTCTCATTTCTACATGTGGAGCAGCATTGCTTTCTTTGATTGTGTGATGCTGTTGAATTAGTTGTCCTCTCCATTTAAATTGCAGATCCAGAAAGTGTGCAATAAGAAGCTGTGGGAGAGGTACACACACCGCAGGAAGGAAGTATCTGAGGAGAATCACAATCACTCCAACGAGCGCATGCTCTTCCATGGTAAATGTATTCTCAATACACATAGCCAGCTGTTGCCCCAGCCTGCTCCATGGGTTGGTTGTTGCTGTTTATTGGTTGGGCAGTAGTGTGGTGTAATGGTTAGCAGCAGGGCTCACAACTTAAAGGCTGCTAGTTGGATTTCCAGGTGGGGCACTGCTGTTGTAGCCTTGGACAAGACACATAATGCGTGTTGCCTCAGTAGATATCCAGCTGTATAAATGAATAATATTTCAAAATTGGAAGCCATGTTAGTTGCTCTGAATGAGAGCCGCTACTAAGTAAATGTAATGAAATAATAAAAAAGCCGGTAATACTCGTAACTTTTTTATCGCAGCCAGTTTAATTTTGTATGCATTAGGTGTGTTTAAAGCGCTGGCTCCCTCCAAAATCTCTTTCCCCTGCAGGTTCTCCATTTGTGAATGCAATCATACACAAGGGTTTCGACGAGAGGCACGCGTACATAGGAGGCATGTTCGGAGCTGGGATCTATTTCGCCGAGAACTCTTCCAAGAGCAATCAGTACGTCTATGGAATCGGAGGTGGCACCGGGTGCCCTCTGCACAAAGACCGGTCTTGCTATGTTTGCCAAAGGTGAGCCAGGCTTTCATTCTCTTCAAGGCTGCTAAGTTAAGGGGGGGGCTTTTGCAGCAAGTATTGAAACGGACAGTGTTGAATTCATGAGGGTAAGGTTAGTGATGTCTACTGTTTAGGTTTCTGTGGCTATCTGAGCACCCCAAAAAAAAAAAACCAGATGGAAGGGTGTTACAAATTAAATTTGACACTAAATAAGGCAAGAAGTGTTGCGTTGCTCCTCCCACTTTTTTCCCCGCTCAGTATTGGTTGTGGCGAGTCGGTTCGGGAGACAGGGTAGCATGTTGTCACTTGTTCCCTCCGTTATCGCTGCGTCTCCAGGCACCTGCTGTTCTGCCGCGTGACCCTGGGGAAGTCCTTCCTGCAGTTCAGCGCCATGAAGATGGCTCACTCCCCCCCGGGTCACCACTCGGTCACTGGCCGGCCCAGTGTCAACGGGCTGGCGCTGGCGGAGTACGTCATCTACAGAGGGGAGCAGGTAGGGACGCGTCGCACGTCTGTTACAGTGTAGCATAGTGGGGCGGCAGTGTAGCATAGTTGTTAAGGAGCAGGACTTTTAACCGCAAGGTTGCTGGTTCGATTCCCCGCTGGGGCACTGCTGCTGTACCCTTGGGCAAGATACTTAACCTACAACTGCCTCCGTAAATATCCAGCTGTATAAACAGATAACATTGTTTGAAAAAAACGTGTAACCGATGTACGTTGCTCAGGATAAGAGCGTCTGCTAAATGCCAATAATGTAATGTAATGTAATGTAAAGTTACATGTTCAACCGCACACACGTTTCTCTCTGTCAGCATGATTACACTAACGGCTGCTCCCTCCTCCACAGGCCTACCCAGAGTATTTGATAACGTATCAGATCATCCGACCTGAAGGGACGGCGGACGGATAAGTGCGGAGGGGAGGGGCCAAAAGAAGCTGCAAAGCCTATCCTGTACAGTGGGAGCCACATCTGTACTTACTGCATGAGGACATATTTATACAGTGTATGAAATGCATTTTTTTTCTTTGATATTTTTCAGGTGTTATTTTCTCCAGTTTGGCACTTTATTGAACAGTGTGATTCCTTATATGGATATGAATCTGTGTTTTGTTTTTTTGGTCATTTGTTTGTGTTGTTTGGCTTGTTGTAATGTCGGTTATTGGAAAACTGTTCTGAATGCACCATTTTCGATTTCTGATGCTGTAATACAATAACCAGAGGAACACAAAGCACAGCGGATAGGTGAATTATTTATTTAATGAAGCTGTTGTGTGTATATATTTTTTTGTACTAGCATGCTAATTTATTCGCAGTTGTATTATGAGAATACTACTACATCCTATTGTTCCAGTGGACAAAGGAACCATTATCTTCTGAACCAGCAGAAGAACCAGTCAAAACCAGAGATGTGTTTTTGTTTTTGTGGCTGAGATGAGTCTGACTCAGAGTTACGGTACTGCTCTGTGTGCTCGTTGGGTCTCCATATCTGCAGTAATGAAAATATTTTCATCAGATTTGGAAGGTAGTCGCGACGGATCCCAGGCGACCCTGGGCAGAGCGTCTTTTCGCTCTGTTTAAGGTTTGCTCAGAAGATGTTATCTGCTGTAATTTGCTTGCCGAACAAGCAGTGTAAATATTTCTTTGTCATAGACTGCAAAGAATTTCAAAAGAACTGCCTCAAACATTTTGTTATTGTTGACCCCTACAAAGGAGACAAAGGAACAAAAAAAATCAAATTTCATGTCGGTCTTAAGTTATCAAGCTTGGACATGGATTTATTTTATACAGTACACTCCTTTGAAAGAATGTCGTCTAAAGTGGAAGGTGATGTTGCTAAGTTGTGTGTGACTTTCTTTTCTTGAGGATAAAAATTCTGTTGGATGCACTGTTTTACCCAGTTTGTCATTAGGATTAACGTGATCTTGACACTAATACGGTATTGTTGCATAATGTTTCTGAAGCACTCGTTCTTCGTGCATGGTAAATCTGTCACGTTCAGCCTTGTGATGTCATATATATGGAACGTATCTGTTCTGTGCTGCTTCGATATCATGTGACAAAGTCAGGGGGATTTCCCATCAGCCCCTTTTGCAGCCAAATAAACGGTTAACGTACTGTGCCGTTGTCATTGATTTGTGACTTCACTTCAGATACTGTATGTTAGACCCTGTCCTTAGAAGAAAACCTTTTAGAAAACTTCAGGTTTTCTAAATTGTAGACTCAGGAGTTCCATGCAAAGCTGAAAATGTGTGGTATACGGTTTATGTCTAATTTAATTTTAATTCTAAAGTTAAAAGCTAATTTCAAAACAGTTTATAATATAATCTGTTATGAAGCAAAAGGTTTGTTACATAGGGGATTGTAAATTCCTAGAGATGGCACTGTTGTCTCTTGGTGAAGCGTTAATGTTCGCATTAACCACAATTTACCGAAGAACCCCATTAAAACTGCTTTAGGTTAAATAACCGCTCATGAAATATATCTACAGTAATTCAGCAGTATTCTTAATTGTTACTTAACCTCACCTGATCTCATTATCTTGACTTATATTGCTTCTAGTATTGATTGATATGAAATTTCATTCACTACTACAATTGGTTTCATATTTAAAATTTTAAAAATTGCCCATCTAATATGAGTACAAGGTAAGGCAAAAAAAAAAATTTCTGGGGTTTTGGTCAATAATATTGCTCCGCCTAAATTCACTATGACTGTCCAAAGTTTTGTGCAGGTATAATAGCAGTCACAGTCTTAAATCCTGAAGTGACTCAAAAACAATTTCTGTGGTTTTACATCATACATTTTACATTGTATGAAAGTATGGCAATCTAGCACACATTTTTGATGAAGTCTAAAAACACTGCTGTGCCCAAAGTTCAGTCAGTGTAAGAAAGAGCAGAGCCAGTCATGACTCTGACAAGTGACACCCACATGATGGAGCGTGTCGCTGTCAGAAAGCCGAGGAAGATCCTGGTGACGCAGAAGAAACCTTGTCGCTCTAGGGCGTCAGATAATTTCACCTTTCCAGCTTCTGACATGCCATTACCATGACTGCGCATCATGGCCATCAAATGGGTGTTATGTAAAGGACGTCATGTGAGGGGATCAAAAACTGTTTACAGCACAATGGCTGTAATAGCCCCCGTGTCAGAGATTTTGCCTGAATATAACCATTATACCAACTACTGACTGTAACTATTATTTACAATAATATATTGCTATCATTGCTGTTTATTTTATTAGTAATTAAATCTGACATTTTAATGGATCCCAATTCTATAGATGTGAAGACAATGAATATTGCACCTGAATCCAAATGTGAGACGCTGTTTTCATTATGCACAACTTCTGCTATTTCCCATTCTTCTAAATCCATTTGTCCTTCTGAGACAATACTACACACATCTGAACCTACCTTGAGTTTGAAACTGAAATGTTATTCAGGGTAACCAGCATTTTGAGTTCATGCAAATATCTGACGGAAAGATGATAAATTTGCATATAGATAGAATAATGATCTCATTTGCAAAACAATTATTTTATAGTCTGTTTTTTTTCCAGATTTTTTATTTTAATGAAATCAGGTTATACGTCATTTAAAATGTCCTCTGATTTATAATTATGGAAATATAATTACATGTCTGTTTCTAACTAGATATAAATCAGTGTATTTACACAGAGGGATAATATTGTTTTTGCCCTAAAAAGAATACATAAAATCAGTTATTACAAAGGATATTTTTAAAAAATGTTATTCAAGTGAAGTAAATTATGCATTCACAAGATGCAAATATGAGGCAAAAACACTTATTAAATACATTTCTACAAAAATGTAGAAAAGCAAGATCTGTATCATGTACAAGTTTATTCCTTAATGTCTCCTTAATTTGCTGTTCAATTAGATTTAAACACATAGATTAGGTAAAAGAGAGGCAGAACCAGAACATTATGTCCTGGAGCATATTAGCAACAGCCGAGGGAAGTAAACCTGCCACAGACTGATCACCGCGTGTTATTTTTGCCGTGAATGAAGAACACGTTGTTTACTTCAGTGTTCACCTTGATGCGTGAAGGACGGTGTTTTTGCACTGTCTGTGTGCGTGTGTTTGTGCGATATGTGTTATGTGTACAGTAATTTCATACAAGTGCAGCACGACTACTTACCTTGTGGCAGCACAGAACCATTTCCTCTTCGGCGTGGCTGTTTTGCTTTGATCACAGCCCACTGCCGCTTTGATCAACGGGGCTCCAGACGCTCCAGATAGCCCCCCCCCACCCCACCCAGCCATTGCTCCCTTGTACCAAGACATGGGACACTCCTCCAAATCACTGTGAAACAAATGCCTCTATCTGAGGCATGATCCAGAGGGCTTAACTGGGCTCCTTAGTGGTAGAGGAGCCATAGGGTAGCAGCTGACAGGCCTCCTATACAGTGCGCTTGCCGGATTTATGGGGGGGCGGATGGTGGCCTAATTAAAATCCTACAAATTCCTGGTAGGATTGAAGCTCAAGGGACACACGCCTCATTTGCATGCGGTAAGTAACCCCCTGTGTGCCGGCTTGGCTGTCTCATATAACCCAGCATTCTCACTCCCTGTCTTCAGCAGTGCTACGACACTGTGCAGAACAGGATTCACTGAGAAGCAGGGTGACCGTCAGCTCTCCCTTAGCTCTGGATTGGCTCTGGAATACAGCACAGCCTTAAGATGCTCCAGTGTTTAGATATATACAGGCACAACACCATGGATGTTACAACTGGGTAGAGTGTAGGCTTTGGTAGGTCTTCGTGTGTGCGCATGCATGCATATGCATGTGTGTCACTGTGTCTGTGTTGGCATACAAGTGCATATGTGTAGTGTTTGCTTTGTATCATTATTACGAAGCTGTCAAGGTAGAGTGACTACAAAGCATTAAATTCCTCTTACCTTACAGAATGATGTGAAACACTATTGAAGACCATGACATCCTGAGTGCTCATAGTGCTCTCATATTTACTTTCAGGTTTTAATTCTCAGATAAAGGAATTGGATCCTCTGTTTAAGTGTTATTACCAGATGCGAGCACAGACAGGCATGTTTCTGTGATTCACATGTTGAGGTTATAATGAATATATGGCAAAGCTTGTGCATTACCTGACATTATAGTGAATCCACTGATCTTTACCGTGCCAGGTTGGAATCACCGGAGTCATTACAGTTCTATGTCATAAACTGACAGACATTTCTAGCATGAATAAACTTTTTAATTGATGCAAACTTCTCAGTGAAACATCAAGATGTATAAACACAAAAAGTGTGCAGGTAGATATTGACCATGTTTAGACTGATTGTGATACGTTTTTTTTTTTTTTTAATGTGAGACTGCTGCATCAGAGACACAGTGATTGGATGATTTATTCATGTAGGACCATCTACTATTTTTTATGGAGGAACAATCCAGATATATTAAATCCTTTACATTAAACCTCAGTTGCCAACAGGCAACAGTATAGATCTTCCAGGAATCTATCCTTTCGTACAGACTATTTCTATATCCTGCTCTCATTCCCTTCCTCTCTCGCTCCCTCTCTCTCTCTCATTCTCTCGCTCCCTCTCTCTTTCTTTGTCTTTTGCTTTTGCTTTGATGATGAATCCCCAGTTTTGCAGTGCCAGGGCACGGGGTTCGGGAATGGCAGAAATGCTCACCGGCTCATTCTTTGTGTTCAGCAGTGAAGGCCAGCCCCAGTGTTAGGGGAGGGGTATACATGCACAACTGTACTCTGCTAAACAGAGGTTTCAGAGGAGCTCATCGTCCTGCTCTGTGAAGCACAGAATTCTCCATCCCTTGCTGTTCCTTAATGCTGCTTTGTGGATTGGTAATGATTTGCAGACAAGATTGCACTGAGAAGCAGCAGGTCCTCTACACTGGACCTGACCTCATAAGCATGATCTGCTTTTCTGGGTTGTAATTATCACCTATTCCCACAGCTTTTCTGCAAGACAGAGAACTGTTGTTAAAAGTAATCATTTAATGTTGCTTCAGATTCTATGGATACCTTTTAATTGAAGAAAACAGAAACTCCAAATCCCCTGTCCCCCACCCCACCACACACGCACGTGCATGTGCACAAACACACACACACACACACACACACACACAAAGTACATACATTTTTACACAATTTTACACATTTTACACAATTCATCTTTGAAATTTCACGTTAGGCACTGCAGACATACCTGCAAGTGAGGTGCTTGAATATAGTGTTGCTTCAACACAGCTTCTGCAAAAGAAATGTCTGATATGTACAATGAAATCTAGGCCAGGTAAGACACTCTCATGGATATCTGCTGAGCAAAAAATAAATGAGCAGATAAAGATATGGATAAGTATTATTGTGTGAATAACTGTGTCTGACAGAATACTGTGTAATTTCCAACATAACCATATTCTTCTCTGAGCAATGATGTGCTTTATATAATAGCTCACATGCATTGTTTTGCATTTGAATTTCCTTGACACTGTTTCTAGTCATTTTCTGATGTGTTGAGATTCTCACCCAGAGTCAGACACCTCACAAAATAATACATTAATTGCTTAGCCATTGCAACCACACTAATTTTTTTTAATTATGTGAATTACAAGTTCATTTCCACTGACTGAAGTGATATGAGGTTCATGGATGATTATTTATGTCATCCTGGTGTCTCCATAATCCCTCATGTTGATCCATTTCCCTCCCTAATCATTCAGTACAACTGCAATTTCCATTCCAAACTAGCTGAACAGATCTGCAGGGCTTAATAAAAAAAAACCCTCTCTGGTTGATTAGGATTGCCATCAAGGGAGGAAGAGAGAGGGGACATTTCATAGGAATAAATATCAGAAATACCCTCCATTTTCCACAGCATTGTCAGCAGATAATGGTATTTATTGTGCATATTTTTGTTTTATAAATAATCATTGTTTCATGCTGTTGCTGTTTTATTATGTCTGTGCGCTTCAAAATTTCTCCTTGGGCAAAACATCTGCTCTGTTCAAATCCATCGAAGGTATGTAAGCTCATGCTCCAATTAACAGTCAAACCAAATGAATGTGTAATAATTTTGACTTCTTAGACTTAATTGGAGAAGCTTAACTGTCAGAGATTTTTTTTTTCTTACAGAGACTGTTCTCCTGCACCGTGATTGGCTCTTGGACACTGCTGGTGGGCGCTTTTAACTCCTGCTCCTGCTGCTCCAACCTTTGTACAGTTTGCCTTCTCCCTCTAATCACTCAGCGTGAGATGCCAAAGGCACATATTTGGAGAATTGGGCTGCTGGGTGATACATACTCTTTATTGTTTGTTATTGCTATTGGAATTTTAATGCTTTTTTCCCCTCTTTGTGCAGCCCTATTTGGATTTGCCAGTTGCACATTAGACTCGTCTCTTTACAACAACTTCTGCAGTCATGCAAGAGTGCTGAAGTGGATGGATACGCCTGCATGCAGCAAACTGCTGTGCACAGAGTTTCTAGGGGGCAGGCGCTCAAGTTTAAACAAGGACATGACTTAGCAATAGTCAGTCTGGTAGGAAGGGGTACTTCAGGACAAAGGAAGGAGCTCAACCCCCTTGTAGATGAAATTAATCAAATTTAATGAAGACCTCTGACTTCTACTACTATAACATGATGAAGCAATGCCACAGAGTGGGAGCTGTCAGATGAATAATATCAAAAAGGTCACAAGGTAAAACTCGGTGAAACATGTTTATTTCTTGTTATGGTTGTCTTTGTGGCCATTTTTCCGTTGCACTGACTTTTCAGCAGTCAAGGATTTTGCAAGTAATGACCATTTTCACTTTGAATACAAGCTACAACACATTCAATTGGAAACATTTTTAATACAACTCCAGTGGCACGTCAGTTCTTTAAAGAAGAAAAAAAAGTCACCTGACCTTACTGGGTAAATTAGGAATAAAGGACATCATTAAAAATACCATTACATGTGCACTCTCAATCTCCCAGAGTGAATGGATGAGATGTCACCATCTATTTACCATCATGTCAAACAGTTCCTGTGTTTTCAGGTTCATGAAATCACGTAGGAGGATAATTGACAGCACATGGCATGGAAATTCCATTTTTAACTCAACAGTTGATATAAATAAGATGTAATTAGCAAGAACAGAGAAACAGAGAAAGGCAACAGAAAGGTTAAAAATCTTTGGAAAATAATCTCCATTTCAAAGGGCTTCTAACATAAAAATGTGTTTCAAAACAAGTACTTAAAAATGAGCTATTTAAAAACCTCCCTTCCAGTCTAGCAGCAAGGACTGGAGGAAATATACACTGACCACTTTATTAGGTACACCTCTCTAATACTGGGTAGGACCCCCCCTTTGCCCCCAGAACGGCCTGAATTGTTCGTGGCATGATTCAACAAGGTGCTGGAAACATTCCTTAGACATTCTGCTCCATGCTGACATGATAACATCACGCAGTTGCTGCAGATTTGAAGGGCTGCACATTCATGCTGTGAATGTCCCGTTCCACCACATCTCAAAGGTGCTCTATTGGATTGAGATCTGGTGACTGTGGAGGCCATTGGAGTACACTGAACTCATTGTCATGTTCCCGGAAGCAGTCTGAGATTGTGTTATCCTGCTGGAAGTAGCCATTAGAAGATGGGTAGACCGTGGTCATAAAGGGATGCACATGGTCAGCAACGATACTCAGGTAGGCTGTGGCATTTAAACGATGCTCAATTGGTATTAAGGCACCTAATGTGTGCCAAGAAAATGTTCCCCACACCATTACACCACCACCTCCAGCCTGAACCGTTGACACAAGGCAGGATGGATCCATGGATTCATGTTGTCTATGCCAAATTCTGACCCTACCATCTGCATGTCACAGCAGAAATCGAGATTCGTTAGACCAGGCAATGTTTTTCCAAATGTCTACTGTCCAGTTTTGGTCAACCTGTGCCCACTGCAGCCTCAGTTTCCTGTTCTTAGCTGACAGGAGTGGTATCCAGAGTGGTCCTCTGCTGCTGTAGCCCATCCACCTCAATGTTCAATGTGTTGTACGTTCAGAAATGCTTTTCTGCATAGCATTGTTGTAACGTGTGGTTATTTGGTTTACTGTCGCCTACTTGTCAGCTTGGACCAGTCTGGCCATTCTCCTCTGACCTCTGTCATTAACAAGGCATTTTCCCCCACAGAACTGCCACTCACTGGATGTTTTTTGTTTTTCACACCATTCTCTATACACTGTAGAGACTGTTGTGCGTGAAAATCCCAGGAGATCAGCAGTTTCTGAGATACTCAAACCACCCCGTCTGGCACTAACAATCATCCCACGGTCAAAGTCACTTAAATCAGATTTCCTACCCATTCTGATGTTTGGTCTGAACAACTGAACCTCTTGACTATGTCTTCGTGATTTTATGCATTGAGTTGCTGCCAGACGATTGGCTGATTAGATATTTGCATCAACAAGCAGGTGTACAGGGGTACCTAATAAAGTGGTCACCGAGTGTATGTCCATCACACTACAGTTGAAATGAGAAGTTATTCCAGTGCTGACATTGGCCCTCTGTGCGTGGCAGACCTCAGAGGGACAGAGGGAAGAATGGCTACCAGATTGGCCTTGTGTTGGATATTCACTGCTGAAGCATAGCATGATTTGTTGAAGCACAGACAAGTAAGAGAGTTTAACGAACAACGGCATAATTGTTTCTTGACAAAGGAAACTCAGATAAGTGATTTCATTTGATGATTTTTTTTCATTTGCATATAAATTAAAACAATGTGTTCAGATCTGCATTCAAAATGCTATTGTTTGAAAGTAATGGTACTTCACAGTTCTTTTAATATGTAAATGACATAAACAGTGTTTGTGTGTCTTTTTTCTGAGTGCCATTTGCCTTGAAAGTTATAAATGAAAATGATTTATTTGCAAATATGACGTATTTAAATCCTTGCATTTGCGTGTTTAAGGCAACGTTTAACCAGGAGGCCTTTGTCTGCTTCCATTACATATCTCATCTACTCAGTTATAGCTACAGTATTTCACAAAGATGACACAAACACTGCTTTAAGGGTGAAGTATATTGAAAAGAACCTCTCACAAATATATAGATCAAACATCCAGTTGCTTGATATTAGAACAAAGGATCACACTTTTGTGAAGGGTCAGGGCTCATTTAAACTTTAAACAAAAGATAAATACATACTATTTACTAACTCATATTACTTCCTTTAGTTTAACTAAACTTAAAACTTTAACTAACTTATTATTGTTATTGTTATTATCTTACTATTATATTGTTTCATCTACAAGTGTATTCCAGTCAACCTGTTTCATCCTTCAAGAAAGATGATGGATAATTTATCTCTGTCCAAACATTTTCTTAAACAAAGGGGCTATGAATGATTTTTGTCTTGTTTGAATATGCTTAATTCCTAGAATTAAGACTGGGTGGTGCAGAGAAGTGTTTTGCGGAACAGAATTATCGTGGGTGTAGACTTTAGCAGGCAGTTTTGCTTCAAGGAAGGGTGTACCTCAAAATGTGAAATTGAAACTACATCTGCTGGCTTTTTGATCTTCCTCTGTGGCATGATATTGGTGAGTGGCAGACTGTTTCCAGTTTAAGAGAACAAGACATCTTGACATGAGAGCTGCATAAACTGCAGTTTATACCTCTTTGTCCATTGCTCACCTGAAATCTCAGCAATGGTAGCAATTCAATTGTCAGTCCTTTCGTAAGACTCAGGTTTTGAAATGTGCAGTTATACTTCAAATGTCACATCTTTTTGGGTCACTTAAACAAATGTAACCATAACAACAGCATCGGCAGCCATATCAAAGATCAATACATTTGAACTCTCAAGGATGCAGTTTATTGAATCTTTTGTGTGAAGTGAACAATGGCCGAGAGGCACTTAGGGTGTGTAACAGAGTGTATGCCCAATACATGGACCTAGGTTAACTAAGCAGAAAGAT
The DNA here is from genome assembly GCF_013368585.1 of Megalops cyprinoides. Lineage (NCBI taxonomy): Eukaryota > Metazoa > Chordata > Actinopteri > Elopiformes > Megalopidae > Megalops > Megalops cyprinoides. The sequence goes on from NC_050583.1 coordinate 57,052,218, forward strand.
CCAGGGCAAACATACCATGGTACCATCTACCATCCGCATTTTATTTTTCCGGCTCCTTTGTTTGCCTCCTCCCAAACACACCCAAACCACTGACTCTACAAACCAACAAGGACAAGTGGAATGTCTTAACAGGCAGGGTGGCCCAACTGAATGATTAAGCATTTCTAGTCTTGCCCAATTTTTTGTTAATTGCACCTTGTTTTACAGTTAAAGAAATCTTTGTGGTTTGGGGGGGGGGGGGGGGGGGCAGGGCCTACTTGTGCAACCAAGGGCACCAGCAGGACGGACTCCATCAGCCAAAGGACCCAAGGGCAGGGGGCTGATGGGATTTGTAGGTTTGGGAGAGTGCAGACAAATGGGGCTGACCAACATGGGAGGTGACTGTGGGGGAGTTTCCAGTGGTTGCTGGTTAATCTTTTATAATTGAATTGTATTGGATCGTAAAGAACAAAAATACCCATGTAACATTATAGATGTGATTGGGTGATATTAGTATTCCAGTATTTATTGGATTACGGCTTTTGTTGAGTTAATTGATTTATTTTGTTCTGATTAGTTTAGTCCAAGATGGCTGATTGCCTTTGTAGGAGCAACTTTCAGTCAGAAGGAAGCTGGTGAAGAGTGTAGTGGGATTGAGAATCACAGTGTAATTGATGTGTTCTCTTTTCTTCACTGTTAATTTATTTATATTTTTTGTCCCTTTCACCTCATCAGTTTTTTTTGTCGCCTCTCAGTCATTCCATGACAGGGTGTAAGAGACAAGGGGACTGGAGTAGATAAAATTGCTCTTTAGCAACAGAGGCAACATGAAAAGTCAGTTTTTGCAGATATTCTAGACACATATAACACCCTTCCTGTGCCGTGAGAGAAATGTGTTCTCCAAAGAGAGGGCATTTAATTTAGATTTTGTGGTGATTTCAGGCATGCAATTGTTGTGTAATGTCCTCTTCATCACACCACCCATTACATTGTTCATTAAACCACAAATGTTACCCCTCCCTTGTATTTCACTGAAACGGGAAGTAGTCAACATTTACAGTGTACCTTGTGCACTTACAGTCATTGCCTGTGGCAGTTGGCGCTTGGGAGTTTTCTGATGGGATTAGCAGAGCTGGCAACCATTTTGTCACAGATCAGTAGCAGGAAAAAATGAATTTTCCTTGAATGCTACTGGTGTTTGTGGAGCTGTGTTTGTCTCAAGAGGCTCTCCCTGCCACTCAAGCATGTAAGTCTCCACCTTTGCTGACCCTAGGGAGATATCATGTGCCCCTGTTAGAAACAAGCAAGGGGGCTGAAATTTCTTCTCATCTGAATTGTAACACATCTCTGTCTGTCAAGATGGCCCAGTCTAATGGTCTTAGAGATTGCCTGCATGTGCAGGAACAATGCTTTCAGCACATAAAAGAGAAACAACACCCTCAGTGCACCACAAATGCCTTTTTGTACACTCAGAATGAATCACATGCCAAAACCTTGATCTAAGACAGATTTAAGTCATGCTGCAGTCCCATGATCTCCTTTTCTTTATGGTGGCAGAGGTTTATTTTCAGTTCAGCACTAATGCACTTTGTCCCTTAATCTAAGTGACAAAATTTTTCCTGTACCGCAACATTTTTCCATGTCTTACAAAACATAATGACTTCAATGGATGCTGCGATGGAACAAAATTGTTAACTTTCCCATCATGATGGGGTCAAGCCTTTCAGATACAATGCCTGCCTGCACTAGTCTCCCAGTTGTGGAATGAACCTGATCCATGGGGGTCAGAACAGCGGAATCACTGGCCATCTTCCAACGCTGACTGAAGACCCACCTCTTACTTCCACCTCAGTCCCCACCCCCTAACACCTGCTACTTGTATGGTTTATTTTACATGTAGTGTCACAATATGTTATGGATTTTGTGATCTAGTGACTGCATTGTATGGTAGTGTATATACATGGCTTGCCTTAGTTTTTAGGTAGTCAAGTTAGGTTAGCACAAGTTAACTTGTGGTAGGGCTTGAATGGTGTTGTGCTCAGTACTAGATAATAACAGTGGGCATGTCAACTATATTATGTACATTGCAATTACAATTAAGAAATGTAATTTCCTGAATTAAAACTTCAAACACAGGTATGACTATGATTATATGATAAAAAGGGGCCAAGTCTCAGTGTTATATACAGTAGGTGTGGGGTATGCCCCACTATTTCAATACTTGTCAGAAAACTTAAATCAGTTTTTTAATTTTAATTAAAATAAATTAAGAATTTTAATATTCTCAAAGCTGAAATGGAAAACGGACAAGATATTTTCCATCACAGGTACTGTATTTTTTAATGCAGTCTCTCTTTATATAGCCCTTTTCAGAATCACCAATTGTCTCACTTCCGTCATCACGCAGGGGCACTGAAGCAAGTCAGGTGCAATCCACGGACACACCCACACACAAGCCAGCCGCTGTGTGTGGCAGTGCAAGTCACACAGTGCACCACAGTGGATTAGGCTCCAATTAGCAGACAGTCCCTGCTCTGAGAAAGTTGCAAGCACCTGACGAATTGCAGGGTGCCCGTAAGTGGTGAAGCCCTGTCTAACCTACCCAACCCTATCCCAAGCAGGAAAAAAAACAAGTTCGTCCACAGAAGTGGGTTCCAGGTCATTGTCAGCAAGTGACACACCCAGTTTCAGGTAAAGTGTCTTGACAGATGGCTGGCATGTGATGACTATTTCTATGTTGATATAGCATTCTTTTCCACATTTAACATCTATCACTTATTTTTTAATCAATGCAAAGAGTCAGAATATTTAGATGGCATATTTCCTGTGTTGTTCTTGTAGTTGAAATAGCCATTACATAATGGAAAGTACAGGGAGTATGCAAACAGTGGAGTGAATTAAGGCTCTTTCCTGGAAAAAAATAAACTCATACTGTTCTCTTGCATACTTATGGGAAACGCACAAGGGATCTTGTTACATGTCATGAAAATAGAACAAGTGGACAGATATGTTATAATATCTCTATTGGTAGTGTTTATCACAAAAAAAAACCCTGGTGGCAAACGAATGTGTTTGCACCATTCACAGATATGAGGGTGACTGTATCGGCTTATCTACAGATTGCAACGGCTGCCCGCATTTGGGTTCAAGCACAAACAATGCAATTGCTTCTTCTTCCTAGAAGATCTTTGCACATACATCAAAATTAAACAAGGGGAACGGTTATGACTAGGCAACAGAAACAGAAGAGCATTACTCCCCTCTGCTGGTACAATCCAGCCCACAGGTCTTCTCAGAGACTGGCAACCCAAGGTGACATCCAAACCTTTGCCTACAGACATCAAACATGCACCCCGACTCATAAGCACCTAACCAAGCTTTCTGTGCGTTCATTGGTGCATAAAACATCTTCAGTCTAAAAAGAAGAGTCCATTCATTAAACATTATTCTTGAGCAACAGAATGCACAATACTTAAACTGGCACATTAATGATGACTTTGTTAAAGTATGAGTGAATATACATGTCAATCACAGATGTGAACGGTCCAATTCAACAGGGACATGCCAGACATGCCAGAATTTGCGCAAAGCACAAGAGAACTCCAGGGGTCTGAATTCAGTCTTCTCTTTATTTATTTCATTGGCTGATGGTAACAGAACATAAGAAAAATTGTGCATACATATAGCTATATACAGTATATATATAGTATGTATTTACAGTGGTGCTGATCGTGCAGCTTGAGATGGCCATCTAGAATAGTACAAAGGAGCCATCCTATAGAGCTCTGCAACTGCCAATTTACACTTGCTTTTTTCTTCTGACAGAACAGGTATTTACCACTTTGAACCTTTGACCCCAAAGAGGAGAAAAAAAGCATATCAAAAGAGAAAATGTTGGTCTACAAATGTCCAGACAAGGGAATGGAAGATGAGGTACATTGTAATGCACTGCTTGAACGTTAACCTTTCTCATCTTGTCAAGGTAAGGATCGCTTCGGTGACATGAATCATCTTTGTCTCTGGCATGATATGTTCGTGAAGTGTGATTGCTGAAGGAGCTCTGGCTTGTTCTTGTTCCGCAGAGAAGAACTCAAAATAGATCTCGCGCTCTGATTTTCTCTTCCATCGTGAGCTCAACTCATCAACCCCCAAACGCACCCCCCACCCCCACCCCCCACCACCCTCATGACGTGATTCTGGGACTGATTAAGACGGGTGAGGATTCCTTTAAAAGCAATCACACCTGGAGGCGACATTCAAGCCTAGATCCTCACTTGGTGGCTGCAGTCGCAGATATGCTTTCATGAATTCGTTCTTTAGCTGTGGGTACAAAACGTGTGCTAACACATTCCTTTCTGCTCCCTCAGTAGTGCATTGAAAAGTGTCAGGTGGTAGCTTGAGCTTTCACGCACAGCGCATCAGCAGCACGGCACTTCCTGTACCTGGGCGTGTCATAGCAGTACATGACCAAAGCAAGCAAAGCATTACCTTATGTGATTGTCATTTAGCAGGCGCTCTTAACCAGAATGACTTACATAGGTTACAGTTTTATCCATTTATATAGCTGAATATTTATATATTTGCCCAAGGATACAACAGCAGTCCCCCATTGAGGAATTGAACCAGCAATCTTTCAGTTACAAGCCCTCCTACTTGACCACTACTCCCCACTCCTGCCACAGAATCACAGACATGGTATCCAAAAGCTTGTGCACAGAGTACCCCTATACTGTATTGCCACAACAGCATGGGGGCGCTAATCTAACATTTCTCAGATCTGCACCACCATGTTTGCTGGTGTCATCACAGGTTTGAATGAGGTGTACACGGAATACTGATTTTTATTTGATATCTTCACGTTCAATGTGCTATGTTTCTGACAACAGTGTTGGAAGTGTGTTTATTCTAGCATGATGTTGTTTTGTTCCACATTTTTCTTTTTTTATTATTATTAATATCTGCCCCTTTCCGTGCAGATGCTGTCTCAATTAAATTTAATTAGTTGTTTAATAACATGTAATAGGTCCCATTGAACAGCTAATGGAGTAAACAATGAAGATAAATGCCTGTCTGTGTAACAAATTTGTTTAAAATAAATTATAGACAGAAAAACCTTTACTTGTACTGTTTTGTTTTATCAAAGCACATTTCAAACAACCAACAGCTGATAAAAAACAGCTGATAGAGGTTAAGTGATCCTATATGCAGATCAGAATTTATTTATAAGCTCAATGACATCTAATTTAGCTACTATGTAATTACAAAAAAAAATGAGTCTCTTTTTTAACACCAAATGAGCAACTTGCATTTTTGATAGAGTTCAGATTTTAAATGAATAAAATTCACTTCAGAACTATAGAGCAGATTTATCAGAGCACATTTGACAGCCATGAATGATAAAGAATTTCGGGACCGCTTACATGCAGTCATTTTCTGTTTATCACTGGTAATTACACTGGATTCAGCTGCGGACCGGTTTCATTCAACCAATAAAAATATGTCTCACGTCAGTTTATTTGGACATAGTAAAATGTATGATTTGTGTGTGTTATGCAAACAGGAATGAAACTGAAACAGTGAGACAAACTGTCATGGGTGGAGAGAATCCATATCAATAGAATAAAAAAGCCAAGAAAAATGACACTTTGCTTGAAGTGGAAGACTTATCTGATGACAAAAACAATCTTCTACTTTACAACTTTGCAACCTGCCATTAAGATGCAGAAATGAAATGTGGAAAAGAGAAAATTACCTTTACTAAATCAGCTGGAACAAAGACCAGTAGGGGTCCCAGTGCTAAACAGATCTTTCCCTTTTCCGTGAGCAATGGAGTTGGAAATCCCTATGCGAGAACAGTGACACCATTGATTTGGAGAGGAGACAGGGGAGAACCTTTTGCCACCTCTCAAAGCAGTGTAATAGTGTTCATGAGTTCCAATTTCAATAGAATACAATTGTGTATTACATTTGCCCTCATGTCAAAGAAGTCCATCTATTAAAGTATCAGTGAACAGATCATTCTCAGTAAGCTTACAAATAAGTGAATCAGTTACGGTCCTTAGTAGTGCATTGTGCAGAACTCTGAACTCACTTTCAGCCAGTGACCTAAAGGAAATTGAAACATGTAAATGATTTAAGGGTCTCTTAGCATTAACCCCACCAGGGGACACATCTGTAGGTGTGCCAAGTTATTCTGAATGGGGATACTAATAGCGTGATGCTCAAGTGAGTGGCTGAAGTTCCCTGCCACAGGCATAGCCAGCTTGTCCGTGCACAGCCAACGGCAGATTACTGCTTCCTGAACAGGGGTGAAGGGCTACAAAAATCTATGTCCCTCATGTTGTCAGCTGCCCCATTATTGGCATTTTAGCAGACACTTTTATCCAGATTGACTTACCACAGTCCCAATGCGCTTTTCTGTCATTCACTGGATTGAAAATCATTTCTGTTTGTTGTTGTGTGTGATGGTATTAACGGCATTCCACATGACAGCGATGATTCTGGGGGCTGGAAAAGTTAACATCTGATTTTCAGACTGCTTAAAATTCACACAACAACACGCCCTGAAATTAATGGACTGATTTGATCGTCCTGGATCCGCAGCACTGATTCGGCAGAAGCTCTTCTGAGATTTTCGTGGCAACACGTAACGATGCCCAGATTGCATATGTATGACGTGAAAATGACTATGCATGAAGGCTGTCCTGCAATCAGCCAGAATCCTCGTTGTCTTGTGGACAATGGCGAAGATCATTGCAATGATAACAGTCATGAATATACCCAGGCTTTTTTTACACACGTCAGTGATTTTTGCAGTGACGTACCCCCCTCAAACCTCCCCTAATGAGTTCCTGTGCTTTTTTATGTTGAAATCAAATCATGTTCCAGCTTTTTAAGAAAGGTGGAATAAATTAAGAATGTGAAAATATTCAAATGGAATGGTGAACAATGATGTTTCATGCCCATATCCTCTTTTTACTGAAATTCTGAGCTCACTCATTCCTCATTTTATTCATGACTTATATCAGATGGATGCAATCATAATATTGAAAATATGAAACAGAAATTAAATGAATCAAGAAGATGAAGAAGAAGAAGAAGAAGAAAAATAAAAACAAGAAGAATCTTTTATATGCTTAGGCCTAGAGGGCCATGACAGTTCCCAGTTGTGTGCAGGTAAACCCAGAATAAGACCTGTGTGAAAAGAAGAACCTTGTAGAATTTTTTGCAAATTAATTGTAAATACTGTGAAATTTCTGATGCTTTTAAATATCATTTCAGTCTGATTTTAGAAACCACGAGTCATATGGTTTATTCTGTTCAATTACATAGCCCATCCTACTGGTTTCTCTGAAAATTCACTGAATTGGATTCATGCATACCTTAGTAATAGAAAGCATTGTTTATTTTTTGTAAAAATACTAGCTTTCACAATAACTTGTGGAGATTTGCTCCTGCAAATAATTGCGGAACACATCACTGTGAAAAGTGTGCTCAGCTGCAGTAGTTATCACTCTCACACCTCCAGTGGCTTCAGTTTCTCTTTGAATGGAACCAGTTCAATGCCCCTACCTATCCAAATGTGATTTTCAGCAAAGTATCAACGTAAGGATGAAGGAAGATAATGAAGATATTTATATAAGTAGCAAGGGTACATACTGAGTTGATAAGTAAAGCCATTGGAATGCTATTGGAATGACCTGCCTACAGATGGGAAATCAATCACATATATACGTGCATTCAAAAAAGTAACTTTACCTTTATAAAGACAACAAGCTCTTGCTAGTTAATCAGGAGCCAAATGTATTGTGTAATGCTCTGTGTGCATGATTTTGTGTATTTTTGTTTGATTTTGCCATATGTAGTATCTGTTTAGAGTGCTTGTATTGCTTTATAAATATACTTATCTTGTCTGCATGACTCCATCTCAAAAATGAGATATTTTTTTCTCAAGGGGTTTTATCCTGCCAATAAGTAATTCAGACCTCTCCATAAAAAATGTGTATTTTAGGATGTCTGTATAAACTCTCATCATACTGACACATGTGCTTCATCAAGCTTTGATTTGGCTAATGTGGTGCAGATTCTTTTTTTACTTTAAGAAACGTACTGTCTTTCCACCTCGACGGGCTTGAGTTTGAGCAACTTGCTCGTCAGGGGCGCAGCGAATTGGATGACTTGTGTGACACCAGCAGGGTCCTTCACAAAGGAGGGAGAGAGGTTTGAAAGACAAATGATCACAGTGTTGTTGAGATTTTTTTGCAATCAAGGGCTGTTGCCCCTCTCTTCCATCAGGCTACCATTGAGTGTGATTAGGCTGTGATTGAGTACTGAGAGCTCGCACTCCCATCAATGTCTCCGCCGCCTGGCATATAATGACAGAGTGGGTTTAACCGCAAAAGAGAAGACGGGGGACAGATATGCGCTCCGTAAAGTATCAATGTAAATACAACAGCTCTCTGCCTCTGTTCTGGTTTCCATAGCTACAACACGTAGCCAGTGATTCATTGCGTTTCACGAGGCATATGTGTGTACGTATTGGCTGATGGGTGCTTTCGCTGCTCTACCATTACAATGAAAAGTGTAACAGCGGATGGACACATCATCGATTGTCCTTCTGTGTCTCTCACGCACAGGGGGAAAGAGGTTGATTGTGCATGTGAACTGTGCAAGACTGTTTACTGCTTTTCAAGGTAGGTCTCAGCCACAGAATAATGGCGTCTTGGTGTTTACTGAACAATGAAGAAATATTTGTGCCCTCAACTAAGTGAATCATGTGGGTGATGTACAACACGGTTTACATCACCCACATGATTCATTTTATGGTTCCCATAAGAACAACCACTGACCTCTTGAACAGCAATAACATGGTTACGTGATGTCTCTGCCAGTACTGAAACATTGGATAAGACTGAGCGCTGCTTCGTATCTCTGTTTTTAGCTCTATTCACTGGATGTCAAGTTAGGGAAGTTAGGGAAGAGCTGTCTGCAGAGACCGTGCATAAGTGAGCTGCAGTTACACCTACTTAGATATCGGAGGTTCACTGTGAACTGGAGTAAATTATTTTGGAAGTGCTTTTGTGTCCACAATGAAAAGGTGTGTTGACCTAAATAGCAGCATCAGTGCAAAAGTGCTGTTAGCAAATTTAGCAATCCGGTTGACTGAAGTGTGTGAATGCAGCATTTGTGAATTAAAAAAAAAAAAAAACAGTCCTGTCCTGTCTGTTGTGTCCTTTAACAGAACCAGGCATTTCTACACAGAATCAACTTATTTGCATGGTAGCCGTGGCATCTAGATTACTATGAGTTATGTTAGAAGGGCCCTTAAATTGTTTAACCAATACAACATGAGGTCATGGTACAGCATGACAAACTTCTCTACACAATATGTTCTAAGAACAAACTACTTCATATGGTCTCTGTGCATGGTACATGGACAATTTTTTTTATTCAAATACATTCTGTTTGTAAATGTGTGAAAACAGTCACTAAATAACAAACTGTGACAACATGTGTAAAATGCAATAAAAATGGCGGAAAAAAATCAAAATTGTCCACCATTGTCCAGTATAGAATACACTGTTTAAAAACCCCTCTAAACAGAGCTCTACACTTTGCAGTAAACCGTTAAAATAAAAAAAATATATATATCCATCTGCCTGATGAAAAGGTATGCAGGTATAGAGGAGAAAAAATGCTCCTCCTAGGAATAGTCCCCACACTGTGGAATTTGCCAATATTCAATCAGCTGAGAATCCTCTGACAAAGATCTAGTGACTGAAAGTTAATCAAGCTTATTAAATAAGGTTTGCAAAGACCACTATGTGCGGAAGTTAGACCATTAGTAGAAGACTGGCACATAGGAGCTTTATCAAACAACATTCATCTGGGTATTTAAAAAAAACCTTTTAAGTGGCGGAGACTCAACTGCTGGCTGAGAATTGATTAATGAATGATTACAAACACCTGAAGCATCCGAATAAAACATTAATTTATACTTGAAGCACATTCATTAACACTCACTTGTTCAAGCCTAATCTTCTTAGCTCACCAGTAGCTGGAAAGATTTGTCAAAATGAAAACAAAGTTAAGTGACCTTGTTTAGAAATGAGGAGGAGAAGAGGAAGTTCATTTTCCTGGCACAAATGGCCTCTGATCCATTGCTGAAACCTCTTTCACAGCAGGATGTTTTGAAAAGTGTATTGCTGCCTTGCTGCCCTCAATAGATAGCAAAAAAAAGTCTGTGGGGAAAACCATGATTGGTTTCTATGGAGATTTTGAAACCTCCATTCTGGAGTGCTGCCAATTATTCCTTAATCAGAAACAACTTATTTTTGGAGCTTAGCTCTCCTGTTTCTCATCCAGATTGTTGATTGTAAATTCAGATGGTTGATCTCTGCTTAATTACTGTCTTTTGATTCTTCCTGTCAGTTGTAGCAAGAACTACTTGTCTGAGAAATTACTAGCAAATTATTTGTTTCATTTCTGTTCATTTATATTAATTAAGTGCTGTTTTAGGCTGTGTTCCAAATTGCTCATTTACTGCCACCTGTAGAGATTTGTAGTGACATTTTGTCAATGGTGCGGAATGTATGTTTTATGTATGTGTTCATATAAGCACCAAGAATTCAAAAGGAATGACAATTATGTGTACATTTGTTCATTTAGCAGGTGCTTTTATCCAGAGCAACTTATACAGCAGAGGCACAAATGTGCTGATAATAAGACCATTTGAACAACAGTGCATTACAGAAAATAATGACAACCCACATCTGAATGTCTGTCAGTCTAAATATACTATATCAGCAATGTGCAGTAAAGAGGCCTTACTAATTTACTTAAACCACAAAACAAGAAGCAGTGAAACAAAATTGCAATGTGAAAGTCTTTTGTGATTTCATGAAATGCTTTGTGGTGATCAAAGTCTTACTTTTTAAGCCCAGAATCCTTTTATATTCAAACAGGAAGGACTCAATATACCAGCTCAGGGCTCGAGTTAGAGAGCAGCAATACTGATGCGATCACTGTAAAAATGCTGATGTTTTGCATTGGGGTCTGAACTCCAGGATCCACACACTCCTCATTTCCTAGCATGCCCACACTTTGTGAGTAGAAACTGAAAAACCAGTGGGGAAGTTGTGGCTGCTTGTGTTTGCCTCCACATCATAAACACATTCAAAATGAGTGGCTTATCAGATCAAACCTAACAATTCGTTGTCAGCTTCATAATTCAAAGACTACCAAAGATTTTCAGATGCTCACATGCAACCATGACCTTGGAAATAATCAAGCAGCATTCTGGGCATGTCATTCATTGTTCAATAATTTGTTGGTAAGTGGAAAACATTCCAATGAAACACTGACAAAATGCAGTGTAATCACTGACATCGATCGAACTGGCGCATCCCATTCCTCGCAATCAACCCACTCACGCTCATGCAGGTTCACTCGTCTCACTCTTCAAAGCCAGTGGATCTTTCCAGGCTGAAACGTCAGCAAAGCATTCATTCGGTCCACTCTTAACATTTAGCTGTATCATGAAAAACTACTCAACCATAACTTAGCTGTTTTAATGCAGAGCACGTCAATCTATTCATTAAGAGATTTAAAAGTTGGAGGAGACAGGTCCAAACATAAATGTCAAAGCTGGGCAGCCATGAGAGACTGTGAACTGGAAAGACACTGCTGGGCTTCAAGGACACACATTACCCGTCATTATCCATCACAGATTGCTTCCCTTAAAGTGGTAAGGAATTAACACGGTGTCAATCCAATAATGAAAGAACTGCTGTCTTACAATGGAAGATCTATGAAGTGAAAAAAAAATCAACCAAATGCAATTTTGATGGGGAACTTCAGGACACTTTGCAAGACATATAATGTAATGAGACGACAGTGCTTCAGAGAGTACTGTGTAGGTGGCCACCAACATCAGTGCGCTTTCTGCAAAACTCCCAGTCATTATAGATCGGATAGACAGCTCTCCCAAGACTTTGTGCACTCAACAAAAATGCTGAGTGCTCAGAGAGCCTAACCAATCCTTTTCTCTAGGGCACTTCTTCACTGAGAATCTCCCATAGGAGCCCTTTAATGCAGTTTTCATCAATGAACACGTTTATTCTACAGAGGCATAGCTCATGCCGGCCAATGATTCTTAACCAGCAGGTCTCACTCTTTCCCTTGTGTTGGCCTTTTTGGGCCAAATAAAAAAAAATTTTTAGAATGTCTCCATCCTATGTTTTCATTAGCTTTCACTCTGGTACTCATTAACACATTCAAAAGAGGTCTGTCCCTGGTATTCAACCCCAGCGTTTAATTAACTAAAGGCAGATTCTCTGACACCGACTCTAACAGATTATTACCTGTTATTGGTTTCCGAGTCTGGAGCACAACCTCAATAATTTAACCTGGACCTCAGTGCTGTTTCTGATACTGTTAGTGAATCACCAACAAGGTAACAGGGTAAACAAGGTGAATTACTTACTTAGAACACCTCTTTGGTGTTGCAGACAGTGTTTTTGATTGGTGCCAGACTCTAAATATCTGGGGAAGCTCTGCAGCTAAGCAGATAAAATTGGAACTGGAACACTTCGGGGTACCTTGCCCAAGTCTGCGACAGCCATGCCTCAGCAGTGTTTGGGATTCAGACCTAAAACATTTCAAGCTCCATAAACACAATTTACATTTGCATTCACTTCAGACATGCTTGTCTAGAGTGATCTAGACACTCTCACAAAAAGGTAAATCAACGAGGTTGGACAATTAGCTGCACTATAGCAAATTCAATCCATCTACTGTATACAGACTCTAAAGATTAAGAAACTCACTGTATTAGTATGAGGAAGAAATATTACAAGACCAATTCTCATAGATATTTGTTTTGCATTTAAGTGTAAATTGGTATATAATTTTGGTATATAATAATGTTCCATCATGAGAGGTATAGACCTTTGTAATTTCTGCCACACTGGCTGTTAGTGATAATTGGGTTGCAGTGTGGACTGTGGGGACTGTGAGATTCCTATTTGAGGTCTGCCAAAAGCATGTTCCATTTCATCACTCTTGTCTTCAGGTCTGTGTCACAGAAATGGCCATTTCTCACCACATGTACATGTGAGCTGTCTGTCCACATTGCTCTGTGGACATAACCTGGAGTATTGAACATGGTTTGATGCTTCCAAGGTTATTGTAGCATAGACATGTTAGCAGGTTGTCAATGAGTTCAGTTTTTGTTGATTCATCTACCATCAGTTGATCTCTTAATGACACTTCTCCCACTCTCTTGTCATTGTAGTTCTTTATGTATTTAACAAACTTTGCTAACAATGCTAAATGAACAGTGAAATTAAGGTGCACTTGTAATTATTTCCCAATCTTGTTATTCAAATGTGAATGCTATGCAGCTGAAGAAACAATTTGCTGCAAGTTCCCAAATTTGCAGGCTGTGGCTGCATTCATGAACCACTAGAGGGAGCTACATTTTCTCCTGCCCAAGAACATCTAGTTGCCATACCCAACCTATTAAATGTACTATGCCATAAATGCTATGTTGAGACATTTGTTTCTACGTTGTGTGTACTACTCAAACTATAAACAGCAGATTAAGACACTGTAGGTCAATATCACACATGAACTTGTGAACCTATACATTTCTTTGCTTGTACTGTTGTAGAGGAAACAGAGTCCCTTCTTATGACTATTTTCTTAGTACCGAATTTTAGGAAAACTGATGAGCAAAGCAATACATGCAATAAAACTGAAACTAGAAGATTTGTTCTACAGTATAATCAATTTTTGCTGTGTGACTTGTCCAATACACATATCTCTTCACTCGTCACCTGAAACCATTTGGACTGGACAGTTGTTGCTTGTAATTGCCAAACATACAAATCCCCTCAACATCACCTTGATCTTTTCTTTTTCCTAAATATAATAAAAATTAATAAATTCCGAGAAATTAAATCTGAGAAGATCCATTTCTGTGACTCAAGCGCTGGGTGGAAAATAGTTCCATACAAAACACTCCATTCTGGAGGAAGAATAATCAATACGAGAGTGACAACTTTGAAATGTCCTGCATCTTTTCTGAGAAAAATCCAAGGCCGTCTTTGAGTGTTGGAAACTTTGCTTTTCTGTGACTTCTACTCTGTGAAGCTTTATAACGACCTTATCCCAGTTGAATAAAAGCAGTGCTCCTTTGTGAAGACAGTGAGAAAAGATGATTCCATTACCTTGAAATCATGTCACTTCTCGCCCTCATTTCATCTCATTGAAACTCCATTGGGGTTAAATATGGAAGACATCTGTCATTATGACAGTTTTTTTCTTGCCTGTGTCAGTAACAGTGAATCATTAAGGCCATTAATTCATTTAACACAGCTTGGGCTTCTGTTCTTGGGTGCTTGTGATGTATTTGTATTCATCATATAAGAAAGAATAACCTTATCCCAGAGAGTGTCATTTTCTCAATGTTGATTTTAAATTAAATCCTCTTTAATTATGCATAACTAACTTCTTCAGTTATAATCAATGGTAAATTCACATTATTAATTAAAATTGATATGACACTCTAATTTTTTCAGTTCCATCTTGAACATCAACTAATCTTCAACACCAAGTACCCTGCACAGTATGACTATTTCAGATGTCATAGTCATAAGTGTTGTGCTGTAATTTGTTTTTGTGCTGTAAGTTGCAAAGCAGCCTGACACAGTCCCAAAGTATGGCACTGTTCCAGAGCATATTTGATCAGTTGCTTTGATTGATTGGCTGTTTGGTTGGTTGATTTACTGAGTGCTTTTGAAGTTGCTGATTTAATTGATTCACTGATCTGTGATTGGTACCCATCTTACATTCGTCACTGTATAGTAAAAATATGATAATATTATTCCATGTCTGGATAAATAGACAAACAAACAGACAGGCAGAGAGATTAACCAGCCAAATTAGTATTAGCCTGCCAATTTATATTTTATTATGCTGAGCAACTGACAACATTTTACATTGCAGGAGACCCAGGATCTGTGCAATTCCCACTTCCTACAGAGTGCTTCAATGGATTTTTATTCCCGGATGCCAATAATACAGATGTATAGATTGTGTATTACAAATGTTCACGATTGAACATTTTGATACAACCTCTTTAAAATCTTTAATAAGACAAAATACATACAAAAGCAGTGTTTTTGTTGCTTGTGTAATGGACCTTTGTCACAGGATTAGTGTATATCTTGTCAATATTCAGTTTACGAATGCACTATTTACCATATTCTGCATTACTAAAATAAGTCTATTAAGCTGCAGCAATGAGTTTCCCACCATCTTGTACTACCATTTTGCTGACAAACAAGCAAGTGTTGCATGTTATAATTTCCATGGTTTTAGATTTTGGTAGTATTCATTTCTAGTTTTTCTTTCAAAGTAGAATGTCCACAACTAATGAAAAAATATATCAGATTTTAAAATCAATATTATAAGCACACAGGGCCCTCCAAAAATATTTTTTCTTTGTTGCTGTTACTTACCTTTCTTGAGTTCAGAGGAGATAATGCAGAAAGCGGTCTTGTCATTTCTCTTCACCAAAACTTTTTGTTGCATGCGAGGAAATGGACTAGAGCAGACTGTTTACAAGGATTTACAAGGATTTGGCCTCCCACCATTACATGAAGCCATACACACATCATCACGGCCACGGTACAAGCATGTTTCAGAAGTACCAAACAAGCGACACACCGCACAACAAGACTATGTTTCTACCTCCTTGACGATCATTACTACATGATCCAAAATCTTAAGGCTTTCCTAGGCGAAGCATATGTTTGTCGGTTTTGCTATAGTGGACTTAGTAATCGCAGAGACCATAGTTGTAAGTTCAGTTGTGATGTGTGCAACAGCTCTGAATGTTACAAGAAGCAGAGAATGTCGAAATATTGCAATGATTGTTCAAGGCACTGCAAATCCGAGATTTGTTTTAAGAAACACAAGTAGGTGGTTTCCAAGGGTGAGGCGGGCACGTGTGGTAGAGGCACCATGCGATGTTACAAAGTATTGTAAGAAATGTAGCCGACGGTACCATGTTAGTGTAAAAAAGGATATTTCCCACACAAATTTAACAAGCGGGAACAACTACCGCGGTGCTTACCCCGACAAACACTACTATGGTTATGAGTCCATGTCAGATAAAGACATGGCGGAGTTTGACAAATGGTACAACGAAGTTGCTGGTGGTGTTTTTGACTTCAAGAAAGAACTGTACACTTATGGCAGAAACGATGTCGTCCTGCTGAGAGAAGTGTGTTTAAAATACCGCAATGAGTTTATTCAGTGTACAGGAGTTGATCTGTTTAATCACACTATGCTGGCATCCTGCTGTATGGCTGTCTACAAGACGCATTTTCTCCCCAAAGCCACGCTTGCCCTGATGCATAACAATGCATACATTAACCAGCACAAGACGTATTCAAACATTTCCATTGAATGGTTAGAATTTGTCAAGAAAGCCAGAAATGTAGATGTGCACCATGATCTGACTCATGGCGAGATGATGGTTGGTAAATACTATGTTGATGGCTATTATGAAAAAGACAGTTGCAGAACAGGTCTTGAATTTAACAGCTGCATGCATCACGGGCACGAATGTCCTTACAATCCAAACCACATTCACCTGCTGTCAAAGATACCATATGGTGTTTTAGGAAGGCGTTTGGATGACAAACTGGAAACCCTTACAAGGGTGTATGGGTTGAAGGTTGATGTCATGTGGGAATGCGAGTGGAAGCACGCCAGACAAAATGTTGTTGCTTTCATGGCGACACCACCGTCGTGACTGAGACCTAGAGACTGCCTCTTTGGAGGTAGGACAAATGCTTACAAGCTGTACTACAAGGCTAAGGAGGACGAGAACATTAGGTACCTGGATTTCACAAGCTTATATCCGTACTGCCAGGCTAGGAAAAGCTACCCCATAGGTCACCCGCATATTATTTTCAAGAACTTTGAACCTCTCGAAAATTACTATGGCCTAGTCAAAGCAACGGTGCATCCACCGCAAGGGTTACTTCACCCCGTCCTTCCTTATCCTTGTAATGGGAAATTAATGTTTCCACTCTGTCCATGCTGAACAGGAAAATCACCACACCCCCTGTTACCACAGCGCTGAGGAAAGGTTATTTTCGGGATGTTGGGTTAGTATCGAACTAATGAAGGCAATTGAAAAGGGTTATGTAGTGGACAGGATGGACGAAGTGTGGCATTTCCCTCAGAGTTCCGACACATTGTTTTGCGACTATGTGAAAACATTTCTGCGGTACAGACACGAGGTGGCTACCCAACGCACGCTGTGTCAGAGGCTGACGAGAGGGCCTATATTGACGTGACGATAACTTTGAAAAGGAGAATATTAGATTGAATCCCGATAAAATATGTGTGAACCAAGCCCGGAGATCCATCAACAAGTTATTATTAAAAAGCCTATAGGGGCGCTTCTCAATGAGGGAGAATTTGCCCGTGTCGGAAATGTTGACAGACCCAAACAGTTTGTGCAAAACATTTTTGGTGACGAATATGATGTCACACACTTTTTGTTTGTCTTGGAGGATGTTACATTGATTCATTGGCATCATGCAGATGGTAAAGGTGGACAAAGTCACGACATAAACGTGTTTCTCGGAGCTTTCACAATGACGCATGCGCGCGTAGAATTGCATGATCTTATGGATAAGTTGGGGCATAGGTTATTGTACAGCGACACAGTGTTTTTTGTTTCTAAGGAGGGCGACTGGGAACCACCCCTAGGGCCATACCTAGGAGATCTGATGGATGAAATAGGCAGCGGGGATTACATCACAGAATTTTGTTCAGGTGGTCCAAAAACATACGGGTATCAGATGCCTAATGGCAAAGCATGCATGAAGGCAAAAGGAATCACTCTGAATGCTGAAAATTCAAAGGTAATCAAGTTAGACACGTTGATTGATCTTGTTGACCATTCTGTGGTGAATAGAGACAACACTCGACACATGCTCACGTGTAAGGATAACATTGCAAGGAATAAAAAGCAACTCACATTGAAAAACAAATCAGTAGTTAAACGTTTTAAAGTCGTGTACAACAAATGTGTGCTACTCTGATTTCTCGACACTGCACTGGTACTGAGGGGTATACAGATAGTCTAATCGGGGTTTGAGAGATGTCACGAGGTTTGATTTCAGACTTCAACATCCTTTCTCTTGTGTAATAAGCGGTCCTTCAAACTCTGCGAAAATTTCTGCAAAATCTGCGAAGATTGCAAATGGTGACAAGGTGATTTCTAATTTAAAACATTGTGTACATTTACGACTGTTGGTAACCTCTTTACGACGAGTTAACGAGGATAGGAGACATCAAATTCATTGAAGGAAAACCCGGCGCTCTAGATGATGACGATCTCCTACCGGTAATCAAAAATAATTTGTTAATCATTGATGATGTGATGAAGGATGCAAGTAGCAACACCCATACTGAAAAGGTGTTTACGCAATACGTACGCAATACCTGGTTCAGAATTTGTTTTTTCAGGGAAATCTAGCAGGGCAATCAGTCTGAACACAAATTATCTACAGTTGTTTAAAAACCCAAGAGACAACAACCAGATCAGTGTTTTGGCAAGACAAATGTACCCTGGTAACACAAAGTTTTTCGTGGAGTGTTTTAAAAACGTCACCGAAATGCCTTACGGGTACCTCCTGATGGATTATAAAGCGAAAACCCCGGATCCATTTCGTCTCCAGAACAGACCTGCTTTCAGAGTATCCGGTTGTTTATGTCCAGAAAAAGAGCTGAGGCACCAGCATGTCGGCGAGGATTCCTAGAAACGTACCGCTTTTGAAACTCTTACTTAAAGCCAAACCGGCGCAGAGACGCGTCATTTTGCAAGCAGCGTCAAAGTTAATTTGACCCTGTGCGAAGTGGCTCTTAACGTTCTCCGCGCTACCATACCACTTACAAATTTGCAGTATAAAAATTTGTTGGAGTTGGAGAAGAAGAAAACCGAGATAAAGTTTATCGGGGATAAAAACATTGCTGTGCGTAGGAAGAAACGCGCTATTAATCAAAAGGGTGGATTTCCTTCAGTATGGATTCGAATGCCTCGCTACCTCCAACCCCGTCTTATGTTTTTAAAAACATGTGCCCATGTGTATTTGCTAAAAACATGTATACAGGTCAGCATATATTGAAATTGCACTATCGCTCTGTTCCTCTTATATTTAATACGAACAGGCTTGTGAATCGTATAGGTATCCTCTCCGGCCAACCAATCAGGAACTTGTTTGTCGGACAAGCGCACACCTGCGTCTTTGAACACGGCCTCTTTTAAACGCATTTTACCACTAAAAGAACCCGCGTTAGACGGTGTGTAGTTAACAGATTTCAAAAGATCTGTCATGATACCTACTGACTTACCAGAACAATACCAGAACAAATAATGACATAAAATGTTCTGATTCACACCTTTTATTTTCAACAAGAATACAAACTCACAAAGTGTCGAGGTAGTCTAAAAATAAACGTAAACAAATAATGACATAAAATGTTCTGATTCACACCTTTTATTTTCAACAAGAATACAAGAATAAAAACTCACAAAGTGTCGAGGTAGTTAAAAATTTAACACATCATGCATCAACGTTTCTCTCAAGGAGAAAATCAACTGATATTTCAACCACTTTACACACATTTAGGCCTACTGATTCTTTTATCGACAGTTTCATTACACAAACATCTGTTCTGTATGTACAAAGACAGGTGATGTGCCCGATGTCGAGACCCCTTTGGCACAGGTCCGTGCATTCTAAAAGGTCGCTTACAGTCACGTGACACGGTTTGGCTGCGTTTGCACACATCTGCAACAGATCATGCCACTTTTCAGATATTTTCCTGACTAACGTCATTTGGTTTTTAAGGTTGTGCAAATATCGAACAGTGACCATTTTTACAGTGTTAAAATTATCAACCTCATCAGCTATAATTTTATATAACAACTCTGTTGTTTAACAAAACCATTTGACAGACCGGCCCTGCCGCAGACATTCCCCATGTTGCCACGAGTCAACCGCGTCTTCCCCACCAACAGTCCAGAGCATCAAAAACAACCTGTTCACACTGTGGATCAACAAGTTTTTCCCTGATTTCCTTCAGTTTCTCATAAATGTATGGTTCTTCTTCCAGTTCATAGACAATAACCTCCACAGAGCCGTGAATCTTTTGTGGGTGTGGATGTAGTCCGTATGTGTCCAGAAGACGCGCAATGGCTTGCAGTAAGTCCGCGACATGATTGAAAAAAGTAGGCATCAGATTCAAAGAGGCATGAATGCTGTAACTGGCTTGGGTGGCTCACTGTACAATCGAAACAACATTCCTGCAACTGTACTCCAATGATGTGTTCTAGTATGACACTAACAGCGGCCTTTATGAGTCTGAAGCCCAGCGAGGCGATGCATCCAAACCCGTCTTCAGCAGGGTGTGGTAGTGTCGACACAGCCTCTACATCCCCTGGAGAAGACAATGCGGTTAGAGAATCACTAGACTCAGACCTCGATATGTATGTCAAAATCTTTTCCCCCAGATTCTCGCACAATTCACCAAGCCAACTGCTGTCTTCAGGCGTTGCTGCTTCATTTACATGCGACATGGTTAGTCAGCGTGTCAACAAGTCTTTGAGATGAGCCGTCTTGCAGGTGTCGACCTTTTTAATGCTTTCAGCGAATGGGTGGTGATTCCAAATGGTGCGCCCTGCAGCCACACTCAGACCCCTGCATCTGAAAAAGTTTCACTTTGATATCTTGGTATCTAACCAAAGCGTCACACCATTTGAACAACCTCTCTACCTTCTTGAAAACATCATGTAGAGCAGGCATGTCCTTCCAAAGAAACATATCTTTCAGGTAATGCATGATCCTCTCAACATCTATATCTTCACACGCCTTCGATTGTGTATTCACCACAACACATAAACGTAATCATCAGGATCCTTTTCAAGATGATTAGCAAATATATAATAGCTTTTTTGCGGTGTCACACTATTCCACGCAGCATTGTAGACGCTGTCCAAACCAGGGACTTCAAGGTTTGTTTCTAAACAAACTCCAGTCTTTAGCAGGGAATGAAAAGTGCAGCATGTCCTCTGTAAATGTTTCACACAACGTGCAACTTTGTCAAAAACATATCCGCCAACAAGACCATCAGACAACAGCCATTCGTTTTCCACAGCTTCCTTCTCATTTTGAAGAAATCCGATCAAACTGTTGACGCAGAAGTCATTTTGTCGTCCACAATAGTAGTGGCAATAGTAGTGAGAGGCTCCCTCTTTACACTCTT
Source organism: Megalops cyprinoides (assembly GCF_013368585.1). NCBI lineage: Eukaryota > Metazoa > Chordata > Actinopteri > Elopiformes > Megalopidae > Megalops > Megalops cyprinoides. The sequence continues at coordinate 57,073,551 of NC_050583.1, forward strand.
TGTTACTGTAGATTACTGGTTAGATTTAGTCGCTACTAGTTAGATTTAGTCGCACAGCGAAAAAGGCACAGAATACCAATCCTCGGTTAAGCAAATTTATAACCATCAGGACAGGTCAACACATGTCACAACATGCCCGGGCAACGCACCATCCTTTTGTTGACCTTTCCTTCACCTACCGCCTACAATCACGCCATTTTTGTCAGACACACACACACACACACACACACACACACACACACACACCAAAAGTCATAAATCTAAACCATGACTCATCCCTATCAATCAGTATGACACATTGTAAATCTAGATGAACAGCTGTCCATCAACACACCTGTCAATCAAACCGACCTGTCAATCAAGCTGACAAGGGGGGGGGTCATAAATCATTTTGACGGAAAGTGTAGGATATATGCTACTAACATAACATGTGGATAGAAAGATACATAACTCTGCACAAAACTCTCTCATGGAGTTACATTCACTGCTGATAGTAACAGTAAACCAGATTTCCCAGTTAAAAGCTCCATGAGACCTCAGCTTCATGCTGCGAATGTAGGTTTAGAGTTTGATGTGAGGAATATAATTCTCAAGTTTCTCCAATGACTTAAGATGCTACCATTTTTGACATTATTTCTTGCTTTTTTATTCACTATATGTAGACACAAATTTAGCGAGATATAAAACTCAGAATACATGACATGACACTGAAGTGCACTTCAAAGATTTTTAATATAAGTCACGTCTTTGTGTCATTAGTCATCATTTTTTAATTAACACAATGGACTTTTCTACATCCTTTCAGACTGCAGGCAGCTATTTCACGAAGCCCACTGAAGGAATTTCTTTGGTATTTCACCAATTGCAAAATTGTATCCACTGTGAATCAAACACGGCCCCTTTGAAAAAATGACCTAGACAACAGCATACAAAGTTCTCAGATTTAGATTTAAATGGATGATGTGTGCAGATGGACCTACATGACTTTTATGCAATGGACATTCCCTTCTCTCCCTTTGAATGGCAACAGAAATGTTGGTAATTACCTGTTGAATATAAATGTGATTAAAAGTGTCTTACAAAAAATAAAATTGCACTTATCGATTTAATAATAATTCAGCATCTAGTTGTATAAATGGATAATATATGAAAATTGTAAGCTATGTTAGTATCCCTGGATAAGAACATCTGCTAAGCAAATGGAATTTGTAATTTGCCTGTTTTCCAGTGACACAGCATGGATCAATATAATAGTCATCACCCATGCCCCAGGCAAAAGGCTTTCGCTTGGTAAATCAATTGCACAGTCGAAATTACACGCTGGAAAGGAAAGGCCAATGCATTTGACCCTTTGAATATGATGTGGCATGCTCTGTCTGCACGTGTGTTGTGCATTATATTGAAATACCTGTAGTCATTTTGTTCTATGTGCAGCTACAAACTGACAAACACTGTGAGTCAAAATGTGTTGGCATGAGTGCAGCTATTTCTCTTTTAAGCAGATAGTTTAAAAAATAACCTAGTTATTTTAGGTTATACCATATATAGGTTATACCAAATGAATGTGTCTCAATGGAAACATTTTACTGTACATAATAAGACCTAATTAGCAATGTGTGCTTGAGTGTGTGGAACAAATCAGGTGTCAGTGGAGCACAGTAATATTCTTTCGTAAGGCTTTGTGTCATGATGTCAGGCAGACAGTCTGTAAAGCCACCAACACTGAAAGTCCCCTTTGAGTCAGAATGCAAACGCCCCTTATAAAACAATATTCTAAAATGAAGATGGTCCTTGATGCTCAACAGGCCACTTGTAGCCCATTATCACACTGGTGCATTGAAATTCTGAATCCCATCTGACAAATTGGTTTTCTGCTGCTGACAACACGAGGGCTGTTTGCATTGCTACCCCCGTGTTGGTGGCTTTTCCCTGTATTTGTAAAGCTATTAGCGCCATGAGAGGCAATTCTTGAAATAGCAGACTTCAAAATAGACCTTCTGCAGCCACGATCAAACGCTGACTGGGATGCATTTACCGAGGCTTGGCGAGACATACGGCTCTCGTTTGCAGTGAGGTTTCGTGTGAATTTACATCTGTGTAGAGGCCTCGAAATCTGAAGCACTGCTGATACATTTCTGCTTTGCCGCTTCATCAAAGAATGACTGTTTTGTTCCTCAGTAAATCCTCCCCGTATTCAAATAAAGTAAAGAGCAGACAGTGAGGATGTACAGTATATTTTCTTTGTCTGATACTAAGCAGGGTGACATGTTGTGGGTTTCCTCTTTGTGGAAAAAAGTAAGAACTTGTGCCTTTTGGGAGGAAGTGAGATGGTTCAGTGGCATTGTGGTTGAATTGTCCAGCCTGACACCAGATGGTTGTCCAAATCCAGACATACCTAAGACATTGAAAATGTAACACACAGTCATGCTTGGCCCTCATAGATTCAGTGATGAATTGGGACCAATGTTTGGTAAACAAGGTGCACATGTATGCCAAGCTTCATTACACAGAAGCACTAGATCTTGAAGATGAGTAATACTACAGTGAGGTGTAGATCTTCAGCCAAACCCAAATTGAGATACTAATCTTAATAAATCATTTCACAATACAAATAAAATCTGAAGAGATATTATGTTTGCAGAAACAACAAATGAAAATGCCCTCGTCCTTTGAGTAACTTGCTGCTGGAGGGTTGAGAGGGGAGATATACATTAAGGATTTTTGATTGTTTGTTTGTTTCAACTTCACATAAGTCAGCAGCTGAGACTTAGCTGGATATCTGTTGGCCTTGTTTTTTTCCAGTAATGAAAGGGTTCTGTGCCTAGGATGACCCAAAGTGACTGAATTCTCAGGCACATCTGTGGCCCTCTCTTGCACATCTGCTGTACGGTCAGGGGTCCTTTTTCAGCTCTCTCTCTCAGGCTTTTGGAGATGCACTCTGAAAGACATAGTCCTCTTTAAAGTGTTCTGACTGAGCTCCTATTGTGGAGCTTTGTTGTGCAAAGATGAAAAGGCAACCAGTGTAGAACTACTTTTGAGCCCAAATGTGTTTGTACTCAGGACAGAAAATGCACACCTTTTCACCTCAAGTGTTTTCAAGTTCATGTGCATTTTTAGGAGGGAAAAAAGACTCAAAAGAATGAAGTTGAATGGATGGTAAAATACATTGCAAAATCTAAATCACTGTCCATGGGCGTATTCGCTCCCCATTTTGACGGGAGTACAGGACACAATACAACACAATACAATATGTTTTTATTAAGGACTTTTCACTCGAGTGTTGAAGGGCGCTTGGCAACAAAAGTAGAATGAGAAATAAAATCAGCCCAAGGCCCAAATAAGGTAAACAGGACAGTGAAAATAGACAAGTTAGGTTCCTGTTTTAAAATGTCAGTTAGAGCTTCCTCTCCGATATGGATTGGGATTGAACTCCAAAGATAAGGTGCAGAGCAGCTAAAAGCCCTCTCTCCTGCTTTTTTAGGTGATTGCAAGGGATTCCCAATATCTCAGTACTTGCTGAGCACTTGCTGAGAGATTGATGGGAGCATAGGGTTCAATCAGATCCCGCTGGTAGCAAGTCCATGAGGGGCTTCTGCAAGCAGTAGGTAAACTTATATTCCACCCTAAAATTGGTAAGATGAACAAGGAGATAATGCAGAAATTTCAGAACAGCAGTGATGTGCTGTGAGTGTAGTGTACAAGCACACAGTCTGGTTGCTGCATTTTGGACAAAGTGTAGCCACTGCAATGCAATACCACCAGCTTGACACCCCCACCCCCCCATGCACCCACCCAAAGAAAATAAAACAAAAAGAAACAATGAGTTAAATTCATGTGCCTGATTGTACCTTCTGAGCTGAATATACGAGACATACAACCTATAAGGACATTCTTTTACACAAAAGTCAGAGTCAGAGTCAGAGAGATTTTATTGTCAGCCCATCCGTATGCAGTATACAGTAGGGATAAAATAACGGTTCCCTGGGAACCATGGTGCTACATTCAATCAACTGAATAAATACACAAGACAATAAATAAATAAAAGATGTTGTGCCTGAATTTATTTATATGATTTACTGGCAGATTTGTGGTAAACTTTGGCTGGAGGTCCAATCAGATGGGCAAACTGTGCACTGCTGCCAAGTGGAGCTGTGATTGTCCCCCTCCAGGGACGTTTCTAGCTATTGAAAAGATCCGGGGCTAAGTCAAGTTTGCCTGGGGCTTGTCTTTTTTTTTTTTGAAGGGAGATCAGCATCTGTAGGCCTGAGGAGGTTATATCTACCTTTATAATACATAAATATTATCACACCTTCAGATGCTGCAAGTCAAGTTCCACTCTGTTACAGTCTGTCTGTTGCTTTGCTATAAACACCTCCTTTTTCAGTGCGAAAATATTCGGGGCTAGGCTTAAAATATTTGGGGTTATAGCCCTGAATGATTGGATCTAACGACGCCACGGGCCCCCTCCCATTCAACAGAGGGTTCAAGCATTCAAGTATCTGGATGTTTGGGCTCCAGTATGTGAGATCAGCTGAAAGAAATCAGGAGGTGAGTATTGGAGGAGGCAGGGAAGCAGAAGACCATGGCTCATGTAGTACAGGAAGACGAGAACAGTACAGAATCAGTTGTGAGAATCCGATGTGATTGCTGATGGTGCAAGGGTTGGGAAATTTCCTGTGGTCATACACTTGCACATCATCGGCACATTGTAAGATCTACACATATGTCCATGTGAAAAATCATAACATTTAAATGAATATTTACTTATGTCTTTAACTGTTCAATCATTTAAGTGATGAGGCTGTGAGGCTGTGCTTTATTTCATTCTTAAAGTAAAAGTTAGTTATATAATTCCACATAATACACATTTTACAAAAATCCTTTGGATTATAGTAAGAAAATGTCATGTTGGTTACATAGTAAGAGGGTTAAAGACCTGAAGGCTTTGTGAAATGTCAAAAACCATTGGTCAAAAAACACTGAATTTTATAGTACAGAAAAAATATAGGAGATGTCAGGATAATTGCTTCACAGTGCACAGACTGATGAGCTACTAGCTTCATTGGTGATGATAGTGATTACAAGATGATGAGGACAAATCTCATCATGCATAGGGATTACCTTTACCCTTGCTTTTTTATTTATGTGTTCTTAAAACAAAACAGGCAATGTGACTTTTTTGTCCTTGTCCTTGAGTTTGGCAGCTGAAGGCAGAGGTGGAAAAGGAATGTATTTTATATAGGGGGGTATATCTGATCTCTGATGAGTGTTTTCAAAGTAATAATCGCCCTGTGACATTTCCATCATATTTTTCCATATTTCTATATCACTAACATTAGTGTGATCATGTACTGTAAATTACATGTTGTATATTTAAGTGGGTGTTATTACAGACTATATAAAAGTGTGATTGTGTATGAATTCTCTCTTCTGGCCCACCATGAAGCTGCCCCTCGTGGGAAGAATAAAGACGTTCCATTGCATCGCCTCCAGTCTGGTGTATTTATAGTACACCCACTCTCAGAGGCCTGATATTCAAAGGAAATGCAGATCAGTCAAAAAGTTACATTATGTTAGCTGATGCTTTTGTCAAGAGCAATTTAGACAGATTAATTCAGGTTAAGCTGTTAGGTGGCAATTTGGGTTAACTACCTTGCCTGCGAGTACAACAGCAGTGGCCCACATGGAAATTGAACCAACAATATTTTGAGTTACGGTTACTGCTCTTTAGTATTTACTCTGTGGACAGTAGAAGGTATACCACAGCATTGCAAGCTGTGTTCCACAAGCCTAGAATCCAATCCTCTTTTTCTGTTGGAGGATGCCAAGCAGACTCGCAAAAACTGATTGCATTAATAAATGCTATGCAATACATTAACATACATTGATACACTGAAAGAATATCATTTTGATGTTCCTGCAGCTGTGTTGAAAGTTGCACATAGTATTACACAGTGTGCTGTTAAGACATACTGAGCATGCACATGAATTATGAAGTAATTTGGAGTGTTCTATAATTAACTGGTCAGACAGACATTATCTGGAACATTGCAGTACCATCATCTTTTGATAGCCTCTGGAGGAAAATACATTTATTTCTGTAGACTAGCTACATGCCATATCTCCTTTCCTCCAATGATTTTGAGGCCTTCAGTGACCAGGACCCTGGTGAATTTGTTACCTATCAACCTCCAAGATATTTACATAGATCAGAACTGCAAGGATCCAGAGCGCACTGCGTACTGCACTCTTCTCATTGGTTCCCTTTATTTATTTGTTTACCTATTTGTGTGCTGATCCACGCTGGCTGCTCTTCCCAACTGGCATCGCTGCCTGTAGTGTGCTGCAAGCTGGGAATGAGGGCTGGCACCTGTATCCCCACATAAGGCCCGCTCTTAATTGTTGCTGCAATTATGCCAGCAATTATCCCTAATTAGACTATTTCAGTTCAGCCATTCAGACATGAAAGGCTCCACGTGAGTCCTGTGTGACGCTTTTGTCTTTCAGTTTCTTCTGGTATCACGCAATACTAGTGAACAAACGGTCTATGTTAACGTGCAGTCATGTCACTTGCACACCAGGGTCCATGGTTCACGTTTGCAAAGATGGGGTACTCTGGTGCTGAATGATACGCAAGCCAAATCCCGAAATGTTTCCGGTCATAATTTTCTTATTCACTCAGCTAAGAATGTGTAGACCTATACTACTTTGCACAGTTGAAACAGAATACCATAGAAGAAGCCAGATACCCTCTTTTGTTCTCAGATGTATTATTTCAACTCAGTTGCTCTTATTGTGTATGTATGGAATCAGAAAGGCCTGTACCAGTCATGTTTGAATGAGTGAAGCTTGTGCTTTGTGTTCTACATTCAAAGCCCCAAAGCCCTAAATTTGAGACATCTGGCCTCTGGTGACACACTCTTGCGGAACAGAGAAAAGAAATAGAATTTAAAGTATGCTTGGCTGAAAGCCACTAATTCAGAAATACTGGACACAATTTCATCAGAGAAAGATAACTGCGTTTCATGGCAGCTCAGAACAAACAGAGGGAGAAAATCGCCTTTGAGAGCCTATTTGAAATGTCTTCACATTTTGCCCGAAAATAGCACCTGGAATCTTGGACTGGCAACATAATCTTTTTTGAAAGAGGTTTCCTGATTCACCGTTGTTCCCGCAACATCCACTCCTGGGGAATTCTTCAGTAGCTGTGAGAGACAGCATGGCTTGATATCGCACAGGTGCATGGCTTTATCATTCCACACGTCAGGATGACTTCCCATCGGTAACTTTAAATAGAACAAGAGATGCAGCCACAACTGGGGCTTACTTTTCATGTAGTAGTCATATCCAACCCACATTTCAATCCATAAGCTGATCCTTCCTCCATGTGCCACCTGTGCACTTCCATTCGCGTCTCAGAATTTATGCTGGTGAATGCAAATGACTTCGGTTCACATAGCGCGGGTAAATTGTCACCTCATGATTGACACAACTGAGACCCTTTGTAATGACCCCCGTCAGGTCATGCGTTTGGAATAAGCTCTGTGTGGGGCACTCTGGTTGCCAACAGGCAGACACTGGCACACTGTGCCCAGGGGTATTCCTGCACGTGCATTGACAAGCTGCCAAAGAAATGATTACATGAGAATAATGCACCCATGCCAGAAAATGAATTTATCTTATTGTGTGATCTGAATATGCTTAGTAAAGGAACACATTGATAAGAAATATAATTTTCTGTCGCGTTCAGAGATTCTGTGGAAGTAACCAATTTTTTGCTTAAATGTAAAGGCTGATTGCATAGCACATTCACTACTTTGACTAAAAATGTACTGGCCATAGGGGACAATATAAAACTTCACTGGCTTTTTCCATAAATACTTTACAGTTTTACTCTCAGGCAGGTTCCATTGTCTGTTTCCACTCCTTTGTGTGAGCTCCAACCGCCAAATAATGCATGTGGGACTTAGTTTCTTCAGTGTGGGTGGTTTTCCATTAGTCTCTGTCCTTCACTGTTTGCCCCTCACTGTGTGGTACTGTACTCACTGTGTGGTATAGTCACGGAGTGAATTCATTCTTTTCCAGAAGGTTACTTCTACAGGGGTGACAGAGTTATCTCAAGAGACACAACTGTTAGAGTATAATGTAGTTAGCAATACTGTATTTTGGAGTTCAGTTCAATTCAATACCCCATTGCCTCTATCTGAGTATTTCAGTGTAAATGTAATGTTCTTATTCACTGTTCCCCTCAGTTATGTTAACTCACCAATTAAAATGCCAACTACTATTTGATCATTTCTCGTAGAATCACGTAGCGTTCAGCTACAAAACTGAAGTGCATGCATCATGTAAGACACCACCTCATGCAAAAATTGACTGGAATTAGACTGAAGTTAACTGGTCGTGTACTGCAGACATCTTCGTTTTTTGAAGGTTTATGAATACACTACATACTGCATGCATAGCAAGGCCTGCTGTGACTCCATTGTCAGAATCGCAGGAGTAAATGCAAATGTTACCTGGTATGTTACCCCCCTCTCTTCCCCCCACACGCCCTCCACCCCCATTACATGGGGTTATGTCATGGCCAGTAATGCCATGTGCTATCTCCTTAAATCTTAGCTCATCTACATCTTGCTTAGCACTTTGGCCCGAGCTTTAAACAAGAAATTATACCTTACTCTCTGTCACACAGTGCTTTTCATTACCTCTGCATGAAACTAAAATTCAGTGCAAGACAAAATATAACTCTTAACCTTCCATTTCATAGTTAAGTCCCAGTGTTTTGGAGCTGCACTGAATTGGCTCTTTTATCTCTCAGCTCTTGCAGTCAAAAATAACACAAAAGTACAAATTAGCATAAATCCTGCAACAGCGGAATATCCAGAGCAAACACGTTACTTACCTAGCAGCATGCAAATTAGCCAGATATTCAACTTGTTCTGCTCCTGTCAGTAAATGTGGCCTTATCAAGGCATCATCCTTGACAGCTAATTCGTTAGCAAACAAGGAAATCAACAGTGAAGTGCCATGCATTACTCAGGCGGTAACCCTTACAAGGGAAAAGTGAAAATTTTTATTCAAATCATGTTGTAAAAAGAGACATATTGTCCTTGTACTTTTATTTTCTTCTGCTCGTGAATTGTGGTAATTATGGTATATTATGGATACTTCATATCCACTTGAACTTCAAAGAGATTTTAATTTTCTCCAAAAATTATTACACCCGTTACCATCTCCTATATAAAATATGAAATATCATAGTTCATGATCATAAGAACATAAAAATACACTCTTCATGCCTTCAAAGTAAATGCTTCAGTAGGAACATGTCATCTTTTATTAATTTCTTTATGAGTAGCATTGTCTCTCTGCAATATTTTCAGAACAAAGCGTTGACAGACGCGTGAAAAATGTATTTGATTTTATTTGTGTGATGAAAGCATACACGACATACTTATCCAAATCGAGTTTTACTGTTATCAGAAACAGCAGAAGTTGCTAGGCCAATGTAAATAAAATGTTTACTTCAATGTCCAACAACAAAACACGGCGGGCTGCCATCTTCAATGCCTACATTTATATACCATTTGTCGGACTTTGATTCTTAAAAACCTTTTCATACAAATATAATACATCCATATCCACTCAATGTGTCTCCGCAAGTAATCGAAATAAATAAACATACAAATTTATAAACTTTCCAATTGGTCAAAGGGACAAAAAGTAATGACTTTTCAAAAAATACATTATGAAAAGGATAAATACAATATAGCGACATATCTGTCACTTAGACAAACATATAACATTCATATTTAGTCATTTTTGGAAACTAGTAAACTATTGTTCAGCTAACTTAGTATAAATACAGCATTAACTCTAGATGGTTTGGCATGTATCTTAAGTTTGATGTTATCTTGCTCAATTATATGGATTTACACTGGACCTGTTTTCAGGAATTCAAATAACGCATTTCAAACAATCTGGGGTGAAACAAACTAACAACTGGTACTAACTACACCAGCACTTCCACAATGTATTGACACTAACTGGAAGTTATTCTTACTTAAATTGTATGAAATACCCATGAAAACGATAAAGCTGCTGTACTTTGTAATTAATACATAGGCGAAATCAGTGAAGCAGTCGACTCACAGTTTTAATCAGAAATTCCTATTATGCATGCGTAATAGTTGTTTTACATCTTAATTGTTGATCTAGAGGGACTTGAGAGACTCTCAACTCTCAAGCAAACGGTGTCCTTCGCAAACCTGTTAAAGATCTAATTGTATAATATTATATAACCAAATGAATGGAAATGGTCAACTTAATTCAGCGTTATAGTATTATTAGATCAATCAGATATGCCTTTGTCAAAGACCGGGAGCGGTGTGTATCACCCATTTGGATTTTATCCAATAGTATCCAAAACTACCTACATGCTGTCATAGAAATATGTCCTAATAAAACCGTTCAGTTTAACATGACCATGTTAATAAAGTAGAAAATGTACTACTCCCCTATTTGCCCGGGGATTGCATAACATTCGTTGGGTCCCGTGGAAGTAAATGGCATCATATCCAGTGAAATTTCTGCCTCACACTCGAACTGGACGATTGCGGGTAGGAGAAGGTTCCTGTGATTACGGGATGTATTTGAGATGACAGAAACTTTATCGAAGGGTAGGTCCACATCGTCCCCGTTGTTGGGTACAACCGAAGGAAGCTGAGCGGTAGTGAAGACAATAGGCGCGTCTTTCTGCAATGTTGTGTCGTGGTGGTAGGAAACCAGCTCGTTACTAAAATTAACAGCCTCGACAGGAGCGCTGGAGCAAAACCTGTTGCAGCCCAGTATGGTTGAAAAGGCTTTTCTGAAATCTGCATTAAAGGCGTATATTACTGGATTTAGGGACGAATTGGCCCACCCAAACCACACAAAGATGTTAAAAGTGGTGTCACTTACGCAGGGAGGGTCCCCAAGTTCCCCTATGTCACAGAAGGGCACCATGCAATTCAGTACGAAAAAAGGCAGCCAGCAAAACACGAACACACCCATGATTATGGAAAGAGTCTTCAATACTTTGGTTTCCTTTTTAAATGTTGTTTTAAGAGAGTTCTCGTTGGCACAGTCACTGGGGTGTTGGTGACTCTGTGCTTGCTCCACGGCTCTTTCTAAAGAGGATATTCTTCTTATTTGAGTTTGCGCTATTCTGTAAATCCTCGTGTATGTGCCAATCATTATGACAACCGGAATGTAAAAGCTTATCAGCGACGACGATATCGCATAGGTGCTATTCAAACTTGCGTTGCAGTCCTCGGTATGGTTGCTGGAGTTGGCATCTGTGTAGTCCTCCTCCGCCTTATGCCAGTTCAGCTGCACGGGTATGAAGGAGATAAGTATCGATAAAGTCCATGCTACACCGATCATGATAAAAGCGACTCTTTGTGTCATTTTACGTTCGTATCTAAAGGGGCTTGCAATTGCCCAGTATCGGTCTACGCTGATTATACAAAGATTTAGAATAGATGCAGTGGAGCACATGATGTCAAAAGCTATCCAGGTCTCACAAAATCTGCCGAAGAGCCAATACCCAGCCACCTCTGAGACAGCTTTCCAAGGCATCACAAGAACCGCCACAAACAGGTCAGACACGGCCAAAGAAATGACAAAAAAGTTGGTTACTTTGGACCTCAGGTGCCTGAATTTGATAACAGCAGCGCACACCAGCGTATTTCCTAATAATGTAGAAACAATCAAGAGAAAGAGAACGCACCCGGTTAGCGCGCGGATACTGAGTCCGGTGCTGTCCGCTTCAGCACCTTCCGCTAAAACTTGAGTCTCGTTCGTAAAGTTTTCCATGTGTATAAATTTTAGAAATCCTTGAATCAGGCGTTTACATGGCTTTTACATTTAATCCGTTCAATCCATGACGTTGTCTTTATGCTTTCGATGCCCCAATAACCTGTAGATTGGGGTTTTTCTATCATACATGTTACTTATCGCCCCCACACAGATTTTAAAATAAACAGTTTCTTATCGAATTTGTTTTCACCAGACAGTCCACGGATACACACTGGTGTAAGAAAGACAGCAAATAATGGCAAGGTCTGGGTTCTTCTCCGTATCATGTTTTAAAATGTGCCGTTATCTTCAGCTATTTGGGCATGCAGTCGCTGCGACAATGCACTGAAGGTGCCAATCCTCCCTTTTGAGAAGATAGAGGCGCATGATTGGTTTCCATTTTTCAATAATCCAGAATTCCGCCGAATAGCGGCTCTCGGTGCCAGGTCGTGCAAAAGCAGAAAAGCAAAGAATGTAGTCTTATGTTTTAAGTTTTTGTAAAAGGGACTAATTCCGATTGTTATCTGCGTTCGTTATCACGGTTCCTTTTACCGTTATCATAATTCTAGAGCGCTTTAAAGTAAACAAGCAATCGTTTTCCCTTTTTTTGAGTAACGTAATTAAATGGAATTTAATGCATTAAACATACTCTTAGAACATTGTAACCTCTGAACATTGTAGAATCTGACACTTGGAAAAAAGCAATGAACGAGGGTGTTACCTGGCAGAAGTAAAAGGTAGCCTAATGCTTTACTGTCTTATCGCTTTAATTATCCTTTTATAGCACAGCCCGTTGTTAATATAGATCAGACGCAGTGTTCTGTACAATTAAATAGTTTGATTTCTTTTGTACTTCATATCCATTTAGAGATATGCTGTTTCAGTTAGCAATAACTGCGTCGATTGTAAGTTGAAGCATTCACTGTCTTTTATTCAACAGGTCTTATGGGTAGTAATAGCCTATGTATAATGCCCTTGTCATCAACGTATGCAATTACAATGAAGCATCTTACGTTTTTGGTTGAAACTTGTCTTATCTCATGTTGAAGTTAAGTGGTGAACCATAATTCTCACAATGCTTCTCGCGGTGTGCACTGCATATCTGAAAAACGAGGAAGTATGGAGAATGGCCTTTTGGGAAATGATTTTGACAAATGTAGATCGTAATAAAGCAATCAGACTTCAGTTTGTCACTGTCTTGAAATTTAACTGAATTTAATATCAGAGTTTTATTTTGTTTTTTATTCATTAATAAATACATATTCCTTTTGAAAAAAGCCCGTTGTCGTCTGAATATTATTCACAGGCCTCTCAAAAATAATTGACGACTGTATAAGTTAAAAGAGAGATAAGATAAGAATGAGTTTCTCTGTTAATGGCTCATGTTGCATTCCTTTTTTTGAATGTGAGCGTAAGATCTTTTCCAATTTTACTTTGAATTGACGACATATAAGCTCCAATATCTATCTATCTATCTATCTATCTATTTATTTATCCAGGGAGTAGTATGTCCCCTAGTGGACACTTTTGGTATATTCTTTATTATTTGGTCTTAACTGAACGTCTCGTCTATTGAATTGGGAGTGTGACATGAACAGCGCCATCCCTTATTGCCTAGTCCATTTATTTCTTCACGTGTCACTTCACCACTGTGTGCATTTTAGAGGAAAATGTTTTTACGAAGGCTTGAAAAATAGAAAAGTATCTTTTGTTTTAAGAATTGTAACAGCTGGAAACGAGCCAAGAAAAAAAGTTTTTGTATCGAACATGTATTTTAATGTCATGTGATACTTTGATGCGATCTGTATTTTAATATACTACCACCATCTCTGGGTTCACAATGAAGTCTGGACTATGACCTGTTAAATGTCTTAGTATGGAAGGACCAAAGGATACATACAGTGCCGTGAATGGGGCAGGTTGCACAGACCAGCAAAGTACCAAGCCAATGAATGCAAATAAAACATTATCTACTTTATAACTGTTGACACATTTTGAGCGAATGACTTATTCATGTTCAGATGTCAGTATACAGGGAACATGATACCGTATACATACTCAGCAATAACACACAGTATACGCACAACTTCCTTGTAAGGATCTGTGGTGTAAAAACATCACAAGTCATATATCCAAAAGGTGGTGTAAAAATATGACATGTAATACATCCATATGTAGTTCATGTGTAATTCATAAGCACTTCCAGTAGATGTCAGTTAGGTTAAAGTGGGTGATCAGTCTTTTTTTTTCTTTATGTATTAGTTGTGTGAAATGTGGAAATATGGGAGGGCAGTGGTTCTTTGCTGTTGTAGTCAAAGCTGCAGGTTCGGTGCCCCGTAGACCTGGGTTCGAGGCCATGTGGGCAAACTAAGAGGTTCCTAAGGGGTCTACAGGATGGCAACCTAAAAGTCGCTAAGGACAGCGACAATTGTATGAATTGCCCGAATTGCGAGTCTTATGTGTTGAATCAGCTGAGTAATTGGGTATTTGAAAAAGTAAGATGGGAAAAGGTGACAACGTGGATTTGGAGGCACAATACAAAAATAACAGCGTGCAAGGGAATATTTTCATTCAGGGAATATTATTTTAATAACAAGAGCAAGCGTTGAATTTAATCTAGATTTGGAAGCGGTGCTGAGAGTGCCGCAAGGGGGGGGCAGACAGGAGGAGACGTGAAGTTGGGAAAGTCATAGAGGTGATAAGAATTTGGGTGGGAAACTGCGTAATTTGGAAAACTCATGGGAAAGAAGCAGAAAGAGAATTGATTCTACTGAAGTTAGGCTACCCCAGGAACTTCTCCTTTGAAATAGATAGTATACCCCAATCACCATTTGAGCCATATAGGAACACTCAAAGGGAGTGTTGAGGACCATCAGCAAGGGAAGCGTGCCTGCATTGTCAACTAAAGTTGGAGGTGTGGTGGTGGGATTGTAACAGATGCGTGCTCTCCTTGAGTGGCCGGTTAGCTCAGAAGAGGTTTGTTCAGAGGAAGTAATAATTAGAAAACACACATATAGGGGTGTACAGATAGTTTTGGTCATCTGGACTGTCTCATTTGTGGTGCTGTGGATAGCAGTCATTAGATGGATAATTAATCTCAGGGGATTAGGACGCACTTTTGGCTGGAACGTACCTACATAGATTCAGAGGGGGCTGGACAATACCAAGATATGCAGTTGATCAACCTAAACCTTTGGCAAATTACTAAGTGGGTTAATTCGGAGCGGGTTCAAACAGATTTTCCAGACATACAGTGGGTACCGTTTTTGCGAAAACGGGAGTAATATTGGGCCGACTGTGCCACTTGCATCTTTCCTGCAAATACCGGAAGGGTTTGCTATTCAACGACGGGAAAGACTGTTACTAAACCCACGACAGCGTCTTATTGTTAGCCCAAGGCGAGTTAGGTGGGAAACGGGTAAGTGGGCAGGCAGTAAAAGGACATACGGACCAACCCGGTTTACTGTATGTGATTTGAAACACATGCAATAAACCTAATTACATCAGACTCTGAGGATACTTGTCCTTTGTTGGGGCACTTTCTGTAATTATTACAAAAAAGGTATATACAAATTACGTAACTTATCCTTTGGTGAATTGCTGCACAAGTGTGGAGGGAACCCTCAGCCAATCTGACCCAGGCTGGGGTTAGTTTTCTACCACAGATCACAAACCATATTTTTGTATAATGGTCACAAAAAACCGAGCACAAAAAGTTAGCAACCAGTACAATGAATTGTTCAGTTCATAATAACAAACTGTATATCTACTAGCAGCACAGCTCACCAACATTAGTATAATGTACACAGATATCTAATGATTGCTTCCAGACTCCCTTAAAATGAACAGATGATTGAGTAAACCCAGGCTTCAGATACCCATACCTAATTTAGTAAGCAAACAATGGGTACACATGCAAACAAGCATGAGAAGTACTTTACATATAACAGTACACTATACTTCCCATGGTGGCCTTCTAGCAGATTTTCTGGATGAAAAGGCTTACTATTCTCCACCAATAAAGCTATGACTAAGGTTCAATGCAACATTATGGTATATGACATTAATGGGTAAATTTAATGTTAGGAAGGACAGGATCAGACACTATCTAACAACCTCTTTATATCTAGGCAAAAAGAATTAGCAAGGACCCTTATAGCAGCACAGGATTTCATTTCTGGCTGAAATGCTCGGCGCTTACATGCATTTCAAATTAGTGTAGTTTGTGGGCATGCTTTTTTAACCAATGCTGCACAAATTTACATTTAGTTACTTTGCTGTCATTTTTACCCAGAGTGCCTTGCAAAGAAGGTACGTGTACAAAGGTACAAGAGTGCATGTAGTGAGATCATATGAACAACAGGACAGTGAACAGAATCTGAACATGGGTCTGTCGGTCACACAGTATTATAATAACCAGTTCCATCCTGAAAATACAAGTCCTGAAATCAACAAGAACAAATATCAACTACAAATTAAATAATGCTCTACATTAACACATAGTGTACATGTACTGTAATGTAGTTGTAATTGGTAATCATTATATAATTAGAAAGAAATTGTGTGAGAAAGCAACTGCTCATTTTTTTCCATTTGCAAAGGAGCAACTCTTCTAATCCAGTAAACAGCCATTCATACGTTGTGTGAAAATAAATCTCATATTTCAGCATGTTTTTGAACTGAAGGCTGTGGAATACAGAAATATATTGGGATCAAGCATATCCAATTTATGTGCATAAATAACTTAGCACTGATAATAAAGTTGTGAATCCAAACTCCTCAGTATTCAGTAGATATAGACATCCCCATGTTCCTACCAGAGCTGAGATAAACAGAAAAAAATCAATCAAACTACAGCATTAATCAGACAATTTAAGCGGGGATCAAATCTACGTGGTAAAAAAAAGATGGACCGATGTACAATTCTATTCTAAATGTAATAGCTCCAGTTGGGCAGCAGATGTCACTTTAACTCATATTTTCAGTCGTACTCGACGATGACCAAGTATGTAGACGTCACCGACATTTCAAAATGGCTCCCGTTCACGGTAGACGTGGGGGTGGCTGCCGGTGGATTTAATAACAACAAACCTTGTGCAAATCCGTCTGGGTCTTTCTTCTTTTACGCTTTTACGGATGACTGTTTAGTTCTTGACTCGTATTTTGATAACATAAAGTAAAAACAGACGCTGTAAGATGTTAACTAACGCATTATACGAACAAGGAGAGAGAAGAATCCAGCGATCCGAGGTGGCACAGCTGCAGCGTTTTTGTTGTGGAGCTGTGCGAGGACTGTGAATGAAATGGAAAAGGCAGAAAATGGAGCTTCACAACCGGCTTTGTCTATCGATGTCAACGAAAACGAGGAAACAAACAAGCCGCACACTGCACTGTCAGATTGCAGCACGGCCGCGCCGACTCATCTGTTGAGAATCAACAAGAACCAAGCCTTCGCCGAGGATAATAGAAAGTCGGGTGAGATAGCGAAAGGGTATGTTTGTGTGGTGAATAGGAGAAATGTAAACGTAGACGCGGATGTGCTGCCGTCCCGGTGCGGGGGATCCGGGGATAGGAGGATGCTTGATTTCGTTACAGATTGTCTTCCCGGCGGGATTAAAGACAACTGTGTCATTTCGGAGCTGTGTAGCGATGCCACACTAAACGGATTTACTGAGTCATCGGGAGGGCTAATGGTTGGATCAAAAGCTGGAGGAGGGGGAAGAGAGGGAACTCCATCCTGCTCGGCCAGCGTTACCGCTGGTCAGCAGGAAATGAACGGGATGCTGCTAGACGGGATATCACAGAGGGCCGGGGGCGCAGAGTCCACCCCTGACAGCCGAGACAAGGGGTGCTTAAAACCGGAGACGATGCTACAGTGCACGGCGCTCCCTTCGCTTTCGTGTGATGGAAGACACGAGCAGAACTGCACTTGCACGGCCTCTCCACCTGTAACCGTGAAGCTCTCTAATGGGGATATGGACAGTGTTCAGCAAGGTGCTTACGGCAGCGAGTACTCTGTGTCAGAGACTGTAGAGCGACCCTCATTTGCTTGCAAAGCACCAGGCGCTTCTGAAAAGGAAGCGAAAGCTGCAAATGGAGGAGAGCTGATAGTAAACAGAGCCGATGCAAATTTACACTGCTGCCCCGCAGACACAGACGCCGTTACGTGTAATCCACACATCAAAAACACCCCGTCCTCACCTGCCCCGTGTGATACTGACATAGAGGGGACCTGTCGCGTCAGGGAGGAACCTATACCTGGTGAAGTCCAGCACACAACACTAGTGTCAGACGGTGTTTCTTCTGAGCCAAGTGCCAGGAATTCGTCATCGAGCCCGCCACAACCCGAAGACAGCAAAAGCCACGGTTCTGAAACGGAATCCAGCTCGAATGAGGAGCATCAGAGCAAAGGTGCCCCTTCAAGGCCCTTGACTCTTAGGACGCACCCGAATAGCACCGTCTCTCTCAGCTGCGACTCTACTCCTCTTAGCCCGGAGGATGGGGACATGTTCGGGGCGGAAGGGCACCATGACCTCCGGTTCATGGATGTCAGCTTAAGTTCCAGAAACACTTTCGAGGCCAGCCGTCGTCAGAGCGCTCCCGACAACATCCCGGATGCGACTGGTGACTCTGAAACCTGTGACCAGGGTCTTAAACCCAAAAAGCAAGGAATCTCCGATTTTTTCGGAAGGTAAAACTAATTAGTTCATCCACTTTATTCCTGTCCCAAGAGCACAGCACGCAAACTGTGTTACTTAAAAATCTGGTAATTGGGGGGCGTGAAGGACAATTAAAATGTCGTCATGCATCAGGGGGATATTTTAGTACAATTGTTAAGTGTAGCACTCAATGGACAGTAAGTCCACAGTTCCACAAGGCCAGACGGTTCAAGGCTAAGCTGTGGTCTGTTACAGTTGTTTGTGTGGTCCAGAAACTGAATCATTCACACCCGTCTTGTGGTTTTATCATGTTAATAACCTGGCGGTGTGCACGACTCACGAGTTGGCATTATGATGAATGAACAAGATAATATGATAAATCACCTTTGGTTGATTTGGTCGAAAGGTCAGAGGCAGACCTTTTGTCCTTTATCTGGCAGGATCGCAGAGGCCTATTTGAAATTCTGTGAAAGGTGAAATGTCAAGTTGTATGGTCTCAGTTTTGGATTTTGGGAGAATTTGGATAGATTTCAAAAATCACAGACTCAGTGCCAATGGTACAGTTGCCAGATATGAATGCCTTGTGTTCATGATGCAAGGTTGCAAAAGTTGCTATGTTGTTGATGCTTGTTTTTTGTTAAATGTTTTTGGTAGAACTTGATAAAGTCTACTCAGGCATTGTATTACTTATCATTTAGTCTCATTCAAAATGTTTATGTAGCCTAAGCAGTGGTGCCATGAATAGGTTGCTTCGGGGTCTATAGTGCACAATGAGGAAGTCATAACAATTTATATATTTGGTTTTGTTGTGCGTTTTGGTAAAACTTATCCAAGCTGTGGGTAGCTATTCATACCGGCTTCTGTTCAGGATCCAGAGTTAGGAAGTACAGGTGATATCAGGAGCTGAGCTGTTAAATGGACTTAATCATTCAGATCATCCCCATGTGAAGATCGCCAATATTAAGTTCATCAGTCTTATCTTACGCTCAGTAGACCTGTTACAATACAGATGAAACTTTATGTTTGTAGACTAATTCACCTCTGGACATTGATACAGGAGGGTGGAACAAGATAATGACAATGAAAAATGATGATGATGAATGATAAAGATAATGAATATTTGGTTGCATAGATAAACAAGATTTTACTGAAAGGTGATATTCTCTGGATATTAACCAATCTGTGCATAAATCAATATGACTTTCTCTGTGGTGGCTCAGAGGAGAATACCAGGGGGTGACTAAAGTTTGTGTCCTGTTGGTGTGTGAAGGATACAGGATGTCTGGCTGCTGAAAGGTGTCTAGTTTTCAGTTTTTGATGGAACCACTTTTCCTGCCAAGGCAAGTTTTCTAGCCTTGTATTGGTGAATTTAAAGTGACTACAGTAGGATACTGCTTTGTATTCATAGAATGTTTCAGTCTTTTTTGTGGATTAAAGTGAGGGCCCCAATCAAGAGGATTGTGCCATGTTTCATCATCTTAACTGTTGATCTGTTTGCAAACCCAGGTTTTGACTCTACTTACGAACCTCAGTTTTAGGCGTGGTGTATGCTATTATCTATCTTCAACAAACTGTCTTTTGACATGTTACAGTTGACCTGCCTGTGATAACAATTCAGAATCCCTTAGTGCAGGCTGAATGAGGTTTGCAGGCATGTTTTTTTTTTTTTTTTTTTTGCAAGGAGATCTGCAGCTGTTCAGCTGGAGTCTGTCACTTCCTTCGGCAGTAAGTCAGCAGAAAAATTTCACCAAAACTTAAGACACTTTTTGCTGAGTTCTCATAGCCACAAAACCTCCTCTTTCCATATTTCATAGCTCGAGGGCCTTACAAAATTGTTAAGTGACCATTGTGACAGAATAATAGCTGACGAATCTCCCTGTCAGTTCGCGTAATTGCACATGAGTTACGCCACAGTCGGCGCTGCCTTGGTTTAGCCTGGACGTGTTGCCGTTTCCATGAGGTGAAATACCAAATATGCAGCACTTCTGGAAGGGATTAACTGCAGGACCATTTTGCTCCTAGCACATTCTGAAGCCCACGGAGTTGGGACGAACATCTGTCCTGCCCACCTTTTTCTGGTCTGTCAGCATTAGACTGAGTCATGAGACATGTCATGCTTTTGATTTGTATTATCACTCTCCAATTTACGTTAGTTATGAAGCATTAGTTATATTTGCTGTTGTAAAGGTATTGCACAAGTTTTCCTTTATCTCACTCCAGCAATAAGATAAACATGAAGTTCCAAGTATTATAATTTGTCATGTATGCTTTGGTTCTGTTTTCTTTTTTCTTTTTTTAGAACTGAGCCTGGAAAATTCACTGTTTTTCATTTTAGCAGGAGCCTACGGTACAACTCGCACTGTGCCCTGAAATTGAAACTGTCTGAGGAAATGGCTGGTGCTGTCTTGTTGTACAGATTCTTTAGGTTTTGCTGGTCACTTCCTCTTAGTCTCTCAGGGCTACGGTTCATTGTTGAGCAATGTTAGGATGAGAGCTTCCTTTGTCAGGATACTGCACATACTGTTTCAAAAACATTCAGAACATGAATTCCTGACTGGGGCATCTGCCCATCAGAAACACATCTCTGGTATAAAAAAAAAGTAGAAACCGAAAACACATCACCTGGTGGCGTACTTTTTTAGGGTCATATAATGTGGAGTGGTTTGGACAGAAACCCATAATGGAATGTTTGTGTTGGACCTGCCGCAGTCCGCGAGCGTGCAGCTGCCACAGGCCAGATGTGTTAAGAGTGCTCAGACCCCTGGCACACTCGGGTCTCCGGCCATAAATCTTTCCTGGGACAAAGCTCGGTGGGTCCGTACCGCTGTTGTTCTCCACGGCCAGCGGAGACACAGCTTATCACAATGAGCTAGTCACTTAAGCAATGAAACGTTTATTTGGACGGATGGTAGCATTTCCTTATAGGAGGGTCATGGTCGCTCTCACTGTGTGTGCTATTAAAACTTTCCGTTGCTTCACTGGTTAAGCTCTGGAGGTGTACTGAAATGGGTTACTTCGTAGGAAAGTAAACATTTGCTGTGCTTTTTATCAGCTCAGTTAAGGAGGTGTGTGTGTGTGTGTGTATGTGCGCGCATGTGTGTGTGTGTGTATGGCAAAACAAGGGAGTGGCTTCACATGGTAGAAATTTCTGTTTGCTTTCACAAGACCATCACGCTTTGATGTCAGAGCTCAACATTCTCCCTCTCCGTTGCATGAGCAATGGGTGCACGTTTGATTTCTGACTCCCCGCAATAAGCTTTTTACGATCTCCATATGAGCCTTCAAAGCATGTACTAGTGGTTGTTCTGAATCATTTAAAAAAATGTATTCTGAAGTCAAATACAAGTATGGGGTATAAAAAAGGAATCACAGACATAGAGAAATCACAGCAAATCTCATGTTTTTTTTGTAATGTTATCAAATCTAAAATCACCATCAGTCAGTTCTATCTGGCATGTACAATGTCAATTAGATGTGGCTGTATTTGCAGTTAGGTAGGTGCCGATATACTTTTTTTTAATATGTTTCCTTATGACTAAAGTTGTCTCCGTATTCTTTACTGAACTTAGTGGAGCTCTGTGGCATGAAACTGATCTCTTCTGTATGCAAAATAGTATGTGTTGAAATAAACACATTTATGTAATGAATGTAATTTGCATCATTAAAAATTTTGTGTCATCCGTGACACCTCCTGTTCCCGCCCTTTTCACGGAAAATCAAGAGTTGACCGTTAAAACCGTTGTGCTTTAAGCCCTCCGCTCCTGTAGGCTGTGTAGCCTCGCAGATGTTTTAGGAAGTGTTAGTTGGATGCAGTTAGATGAATTATTCAGGTGTGCTCATGTCAGACAATGATCTAAGCCTGCTCTCTTAATCAAGCTACCTGAGCAGGTATGGCTGATGTAACAGTGCAGGCCAGTGTGTTTCATTGGTTGTCTTAAAGCTTGTGTCTTGCTCTGTGCAGCTCTGCACACAAATATTGATACATTGCCACTTGCGCATGCTGAGTGAAGACTCATGAAGAGGTAGCATGCATGAAAAACCAGGATACTCACCTGATACTGGTTTAAAATGGTATTATGTGGTGATAAAACTGTGACAAAAAGTGACCTTTGCTTTGGATGATCTGAGTTTTCCCTGTCTTGACATGCAGGTAGCTTGAAGTGGTGAAATCAAGTCAGATGTGGGCCTACATGTTTAGTATATTTAAACACTTTGCAGCACTGGATTGACTCTAGTCTAGAGACTGATGTTCGAATTCAGTAGTTTGAAAAAAGTGCCTTCGCATGGGGAGGAGATTGCCCGGCACAGCAACGCCAAGCTTGTTGACAGTTTACCTTTCTTAGTAATCTATTTTAACATATGAAGCATGTTTTATGAGAGAATATGTATTTTCTAAAGGGTTTCAAATGTTTATGGTCTTTCACTCATAGGGGCCATCATTTGTTAAACTTTGAACTGATGGTTGGGGAAAAAAAATTCACCTGGGCTTCAGAGTCAGTACCCTCATTTAAATTGCCATAAAAAAATTGAGAATTTGAGATCTTTTTCTTCAAGTACAGCTGTTTATGTTTGAAGAGCCCCTTTTCCATGAATGGGACTGTATTACTTCCTAAATGGGGTTGTACTATATTAGAAATCATCACTCCAAAGGGATGAAAGTATAACTCATCAGAGAGAATACCTTCACGTGGGAGGCTTTTGAGGTTACTACAGCAGCATGTGCACGTCAATCTGGCCAGGGATGCAAATACAGAACAAATGGAACCAAAATAAAACGATTTAATTTGTTGATAGAGACTACACCCACTCAGCATGGATTTCCCCTTAATTTCATTTTAGCAACATGGAGGGACAAATACTGTGATCTAGGACACTGGCAGTGACCCCATAGTACTCATCATAACTCATATTTACATTTCTCTCAAGTCTGTATGTTTATGTAGTTTGTAAGTATGTTTAGGGGAAGTTTTTTCTCTCAGTTGAGACCAACTAACCACCATTCTGATACACTGAAAATTATATCTGAGAGCACAAGGCTAGTGCACTGTTAAAATATGTATTCAGATTCCACCTAGGAAGAGACAAACCATGGTAAGATACTAAATGTACTAAATTTACTAAATGTTTGTGTTTAAGGAGCTGCAGAACAGCGTAGGTGTAGCAGTGTGTTCTGGGTTTTGCTTGCAGGTTTGGCTGCCTGATGTAGGTTAAAAAACCAAAGAAAGTGTTGAAGTCGTCTGTGTTCCTAGTTGTTAAAATGTAAGGAGCTTTTTGATATGGTTATGCTAAGGAACAACATTCTGCATTTTAAGATTGTTTTTCAGCCATCTACTCCTAGCTGAATGTTTTAGACGTTGATTGTTGTTTTAGTCCTTTTCCAGCACAGAACTTCAGTGCTGCCCTTTTCAAATATTTGCTGCCTGTTTTGATGGTCTTTTCACCGGGCCTCGTTCCTCCACACAACTTTCATCGGCAGGCTGCAAGTGGGTCAAAGATATCCAATGGAAAATATGACCGTGCAGAGAGGAAGCATCTTTAATTATTCACACTGCATAATAATACGGCCGTAGAGGAGCGATGAGTAAAAACCACAGAGTTAGAGCAGTCAGGGGGCTCTCTGCTCCTCTTTTTGCTTTAGCATTGATTTAGGTCGTTCTTCATGCCTACCGATCTGGGGTGAAAATTACATCTGCCCGCATTAATAAATAGGCATTAGTCTTAATTCCCAGAACAAGAGCCGCAGGAGTAACACGCAAGAAAGTAGGCCTCTCCTTCATGAGATATTTATCACAGGCCGTGGCACATTGGGACTGGAGCCAACCGATGTGAATACTTTTCAAACGGACTGAGTTTGTTTTTCAGTCGGACTTCAGTTCCCATTGTTGTCACAATAAGATGACATGTACTCCACTGGTTGTTGGCGCAGAATGACTGGTGTGACTTCCAGCTTCGGCCACGTCGGGAGGCTGGCGGGCCCTGGTGCAGCAGAATATTTTTCAGGAAGTGAAACTTTAAAACCCAGCATTGTGGGCAACTTATCTCCCATCTAAGCTCATTCCTTTTTCCCTGTTTGCAGGAGTTCATTCCTCTGTACAGTCAGGTGGAGGGTGTGTTTACTGGTTACTTATTTCTGCTGTGGACAGTGAAAAAGAGGAACTTGCATTTCGTTGCCATTCGTTTTTAACGCTGTTATATGTCGAGAAAGTATGAAATTGAATTTATCACTTCTGTATTTACGATGACACTACTAACTGTGGTCTAGTTGAGACGTGTTCAAATGTGGTCTTTTGGGTTCTGTATGTCTTTTTTCAGTGGCTTAATTAGATGCACTTTTGTACCTTTTATGTGTCACACTGGATAAAGTGTGTATGCCAAGTGACAACATGTAAGGTTAAAATGTAAATGTGTTAAATACCTCACAGGCTTTGTAACAATGACATGAATTTTAGAATATAGTACACAGAGCAGCTTCCCATGGGTTTCTCTGACTTGTATTGTTGAAGTCATTTTTAAACCTCTGAAATGAAGGGAATGGCATGTCTGTATAAATATGAGGTGCAGTCAGGGATTTTGCAGCAAAGGCAAGTTATGGGCCTGTTTAAAGTGCAAAGCAGTTGTCAACATCCATTTGTAGGTGTCTGGAATTTTTGTATCAATTAAATTCATTCTATCAAGCTGTTCCTCTGACATCAGTTTAAAGATGTCTATAAAAGCTGACAGTGTTATCTTTGTTGCTCTGCAACTCTGCTGCTTGTCTTGAATCTTCACATGCTTATCTTTATCCCATCTGTTCCGAAGAGCAACCTGTAGGTGCATGGCTCTGTGGTTATCGTATTAGCTGCCCTATAGGCTGTAATTGTAAAACTCTAATAGTACTGTGTCCTCAAACAGACCTTGCTCTCAGCTGAGAACTGTCTCATTGTGGAACTGTGCATATCCTGTCCCTGTACTGTCGCTATACCTGCTGTATGCACTTTTGTAAGTCGCTTTGGACAAAAGCATCTGCTAAATAAATAAATGTCAATGTAAATGTAAATGTTAGTTGTAATCAGTAGAGGACTGTATCCCTGGGGACAGCTTAATGGCACCTTGCACACTTTTTGAGGCAGTGCAGTGCAGATCGATGCCCGGGACGACGAGTTACCCGAACGTCACTGAGACTGACAGACCCCAGACACATTGCTCTCTGCGTTTGCGAGACTGAAGGAA
Source organism: Megalops cyprinoides (assembly GCF_013368585.1). Taxonomy (NCBI): domain Eukaryota; kingdom Metazoa; phylum Chordata; class Actinopteri; order Elopiformes; family Megalopidae; genus Megalops; species Megalops cyprinoides. The sequence goes on from NC_050583.1 coordinate 57,099,260, forward strand.
GGAGAAGCCCTGAGGACTGTGTTTGATCTTTTTACTGCATCTTAGACCCAGACTGGTCCTTTTGAATTACCATGGAAAATATCTTGCCTGTTCTTTTTTTGTTGTTGTTTTCTTCTTTCATTTTCTGCTTCCGAGCCCTGACCGCAGTTCTGCCCAGCAGACAGGAAAATAAATACCCTCCTTGTGTACCATTTCTGTAGCGCTGACCGTCCTCGCCCTCTCACGCCCTCCCCCACACACCACCGCCCTCCCCCGCGCAGAAACAGAGGGAAAGCCCAAGCTGTGTGAAACGCTCTTTCTCCACACTGCCCTGTGAAAGCTCACCCACATGCACTCTCTCTCTCTCTCTCTCTCTCTCTCTCCTTCTTTTTTATCTCACCAGGAGCTTGTTTTCCAGGAAGTCCAAGGACCCCAAGCCCCCGTCCCAGAGCGTGCCCGGGTGGAAGCTGTTTGGGAAAGTGCCGCTCCGAGAGAACCCGCCAAAAGACTCCAAAACCATCCAGCAGGTTGGTTGTCGGAGGCCAAGGGGTGTACCGCGGGTTCCAGCTGCTCAGTTCAGGAGTGCTTCATATTGTGCCTAAAATCTAATATAACCCCTGTCTCGTGCCTGGTTTTTTTATTTTCTGACTTTTGGATCACCTTGTAACTCTTTGGTCTTGTGAAAAAAGCACTTTGCAGTGAACAAGCTTTCAGCTGAGGGCGAAAAAAGGCCTGGTTCCTGGGAAGCAGTCTTACAGTGTGAGTCAGCTGGGGGCTGCGACCAGAGGTGGTATGTGCATCAGTCATCCAAAGTACACCCCCCAGTGCCGAGCACAGCCGGCAAACGGCAAGTGCCGGAACTTCAGTAATCATCTTAATTTGTTAACCCGCCCTTAATACCGTAATTGTGATGAAATCACAAGCTGTCTCAGGCCTTTACCACATCCATAACTCACTGAGACGGACAGCTGTGGGTAACACTAGAAGGCTGTTTGATTTGAAGAGAGCTTCCAGGCACTTGGACTTACATGTTGTCCGACGCTGACACATTTGCGCTGAGCACTGTTCGCACCATAATGGTCCACATTTACCCACGTGCATCTGAGAGCCATCAGCCGTCACTCACAGCCGCACTCACAATGTCGCCCGTGGAGGAAATGACCGCAAAAGCCTCTTTAATGACTAGGAGAATCGCCAAATTCTCTGAGTGACGTTTAATCCCCTCCGGCTGAAGCTCTTAGCAGCGCGGCGACATTATCTGTCGCGGCAGAGAGAGGCGTGCGGTGCGCACCGTCGCAGCCCTGTCAGGGAGGCGGGAACGGGGTCAGGAGCTAGGGGCCGCAGGCGGGCCCGTCTGCCACCGCAGCTGTCCGCTGCTCCGGGCCTCCAGCTGGAAGAGGGCCCCACCCCAGCAGGAAGCGCGCGGCCGCCGACGCGCCGAGGCCAGCCCGTATCCCGCCGGCAGCACTTCCTTCCTGCTCACCCCCACCCCCCCGCTTTCCCCTGCAGATGGAGTGCAGACCCAGCCTCGCACACACACCACAGCTGGTAGTTATTAGCACCCGTCTTCATTCCCTGAATGAGAGACGCCGAGGTTGGAGCGGCCTGACAGAAATCCACGTCAGATTGAAAGCCGTTAGTCGTCGCTGAGTTTTATTTATTTACAGACATGTAAATTTACAGCCGTTTACAGACAGTCGTGCTTATGATACCGTTTCCCTCTGCAGAAGGGTTAGTACACCCAAATGGCAGGAGCTGAAAGCAGACTGCCTTCCAGCGTAATAACCCATTCACAGCACACACCAGAATTACCAAGCAACACAGTTTATTATGGATGGCTGGACTCACATCGCTCACGCTCAGCTGGTTTCAGAGCTTGTCAGTAGATACTTTTTTTGGAATCCAACCTGTCCTCCCTTTATGCAGTAACTGTTCATCACCGTGGCCTGTAGGTGCCAAGTTTGGAAAACTGTTATCAGCAGTGATCTCTTCTGCCCTGCCCCCTCCAGTACGCTGTCGTACTGTGCTCTGACGTGGTCCATGGGAGAGCTGAAGCTAGATTGGTGAGGTGAGCAAACAACAGCCTTCAGCTCTGCACTACCTGCAGGGGACCAGGAATTCATTTGCCACTGCAGACTCTAAGCTCCAGCTCTAATCCACTGGGTTTTATGACTGAGGCACATACCACTTAAGACTTGTTGTGTGTTTTGGTGCTCAGGGAGTTAAAAATGAAATTCTGGCAAGGGGTTGGCAAAGCGTGGGTGTATTCCGAGGTGTAAGCTGTATAATTGTAATGCCACTGTAATTTTCTCTCAGGACGGCGCTCAGAACAAGCGCTCGGTGTTGAGCCAGGCTCGTCTCGGCAAACGCTGACTGAGTGCATGCTTGTCTCTTTTTTTTTTTCCCCCCATCAGGACAGTAACCCAGGCAATCTTACGTCTGTATCCACACCAAATCTCTTAAGCACAGGGGTATGGAAATTTCAATGTTATTTTTTTCCAGTCACCTTTTTCAAATCTCCAACCTCCTCTCTGCATGGGCCTGTCTTAGCGCTCATCTCCATAGCCCACCGACTGCCTGCACCCCACATGCTCATACCCGCTTCAGAGAATGCCATAGCACTAACACACCAGGTGCGACGCATGACGGTAGACACGGTCACCGGGGGTGACTCCAGCAAGCCACGCTGTCCACACCGTTGCATCACACTTGTCATGTGGGTCGAGTCCCCTGCCGTTCTGTGCAAGGGCACATCTACGTGTCATGACTAACCCCTTCCTCACTGTTTCTCTCATGCTACAATGTGCCACCTTAGAAAACGATGAACTGAAAGCGAACGAAGGATTATAACAGGTGTAGGTAAAGATATCAGTGTGAATGGCCTTACATGGTTCCACGCTTCTTAAACAGTGATCTGTTAAACGGACGTTTTTGTCGAGACAGATTAAAGCCAGTGAAAGCAGAAAATGCTTTTCAAGCACAACAAAGCAAACCAGACTTTTCCAACACAAACGGCAAAACATTTATTTTTTTCCCAATGGACTTCTTTGGAAGAATTTGGGGAATCGTTTTAGAGACAATCTTATTGACTGACTTTGTGTATTTTACATTTAAAAGCAAATCAGAATGCCGCGACAACCAGATTTTCCAAATTTTTGCTTTCATATTTAAAATGCGGTTGTGACTCTGTTTTTGTACTGAGTAGATATTTGAATAGAATAGAAATTTGTCTCAAAGTAAATATAATAGACTTCTCTATTCTCTACTTTCACATTTGGCAGACTCTCACTACGTTTTCGTTCCTCGTTCAAATGTGAAACGGTATGATACAGAATCATTATTACTAAAGTTTAAGTCTTTACTTTAATTTGGCTGGGGCATCTGCTCTCAGAAGTCGTCATACAGTTATGTTAGAAAGCTGGAGCCTTTCCATGAAGTGTTTATTAGTGAAGGACTATCAAGGGAAATGGCAGCACAGATGAGCTTAACAGGAAGTTTGCTTATTTAAGGAATCTTTCTGTTAGGATGTCGCTGGTAATAGATGCGTTCGCCACTCTGAGGCGTCCCTTGGGCTTCGCTTGAAATTTCATTATTCTTCGAGCGAACAGAGGCCTGAAAATATCTCACGGAAGCAGAGGCTAATCTTTCGGCGGTTCTTTCTCCCCACAAAGACCTCGCTGTAGGAGCGGCTATGCACATCCCATGCCTGTGTGTCCGTCGTATGGCACGTCTGTTCTTTTACAGTGACGGAGGAAACAGATCCTTACTCTTCATATCTCCACCCACCCTCCCCGCCCTCACCTCATCCCACTTCAGATTGCACTCATCCGAACATGTAACTACAGCCATGAATATGTCGCCGTATCACTCATCAGTACAATGTGGCCTTTGATGGCCATAGTGTGTCCAGTGTTTTGCGTTGTGAAAGGTTACCGTTGTGTCCTGTGGTAGACCCCCCCCCCCCCCAGTGACAAATGGATTTCTTCACATTCAAAGCAACAACTGACACAAAGCTCTCTCACTCTTAAAGTAGCAACATGGGCCTGGGACAGGGACTTGTTTCCTACACTGCACAGAACAGCGAATACCTCCGTAGGGTAGGAGTGATTAATGCAGCCCACCAGCTCTCAGGGCGGTTCTGCAGTTGCTCTTAAGCATTGCTCATTTTTACGAGAACTGCAGTTCCATTTTGTCAGCGCGGTCATCTTTTATGCTCTATTGTATACTCACGGCAGGAATCTACAAGGACAAGTGATTCTTTCATATTGATGGAAATGTGTTCATGGTTTTTCCCCCCCGAGTCCCCAGACAAACTAGGCAATGTAAGACAGACGGCAGCCCGCAGGGGCTGCCATCCCAAGGTTCTCAGTGTTTCATTTACAAAATAACAAAAACTATGTTAATCAATCATCAAATAACAGTAAGAACATATTTTATTTCTACAATTATTTGAAATTAGTTGGAAAATTCTGCAAGTAAATGTGTTCACGATATTAAAATGGTCTGTCTTTTTACTTTCATTCAAGTACCAGTTGGCGTACATCCCCAAAGAGGTGTAGGAAATTCTCTCCTTTCAGTGCTAAATAGCCAAATGCATTCATTTCAAGGTGAACCCCAAGCTCATGTTATAGCAATATCTTAGTAATTCAGAGGAGTCAGCAGGTCAAACTTGATTTCATGGTCTTTTCTATTCTTCACGCAAATGTAAGAGCACCACAGCCCATTTACTCTTCTGCATTGTACATTTTGTAAACACTGGTACCTGCACACCAGTATATTGTAAGGTGACAATTTTGCAAATGCTGACAGTTTCACAGATGACTCTTCCAGGTTCACCAAACAGTGCAACCAAAAACTTTCATGAACAGTGTGAAAACCAAAGACTCGGTGATTGATTTTAGGATAACCATATCATGCTGAATTACAACAAAAAAAAGTTTGAATGCATGGCTTTTGCTGAGACAGATATTATATCCTAAATTGGAAAACTTGAGGTTTTGAGGTCCAGATTCTCAGGTTATACAGCTGGCTAATTGAGGCACGTTAGTAACCTGCCACACGTGATGTTTGTTTTGGCTAATGCTAATGCAACACTTTCAGATTATACAGTGAGAGTAGAGCAAGCCCATTAACAGTGGACCAAGGTCAGCCCTGCGTTATTGTAGTGTATGATTAAGGTGAAAATTACATCGAGGAAGCTGATCTCAGTCCACTGCGTAGGGGCTCTCTGTGATTTACATGGCTCCCTACGTAGATTACAGTGAAGTGAATCTTGTCCAGTAATGATTTGTGAAGGCCAGTTACGGAGTCTTTATGGCATTTTTGACAACTTTCTGAAAAAGGAGATGGTGGGCTGCCTAGCGTTTCAATAGTAAGGGAAGACATTCATATTAGAATCAGATCCCCCCCCGTACTTTTGTTGCTGACCCAAACCAAGTGTTTGCAGTCATGCAAGAAAGGAGAGACATAATTGGATGTGCCATTGAGAACTTTTTTTTTGACTTTTGGGGAATTCACTTAATGAATTGGCCTCAAGCTCTTCAGTCTCCTGATGGTTCAAGTCAACCTGTTGCGTCCTGTCAGGTTTACAGGTCTGAGGAGTTTCATACAGGTGTGTGATGGCAAAATAGGACACTCAACTGCGTGTAGAATTACATCTGACACTCCCATTTCAGCACGTATTTTACAGTTTGAACTGAGCGGAACTGTTGTTACAGGGAGATTATGGTTCTTTTTTTTTTAAGCTGAAGAGAATGTTTCGAATCTGTACAGAAACCTTGTCTTTGTACTGACAGACAAGCAGTTTTTAATATCTTCCATCCTCGGGCCTAATCCTAAATTCAGTTGGTTTAAGATTTCCTCAGCTCAAGTTGCTGACATTTTGTCTTCGAAAGGAAATTTCAGAAAGAAGGACATAGAGACGACTATGCAACCCCCCCTCCCAAAGGAAAGGATTCCAGAGACTTGTTTTCTCGGGAGCTCTTTCTTCTGCAGGCAGGGTCATGAATAAAGCACACAATACTCCATGTTCTATATTTATTCCAGGCTGCCGGTTATATTGCCTTGTGATCTCCCTCAGGCTCGTCAGCTGTTGCATATTTGTCAAAGGGGAGACAAGAGTCTCAGAAAAGCATTCTTTCTACAACGCTACCACAAACACACAAATGTCATTCACAGCCGTGCGGCGCGTACGCGTTCCGGCCACCGGGGAGGCTCACTGATTCGCTGTCTTTGCAGGAGTACGAGGCGAGGATGGGGAAGACGGCCAGCCCCGCCGCCCCTCCCCAGCAGGGGCGCCGCAAAAACCTGGAGTTCGAGCCCCTCTCCACCACGGCGCTCATTCTGGAGGACCGGCCAGCGTGAGTAGCGCACAAGCCGCGGGAGCAGGGAACAGCGCCCCCAAGAGGCAGGCGTGGGGAGGCCACAGCTCCCAACCACTCTCAGTACTTTTTAAATCCACACACGCCCATGACCTAGTGTGCCTTTTGGTGAGAATACCCTGACATGTTGTATTTTTAAGGAAGAACGGCTAAATAAAAGCGTCAGAGATGAAGCGTTTTGTGTTCCGCGGCAGGGACTCCGCTTCATCTGCTGTTTTGCGCTGGCAGACCTCAGAATTCATTAAAAATGAATAAACAGTGAAATGTGAGCGTGCCATCCGAGCGGAGTCACGCGGAATCCTCCGCAGCTGCAGGGCTCTCCCTCGTGGTCCTTTTTCACCTCCCGATACAGCGTTTTCCAAGAATCAGCTTTCACCGCGTGGCACTTTCTGTCCGGTGCACTAAAGCGTTTTAAGGCAGCCCATTTTGTCAACACCAATCAGGTGGCCTCTCACGGATATTTCCTGTGTCCCCACCCCCTGCAGAAACCTTCCGGCAAAGTCCGCAGAGGAGGCGCAACGTCACCGTCAGGAGTACGACGAGATGGTGGCAGAGGCCAAGAAGAGAGGTACATTAGAGGGAGTGGCTTCCCAGCAGGAAGGCCCAGTGACACCACTGTCTAGCACACTGCCTGTACATCTGCAAGCTACCACACTGTCTGCGTCTGCAGTACTCCTGCCCTCTAGGGGGCGATCTGCTGTCCCTCCGTGACAGACATAATGGCAGTCTTGGAGTTAATAAACACACTTGGAATAAGATATAGTAAATACACTTTGACTATCATTTAATTATTTCTTTATTTGAACCAAACCCCTTGAGAGGATTAGCTCATGTGAACATTTTCATGTAACATAAACAGTTTTCCTGCCTTTGGCAGAGTGCAGTATTATTCCATGACACAGAACGCTAAACACATTGTGCGTAATAGAGCACATACTGAGATTAAGGAGATTAAAGTCGAGGCCATCTGAAACCAGCAGCTATTTGTTCTCTGCTGCAGAGATGAAGGAGGCCCAGAGGAAGAAGAGGCAGATGAAGGAGAGGTTTAAACAAGAGGAGATCATCGCCAATGCCATGGTGATCTGGAATACAGAGATCCTCCCGAACTGGGAGAGCATGTGAGTAACCCCCCCCACCCTGGGACAAATCTCCACAGATTGGATGGGAGTCCCGCGTACAGTGTCCCACTGATGTGCCTCTGTTGCCCCCCTCAACAGGCGCAACACCCGCAGGGTGAGGGATCTGTGGTGGCAAGGCCTGCCCCCCAGTGTACGTGGCAAAGTGTGGAGCCTGGCCATCGGAAATGAACTCAACATCACACACGGTACAGCATTTCAGTCCTCCCAATAACAAACTCACGTCACACATGGTACAGCATTTCAGTCCTCCCAATAACAAACTCACATCACACACGGTACAGCATTTCAGTCCTCCCAATAACAAACTCACATCACACACGGTACAGCATTTCAGTCCTCCCAATAACAAACTCACATCACACACGGTACAGCATTTCAGTCCTCCCAATTACAAACTCACATCACACACGGTACAGCATTTCAGTCCTCCCAATAACAAACTCACATCACACACGGTACAGCATTTCAGTCCTCCCAATAACAAACTCACATCACACACGGTACAGCATTTCAGTCCTCCCAATAACAAACTCAAATCACACACGGTACAGCATTTCAGTCCTCCCAATAACAAACTCGCATCACACACGGTACAGCATTTCAGTCCTCCCAATAACAAACTCACACCACACACAGTACAGCATTTCAGTCCTCCCAATTACAAACTCACATCACACACGGTACGGCATTTCAGTCCTCCCAATAACAAACTCGCATCACACACGGTACGGCATTTCAGTCCTCCCAATAACAAACTCAACATCACACACGGTACGGCATTTCAGTCCTCCCAATAACAAAATCAACATCACACGTAGTGCAGTCTTTCAGTCTTGCTAATGACAGGCTCCACATCACTCTTGATATAACATTCCATCCTTACCAATGAGCAGGAGGTCAACGTTATGTCAGAGTAGTTGTAGAATTAATAGTATAATAGTATAAACAATTTTGGTTTCAGTTTCTGTTCCCATTCAGAGAAATAACTAGAAGAATGGAATGATATGAACAGAATGACATACATCACAGACAAAAGCCGACCATGTTCTGTCATTCTCTGACTGAGGACTCACCTGTTCCCTTTGCATCTTGGCTCCTTACCTGTTTATTATAGTACTAAAGTCTTGCCCTCTTTGAACACTACTTCAGGGGTGTTATTAGTACTGCCCTAATGTGCACATTGACACAAGTTGCTTTTGAAGTTGTGATTATTGCAGCTCTTAGTTTACTTTAGTCTGTATTTTCAAAACAGCACCTGTATTGTAGCACTGCGTGATATATGGAGACTTTTTTGAAGTGATGTGTGCACTGCCGTTCATGTAGCCTTATTGTATTCACTGATGTACCTTTGTTCCTCTGTGTAAAAGTGTCTGTCCTGTGAATTTCAGTTAGTTCCCTGTATGTTCACTATCTCTTCAATGTTATGTTTTGATAGTGAAGTATGCATAGCAGTAATCGCCTGTTTCGATGATGCAAACAGAACTGGCTTTGCTGCCTGTGTTTCAGAAGGAACTTGATTTACTTTTCCTCATACAACTTGGGCAAGCAGTAGGAGAAATCCCTGCTAAGAAAACGTGGGGATTACACTCATGAAGAGCGCCTTCTCTTCTCTCTGCAGAGCTGTACGAAATCTTCCTCTCTAGGGCCAAGGAGAGGTGGAGGAGCCTGAGCGAGACGAGCTCGGAGACAGAAGCAGAGGGTAGGTGTTCAGCCGGGGTGGGGGGGAGGCAGAGATTCCCCAGGGATGTAATGGAGCGGCCGTAAAGCCAGGCTCCAAAGCCGCCGCGCGGTTCCTACGCATTCCACTGCAGTTCATCACACGTCAGACTGGTTTTTATACCTCCACACACATTTCTTTTCTCCACTTCCTGGATCGGACAGCAGTTATTTCCTCTTTGGCGTGCGTATCTGAAGCAAGCCGACGCAGTAGTTGGCGGCGATGCCTTTAATGCAGAGGGTCTCTTTACATGTCACGAGTGTGTTTCGGGTACATGTGTGTTCGGGTCTGTTTATGTGCTCAGCGTTGAATGGTCTGCTTCGTACATCAGTTGAAAATGGCTGCCTGTAGTGGAAAAAAGTCACGCAGCCTGTTGCCAGTAATTACTCACTCCTTCCTTGAACATCTGCAGTTAATCTGAAACACACTGTTTTTGCCAATTAACACGAACCATGGGACATTATGTAACTGAACAAAGATTCACTGGGTGTCTCTGTATGGACATAGACGGTGCATTACTGAGAGTAACAAATTTAAATTGTTAGTTGAGGGTATGATACAATGATACAACTGTGTAGTTCAAAAAAAAACATGCTCACACTGAGTAAACATTTCAGAAACATCAACAAAAAAGTTGAAATTGATTCAGACAACAGAACTGGTCACACATGTATGCATGCATTCATTTAAAATAAATCCCAGTTAAGCTTTCCCAGTGCTCAAAGGACTTTAAGGCCCTGCAGACCTACTCTGAGGTGGGCCTCAAGACCAGCTATAGCCTTGCCTCAGCGCACATTGAAGATTATGCAGGCTTAATGCAGTACCAGCACAGGGCTCCCAGAAAGCTGAACTGAGGAGTCGTCGTGGGAGATCCATGCAGGCAACCCACTGCTATGCAACGCACCAGGCAACCAGACAGAGGAGAACCCGCCACACACCCCCGTGAAGCACTGCGTCTGGGAATCACTGCATTCATAATTTAAAATCCTCTCTCCGAGCGTGTCTCCACGGCGATAGACAGCCTAAGCTGCGCTTGTTAACATGGCCTAATTCTGTTATTGTGGTTTCGCTGTCTTATACTCAACAGCTGTTTTTTTTTCTTCCTTCCCCCCCTTGTCTGTTTCTGAACCTCAGATTCAGGAGCGTCGCTTGCAGACAGGGAGTCAAGTCTGGATTTGATCAAGCTGGATATATCTCGGACTTTTCCCTCTCTCTTCATATTTCAGAAGGTATTGCGCGCCTCCTCCTCGGCTGATGGTGTCAACTGTTATGAACGCACTGCTTCCTGGTCTGACTCTCTGTCCCTCCCTCCCACCAGGGTGGGCCCTATCACGACCTCCTGCACAGCGTGTTGGGGGCCTACACCTGTTACAGACCTGACGTGGGATACGTGAGTACCTCATGCACTCGCTGGGGAGGTCAGGGGTCAAGTCACACGATAAGCAGCGAGCCTTTTACTTTCCAAGTGTTTAGTTTTCACGTTAACAGCTTTTTGAGGTGGATGATGTGCCTCTGAATGGTGGAAACTACGATAAGGGATAATAATGATCTAGGGGCTTGTGAGACTGATATGGTGTTTGGTCAATTTATTTGTGTTGGTTTTCAGAGGGTTATGGGTATAGAGAACGCTGACAGATACATGCTGCACCGCCTCTACTGCCACCTCCAATCCTTTCATCCCCACTCAGGCAGCCCACACACCACTCCTATCTCCCCCTCCTCTTCCTCACATATCCCACCCATCTCCCCTCCCACCCTGCTGTGAATACAATTTTTAATTGTTTTATTTAACCTTTTTCATACAGCACAAAATAAAGATAGCTGTTCGTAGGTTATACCTATACTAAAATGGGATGTTTTTAGACTCTTTTTAAAAGTGGCAACTGTTTGAGATGTCCTCAGATCCTCAGGTGGGCTGTTGCACACCAAACTATTTCCTATGCTCCAGGTTCAAGGGATGTCCTTCATTGCTGCTGTTCTCATCCTCAACCTGGAAGAAGCCGACGCATTCATTGCCTTCGCCAACCTCCTCAACAAGCCTTGTCAGATGGCCTTCTTCAGGGTGGATCACGACTTGGTAACGTGCATCTGAACCGCTGAAACAGAGGTCATGGTGCATCAGAGTGCATCGTTCCTCCCTTCAGCTGCTCCTGTCGGCCTGCAGGACTTCATCTTCGCAGGCATTAGCGCGATATCCCGCCTGTGTTTGTGTGGTAAGTGGATTGAAAAGCGCTGTAACCGATCTCTCGTTCTCTGGCAGATGCTGAAATACTTCGCCGCATTTGAAGTGTTCTTTGAAGAAAACCTCCCCAGACTGTTTAATCATTTCCAGAGTTACAACCTCACCCCCGATCTCTATCTGATTGACTGGTGAGTAAATGCGGAGCGTAAGAAGGATCGAATGTTTGACCCCCGGTATTTTAAGCTGGTTCAGATGAAGAATTTCGACACGAGGCGTGGGCAGCCGGGTCAGAGCGTGCACCATGAGTTACGCGCGTTAGTCACACCGCGTTAAACACAAGCGGCCTCTGTGCTGTGGAAGCCGCATGCCTCAGGGCTGGGGTGGGCTGTGTGTCTGCTGCATGTGACCCACACCTGTGTGTGTGTGTAGGATCTTCACCCTGTACAGCAAGTCCCTGCCCCTGGACCTGGCCTGCCGCGTGTGGGACGTCTTCTGTCGGGACGGGGAGGAGTACCTGTTCCGGACGGGGCTGGGCATCCTTCGGCTGTACGAGGAGGTGCTGCTGCAGATGGACTTCATCCACATCGCCCAGTTCCTGACCCGGCTGCCCGAGGACATGGCCTGCGAGAGGCTCTTCAGCTGCATCGCCGCCATACAGATGGTCAGCAGCAACAAGAAGTGGACACAGGTGAGCTGACCCCTCTTCTCAGAGGGCCCAGGCGTTACACATTATATTACATTACATTATTGTCATTTAGCAAACGCTCTTATTCAGAGTGACTTACATAGGGTACAATTTTTGCATGTTATTCGTTTATATCACTGGATATTGACTGAGGCAATTGTGGGTTAAGTACCTTGCCCAAGGGTACAGCAGCAGTGCCCCAGCGGAGAACTGAAGCAGCAACATTTTGGTTACAAGCCCTGCTCCCTACGACAATGCTACACTGCCATCCCACACATTGTCTGGAGCTATGAGCTATTTCCCAAGTTTCTTGGCAGTGGGGTTGTGCAGTTTCAAAAACCAAGTAATACTGTTTTGAAAGTTGGAAAAAGCTTAAATATGTAATAATTCTAACCATTACAGCGATGATTCACATCATTCTCTAAGAATGCATTAAGATGATGTGATAGATTCTTTCAAGAATTGTTTTCAGGTTAGCACATACAATTTTAATTATTTTCGGTTGACTGTCAACATTCCATGGTTCAGCTTTAATTTTTTTCTGATGTCCATTGTGTGAATTTTGAAATATTCTCAGAATTCCTCAAAAATCCATTTAATTACCTCCTTCCACGTCAATTGTCAAAGGGCTTTTGTGGCAAGCCAGTTGGGGAAGAAAAATTAGAAAAACAGTATGAAAATGCAGTCACACATATAATACTGAGACCACCTCTCAAGCTCATTTTTAATTTTTACCAGGTGGTTTAAAGAATGTCGCTTTAAATGTTTTCCTTCACTTGAGAAGGAACAGACATTCAATATGTTATTGAAAGACCAGACTGCGCCCTCTACAGGATTAATTTATAACTGAAGTTAGAGCTCCACCTCAAATGCATTTTATGAAGTTGCGTGTAAATATTTAAATATAGGAAGAAGTTACTTTGAATGTGGAATTTTTTTAAAGTATGTGCTATTCTAATCTTGCAGGTATTTTCTGCGTTGATGAAGGATAACAAGGACCTGGACAAGAATAACAGCCCAGCACTAAAAAGTTAATGATGTAGCCATGATACACCACCTACAGTTCAGTAACTGTTCTGTAGGATATTCCTCTAAAAATTCCAACGAGAAAGATGAGGCGTCAGCAATGGAAGATTAAGAGTAGGCAATGACGAAATTATTTTCACCAAAAGGTTGTGAAGCAATACTTGAAGACAGAAGCCTATATCACCATTGCCAGTATTACCGAAGCGGGACTTTTCTGCGGGGTTAAGTAACACATGGATGTTTGGAGCTGTGAAAAGGAAGCTGTCCTTGTAGATGGAGATATATGAGCCTAAGTGTCAGAATATCACCAGCCCAAAGTATGCTTTAAATGAACAGGACTTCCAGCTTGTGCTGATGATAAATATATGTAAAGTACTCCTGTGGATTTTGTTTATGAAATAAACTAACCTGTCTGGAAAATGTCCCTCCAATAACTCTACATACCAGCAGATACATAGACTTTGATGGACCAATCCAGTAAGAGCATTTAAATCTTATTTTAAAATGTTTGAATATGTATTGCGATTGCACCACAGTTGTATATCTACCCTATATCCATGGCTTATAGTAACATGAAATATGCTTATTTACTTGCACTGCACTTGAAACCCATACAAAGGGCCGTGTGCTACCCTTACAGTAAACACTATTAATGATAAGCGTAATGAAATGAACTGCTTTTGATGTTGAATGAGCTGATAAGCAGGTAACTGAAGGTGCAGCTCCTTTTACTGTGATATGCATTAACCTGAAACACAATAATGATTTGGCACATGATTTTTTTTTCCTCTGTATCCTTTGAACTTGGTCAGTGCAAGTGGAATTATTCCATGAAAAACAAAAACAGATCTTTATGAAGTGCAATAGAGAACTTGGAGTGGAATGTGGGATTTCAGTGTTTAACTATATTAAAACAGGTCTATGTTTTTCCTTTTCTGAGTCTAGAAACCACAGTTTATGCTTAGTGGAAGTCTGCTACTATGAACATGTCACAATACAGCTTTGACAGTCCGGTTAGGAAATGGTTAAAGGTGCAAGAGATTTCCAGCATTCACGGTATAAATTATTTTTATGCTTAGTGTGTGGTAAATGGTAAACAGTACTGCATTACTTTTTTTAAAGATTTCCTCATCTTTAAACAATATAACACTCATCTAGAGTCTTTATATGCACACATTCATGGTGTATTTGTCTAATCTGTTTGTACTTTATTTTACCATACTTGACCACATACATATTCATGTTGGAAGGTATGTTTTCTCTTTTTATGGAGAGTTGTATTTAGCTTTTCAATACTTCTCCTTTGTATCTTTATTTTAATTTGTACATTGAATCATTTAGTCTGCATTTTTTTCTATTTCTACTCTTGCTCTCTATTGTACAGTTTTCATACTGACTACAGGTACTGTATAATAAATCAATTGTAAATAAATGAAATATCTCCTTGATATAAGACCAATAGTGACAACTTCCATGTGTAAATAAATCTCAGATGCAGAAACTGGTGCAGCATTGTGTTTATTGGTTTCTGTGCTTGAAAATGTCTCGAGAGTATATAAAAGCATTCATGGATATGTTTGCCTGCCCACCATTGTACAACAGATCAACACAGCTCTCAGTTTGCCATGACATGTCCCAAAAACATGTATAATCAAATAAAAATGTATCAGCTGCTTTTTGTTCAGACATATTCACCTTAGAGCAAAGAAAGAAGAATACCCTAAAAGATATTGGAGTAGGTATAAAGATAACTAGGACACCCCTTTAGTGCAGGGGTGAACCACCTGTGGCCGTTTAGAGCTTCTTGTGTGGCCCCTGAAATGAGGAGAAAAACATCATCATGAATCATATGAAAGCTATGATCACAAATGCATTGTTGCATCCTATAAAAGGGCAAATGTTTTTACAAACATGAGGGTGTCACTTAGGTTATTCCTTTTATTTCAGCACACGCACAAACCCAGTTTAAATGTAGTGTATGGTTAGCAAGATATCCATCCCATCATTTCTAATTTGAAGTGTAATTTGTAGTGTGAAAAATAATTTCACATAATTTTTTTTTTTTTTTTTTAATATTTCCACACTTAAAATAGAAGTGATGGTAAATAATAAAAAAAACACCTGATAGGTTACAGTATGATAAATGAATTGGGTTCTAAAATTCTGAAGCCAATATTTCTGTGGTCATTTGACAAGGACGTCAGAAAAGTCTGCCTGTTACACGGGGTCACAGGGACGGCCTGACGCAGAAAATAAGCATCCGCTTAGGGCCCCCGTGGCCACCAGAGGGCCCCCAAGAGCCGTGGTTAACTTGTTTACAGTAAGTGTATTGTCTGCTGGTTTATTTTTTTACTTCTCAGTACACCACGTTCAGTATGCCACTTAGTACTGTATCACTTTGAATCTCAAAGTTCAAATTAACACCAGAAATCTCTTGTGAGTTTGCTACTTTTTAAGATTAAAAGAAGGTTAAAAACATGCCAGGCTGACATAGGTATGATAGCAACACAGCTACAACTAATAAAATTGATAATGGATATATTAGATGTACAGTAGGAGAGCGAATGATCAAGCATTGACAATAGTCAATAATACTGGCGGTGCCAAGGCGGTGGGGGGCCCCCAAATCAAATTCTGTTTGGGGCCCCATAAAGGCTTGGGCTGGCCCTGCGGGGTCACCTTTGTTACCCCTGCCTTTCTGTTTCTGAAATCACGGAGAAGAGTCATCCTAGCCACACAGCGGCGGTGTGCTTGTACGTACGTGGTCCTGAAGCTATGATTCTTCGCTGGTCTCATAATATCATACGCCACTTCCGGTTCGACGGAAGGAAACACGTGTGTGGCATTACTTGCTGCACTAAGTCTGCGTCTTGGTGGTAACTGTATTGATAATATTGGTTAGTACATAGCATAAAGCTATAACGTATGAATAATCATATATTGTAAGCAGAGTATCATCGGTTGGTTTCTGGGGACGGTTTATTCAAAATGGGACCGGTAAGTTCCTCTTCATTAACCAGCATGTAACATTTGCTTGCTTGCTAGGTCGTTAGCAGTAGCTAGCTAGTCAGCTGTATGAACATCTAGCTATATTTTCATAGCTGCTAGGCAGCTACATTGCATGTTTATATAGACACACCGAGATGTTTCTGAAATCGAGTAAGTCAAGTGATGTTTAGTTATAGCTGCTGTCATTGAGGAAGAGTTATCTGTTACCAATTCTGCATTTTCAATACCTTGTTAATTTCAGATCACATACTGTTGCTGTTATCTGTCATGTATTGACATCAGTCTGCTTGTTAGATAGCTAAGTTGTGTATCTGGCTGGCGAGTTGACTGACCTTTTGCAGAAGTTGCACATACCTAGTTAACTGAGGTTATCAGAGTATCTACCGAGCATAGCGAGATATAGCTACCATATTTTATTTCCGGTAGTAGCTGAGCTTGTCTCAATAAATTCTGAACCGTTATCGGTGCAGGCGTTAGCCACGGGCATTCTAACGTCGTACTTTTATCCACAGCCGAGGAGCAAGAAGAGGAAGCCAAGCTTCCGTAAGTTGCTGAAAACAAGCAACGTGAAGCTTGAAAACAAACTGAAGAACCGTCAGTTCAAGCAGCAAAGCACTGCCAAAAAGTACCGCAAGGAACAGAAGAAACTCCGTCAAGCTCTGAAAGATGCGTCCGGCAGAATCCCAGAGCCCCTGGAGCGCTACAAGAAAAAGCCAGGTTTTTATGCGCCTTATTTGCTCATCAAGACCGTTGTGAACCTTACTTGATCTGGTGTCAGTATGACGTGCCCATAGTTCTTTCATAGAGTGCTAGGACTGCTTATTATGTTCTAGTGCATCGCAAATGAAACGGAGGTGAGAGGCTTCTTTGCAAACCGTGCTGTGTTATCCTGACAATGTCTCTGTGCTGTGCAGAGGAGGAAGAAGATGAGGAGGAGTTTGAGGAGTCCCTTCCAGTTGACATGATGGATGAGGATGACCTGGAGCAGATGAAGGCCATGGCCCAGAAAGCCTCCTTCCTCACCAGAGACCTCTCTTCTTGGTATGAGTTCCCCTCGGTCAGCTGACCCAGAATCTGTCAAGTGCTTGCTGCTGCTTTTTTTGATTTGACCCCATGTTACTGTACGATTACTTGGGAAATAGCACAGTATGTCATGCAAGCTGTAAAATAACCTTCTCAGTTTGCTTCTTGTGGCGTTTATGTTTTTGAGAAAATGTCCATATGCCATATGTGTTTCAAATGAGTTGAATGTTACTGTTACAAATAACTTGTTTCCTGTGATGTGTACAAAGATCTAGTGACTGTGATGTATGGTAGTACACTTGGCTTCCCTTCTCTAGTCAGGTTGCACAAGTTAACTTAGGTCTTGAATAGTGTTATGCTCATACTGGTCTGGGAGGGTTGTTAGGCTGGTGTGACACTATTGCTTATTCAACTTGAATAGATGTACTTCTGTTCTTTTGTGCTGGAAGTTGCCCTGGATAAGAGTATCTGCTAAATGAATGCAATGTCATGTAATGTAAATGTGTAAAGATTTATAAAAACAAATTAATTTTCATGGTAACAGAAGGATGAGTAACATGCTAATTCTGTAAGTGATGAAGACCGACTGCTGTTTGTGTGTTCCATTTTAATTTAGCGAGCCAGTGCACGCAAAAAAACGCAAGTCGGACAACGTCGTGGAGTCGTACGAGAAGATGCCACGGAAGATGCAGAGGCAGGAGGAGAAGGAAGTGATCCACCTCCTGCCAATCAAGGACAAGACGGGCATTATCCCTCAGACCATGGAGAAACCAGGTGTGGACGCAAAGCCCGCCCCACAGGGCGTAGTGGGAGATGACCGGATTTTCTGTCATGACCGGACATTCAGCTCCTGCGTCTCCTCCTTCCTGCGTGTTGGAGGTTCCAGTTGGTAACAGGAGGTTCTAGTGGTGCCTGTGTTCCTGTGCATTCCCATATTTGATGTCCTGTTTTAAACCGCACACCTTCAAGCATATTTTGTGACAAGCCCACCAGTTTTCAGTATGACACACTGAGCTGACTACCTGGTTCATATGTAAACAGTGTGTGGTGTGGCATTTCCTTTCAGAACAGTGGCAGCTCATTCAGCTCACTTCTGTCCTGTGATGTGTGCAACATGGTGTTTTGCTTCTTTCAGTTGTGCGGAAAGCAGAGGAAGAGGAGGAGGTAGAGGGTGAGCCAGCAGAGGATGACAGTTCTCAGTACGGTAATTGCGTGATTTCCATTTCCTGTAAATGCTTCTGTTCCTTTAAAGGTCGTAACAAGTTATCGTTTAAGAGCAGCCCTACAGTACGATTATTTCCAGTTAAACGTTGTGTACATTTTTCATCTGAGGCTCGTTTGATTTGTTACTAGATTTCCAAACCCAACATGAATTGTCTGCATGCTGATGTGGCTCACGTCCTCAGTATTCACTGTGATAAGTAACCCATATTGACAGTGTGTTGTGGGTGTTTCTGTCCACAGTACTCGAGACTGAGGCAATGTCTGCTCTGAGCCCTCAGCAACAGCTGCAGCTGCGTAGACAAAGGCTGGAGGACAGGAAGCTGCGCATCGCTGGGTTGGGCTCAGCCATCCTGTCAGACCCCATCAGCAACGTAAGAGGCCGCACATTGACCCTTCCATTTCTGAAGCACTCGTTGAGCTCCTTTGGTACACAGGAAGCAGCTCTACATTCAGTAGTGTACATCCCTCATTGACTGACAGAGATTTCTTCATTTAACTGAGTGTCCCCTGCACTAGCAATGTGCTTGGAACATAACAGTTTCAATAAACTGTTGTTTCCAGTAGAATTTAAGGTTTTAGCTGGTTTTGCAGATTCTGACAATGTTTGTGGCTTGAGGACGGCTGCAGACCATACTGGATTTCAGTCCTCCAGGCCTAGAATGGAGAAGCAAAGCTCTATGGTACAAATATGGCCTGTGCTTCTCTTTGATAGATTAAGAGGTTGAAGGAGCTGCGCTCTATGCTGATGGAAACAGACCCTTGTGTTGCTGTGACGGTGAGAAAGCTGGTCATGGTCTCTCTGATGGAGGTCTTCAAGGACATTGTTCCCTCCTACAGAATCAGGCCATTAACAGAGGCTGAAAAAGCTACAAAGGTACCAGCTGATGTTCCATCTCTGGCATTTGAGTTTATGTCCATGTAAACCTCTGGTATGGAGTCATATTGGACTTATTGTTTTTTTTCCAGGTGAAAAAAGACACTCAGCAGCTGCGTGAGTTTGAAGAGGGCCTCGTCAGCCAGTACAAATTCTACCTGGAGAATCTGGAGCAAACAGTGAAAGGTTGTGAGATGTTAGCTTAGGCGTCTCTCTGTGATTCCACACCCAGCTGACAAATGCTCAAATCTGGGACTTCAGGGCTTTATAAAATGACAGACCTTTTTCACACTGACAAATAAGAGGACTTTGTTTATCAGAATACGTGAATGTTGAAGCTCTTGAAGAACGACGCCTTATTCAAACTGCCCAACACTAACCCGGGGAAAGTGTTACTTTTGTGCAGGGACTGTTGTCAGGATCAATTGTGTGTGACAGGCATTGTCGATGACATTGTGTGAAATGAGTCATTCGTTCTGCTGATCTGTGAGCAGACAGACAGTTGTTCTCCTGTTTGTCTGAGGTATTGCACGTGGTGATAAACAGTTGGTGGAATCTTGGACGATCCATGCGTTGGCACACTGCTACACTGTCTCTTTCCCCCTGCAGATTGGAAACAGAAGAAGAGGAAGAGGAGCGAGGCGGTGTCCCTGCAGGCCTACAAGGGCCTGGCGGAGGTGGCCATCAGGTGCACCTGCGAGCTTCTGGTGGCGCTGCCGCACTTTAACTTCCACAACAACATCATCGTCATGGTGGTGCCCCTGATGAACGACCCCTCCAAGAAGGTGAGCCTGTGAAGCGTGCATGCCAGGAGAGAAAGCTTGTGAGGGAAATCTGACACAGAAAGGAGGGGCAGCCGTCTGGAGTAACAGTGAACAGTGAGAACGGTGTTACCAGAAGGTCGTTGGTCCAGGGTGTAGGATGTGGTAATGATCTTCAGCTGTGTAGCATAGCGGCAAGGAGCAGAATTCGTAACCAAAAGGTCGCTGGTTCGGTTCGCTGCTGGGTCACTGCTGCTGTACCCTTGGGCAAGGTACTCAACCCAGAATTGCCTCAGTAAATATCCAGCTGTATAAATGGATAACATGTAAAAAAAATTGTAACTAATGTACGCTGCTCTGGATAAGAGTGTCAGCTAAATGACAAAAATGGAACATTATTTCAGTGATTATATTGATGTTGCTGAGCATAATGTGCATTGAAACCTGACAATTGTTCAAAAAATGTTAAAAAAGGATTTCAATGTCAGATCATCTTGTGTCAGGTTCAGCAGAATCCAGTGGTTTTGTTGTAGTGACATGTGTATTCAAGAGGCCATTTGAATGCGCAGCTTCCAGCAGTACAAATGTCCGTGAGAAATAGTATAAATTGATAGCCACAGGAAACACAGTTTTCATGGTAAGATTAATTGACTGAAGAAGTGAATGAGTAGGAGGAATCCTGATCTAGCCGTTGTGGTCCTTACATCCTTTGTGTCTTTGCTCCTTTGCTTTGCAGGTGTCTGACATGTGCTGCGAAGCTGTGAGGAAGCTGCTTAGACAGGACAAAGTGGGCCACGCGTCTTTAGGAATGGTAAAGGTCATCTCTGGCCTGGTGAAGAGCAGGAACTACGAGGTCAGGCCAGAGGTAGGTTCCCTTTTTGACTCCAGGGACCACATTCGTCTGTGTATTAACTTGGAGGAAGATAACAAAGAGAAATACTTCAAGCTGGACTTTCTATTTGTTGGATACAATTTTGTACTTTTTTACTGGTAACCATCACCCACTCTGATTGGCTGAATTGATTGCCCACACTGTTTGAAGGTTGTCTTAACTGAAGATTACGACTTTCTTATCCCTCACATGGCAGGTTCTGAAAACCCTTCTGTGCTTGAGAATAAAGGAGGTTGAAATGAAGAAAGATGCTGAGGACATCGCCCCTAAAAAGAAATTCATGACCTTTAAGGAGAAGAGGAAGAACCTGTCAAGAATGCAGAGGAAGGTCTGTCCACTGCCTCTGCCTGTTTACACAAGGAGTGTAATGAAGTGTATTTGTGTAACGCATTTTGTCCATCTTAGGGAGGTCAAAGTGCTTTACAGTGAAAGCAGGGGGCATGCAGTTTAACCATCACCAGAGCTTTTCAGTGCAATTGAATGAATCTATACATACATTTACATTTACTCATTTGGCAGATGCTTTTATCCAAAGTGACTTACAAGTGAGGCAGAGTACACCACTAGCAAAATGCCAAATAAGGAATCAACAATATTAGAAGCGCTGCATGACCAAGTTTCAATAGTTGGCCAGACAAGGTACAAGCTAGCTGGTGGAGATACAGTATGAGTGCATGAAACCATAGATTTGAATTTTTTATAAGGAGAACAAAGTGTAAGATATAAAAGATTGCTGTAGGCGGTAGTGTTTCTGGTGTTCAGGTGAGTGTGGAAGAGCTGTGTCTTCAGATGGAAGTTCATTCCACCTTAGGTGGACAATCGCGGAGAAAGTTCTGGATAGTGACTCTCTCCTTTCTCTCCCGCTCCTAGTGGAAGAAAGCAGAGGAGAAGCTGGAGAAGGAACTCCTGGAGGCCGAGGCGTCGGAAAGCAAAGAAAAGAAGCTGAAGCTGGTGAGCGACCCTCAGCTTCAGCGTGTGTTGGCTATGGAAAAATCACGCTGTGCTCGAGCTGTACATTTCTCATCACGACTTTATGCAAAAACATCAGCAGTATTTCCTGCTGCTCCTCTTCACCTGATAATGATCATGTGCTTCAATGCAGCGCTCGCCTCCAATGTCAGTGTAACCAAATTTTGTGTTTATGTACCGAGCCTGAATGCATTTTGTCTTCTCCACAGCACACAGAGACGCTGAACATTGTGTTCCTCATATACTTCAGGATACTGAAGAAAGCCCAGAAGTCCGTTCTGCTTCCCTCTGTCTTAGAGGGCCTTGCAAAGTAAGGGAGTTTTTAGCGTCAGGGTCAGATGCTGACGTCAGTAAGCAGTAGTGTGGTGTAGTGGTAAGAAATATGGCTTGTAACCTAAAGGTTGCTGGTTCGATTCCCTGCTGGATACTGCTGCTGTACCCTTGGGCAAGGTACCTACAATTGCCTCAGTAAATATCCAGCTGTATAAATGGAGAAAAATGTAGCAGCTTATGTAAATTGCTCTGGATAAGAGCATCTGGTAAATGACAGTAATGTAATGTAATGTGCTGGGTGTCACCCATCCACTTCATGGCTCTGAACAATGTCGATAACCAACCTTCCCTTTCTGTAAGGTTTGCCCACCTCATAAATCTGGAGTTCTTTGACGATTTGTTGACGGTGCTCCATAACCTCATCGAATCAGGGGTGAGTGGAGCTAGACTTTTTTTCAGATGCTTTAGTTTCTACTCATCATCGGCTTTGAATAAAAACATTGCAATAGCATTTCCTGCATTGGGAATGTTTGCCTGATGAGGTTTCTCTGTAAAGGATCTGTCCTACCGGGAGAGCCTCCACTGTATTCAGACGTCCTTCACCATCCTCTCTGGTCAAGGTCAGTAGCAGAAAGACTGTAGATTGAAACATTGTGTTTCATCGTTCAATAGATGCGAATATAGAAGTTCTAACAGTGTGCAAGGGACTAGTCCATTGTCAGCAGTGGTTTCATGCCTTGTGCTGTTTGTACTGTGGAGCCTCTTTGACGGCTGATGAACTTCCTCTCTGTAAACAGGCGATGTCCTCAACATCGACCCCTTAAAGTTCTACAGCCACTTGTACAAAACGCTCTTCCTCCTGCACGCAGGTAAGGTACCTGGTCACATGTGGTTGACTCAGAGCGTGCCGTGCTGTGTGATACCTAAAACAGATCTAGTGGTGTAATGCACTCGTGTCTCTACCAGCTAGCTTGTACCTTGCCTGGCCAGCTACTGAAACCTGGTCAAGCAAGCACTTCTGATATCGTTGATTCCATATATGGCTTTTTGCTTGGGTTATATCCTCCTCACTTGTAAGTCGCCTTGGATAAAAGCCTCTGCCCAATGAATAAGTAAATAAATGTAAATGTAAACCTAGGCCCAGTGCGTCTGTAGTATGTAGCAATAAGCCGACGTTGCGGCGTGTCTGCTGTTGAGAGCCGATCCTTCTGTGGTTGAGGGGTTGAAGAGCCCCTTCACACATGAACTCTGTGGCGTCCCTGGGCCCCGCAGGAGCGTCGAACGAGGACGTCGCCATCGTGCTGCAGTGCCTGGACGTCATGCTGGCGAAGCGGCGGAAGCAGGTCACCCTGCAGAGGGCGCTGGCCTTCGTCAAGCGGCTGAGCACGCTCAGTCTGCACGTGCTGCCCAACTCCAGTGTGGGCATCCTGGCGTCCAACAGGACGCTGATGCACGTGAGTGGCACCCGTACGGGAAGTTTAGTCTACCACAGCCGTCACATGTAAGCATACAAATGTCTGCTGTGGGGTATATCTGTAAACTGTTAAGATTAATTCCTGAAGGTAGCAGCCTTTAAATGTGCTTTTAAGAACTATCGCTTTATGTGTCCTCAGTGAATTATGGAGCTGTCTTTGAAGTGTTGCAGAACGTGTCTGGCGTGTGGTGGTGGGTGGTAGTTGGAACGGAATGGATGGAATGGAGCTTGTGACTCTGAGGCAGTTCCTGTCTTTATAGACCTTCCCTGAACGCAGCAGCCTCTCTCTTCCTTATATGCGATATCACATGTAACTCCACCTTCCCTTAGCGTGACATACTGTTTTGTACCACTGAAACGTTCGCTCTCTTTGTAGACCTTCCCCAAGTGTGACATCCTGCTGGATAACGAGGCCCAGGGCAGTGGCGTGTACCTGCCGGAAATGGACGAGCCGGAGTACTGCAATCCTCACAACACTGCACTGTGGGAGCTGCACACAGTCAGGGTGGGCTGTACTGGACAGGACACACACACACACACAATACATATATGTATATATGTATATATATATACTATACACACACACACACACACACACACAGAGCAGAGTGGACTTTCTCTCTGTCTCTCTCTCTCACACACGCACACACATAGGAGAATGAATGTTCGTTCTAGAGGTCGACCGCTTTTCTCTGGCCGATGCCGATCTTTAGAAATCAGGGCAGCCGATGACCGATACATGATGCCGATTTTTTTTGGCCGATTTTCTTTTTTTTTTTCCCTTCATCTGATAAAATATAACAGTTAAGTAATTAGAAGTGATACAGAAAATTGCTTAAATTAAACATTTATTGAACAACACTTATGGCCTGCCTCTCCAATCTGCATTTTCCATCTGCTTTGCATTGCACTTGTAAATAAAACTTTTAAATAAAAATAATGTATACGTTAAATACATTAAAGGTTGGAGACCCCTGGCCTAGAACAATAATGGATTCAATCATTGAAAGCTATTTTAGACGTGGATTCACAAATCGTGAAATTCTAGGGCTTTTAGATGACATACGTAGTATGAAAATAAGCCTCCGACCCTAGAAAGAACGCTACAAGATCCACTGACATTATGGTAGTCACACTGACATTGTCGTGACAATAGTCAATGTACTGTATGTCATCTCGGTATTTCAGTGTTCGGAGAGACTATAAATGATATTGACAGCTATGTTTTATTCAAACGGAATCTCTGGATGGCTCTGTCTCGCACCCTTCTCTGCTGTTTACCGTAAGCGGCACCAGAGATCAGACACAGTAAGGGCCTGGCATTCACACTAAACTCTGTTGCGCGTAGCCTAACCCCAAACGATTAGATAGGATCTTAAAATAGTATCTCATTATTTTGACATATTATCTCAATATTTAGACATAACTATCTCAATATTTCGAGATAGTATCTCTAAATAAAGACATACTATCTCAAAATAATGAGATACTATCTGTAAATAATGACATACTATCTCAAAATAACGACATATTATCTCTAAATAATGATACTGTCTGTAAATAACGAGATGATATCTCTAAATAACGAGTTGTGATCTGATTTTTTTTTTTCTTTTAAGTGGCGGAAACGGGCTTCCATACAGTTGGCTACAATGTAATCAAGCTTTCAAAACGGTCTGTTTTCCCCGCCATCGTTACTAAGAGCAGAAGCTCTGTGTCTGAACAAGGCACTGCTGCAGCATGTGAGAGCTGCTCCGCCTCACACGCAGCCTCCGAGGGAGAGAAATTCTTCGGTACAAAAACGGAATTGATAACGTCGAAGCTTATCTATACGACGCAGGCTACTTTAATAATTTAGCCACAGGGCTCGTTACCAGGTTTTGGTACCCGTGCCTACCTGTAAACTACAGCTGGTTGAAGGCTCGCTATCAATACAGTTCCAGAGTAGCCTAATGTTATTCGCATTCTCTCTTCAAAAGTAACATATCATATTTAACCAATAAAATATATAGGGCTAGATTAAGAACGAAAGGTAAGAATTTAAGTCTTATCGTTTTCTTAGGAAGTGACCAGGTAGTTCTCTTCAAAAAGTTTGCATGTAGAGGGGAACATCACAGGGGTGATCTGATTGCCACAAGAGGCAGCGTCTCACGTGTTCCACAACAACAACGCTTAGCTGCCCGCGTATGCGCCTGCCTATTAATCGGCTTAATATGCAGCACAATTGGCCGATGCCAGTTATTTAAAAAATGCCAAAAATCGGCCGGCCGATCAATCGGTCGACCTCTAGTTCATTCTAATAGACAAAGCTGAATGGACATATGAACATGCATACACTGAACAATAGCCACACACTTGGCATGACATTTGGCACAAATGCATACATTGGAAACTTGCAGTTGCTGGAAAATGCAAATGCTGCACAATGAACAGGCATATATGCACAAAACAATGGACAGACATGCATGGGATCAGGCTGAATGTAACCCACCTACAAAGTGGACTGGAACTCACGGGATATTTCATACCCTCTGCACCCTTCACTTTCTCCTACTAACAATTTAGAAGTGATTGGCAGTACACCAGCCTCTGCATCTCATGTTTGGATCTTTCATTCAGTATTTGGCATGTCCTCTCTGTAAAAGAGCAATAGTTGAACGATGCGGTGGTGTTTGTGTCTTTGTGTTACAGAGACACTACCATCCCGTGGTGAGGAAGTTTGCGTTTCACCTCATGGCAGGAGCTCCCAGTGAAGGCTCTGGTGCACTCAACACAGAGCTCAGCAGGAGGTGAGGGGCGGGATCAATAAACACCTCTTCTGCCGACTGCCGCCACAGAACAGTCAGCATACTAGCTCCCTTACACTGGCATTGAGGTCAATAATATGAAACCCTGTCATTTTAGAAAGCCCAGTAATTATACATGTACTTTTTTTGTTCAGTTTGTGTAGGTACAAAGGTTGCTGTGTTCTTTTTTTAAAGCTGGAGATGTTAACAACTCTCAAAGCATACGGTTTACCATGAACGGCCATTTTTCTAAACATTAGGAATAAGGAATATTAAACATTTTCAGATTTACAGTATGTTTTTTTCATTACAGATTTCGCACAATAAAAAAAAAATAAAAATTAATGCCAAGAGTAGCTTCCCAAAATTATGGAATGAGAGGTCAGCAATTTCTTTTTAGACACAAAAATGACAGGGAGGGGTGAAGTAGAAGGTTTTGAAATGATGTAGCTAGGGCGCTCAGTCCCTGTTAGACAGCGTGCAGTGTTGTAATGGTGGTACAGTTCCAGTGCTGCGTGGTATCAGTTCACAGAAAACAAAGACAACACACTCAAGAGGCTTAGTGGTGCATAGCTGAACCCGTGAGGACACACTAGCTACTTGCATGACCACCTTAAAATATATCCTCTGGTATCTCAGCTGACCTAGATGTACGGCTAAGAGCAGTTGTGTTGAGAGGGTCAAAAAACTTTTTTCCCCCACTTTCACTGCACAGTAAAAGTTTTAATGGCAGTGTCTTCTTGTTAATGAAAATACCACTGCACATGCACAGACAAGATGATGTGAATTCTGTTCATTATGTTAAAGTGCGCTGAACATTGTTTTAAATATTACATTAATAGTGCATAACATCTGAAGTGGGTTGTCTAAATTTGTCAGTTTTGCCATATACAGCAGGCTTAATGGCATTTCATGAAAAGCCATTGTTGATGGGCAAATTGTATAAATGTATAAATTTATGCCAAGGTGTAAATATGAGTGTAGTAATCATCTTTCTGAATTCAGGTCCCCAGTAGATTTGTTTGAAGATTACAGTGCCAAGGACATGACATTCAACCCTCCTGTGTCAGCACCCTCCACAAAGAAAAAGGTACGGTTTCCCAGGCAGGAGAGAGTGGCGTCCTCTTTTGATACTGTAAAACTACTGTCATCCCCTGTTTCTGACTTTCACTGTGGTCTTGTGTGTCAGGATCACTTCACGACAGGTCATGCGTTATTGGATGACAAGTTGAGGAAACAGATCGATGATATTCTCCAAACAGAAGCCGCCCCCGCAGGGTTGGACTTTGCCACAGATCTAAGGCACAAAGGCGAAGTTCACACTTAAAATGGAACCTCACACCAATAACTGGAGGGAAGGCTGCTCCAACATTACCTTTTATAAACAATGTCAATAAAGTGCAGTTTATTATCTTTTCAGTGTCTTTTCTGATTTTGTGTGCAAATGTTGTCATCTTTTTTGTCCAGCTTGTTTCATGTCAGATATTAGCTCATACAGGTAGTTGTACCTGTATTCTTTAGTGTAAAGAAAATTAATAGCTGTATATATGTGCATCTTAAAAACAAAAGTGATAACATCTCACAAAATGTATTTTGCCATATTTTAAAAAAGTAAAATTGCAAGGTTAAAATAATGTTTGCAGTTTTTACAGTCTTTTGATTAGAATTAAGTGCAGTTCCAGACCTACACAATCTATGTCTTGCAACAAAAACATTGCACAAAAATTGAATCGGGTACCGGCTTCCATTTTAACACTGAATATATGCAACACTCTGGGGGCCTTAATTTCTGATCTGGTACATGAACATGAGACTGCTGCCACTGCTCAGGAAATCTGTTCAGTATTGTTGTGCACCTCTAGGGGTCGCTAGTGGGACATCAAACCCATGAGATCACCACACTTTCTCAGAAAGATGACCCATAAGCAAGCAGTCTCACTGTGGAGGGAAAAAATGAACCCAATATGGTAACTAATGTCACACTGTCCAGTCCACTCTCCATCCATCCACTCTCCACTACTCCTGTGATTATCACCAAAAAGGAGCAATATATTGCAATTTGGTTTCTTCCTAAATGAAATATATTCAGGGAGGATACTATACTTCACATTACTTTTCACCCAGGTGAATCCAGTACCAGTTCCCCCCACTAACCTCTAACCATCTCAACCTTTATTCAGAAATTGTATTACTAAATATACTTTATTAAAGAGAGGACATTATTCCCAAAGACACTAGACAGCATGCTCCATTGACTTCTCTGAGACAAAGTACTGGTACTATTTATTTCCATAATGTGGCACAATAAATTCAAATCTTTCAAGTCAACAAAGTAGTCAAATATTGTCACATGAACTGCATTCAGCAAGATGTTAATGGTCCATTTAAAGAAACAAAAAGTGGTTAAGAGTTAATCAAAGATAAAAAGTGGGTTTTTCATTTTTCTAACATACTACTCTGCATGTATGCTAAATAAAATTAACGTACTGAAATGTATTTCCTTTACGAAAGAGTAACAGTATAACATTTCTAAATCTAAAAATGTTAAAAAAAAAAAAAAATCTGTTGATAAGGAGTAAAAACTGGACAAGAATGATGAATTGTGAAATGCAAAAGATAAAGAATCATAAAATAAGATCCTAAAATACCACTATGAAATTAATATATTGCCTATTATTACAAACACTTGACAAAAGAAGTTCACCATCTATAAAGTTCAATTGAAAAATCTTATACATGTGAACTGTACAAAAGACAGAAGGATAACAAATAGGTTGAAAGAGGATCCAACCCCAAATAAATTAAATACATTCATTAATTTTTAAATAGTTTCTCTACAGTTACACTAAACATTATAAAGAGCTATGTACACATCTGACTATATAGAATACATAGCCAGCCAGGGCTACAACATCAAATAAATTAAAAATTGCATTGAAGTATATGAAGAAAACCTAGTTGGGACTAAGCTGAGAAATAAATGTAATCTTACAACTGAGGTGTGCATGTTTTTGGAAAATAAAAACAGGACAACCACTTCCAAAGAACAGTTTACAGGAAAATATGGTACAACATGTGACACAAATGTGTTGTCCACATGGTTTCATAGTGGAAAACACAGTCTTGGAACCCATAGGAGTAAAATATATATATATAAAAAAAAACTGGGCATCTGAACTGATGCAGTGTGCTAAAGATCAAGTAGAGCGGTAGACAAAAAAAAAAGAAAAACAGAACACAAAGTTCTCTCATGTTATTACATTTGAGTTGAACCCCATGATATTCTATAATGCCCCTGAAAGGTTGTTTCAAATGTGCCAGGCTAATTAGGGCACAGGTGGATGGCAACAAAACAATAACGCAGAACAATTCATATCAAAAGGGAGATTAAAATGGAGCCTGCTTTGCAGACCTTCACATCTTTTAAAAACGAGGAAAAATAACAAAGGTGTGGAGAGAAACAGACTGACCCCAAGAGTGCCAGTCATGCAATTATGATCCACAACCGCAGTCTGGTCCTGGAGGCCTGGCATTCTGAGGGTCTTAGAGGTACCTTTCAATTAGCAAGTGATTTACTCCTGAACCAGCATCTAGCTTTACTGCCCATTCAAACATACGTCAATTAATTAAGAACAAAAAAAAAAAAACCCACAACCTCTGTGGGCCTCCAGGACTGGAACTGCCGACCATTAGTGTTTAGCCATCATTAGCGGAGAACTCTGTCTGGTTGTTTGCGTCACCATCTCTGAAAATAGAGGATCGTTTTTGGAGGCTTACAGGTCGTGGTTCGGAATGCTCCATCATCCATATAAGTACTTCACTCAACTCATAAAACTAAATTTCCAGAGTTCTCCTTAAGATATATTGCAAGCAAAGCTATTAAAAGTACATTTTAAAAAAAGTGAAAAATGAAACAAAATGAAATGAAAAAAAAATTAAGGTAGCATTTCTTTTCACCAACTCAAGATTACGGTAATGACTAAAATTCAATCAATGTGTCATTGAGAAAAACAAATTAAATAGTCGTTAAGCAATCAATCATCTATTAGTCAATTAACAAAATGCACATAGTGAAACTGGGGGGGGTGTCTTCAAAATTAAATGTTATCTAGGAATTCTTTAAATTGATCAGTCTCATTCATTTTTCAAATCTTGAACAAAAATAAATTGGGAAATGCTGTTTACTCACTGCAAACCATGCATGTTTCTGTTGGTGACTTTAATCGATAGCTATTTAAGGATAAAAGGCTTTTCAAAGATGAGGGTGCCACCACACCCTGCTGTGGCAGACACGCCCTGACGGGAACAGAGGCTTTGTTGGCTAGCCTCATCTTTTCATATTTATTAAAAAAAAAACAAAAAAAAAAACAATATAAAAATCTGATACATTCAGATGGACTGGGGACTGAACCGACATTTTCACAGTTAATGTATCCACTGTCCAAATGAGCAGCATTATTATGGAGAATACAAATATTGATGCCTTATGGTGATACTGCATCTCTTTCAAAAACGGTTTTACCAATGAATAATGTCATACCCATGCACAAATTTGAATTCTGTGGAAACCCATGTCAACCTTTTGAGGAAAGCTGTTAACACTGATAGCTTAGAAAAATAAGCCCCAAGCAGTTGCTGTAACAACAGGACTACTGTACGTTCAATACCCAAATGACAAAGTGCAAACGTTAAGAATAAACAAAGAAATACACAAACGTATCTTTTACAGTACTCTGAAAACAGGGACACAAAGGGATTCAAACAAGCCAGCTTGTTGGCCACCTTCTCAGCGTCCTTGTTACTGTTAGGAGAGAGAGCGGAGATGGACTGTCCTCGTCCTCGTGGAAAGCCATGGACACTCCTTCAAATGAGCCCGACAGACCCACACAATGCACTCAGCCAGACTGAGCGCAGACAAACAGCCTCCCAGTGCTCCCAAATTTCCCAGACGCCCCTTATATGGGAGGGGCAAAAACAGGCTGACCCTTAAGAGAGCCGCTGAAGGTTCCACTCCCTTCTTCACCGCAACCTCCCTCAACCACACTGTGGGGGCCGGAGCAGCACCCGGGTGAAGACGCTTGCCTTGCCCCGCATCGCATCCCAAAAATCTGCCTACTCGTAGCCGCTGGGAAATGCAGGTGAGCGGGGGGTGAGCCTCCTCCTCACTAGGCCTGCCTCTCAGGTGAAATTCAAACCATGTGTGGAGCTAGGGGCTCATTTGGGCAGTTTCCAGTTTCGCAGCAGAGGAAAGGGCCAGGGGAGTGAGGAGGGGGCTGTGGGGCGGGGCCTGTGTCGTGCGGGGTCATTTCCCATGAGTCTCTCTGCCTCCAACCTGCCCTCCACCACCAAGGCCTTCAGTCCGTCAGAGAAGCTTCCTGAGGGTGGAGAGACGAAGACAGTGCAGTGTGAGGACAGGGCTAGAGCCAGTGTGCACATGCACACCCACAAACATGAGCATAAACACACGATTGAATATGCGCATAATCCCACAGATACGCATGCATTCACACACACGCACACACGCATACACTCACAACAAACACATATGTGCACATCTTCAGATTTAACGATGACATAAAGCTGAAAGATGCAACATTAGATGAAGTCTACATTACATAAAATGTTAATATTAACAATGTAATATTATTAATAATGTAATAATAACATCACAGTAAGTGAGGAAAATCAATAAATACATCAAATACACAGCTCAAATGGGGAATAAGGTACTTTATTACAACAAAATTACTCTGAAATGAGTCTGAAATAGTGCTGGGCTGTGCTCTTCTGTTCACCCGCAGCATCACCCTCAAGCAGTTAATTGCACTTCACCACTCTAAACCCATTAGTGCAACAAGTACGTGCGGACCAATACAACAAATACCTTGTGCGCTAGGTAGCCCTTTACCACATGTTAATTGTTACCACTCATGCTCCATTTCATTGCAGTTCAGCTGGGATTCAGTGATGTTAATTCAACTCAAAAAAAAAAATAAACAAACAACATTCACCTCTTGACAAGCCCTTGAGGAGCCTCAACGCCGCCAACAGTGTTGACGTGACGCCGTGGAACAACAACAGTGCGAAATACCCGGTCACCACCCCCCCCACCAGTGCAGAATGAGGACGGTGAGAGCGCGAGCCGTACCTGTAAGGGGCCGCATGCAACACGCTCCCGAGCTCAGTCGGAAGCCTCACTCAAGTGCAAGCCGCATGCAGCTCTGTCGTCCTTACTGTGCGCGCTCTCGGCCGCCGAGTGCGCCCCGCCCGACACGCTGCGGCTCCGGCCCGTCAGCTTCTTCAGCTCGCTGGCGAAGGAGATGCCCTTCCGCTTGTCCTCGCGAGCCGTCTGGGGCACACCGGGTCAAACGCACAGAGGAGAAGGTCTGTCATCAGCTCATCTTACTGTCAGCTATCATTGCTTTTATTTAAATTAAATTACATTGTTGTCATTTAGCAGATGCTCTTATCCAGAGTGACTTACATAGGTTACAGCTTTTACATGTTACCCTTTTATACAGCTGGATATTTACTGAGGCAGTTGTGGGTTAAGTACCTTGCCCAAGGGTACAGCTGCGGTGCTCGAGCGGGGAATCGAACCTGCAACCTTTCAGTTACAAGCCCTGCCCCATTACCACTATGCCACACTGCTGCCCAGTGTGTGTGCACCCATTCACGGGGACTTCCATTCGGTATGGTTTCACTAAGTATGCTGCATGTGGCTTACCCAGAAAGAGGAGGAATATCGAACTGCTAACAGGGTGAAGCATAACTGTCACTACACTGCATCTGCTTGATGTTTGGTCTTCCCGCCTTTCACTGTATCTAAAATCAAATAAGATCTGAAGACACAGCTCTTCTGTGCTCATCTGAACACCTGAAACACCACAACCTAAAGCAACTTCTTTTGTCTTAATCAAGTCTGTGGTTTCATGCACTCATATCTCTACCAGCTAGCTTGTACCTTGTCTGGTCAACTATTGAATCTTGGTCATGCAGCGCTTCTAATATTGTTGAGGACTCTTATGGCTTTTTGCTAGTGTTGCCTCACTGTAAGTCACTTTGGATAAAAACATCTGTCAAATGAATAAATGTAAATGTAATACTTGCCACCATACACCCAGAATCACAGTTATTCTTACCACAATGCCTTTAAAACATACACAAGTAAAATCTTCAAGAGACAAAGCTGTTCTTTCAGATGTCCCCACTATGGGCGCCCATGCACACCCACCCTGACTTTGCGGGTTACAGAAACATGTACACATTTTCAATTGTGTCCCACGGCTGATCCCTCACCTGCACCTGCTCTTTCAGCTTTAGGATGAACTTCCCCGCCCCCTTCCACTTGCTCTGGGCCTGGTACACACACTCGTGGTCGAAGAGGACACGCTGGAGGGGTTTGGCGGTGGACGCCTTCTTGTTGGCGGGCTCCTTGGACACCTCCTCCATCAGGACGTAGTCACTGGGGTTGGGGTTGCTCAGGATACTGCAAGAGTACTTGGCTTTGCTCAGGGTCTGCGGAAGACAGGAGGAAAATCACCTTTAATGGAACGAAGCAGCAGGTCAGATTTAGTGGTGGACATTTTCCTGTTGTTACACTACCGTCAGCAGAATTGGAAAATGTCTAAAACAAGCCCGGTATGTAAGTATGTCTCCTTCAAAGAAGGTGATTCCAGTAAAACAACATGCAATTTTTGCAAAGCAGAGTTATCTCATGGTGGCAGAGAGAAACGGTGTACAACATCATGGTTGCTTACCCACCTGTGTCTGACACATTGCCTGCAGTATAAGATTTGCACTGATTCAAGAAGGCCCATTAAAATGACCAATAGCAATGCCATTAATATGGCTGAGCCTGCCATAAAACTCTCAGGCACAGTAACAAAATGTGGCTCAAGTGATAATGCTGGACTTTACAGAGTAAAAGCTGCACACAGGACAGGACGTGCTGTGCAGGACGAGGTGATTTTCGGGACAGGGAGCAGCGCCGCTCACCTGCTGGATGATGTCCTGGGCAGTGCTGTAGCGCGGGGCTTTGATGACGGTGTGAGGCTGCTCGGGGGAGACATCGTGCACCTGGACGAAGAAGGTGTCATCCTCCGTGCCACTGCTCACCTCCTCCACGCCCTCCGGCACAGAGTTCCTTTCGTTTAGGTTCTGTCCGAGCATGCACACACAAACAGGGGTATTACTCCCAAACGCAACACATTCAAAAACCTGCGTCTTACTGTTTGCTATACACACTGTAGACCAGTGTTTCTCAAACCTCTCCTGGAGTACCCCTTGCCCTGCATGTTTTAGATCTCTCCCTGCTCCAACACAGCTGATTCAAATGATCAACTCGTTATGAACTCCTGAAGCTGCTTAATAACAAACTGATCATTTGAATCAGCTGTGTTGGAGCAGGGAGAGATGTAAAACATGCAGGACAAGGGGTACTCCAGGAGAGGTTTGAGAAACACTGCTGTAGACCGATGCCCAGTGCTGGTGAGCCGCTGGATTTGTGGAACTGTTCACAGTAGTTGCACACACTGAAGTGTAGGTTTCATTAGAATGCAGTAATCTAGCTGTGTTAACAGTGACTGATTAAAAAAAAAGAACAGTTTCCATTTACTTTGTTTATTTTAACTTGGACAAGCCTGGGGTGAATGGAACAGAGAGAACGCAAACATCTCCTTGTTTTCATCCAGTTGTGGCTTTTCATTGCAATACTGTGTGTCAATACAATTCAATTCATTATTTATAAACATGGGTGGCAGAGAGGAAAATCTATTTTGCACTGTAGGAGACTCTGCTTAAATCAGCCAGCAGAGTGCGCTCTATTAATGCTGACAGGCTAAATGGAAACATTTTGTACATAGGTGGAAAAGGGGTCATTTTCTATAAAACTGTATTTCAGGTAGAGTTGTGACATACATGAATGTTGTGACTAGTAACTTCCTCCCATGTAGCACTAAGCATGAACATATCAGCCTCTTTGTACACCGAAACACATGCCATGAAATGAAATGAAATGGGACAACAGTCTAACTCGGTGCAATGCATTTCCAGAGAGTTATTCAGGCCCGAAGGTGAGGAGTTTTAGTGCTGCTCAGTGCGTACCTCCTCCTTGGTTTTGAGGCAGATCCTGCCCACGTAGCCCTCCTCCGGGACCCAGCTGTTGACCGCTGCGAGAATCTCCTCTTCAGGCATCAGGGGGCGCTGTTGAGGTGGTTTCTTGCTGTCATTCCTCTCCTTTGACAGGGATACCTTCTCCTCTGACAGGAAGTAGTCTGAGGCATTTGCCGAGGAGGGGAGCAACTGAAGATAGGAAACCTGAATCAATCCTCACACTTCATTGGCAGGTAACACCATCAGTCTACCCATTGAAAGTGAAGGAATAGTTAAATAATAATCAAGTCAAAAGCTTCAGTCATATGGCATTCATAATATGGGTGAAAATTTTACAAAGAAAGCAGAACAAATTGCTTGTAAAGAGACAGCAAGGCAAATTAAAAATGAGCTTGTGTGAGCTGGTGTAAATTCTGTGATCTGGTTTAAATTACATGATCTGGTGTGAGCTGACGTAAACCATTAGGTCTGTTGTAAACTGATAGATGTGATGTGTGCTGGTGTAAACTTTGCGATCCGGTTTATACTATGTGAGCTGGTGTAAAGCGTTAGAGCTAGTGTAAGATAATGGATATGCTGTGAACCGCTATGATCCACTACATCCTGGTGTAAAGTGATGGACGTCGGGTGAGCCGGGACTCACGGTGCTCAGGAGCTGCCTGGCGGTGGTCTTCTCGCTCACAGACAGCACGGTGAAGGGCTCCGGGCCCGGGACTCCATGCACCGTCACCCTGTGCTGAGCCACCGCCCGGCGCTCCTCCGTGCTGAACAGCTGAGGGGGGAGTCGGAGACGCGTGCGAAACGTGAACTTGGACGCAAAAGAAACTGGAGGAATCTCTCTGCCTGCGCTTACTGTCTGTGAACTAGGCCTCCTCGACATGCCACGGATTCCGGAATGTTTCTGTACGCTCACCACTTCCTGACATTATGCTGCTTTGTGGCCAAATGAGCGGCAGCGTTTTATTATTGTCCAAACAGAAGCTTGACGTTTTCGGCTCCCTCGGCCAAGTACAGAAATTTGTGGCTAATAAAGCTACACATGCATGTTAGACTGATAAGAAAAATGTGCTCAATTGTTGTTATTACTGTAAAATTAAAGTTACTGTAGATTTGGTGAACCGAATAATCAAACCTGGCAAATGCCAAAGTATGTCCTTAAAATTCATTTTAAATAAATAATTACAGTAAAAGCCAGCTGCAGAAAAAAACAGCTGCTTTAAAATGGCAAGCTAAAACCAAAAGGACATACAGTAACTGATCGTGCAAATGTGAACATTTATTGATGTGTTTTTCTAGCATTTGCTTCTTAGGTATGGAACATACACAAGGCCTACACCGGCACTCAAGAGAGCACTAGGGAAAACTTATTTAAGAGCTATTCTTCTCAATTCGTCAATAAATGTCCACATTAGTAAGATTACACTTGAAGACATCACTCTCTTTCCTGGTAATCTTCATGAAACTACTGATTACCTCAGCACAGAGCACACTGATAGTGGTTTCTGAGAATGATTACAGGACACTCACCACAGAAGCAGGTATGGAGTTTCCCGTAGGATTTTCCTCCGTTCTCCGGCTGTATATGAACAGACTGGAAACCTCCAGGGCCTCGTTGTGCTGGTTCCTCAGCTGTAAGTGTCTGTAACCTGAAACAGCAGCAACATGAAATGATCAATGAATTTCACAGTAACGAGTTCTTAGCCATTGATGCTACATCTATCCAACGTCTCAAATTTAGAAAATTACATTTCCTGGACCCAACAAAAGACTATAAAGTCTTCAACAGGAAGTTTAGGACACTCCGATTCTGAAAATGGCCTGGGTTTGCATTTTCTATTAGCACCTCAGACAGCACAGTGTCCCCATCAGTGCAATGCAGCTCAGAGAACCATGCACAGGCCAAGTGTTATGTTGGTGTGGAAACACATTATTCACCAATGACTGACCATCAGCTGACCACTCTACCCGGTAGCAGGGTGTTCCCGTGCTGCTCTGACTGTACTCCTCCACCCCTGTGGATGGCTAAGTCTGTGACATTCACCTGCTTTGAGGGCTTTGAGTGGGAGGATCCTTTGGGCGGTGACCTGCGAGCTGTTGTTTTCCACCACCGCGAAGCGCAGGAAGGCCATGTCCTCAAAGTACACCTGGAAGAGGAACTGCTCGCTCCACATGGGGTTGAGGGTGTTCCGGTGGATGGGCTTGGTGCGGAAGTGGCAGCTGTCCACCGGCATGCCCAGGATGTCCACCTCGATGCAGGGGCTGCCCGCTGTGTTCCCGGGACACACGTTCTGGCCTGATACAATCTGTAAGACAGAGTTCCCTCTGAGTCTGCAGAATTCTGCTGCATGTCATACTCACGGACAGGCCACTGGCTTGAGAATAAAGTAAGGAAATACCAAACAAATGTACCGAGAGGCACTGCGCCATAAAAGCAATCTGCCACAGGGGACTCCTCTGCATTGCAGGCCCTCTTTTTATGACCTTTAAACGTCTCTTTGTTTATGCACATCTAGCTTTACGACTCCCGCTTATTCAACATTCAGAGTTTTGGCCTCTTTTATTGGGCACATGCTTTTATCTGTCAACTCGAGACAATTAAAGACAAATAACACAATCGCATTAAGGCTCATAATAGCCAAAGCAGCTCGTGAACGAGTCCTTCTGTTTTATGGCTTTGTAAATGTTCAACCGGGCGGCTCCGCTCACAGTGAGGGCGA
The DNA here is from genome assembly GCF_013368585.1 of Megalops cyprinoides. Classification (NCBI taxonomy): domain Eukaryota; kingdom Metazoa; phylum Chordata; class Actinopteri; order Elopiformes; family Megalopidae; genus Megalops; species Megalops cyprinoides. The sequence goes on from NC_050583.1 coordinate 57,137,484, forward strand.
AGAGTGCAGGACTCATGCTGTCCACGTCCCGCTCCAGGGGGCAGAAGTGCTGGTAGAGGGGGCAGCTCCTGTCCCAGAGCACGGGGGGCTTCAGCACGTACCCGCAGCCCCCGTTGGCCTCGAACATGGCTGCGTGCAGCTGCATCGGCAGGTCTGTGGAAAAGACAAGCAGGAATTTGAAAGCCACTCTACGTCTTCTGCAACTGCGCTATTACAGAAAGCCACGCTCATCACCTGCATCACTAATGCAAAGGCATTATTCTCAAAGGCTGTATCAGTCTTGTACACAGTACTTGACAGTCCCATTAGGAGAGGGAATGCAAACATATTTCAGCCCATAAATAAATGTAAACCGCATGAGAGAATGAAGCTATTCAGTAGCCAATGTAGAGCCAACAAAATGAGAGATTAGCGTTATGACCCAAGTGAAGTCCTTGAGCATACATTGTACTTCTATGGCCCATTCAGTGTGAAGAGTGGTTTATGACAATGCTGTAAAATGCAATGGACTTGTAACTGATAGCCCAAAACTAAATGGAAAGTCAGGGAGAGTGATGCCAAAGGTCAACATGCGCATCTGACACAGAACAGACACCTGACAACCCCCTCTCAAGCAGGCACCCTGACATAGCTGAACAAGAGCTGCAGAACGACCAGCCCAAAATCATTATTTCTCTGGTTATGCTGTCTACTACGTCTCATTTTTCTTGGGAATGTTGTATTGGCTCTCACAAAATGGCCGTTTCTGCTTTGAAGCTTTACGAATGTGAAAATTTCACTGCAAAACATTCCGAGGGTTCATGTACAACTGATGCCAACATGTAAACTCCTGTAAATGTGCTATAAATTTAAGTTTTTACGAACCACAGTTCCCTTTACATTGCTATGCTACACTGCTGCCCAAACTCATATGTGCTTTACGCTGCGCTGTCCCTTGCATCCCCTACGTCCTCTGCAATGCGCAACCGTTCCCTGCCGCAGAAGAACAGCGGGGCGGGGCCGGCCCCCTCACCGTCGGTCTGGTAGTTGAGAGCCACCAGCTGGATGCCGTGCAGCCAGAAGGTGAGGGGGTTGGGGTTGGCCGAGTCGATGCGCGTGGCGGCCGGGTAGGTGCGCAGCAGCTGGCAGGTGGTGTGCTGGATCAGCTTCTGCGAGTAGCGGCGGCAGAGGCGCTTGGCGGCGTTCTCGTTGACGGAGGAGATGTGGTAGCAGCGGGGCGTGCGGATGATGGCGCTCAGCGACGTGCTGGGGCTGAGCAGGGGCGACGTCTGCTCCTCCCAGCTCAGGCGCATGCCCTCCAACGCTCCTGTAGGGGGCGGCGTTTTGACGTTAGTACGGGGGGGTGGGTGGGGGGGGGAAGAGAGCACCCAGCATAGGAGTGCAACAGTCACCTAAGCTCATTGACCAAACCCATTACCTCTTGTGGGACTTAATTAGTGAAAATGAAATACATATACAATATAGAGCTGCCATCACAATAAGAGGGCTTTGTTTGAACTTAAAACTTTGCCACGTTCTTAATGCAGCAAAGTTGAAGGAACTATTACATTTTCGAGCCTCCATTTTGTATACTTTCGGTAAAAATTCAGACAGCGAAGTGTTTTAAAAACACTGCAAGGCCATTCAGTCTGGTTCACTGAGCAAAAGCTCTGAAAGTGAAAGTAAGAGAGAGAACACAGAATATGTGTATCGCCCGGGCGACGGGGGGAACATGTTCCCGTCAGGACTCTGTGGGTGTTCCCTCTCCCCCACATCTGTGAGAGGCTAAGGGGAGTGGGGGGCGCTGCTGTGACTCTACCTTTCCCTGGGGCGCGCACCAGCGTCACGGGCTCCCCGGGGCTGCTTTTACCAGGATTGTTGCCAAAGATGGACTTCCTGCTCTTGCGATCTTTCCCTCTGCCGGAGCCCGACGGAGTCAGGGTGGACAGGCCTGTTTCCCACACACACACACACACACACACACACACACACACACACACACACACACACACGCACACGCACACACACACACGCACGCACAGAGTCGCAGACGTGAGCAAAGGGCCATGGTACCAGGGAACTTCTTTTTCCGATCCTTAGCCTCTTACTGTTGTTTTTTTTAGTTCTTTCCCTGGGAATTCGACACATTTCAGCTGGCCACCTGACATTCGAGAGCTGCTTCTCCGCAAACTGAATTTTGCCCCTCTAAAAATTCACAGCGATAAAAACACACTGTCCACTGCTATATAAGAACACATAAGTACTACCATTTGAGCCTTAATTGTTTCAGAGAAACAAAATTACAGCAGTGCCGAGGCACATGATACTGCCTGCACATGCTCGAGCGAATGGCAGGGAAGACGAGGTACAGACCTGGGAACTTGACAGCTTGGCAGTATATGATCAAATCAGAGAGTTCCTGCGCTATCTGCCGGCTCTCCTTCTTGTTCTGGGGAAGATAAAACTCCTCCCCCAGCTCCATATCAAATATCTGTACAGGAAAGAAAGAGAAAAAAAAATATTAGTACAGTCTGATCCACGCATTAGGCAGCTGATGTTTATGCTTTCAAGAAGAACACTGTCCTGAAAATGACAGTGAATTATTTCCACAGAGAATTATTTAGAGTCCATGTCCTGTCGTACATACCTTCCCTTTGCTCTGAGTCGAGCTGTCTGCTTTCTTTATCCTCTTGGGCATTTCGTCGTTGGACTCGTACTGGAATTTGTCACCAGACGACTTCCCCTCTGGTCGATCGTCCAGGATATTATCTAAACAAAAACAGTGATTTTTGTCAGACGGGCATCATTTGCACAAATGACATCATTTCAGAAACACTAATTGAAAGGGCTTTTGGCTGGACAACATTTTAGGGTGATTTTCAAACACTGGAAAAACATCAATCAGTTCACACAATATACAACCATGGGTGCCATTTTATGTCAATGAAACAGGTGCTCTACACTGTTGTATTTCTCACTTACAGCCTCCTGCTGTCTTTTGTCACAGACAGAGGCATATTGTAACAGGAATGAGAGTTTAAAGGATTTGGCCAAACAAACTGTAGTAGTTGTCTTTGGTTGACACAAAATGAACAGAAGATGAATCAATTTTAGTTTGAGTGCATGCTGGGGAATGCACCCCAGGAGCACAGCACCGCAAGCAAAACCTCCCCCCCTTTATTCCCTGAATCTGAGGAGTAACACAATGGCCCCAAAAAGACAAGAACATGTGGAAGTCAGGCCTTGCTCTCTCGGCTCATTGCTGAGCAGACTCTCAGACAGGCCAGTGGCTGACCAGAATCACAAGAGCTTTTTGACATGACTGCACCCAGCAGCAAAACTGGTGTAAATGCCTTTCATTTAATATTTTTTTACCAAATGTAACAATATTTCTCAATGACTTGGTTCTAAGTGCAATCCAAGTTGTGTCTATAGCCTTTGTTCTGATATCTCACAAAGCTCTAGTTACATAGGGTGGATGTTTGGTTCCCAGGAGAAGGGGGGGAAATATTTCATTGCTGAAAGGGAGCACAGGGCCTGAGAAACCAGATGTCTTTGTTTTTTCCTGATGAGCCATTGCCACTAGCAAGGTCACGACATTTTCAAACACAGCGCTGATGGGGGTGGTGTGTTTACGCTACACTGCCCAGTGTGTATCTAAAACAGATCCAAAGGAGGAAAAGGCAAACAGTACCAAACTGCACTTCACCTAGGTAATACAAAGTCCTTGATTTCAGGCCTTCACAATATGTAAGAGCACAGGTTCGTTTTCTCTTTGGAGAGATCGCATGCCAACTTCCACAGCAAGCTTTCTCTTAAAAAAATATATATAAATATATGCATGTACCAAACCTTAAATTACAGACTGAGTCATGCAATACATATTAACGCTGACATCAAACACCCACAATGAAACCACTGCACGAATGGAGCCATGCAAGGAATGCGGCTGACACGGGGGCTGTTTTTTACCTTCCTGGCCATAGGAGGCGGTAGAAGCGGTAAGGACATCGGCTACAGAGGAACAGTCAGACAGGGAGTAAGAGAGTGCAGCGGTTCAGATACAGCGCACCTTGAAGCAAAGCTGCCTCCAACGGAGGGTTTACTTCCATGGTGTAAGGAGAAAAAAGCGGGAAGGATGAAGGCTTCGCCAGAGAGGAAGCCGGGTGGCGCCGTGACCTCAAACCCAGCTATCAGGAGGACACCTCCTCCCCTTTTTTGATCAGTTACATAATAATCTGATTACCCTAATGAACTGAATACCTACGTTTTATGCTGGCAATTTATACAGAGAAATGTGAGTTTGGGACCTGGAAGTCTAGAGTAGCAACTTCCAACATCGGAGAATTACAGAGGCATCTCCTATTAGCCTGGTATAACTACATAAAATACTGTTCTTTGCCTACTGCTAAAGAACAAGTAACAGCATTTGGTTCGCTGGCAGCAAGGATAAAGAAGGATATTGCTTCATGTAATCCAGCTACATTTCGTAATCCAGGTTTTGATGCAAGATGGATAAATTTACATTACGTAGTGCAACTGGCTTCTAAAGGGCAGTTATTTTCCCTCACCGTCAGAAAGCGACTCGTAGTCATAGTCGTACTCGTCTTCCTCCTCCTCCTCATCCTCATGGTTGCCTGGGGAGCTGCCTGCTGCTGTGCCGTTACTGGCCTGTGCCTGCATGTGGGCCAGCTGATGCGCCTACGAGGACGGGAAACAGTGAGCTGACAGGAGCCAGAATGGCCGCCCTTGCAGACAGCATGTTAGCCACGCGGCCGGATCAACATGCCAGGACAAGATCATGATGCCTCACCATTCATCATCATTAATCATCCTCCTGCAAGGGCGCCTCACCTTCTGTTTCAGAATATCCACAGGGGCCTGGTGTGCTTTCAGCTTCTTGTTCTTCAAAAGGATCTTTCCCCTCAGCTGCAGCGGGGAGGGGAGCAGGGGGTCATCGGAGAAATCGCTCTCGAACAGGAACTTCGTCACAAGCTTGTCCCCAAACACGGTCTTCAAAGAAGAAAGCAAAACAAGCAACCGCAACGATGATGGGAATCTCCGTAGGCATAGAGAAACGAGAGCCAAACTGGAGGATCTTTATCTCTTCAATTACACTGTATCAAAGGGGAAAAAAAAAAAACAAAACTATTCTGACACAAATACTTTGCCAGCTGAGCCAAAGGGAAGTACCTTGAAGATTTCTGCCATCTTACGCTGCTGGGGCAGGGAGCAGTGATTCTCAATGGAGAGGATAACGGGCATCTCCGAGTTGACAAACGCCGTGCGGTTCACTGCCTCCACAACATCCTGACAAAACACACCGAATGTGGAACGCAAACAACACACAGAGGTGTATTCCAAACAATTCTATTAAAATAGCAGCTAATATGCCACACATTTGTCCTTCTAGATAAATAGCATGAAAGTAAAGGTCACTGTGCCGGCAGGGAAAGCTACCTTGAAGGGGATCTTGGTGGTCAGAGTGTGACCGTGGTAAATAATAGGCATGCCGTCATCACCGTCCCAGCAGTCCAGCTCTACACTCCTGCAGCCCTGTAGGAGCACCTGGGGAGGCAAGACCTCCTGTTACTCTCCAACACTACACTCAGAGGAAGCAGTGAGATATCACTTACGTTCTACTAACACACTTCAACAGCCCAACCTCAAATGCAGGGAGACAGTCAAGCCATAAGGGCCTTGTGTTTAGAGTGAGAGACGGGCCAGAGCAGATTCGAAACCATTAGGAGCGGGAGGGGAGAAATCGCACTCCAAAGAGGTCGGGGAACGCGATCCGATCTCCGGTGCTGTGAGTAATGCTTTTTTGGAGCGGCTGTGGCAGATGTTAATGGAATAGGCAGCATGATTTTGGCAGGCTACTGACCACATGCTGCCTTCACTGGGAGCTCAGCGGCCAGCGACAGGCCTGGAATCACAGAGTCACGGAGTCACGCTCCCCCCCACGGAACAGAGGGCCTGTCCCGGCCGAGCAGCCTGATCTCACCTGGCTGTACAGCTCCACGGAGGACTCTCCCTTGAGCTGGTGGCCGGTGAGGTACGTGTTGTGCGAGGACGCGATGTAATAGTAGGACAGCGGGTACTGGAGATCATCCCCGTTCACCTGGGACTCCTCGCTCTTGGAGGCGAAGTTGTCCTTGTCCATCAGAAACCTGGGAGAGGAGGCGGACATTTTTAGAAGAGCTGCGGTTTGGTGTCGGGATTCATGTTGGAAGCGGTCCATGTTACAGAGAGCTCACTGTGTTCTCAAGGCATTAACAGTCTCCAGCATTACATCACGAACGGCTGACAGGCTGCACATCTCCTGTCACTTTCCCTGTGCCGGGGAAAAACTATACGCACCTGGCAAAGCCCTCGAACGACATCCAACCCATCTGACGCATGCTAACGGAGGGTTCAAATTTCTGCAACGGAATGAAAATGCAATCAAATCAATGAGAAACAAATGATCGCTGAATTTTTATCACAAACCACTCTAAGAAAACTGAAAACCACATCTAAGGTATGATTAACACAGGCTCTGAATATCATATCATAACAGTAGCAGGGCACATTAGCAATGGCTTAAAAAACATGTCACAAGAAGGGGCCTCATGTTGTGCGTGAGTTGGTCTGGGGTAACAGGCAGCAGAGATGCACTGAGTGGCCTCGGGCTGCGGCATGCTGGGAGTTGTAGTTCTCCTTCTCACCTGGATGACACTGAGGATCTCATCATATGTGAGGTGCTCCCTCTGGCAGTTGACCAGGAAGTCGTTGAGCTGCTGGATGTCCATTCCCAGGACCCCCAGGGAGGCGCTTTCCACGCCCGTGCCATTGGTCACGATGCTGGCCGCTGCGATGGCGTCCGAGATCTGCTTCTGGTTGTCCGACATCTGCTGCCGGGTGCGGATGAAGAGGCCCAGGTCTGAGCCATTGCGGGTCAGAAGGTCTGTCAACGAAACCATTCAGCCAAATAAGCCTTAAAACGCACTATATGCACCAAAGTCCACCATCAGCCCTCTACACAACATTACTGTCATTTAGTAGACACTCTTATCCAGAGTGACTTACATAGGTAGCAATTTTGTCATCCATGTCATCCATTTACACAGCTGGATATTACTGAGGCAACTGTGAGTTAAGTACCTTACTCAGCAGTGCCCCAGAGGGGAATCGAACCAGCAACCTTACCACCATGCTACACTGCCACCGTACAATTGGGGCTAATGTCACAGGCAAAAAATGTCAGGAATCGGAAGAGCTAACAGCGTGTTAGGTTAGCAAACTCTGTTGAAGTTCTTCCCCAGTGCTCTGAATATAAACAAACCAGACAAGAAAGCGGGGACATACAAGGACAGGGGCCGGTACGCACCAAGGTCAGGCTGCAGTCCTGTGATTTTGTCATCAATCCTCAGGTTGGTGTAGAGCGGGGCAGACTCCTGGGAGGTGCGACTACAGGGCACGGCATATGCATCAAAGAGGTCCTTGAGGTCCTTCCGGCTTCGAATGCTATACACACCCAAGGGAGAGACAGTGTGGCCATTTCAGTTCCACGTTCCATTTCAGTTCATTCGCCTTAGATGACTGGTGCTTGAGTGCTACATATACTGTATATATTAACTGTATATACTAAATTGTACAATGTGAACATTAGTTGAATGAATGTTAAGGTGTCCCTCATTCCGTTCATAGCTGTAAACTGTCGCAAGAAGAGGAAGGGTCTGGCGGTCCCACCTGAAGGATTTGAAGAGCTCAACAAACTCAGTGAAGCTCATGGTGCTGTCGGACATCATGAAGTTCTGAAAGCCCCTGAGGCAGCCCTTCCCTCGGCCATGCCAGCTCCGGCTGTTCCAGGCACTAGGAAGAGGAGAGGAACACAGCCAAAGCATCAATCATACACACATACACACAGAGGAAGAACCCAACAAGAGGCACATGCCCTGATACCACTCGTCAGTGGCTGCTGGTACTGGTAGTCTCATGGTTGAAGGGTTTTCCACAATGCTTCTACAGTAATTTTCCCAAAGCGCACTTCATGTTGTTTGAAAGAAGAGCCCCAGTCCCACCCGCCCGAGAGGAAAAGGGTGGATTCTGATATGTAAATGAGCCACACCACAAATTTAAATATCTCACAGCCGGATATTCAGACATCTTTATACAAGTTCGAGCTCTCTGCTCTCAGCTCTCACCCTCTCTGTGTGATTCAAAGATGCTGAAGGTTAGCGCTGATTTCCCTTACCTCAGGATCTTTTTTAAGAAACGCTGCACAGGAACAGCATGCGTGACAGTATGCACACGTGACCTGCTAACAGTATGGCAGGTATGCTACCATACACGCTACAGTAGCTTACCCTGCCGGGGTCTTTGCGCTGGAGGAGAGGACTGGGGAGGAGAGAGGCCGGGCAGGGCAGGAGGAGCACATGCTGGAGGAAGACGAGGAGGCACTGGGGGACTGGGATTTACTGGCCGACAAGGAGAGGGATCCTGAGAGCCCGAGGGAATTGCCATCTTCTACAGAGAAACACAGATGTGACCAGACCAAGCAAAGAACAGAACACTGGGAACAGTTTCCATTTTTGAGTGGCGCCGTTGTGGGAATTTGGATTTTAACAGTTAAATTAAATTTAACTAAATTTATTTTAATTAAATTTATGAATAACTTTATAAATACTAAATATAATGTGACACACTTTCAGATTATGATCATCTGAACCAATTTGGGGAAACTATTTCATGCAGTACTCTAGTGTGGAAAAGTTTGTTTAAATGTTTGTTTAAAATCCTTGACAACTGCACCACAATCGTTCGGAAAATGTAAGCTGCTGATGTGACAGACATACACGAGTCCAGTTAAAGGAAGAAACAACCCAAGACTCGTGCGCCTGGGAATGAGAATTTTTCTCTTTAACTAGAATGCCTTGCACAGATTTCACTCCAATCCTAGTACATGCATTACAATTTTGTTTATGTCTCTCGCAAAGGCAAACAAATGTTACTAACAGCAAAAGCTACCAACAGCAGTTAAAAAAATAAAAACTGCACCAGTTTAAAGCTAAATCACAAAGAAAGCGCAGCTGCAGACGGCACAGTTGGAACACATTGACCAGACGACTTACCCGGCTCCTCCTGATCCACGCTGTCCGTGGGGTCGGATCCGCTCCTGCCCAGGGACTCCTTGCAGCTCCGCGTCTTCCTCGCCACCATCTCGTCGTCCGTGGCATCCCCGCTGTCCCCCTGTGGAAACCGTACAGAACACCGTCAGCGGGATCGGGACACAAAAATGACGCATGCAGAAGGAAACCTCTGAGCACTGCACTCATTCCTAACCCTCATGAGGACCTTCTTCTTCTTCTTGGCCGTGTTGATACCCAGGGGGCTGTTCTTCTGAGTGCTGGGCTTCTCGGCGTTGGCCGTCCCCATGTTCCAGCGCCTGCCTCCAAACAGCTCTATGGCCTGGGCCAGGGTCGGCCCCTCGTACTTGCTGTCCTCCTGTAAGGACCAACACCACTGTGTCATGAGTCTGTGGAGAGCAGGGGCGTACATGCACCTCCTTCAAAGAGAGGCATTGTGAATCCCCAAGAAGAGCAGCCATTTGGTGAGAATTTACATGAAGCTTTCCACAATTAACGGTAATAGGAATGCCTCATTGGTGAATGTGACTGGACCAGTGTCGGTCTGTATGAAAATGCATACCTGATACAGGCTGACATACTGCTTTCTCAGCCACTGCAGCCTCTGGTCGGGAAACTTCTTCATTTTCCTGACCGCGTTGACCAGCTCTGCCAGCCCGTCATACAGCATGCGGGCTGTGTACTTGGGGGCCACAAAGTGCAGTAGCTTGTTGTCAGTGGTGTGGAGCCCGTAGAGCAGGGTGATGCCGTTCTCCTCCAGGTTCATGTTGCACAGCTTGTTCTGGAGGCACACGGCGTGGACGTCCACCCCGGGGTGGCCCATGAAGACTGCCTTCACGATGGACATGTCCAGGAAGCCGTCCGTCAGTCCATTCAGTGCAACCTGGCCGAAGTACTGGGACTTGCAGTGGGCCTGCTCGGCTGTGCCCCCTGGTGGCGTGTTCTTGGTCTTGCCGTTGGAGATGCCGCTGCTCTGAGGCCTGGCCCAGGTCAGGAAGCAGTTGTCGGGCTGCAGCCGCAGGAAGCAGCGGGCCGTCAGGTGAGATTCCTGGTCGTAGTGGATGACTGTCGCCCCCTGCAGGAGGAACTGGTGGACGTCAGCCTGGATGGACAGCACGTACCAGGGTATGAGCTCCGTGCCATGGGTGAAGGCCTTCTGTGTCTCCTCCACACCCTGGAACTCAGCCTCCTTGGCCTGCTCTGACAAATCTCCCTCTGAGTCTGAGAGGTCTCCAACGAGGAACCTGGAGAGCCAACCAGGAAGGATTGTGGGTCAACACACAGTGACAGAGACAGGCTCCTGCATGCAACTGAGTGAGTGATGATTCCACATCCCATTCATGTGCATGTCCAGGTAAAAGGCAACAGCAATGCCCTCATGCGAGCCCTTTGGTAACTCAGGGGCACTGTCCTCAGTCGTTAACATTTAAACCGGTAGGCTACCAAGAGCTGTCAAATGCAAGATGTGTCACCAGAAGCAACCAATCGATTCGATTTCAATACACACATTTAGTATGCAGTACGCTGGAAAAAACCCGGGACAGAAAGCGGCATGCAGGAAGCATGGTGAGTCGTTCTACGATTAGAGCATTCCGTTTCCCTCAAGACACCCAATCAATCAGTGAAGCCGAACAAACAAGGAGCATCGGACCACTTACAAGACGTGGTCTGAGTCTGATGCGTTCCCGACAGGGAGAGAACTAGGATCCGGGGCGGTGAGAGGGAAGAGGCAGAAAGAAAGGTCATGAAGGTGTGTGGGGGGGGGCGGGGGGAGACATCAGGAAGATCTGCACCAAATCAGCCATAAAAGGCTCGCCATGAAGGCTGTTCACGCTCTCTGCGGTAACCTCTCCGGGAGGCCGCGGGCCCGTAGGATTAACTTCCGTGACGGAACAAAAAAGGCTGAAACGTTCCAGAGAGTGCCGGACACTAAATGACTAACGCTCCCGGACACCTCCCGCCACACATCACTTGCGTCTCAACACTGACGACAAACAGAGTTCTCTCTCCAGCTTTCTGGAAAGCAGGGAAAAGCTCTGGAAGAAACTCATTTTCCATTATTTCATACTGTTTTTAATACTCCTTTTTCAATGTTTATGTTGTGTTGCGTAATCATTTTTTTTCTGTGCTGTAATTTTATGGCAAGGAGTGCTATCCCGAATCGGGTTTGATTGATTGATAAAGAAATTGTGGGTAATTGGAAATTCCATAGACTATGACAGCATCTTGATTGTGGTGGGAAAATACAAATTTTTTTCCTTCCGTTTGTTTATTCTGAAATTAAGTATATATACATTTTTTTCAGATATGAAACATAGTGAACATAGCATTTGAAATGATTAAAATACAGTACATAGTGAAACCAACCCAACTATCTCGCAGATTGCCAGAAAGAACTTACAGAATATTCTGCAGTCAGTTACACTACCACAAGTCATCTGCAGTTGTAACATGCTACATCTGTGGTGCAGCGCAACTTACATACATACAAAACCAAATACATTTACATTTCCTGTGCAATTTGTTTTGCACAGGCAAGCAGTATCAAACTTATTTTACTAAAGCTATTATTTTTGCTGTCACCATGTAAAAATGTAGACCCTTTGATTTGATACTGACTAGCACATATGACCAGTTTTATGAAATGGCGTACAAAAAACAACAGCTGAATTAGGAAACCAGCACTGCAAAATGACCTCAGCGGGAACACAAACTGAGTCACACACACTCTGCACAGATCAATATTCATCTGGAAGGTGGACCGGGCCCTGGCAAGCAGCCAAACACCTCTTTCCTGATCTTGCCTCTTATTCATTCAGCAAAGGGACGGCAAAAAAGCTCACAGCAGACAGGCAAGAAGATCTCATCTAAGAGGTTCTTGATTCAGTGTTCGATTCTTGTTTGGGTGACAACGTGACTTTCAATTAAAAGTCCTGGACTGAAAAAAGGAACAGGCGATATCGTTCATACATGAATGTGCACCTTGAGCAATTTGTAATGACCTGACTCAGGACCTGTTTGTCTGGCTGGAGTCCATTTTCACACACTGCATCCAATGGCTGATAAAGTATAAACGCAACATACCGCAAACGCCTGTTACAGACAAAAAAAGCACTGGCTGCCTTCTCTATTTCAGAGCACTTGTTCCATCAATATTCTAACTGAAATAAGCATGCGTTAGCATGATCCGATTTCCTACGATGGATGAATATAAAGCACATGTGCAGCCTGTATCACGACTTAAGTCCTTATTTATAGCGTCATTAGCTTTTTCAGGGCAGTCCCAGTTTTACTGGGAAGAGAAATGCAGCAAGGGATAGAGACAGAAGGGTGGTCTGAATGAAAAATTTTGCTGCCGTGCGACGTGAAACCATCTGGACGAGACAGTTCCTTAATCCCCTAACTGCACTGTACACCCTGGAGGGACAAACCTCAGGCCAGATCTCCGAGATTGATGAAGTCCTGCTGCTGGTTTAAATGTACCATTTTTAATGGCTTGCATAAAGCTACAAGAAGTTTTCATTAATCACTTCTACAAAAGCTCGCACAAATGGCACCGAATGAGGAGTAAAACAGACCAATTAAAAAAGCTATTATATAACACTAGCTTCCAGTATAAATATTTTAACATGTAAACAAACATACAAATGATATAAAAAAATTTGCACGCTTGCAATAACACTGCTCAAGTGGCTTCGAAATTGCATGTGAAAAATGACACATGGCTAAAGAAGCAGGGCCTGCTAGCTGTCGGTGCGAGCGGGGACTTACTGGTTCCTGTTCCTGTCCTTGAAGGAATTCTTGCGGGAGGAGGAGGAGGAGGAGCCCTCGCGCCCGTTCTCCTCCCCCTCTTCGGACTCTAGGCTGCGGTTGCAGCTGCGGATGGTCTGCAGGATGTTGCTGACCGTGGCCTCCTTCTCGGGGTTGTTCAGGCCGTCCTTCCCCGCCCTCTGCAGGAAGTTGTCCTGGCCGTCGTAGTCCGCGACAAACTGCGGGGACAAGAGGGGGGTCGTCTCCGTCACACGCGAGTTTTGGGACAGCACCTCGGTGGGCCGCGGAGAGCGAACGAGCGAGAGGGCGGGCGTGGCCCCCTTACCTCGATGGAGTCCTCCCGGGAGTCGAATTTGGGGCGCAGGCTGATCAGGCTGGAGGCTCCGTCCAGGGCGTCGCTCAGCTCCTTCAGGAAGACGCCGCAGAAGGGCACCACCTTGCACCCCGGGATGTTGAGGGCGCGGTTCACCACCTTCCTGTACTCGGACGAGGACTCGTGCTGCGCCATGGCGTCCTTCAGACCGCGCATGGTCTCGATGTCCGATTGGTCCATGAACTGCCACATCTTCAACACTTTACGGGACCTGGGTGACACACAGATCCAACCCACATTACTTGCTGACCAACCCAATCTATCAACTAGCTGGGGTGAGAAAATCAATCGTGATACTGTGTATTATTACATTACATGACATTATTGTCATTTAGCAGACACTCTTATCCAGAGCAACTTACATATGTTACAATTTTAACATGTTATCCATTCATACAGCTGGACATTTACAGAGGTAACTGTGGGTTAAATACCCAGCCCAAGGGTACGGCAGCAGAGCCCCAGTGGAGAATCAAACCGGCAACCTTTTGGTTACAAACCCTGCACCTTACCACCATGCTGCATCGCCGCCCCTATTGTGACACCACAACGTTATGATCTGGATTTGTTGCGATATGGACACAAGCTTTGATCAAGAACATGGATCATGCAGTACCTGAACACCAGACTTTCAATGTGGGACTCACTACAATATTGATAGATTTCATAATCAATACTTTGAATGTGTGCACCCTACCTTACCGTTTGAGAACAAGAGTGTTTTCATGTTCACTGTTGTTCTTGAGGGTAAGGTTGATTTTTAACTGTCCACCTGTTTGAAATTTGGCTTAGCGTTCATTTCAAACCAGAACAAATAAAACGTCCCGGTACAGACCAAACCCTGAGGAAAGTGTGTATCCATTACCGAGCACCTAGATGCCATCACAGATATCCTCTGCATGACAAATAATTCACTAAAACAGATTGAATTATACAATGTGCAGATGTGTACAATCTCCAAGAAGGAAACATAAATGTTGCAGTTAAGCAAAGTGCTGCCTGTCGACTTCCATTTCCCCTCTAGCAAGTGCGCTTTGCAATAAATTGAATAAACACAGCAATTCTCCCAGGTTACCATGGCTGGTGTTTACTCTGAAACAGTCGTGTGAATGAAGTAAGGTGGGGGGGGGGGGGATATGCTGGACCACTGGAAAACTCAAATATGATTTATGGCTTCCTTAAACCTCACCTCTCCACAGTAATTACCGCAGATCCATAATTCAGATGTACATAAAATATTACATTCGGGCTCAACTGTCCCGGTGCCAGGAGCGGCGGCGATCAAAGCCCCTGTATTAATGCACAGTGCTGCAATGTGATCTGCCGCAGGGCCTACTGTTCCCTCTTAAATGGAGCTGTGGAATGCCCTGAGCGCCGCCTGACCTTGCCAAGAACTCCATCAGAGGGCCGCATCTTCCCCAAGCGCTGCCTGCCCCTGCCGCGAACCCCGGCTGCAGAGCCACGGCTCCGCCGAGCGCAGGCTGACCCTTGTGGCGCTGTAGCCGCCCTGAGCCTAGCGGAGAGCTCCCATGCTGAGCCCCCTTGCTCATCCCTACCTGAGCCCGGCCAGGAACTCCATCACGGCGTTGTAGTTGCCCATGTTCCAGCAGCACTTAGCCACGTGGACCAGGTAGGAGAATACCTCCCGCTTCTCCTCCATGGAGCCGGCCGTCAGGATGAGCCACGTCACCCAGGAGCTCACCTGGAGGTCGAAATGCCGGGGTCAGCGCACATATACTGGACACTGCACATTGGCTTAACTGCTGACATCAGATAAATGATTCAGATGAAGAATAAAACAGGTGTGAACTTCAAAAAACAATCCCAGCACAAAAAATATGATTTTCCAGTTTGAAATCTTGAGCATTAAAAGGACTGCTGAATGTTTGATTTCGTAAAACAAAAATAGACTTAGTCCTTCTGTTCAAGCTCAACACATGTACACATTTTTCCAGTTATACAGTAGACATCTCACAACATAGGCCACGCCAGACATTTCTGTTCTTGTTGTCTTCTTACTACAAACATTATTTGCAAGCTTTAACATCTATTTATTTCAGCTACTGATAAGAGACCTTGGGTGCACTGTTTGAAATCATACTGTTGAATGTGTCCTTATGTCACACACACACACACACACACACACTATACATCAAAAGCAATGTGTATTTTGTATTGTCACTACCATGGGGTGTGGGGTGTGTTTAGCATGGTGTAAGGCAAGCACATTAAAATTAACTAAGTGAAATGAATGTTTAAATTGTTCTATTGTTGCTGCTCCAGAAACGCAGAGGTTAGCAGTTCAGTGTTACTCACTGATTTCTCATGTGACAGCTCTTAAGTATGGCTTGGGGGATAACATTATAATGCCAGCAAATGCATTTCCTACCTCAAACTAAAATCTCAGTTCTCCTAACCTACATCCAGTCTGGAACAACACTGTGAGGTATATTAATTAGCCCACTTTTTCCCATAAAGAGGAATGCAATTCCAAATATCTTCATTCTCTGATAACTACCCTGTAGCCAGTGAAAGTTTATCTATCTCCCTTGTTGAGACTGAGTCATTGGCAAAAAAAAGTTTTAAATATCAAGTTCCAGAATGGGAGACAGACCTTCTTAGACTGAAGATTCAGAGGAAATGAGTAATTGAGCACAGAAAACCAAAAAGATAATGCAACGCCATTGAAAAGTAAACTGGATGGAAATGAGAAGAAAACACTCAGGTGCAAGCCTGATATTTTCTGGGCCTTTGGTAAGGAGCACAATAAAACATTACTGCCAATGCTTCAGTATGTAATTCCTGTTGTCTTTAAAACAGTGGCTTTAAGAGTACAAAGACATTTATGTCTTCAGCAAAATCCCATACCAAGTTACACTCGATGTAAAATACATTCGTACCCAACAATCAAATGGATTCTGTGAGGACAATAAGGTGCATCAATAAAGGCTGATGTTTTGCTTCCCACTGTTAAAGAGATGAAACAGACCTTTTCCACTCATTACTTTCAGGGTGTACCTAAACGCAACATGGATCTTGTGCCCAGCTACGAGTCCCCGACTAACTCACAGTATTAGACACAAAGACGACAGCCAACAGCGGGAACAAATATTTGCCCACTGTTATGCAGCAGCGCAACATTATATCCCCATCTTACATTCTGTCATTTGGCAGACGCCCTCATCCACAGCCATTTACAAAACACGGGTACAGAAGTGCATCGAATGCAGTCACAACACAAACAGTACGTACAGTGCAGGACAGAACTTATCTGAACACGTGTCAATCCATCTCAGATAAAGCTAATGATATAATGCCAAAGAGAAACAATTAGATTATGTAAAGAGCTCCCCAGAATCCCAAGAGTGAGTCTAACTCGTGTCATCTCTATGGCATTCTTCGGCCTAGCCCACAGTGCTAGGATTACACAGAGAAGGACATGTCAGCTGGCTCACACTGGGGGGGAAAAAAATCCTTCCCAGATATCAACTTACAAGGTTATGTAAGAGGGCCAAACCTCCATTAGACAAAGACAGAAATACAGAAATACAAAACACAGAGGGGAAAAAAAATGTTCACATATTTTTTTCCAATGAAAATGTGGAACAGAAAAAGCACCCAGGGTTTCAATACGGTACTGCCTGTGCATAGGAGGTTCACATGACGCAATCTTTTTAAAAGGGGAACAGGCATCCTCCGTTCTCATTATGGGGAGCTGTGGGGAAGGCCACCATCGGCAGCCCCCTCATCAGAGGACGCATTCATCACATCGCGTCCAAATGAACAACATCCAAAGTGGCGGGGTTACCAGACGCTGCTTCCCTACGCTTATAAACATGGAGCCAAGTCCAAGATAAAAATGTCAGAAGGGTTTAGCAATCCACAGATTATCACTCACGTTTGCAGCCTTTTACAACAATTAAAAGGCACCCGGGTGTACCCATCTTGTCATTACTTTGCTGTGCACAAATGCAATGGTAGATGGTGCGGATTATCTGGCGTGGATTAGAGTACATACTTGGCAAAGGATGGAAGCTTCCGAGTCCTGGCCCAGAGATACTCGTTCCCCTTTAGGAGCCAAAGGTATTAATAGGACCAGGAGATGGGGATCGATGTCTGCTATCTGACTCTGTGATTGAATAACGCCGGTCTTCATTAACCTGGTGACAGTACTACATCAGTATGCCTCCGGTTTACTCATAAAATAGCAGGCGGAGGGGTTAAAACTGCCCCCCCTCCCGCCCCCCAGGCCCCTTGTATGGAGATAGCTTACCAGCTGCCTGGGTGCTTTTCATGAGGTGAAACCATTCTAGAGAAAGAGGCAATGAAATGGAATTTGAAGGAATTAGATGAGGGCGACTGCCCAGCGCTGAAACAGAAATGATACGCCAGGTAATTTTATTATGAAACTGGAAATTGTGGGCTATTTATAGATGTTCCTCTCAAAGGGCATCCATGGACATAAATCTTTGCGCAATGCAGCTGAGGAGAGTCTGTTCTGTTCACATCACAAATAGCTTGCCGCAGAGCCCTGTTTGAACACACCAGTAAATCACCACAAGTCCCATGTATCAGACCCTTTACTCTTCTCTTCAGCTCAGTGACTGCTTTTTTAATGAAGCGATGGGAACAGTCTTTTTACTAATCAAGTAATTAGGTTCCAGATATTAACAACTGGGGCAGCATGCGGTGTCACAGACCACTGAATCTTAGACCCTTCCAGATGAGACACTGTTACAGCAGCCTCACCAAAGTGCTCCAGTAAGCATCCATCTTTAGAAATGAGTTACAGAATTTATACAGGTATGGGGCCAAATTTCAGGGCTACCTGGCTAAAGCTGTTTGCTAAGCAAATGTATTACGTAAGCTAAATGATGTAATTACAACTTCATTCCTTTTATTTATAAACCAAGTATTACTGAAGATGATAAAACTGCTATGTCTGTGAATTCCTATGGCCCCTGAAACAACCTGGCTATCAAACTGAATTGGCTGCCTATAAACCTGAATTGGCTGGCTACCAACATGAATTGGACCCGTTTTACAGCTCAGCACGACTGCTCTGTGTGACACCCCTCTGAGGTTTGTCTGGGTCTGCATGGAACTCTGCATACAAATAATCAAATATGCAAACTGTAAAACAATCAAACGTATAACAAGTGGCTCAGTGTGTGGCGAGGTGTTCGAGACCAGACACATCATTTGCCTGCAATCTCTGGGATTCAGCAGCAGCAGAACAAACTGGCTTCATTCTGTGAGGAATAGGAGCGGACAGGTCAGTCAGTGTTTCCTCATCTCACGACTCTCAGACACCCTGAGATCTGTCAGACACCTGTAAGTTGCTTGTACGTCGTCAGTGGAGTGGCGCCAATTTGTGCCTTTTCCCCTGTGGTGCACTGTGGGGTGAAAAATAGTGTGAAAAGTAGCTAATGGCCGCAGGTAGGTGTATTGGACGATCGTATTTATCTTGCTTCAGTGTTGCCGCAGTGAGAGAAGTTTGATATACAGTCGGCAGTTCCAAAAAACAGGGCTGCATAAAAAGGAAAACACAGTAAGTATGTATAAGGACTGCCATGTGGGTAGGTCACAGCCCCTGATGTAAATTTAAAAGTAATGAAAATGCTCTTAGAAATACAGATTACATTGAAATACAGAAATACCTTGACCTCCTGAGACACCTGTTGCATATAATGAATTCTGACTGCGGAGCTGCATATCAGCTCAAACCCAGTGCATGTCCTAATTCTGAGCTGTCATTACCAGTTTCTGCAAAACCAGCGAGAAGCGAACAATAGCGGTGAGTCCTAGGCAGACGCTGCTTCGTGTTGTTCAGGCTCTGACAGTTCATTATGTGGAGTGAGACCCTGTTTCTGAATTTCCAAACATGGCCAGAATGCGCATTTCAAAAACATCCGCTTTTCCCCCCCCTCTTACTGAAAACCAGCTGAAATAAAGGCATGCAGCTTAAACATGACATCATCAGGTCCCTTGTCTGCTGTTTGTGTCTCAGATTCTTTGGTCTGACCTCCTTTGTGAACAACAAACATAGGCAGCCCGCACTTATTTTTGGGTACCGTTAATCGCTTTTTATCTCTCCTTCATTCTTAAAGGTCACTCATCCAATAGAGCAGACGATTTTATGACAGTAATGACAGCTTAATGAGAAGCGCTCGATGCTAATGACCCGGAGCGTGCAAATCATCATGCCAGCTGAAGACGGACCAAATATATCCAAGTGGGCATTTACTCAAGGCAGGATAATTGTTCTTCAGAAAACATTCATTCTTCCGTCGTGTCTTCGTCAGTGAGGTTTTGACAAAATCCAGTCGTTCTGTCATCCCTCTACAATACCTTCCAGAGGGATAACACGGGCTGCACTCCAGTGAAAGCTTGAGGTAAGCGAACCAACGAAAGCTTCCAATCTAAGTCAAAGATAATGAGAACAAGATGGAGCGTACGCCAAGAGGCATTAATGATGACTCTAACAGCAACCTATGTAATCGCTATCAAATTACCATGCCTGGAGACTGGAGACAATGAAATGGCATTTGGATCAAAATGAAGATTAATGGACCGCTTAACATTTTCAAATCAATGAGTGATTAACACTCAGATTGAGTTTGAGTGTGACAGTGAGAATTTGTTTCAGTTTATCAAATTTATTAATGATGCTGCCACCTGACATTTCACAAAAATTGCCCATATATTGTTTCATTTGGCCATAATGCTCTGTGAGGAAACAGTTGTATTGTTCAGAGTTAAGACAGTGTTATCCCAGGTAACAAATCACATTTTACCCAACAGAATCGTGGGTTGATCATCATTCATATTAATGCACTGTGTCTGTAGATGGTGTATGAAGAAAAAAAATACTAATAAGCAAAGCCACATGAGACTCCGTATTAATAACCAAAGCCGCACGAGACTCTCAAGCATAATGAAATCATGTTAACCTGCCCACATCTTGCCACATAATGTATATGCAGGCAGGCATATGACAACAGAAGCTCCAAGCCACAGAACTGTAATCTCATATGCAAAATGGAGGTTCCGCAAAACCACTTGTAAGTAATCCTTGTTGGAGGTGACACACCCTGACCATGTCATAGAACTATTAAACCTAAACCCGACTGGAAATATTTACAGATTTTAGTGACATTATTATTTTGCAGAATTACATGCAAGCTACCCTGTGGCTGTGGGAGTGGATTACGTAATGATTGCTGAAAAATTTGCAAACAGTATTCTCATTTGTATTTTGTAAAATGTACTCTGATGAAGCTCACAGACATATATACTACAGAAAGAGAACCTATTCTGTTTAAAAGCCGAAAAAAGGTCCTGCTCCAAAATGATAGTCAAATTTTCTCCCATTATTGGGCGAGTTCTTCCCATAAAGTTTTTAAACAGTGAGATGGCTCTAAAAAGGGTTTCGTATGAAATCGTTACAGGGGCTACTGGACTGAAAGCTCAAGGCACATTTTAATTTTAATGAAAGTGACACCTTGTGAAAACAGGTATCTCAGAGTCAGATGGGTACATTTGTCTCGATGTAATTTCTAGGCTTTTGTAGAGGACAAAATTTCATTTATAAAGAAAAAAGCACAAGTCCAATATGTCAAAAGCACTATAGCTGAATCACAGATGGTAGGAAAGATCACATTAATGAAATAAATCGAGAGAGAGAGAAAGGGAGACAGAGAATGAGGGGAAACGCAGTTTGGAATAACTGGAGGAAATCATTTTCATGAACTTAATGAATAACTATTTTTAACTTCTGACTCACCATCATGACAAGGCTGTGATAGGACTCAGTTTTATTTCTCTTTAAATCCTAAGAGCCTTTTTTCTGGAGCTCATCCTTGCGTGGCTATTTTCCACTGGCTGACATCCTGACCTTTAGATTCGACCAGGCAAAACCAGCACTTAGCACTCTGAAAGCTCAGCAACAATGGCCCTCAACCATAAAGCTTCTCACACAGCAGGGTGCAAGGATTAACCGTATATGTACTCATACGCTTCAACTTGCGTCAAGGCTCTCCGAATTTGAAACACATCGCTTTGCACACGTAACAAGAAGCTATTCAAAATGCATGCAAAGCCAGGCTGCGTGGCGTGCGGCCCTTGTGCACTTCCACGCTCAGCGTCACCTCTCACCTCATTGAAGCGCGTGACCAGGTCCTCCACGGTGTTGCGGTTGCCACTCTGGGAGGACATGGCAGGGGCGGACAGGGAGGCCTTCAGGTGCGGGTGGCGCTTGGTGCACTCCGGGGTGCCCAGGTCGCGGGTGAGGAAGCAGAGGTAGTCGAGGGGAAAGACACGGCGGTACAGCTGCTGCTCCTGCTCCGTCAAGATGCTGGCGATCTCCTCCGGGAACTGGATGAGGTGCTGCAGGTCCGCCAGCTCCTTGCTGATGCCCGTCACGGTGACGGGCAGGGTGGGGGACGAGGCCATCGCGCCACACAGCTGGCGCTCTGTGAGTAAACAGAGAAAATGGCGGAGTCGTGTTAGCGGAGCTGGGGTTGAGTCAAGCAGTTGCGAGTACCAGGTAGGGCTGATTTGAGTACCACACCAGGCAGATTTGAATACCAGCTCAGGCTGATTCGGTACCGAGTCAGGCTAATTCAAGTACCAATTCAGGCCGATTTGAGCACTAAACCAGGCTGACTTCAGCACCAAGTTAGGTTGATTTGAGCACCAAGTCAAGCCGAGTTCAGCTTTGGAGGCTTGAGATTTCAGAGAAAGGAGTGGGAATTCTAAAAGTAGTTAACCATAGCACCAGTGTCAGTAGCGGAGGACTGGTCACACTTGTGTTTGAACTCCTCCTGTCCAAACAACTGCAGTGTTTACGTGTCCTGATCGCAGAGGTTGTCCCTTGGGTCACATGAGGGGAACATGCCATGTAGGAGCTGCGCTGTTTCGCTGGTCTGGTGAGCAACGGACAGACGCAATAAATACAGTGAGTTATGTTGGACGCTAATCTGGACATCGTCAGCCAACAAACTAGACACTCGGATGTTCCGAGCCCCCCTGCGGATGTGCTGGAGGGAGTCATGGTTACTAATATACCCTGCAAAAAAAAATATATATAATGACATAGGGATTTGTATTGGATGATTTATGTTTCCTCTACCAACCATTACAGCTGGGAATATAATGTGTGAGCAAGGAACGACACAGAACTCTTTACATCATTTACAGCCTACATGATTGTTGTAAACTGATTAATTCCTCCTTGAGCAACACTTGGTCAGTAGACTGTCATAAATTCAGGAAATTTAAACTGAATTGTGGGGCACTGTGCGACATTTATAGCGCTGGGCTTTGATGCCAATCCCAAGTGGAACACCGCTGTGGTACCCTTGGGCAAAGTCATTTACTTGGATTACCCCACTAAAGACCCATCTGGAGAAATGGTAACATTCATAGCATGGTACGTCAGTCCAATAAAGGCACCTACCAACTGAATAAATAAAAGAATAACTTTATCAAATATTATCCAACACTACACAAACATCCTCTAGGTGACCAGATTGAGCCGTGCCTAAAAGTGGTAAAAGTCATTATCAATGATTCCAGATAGGGCGTCTAAATAGATGACATCACCAGACACACTAGACAAACAATCTGAGATATTTCTCTGTGGTTCAGACAAATACGTGTCATGTCTCAGAAAGAAAGTCTCCAGAGCAAATCTACACTCTTGACAGAAGCAGCAGGTTCCCCAGAACCTTCACAGTTTCCTGATATGTGATGATAGGATGACTTGTATGAAATGATCTGTCAGAGTATCTTAGATGTATCCTGCAGCTCAGGATAAAAACGTAACAATATGGCAGCACTGTAACGCTAAGTTGTGACGTTACCCGAGCCTCCCCCAGTTCCACTGTAATCCAGTGCTGTAAAGTTCTCCATCTTTATTTGCAACTATGGACATTTAGAAGGAGATTTAATGTGTAAACATCACAACATGTCTGTATATTCTGCGAGGTCCAGATGAAGGTAAGAACAGCTCCAATTTCTCAGAATTTCCCAGTGTCACCTAATCCTTAATTAATTGCCTAGATTCAGGAAGTGCCACTTGAAGAATTAGCATTAATTATCCAAGGATGATCAGACTTATCCTCAGGTTGTCCCCACTCTCCCAGGAAAACAAATCAATGCAAAATAAGTTCATCAACACTGCTGACCATTAAGAACCAGAGGTGCGGAGTCCACCCATCTGACCTTTCGCTTAAAAACAAAATAGTATCCACAACTTTGTCCGTCAAAAATGGACAAGCTTAAGCATAAGACACAGTCAGGCTGACACACTGAATCAAGTATATATTGATTGTTTTTCTATAATTTTATCTGGGATATTCTAGTATCTCTAATCTCTAGTATTCGAGATTCTAGTAATATGAAACTTGAGGATCCATGTTTACAATGAGGTGAATCCAACCCCAGCATAAGACCCTGAAATTACTGTGGAATTATTGGTTTCCTCCTTTACATTAAGTCACTGGCATTTAGCAGTGGCTCTTATCCAGAGCGGCTTACATAGGTTACAGTTTTTTACGTTACCCATTTATACATCTGGATATTTACTGAGGCAATTCTGGGTTAAGTACCTTGCCCAAGGGTACAGCTGCAGTGCTCTAGCAGGGAATCGAACCTGCAACCTTTCAGTTACAAGCCCTGATCCTTTCCACTGTGCTGCACAGCCACTCTTTACAGGGGACTAGGGCCTTTGTAAAGATTTCAATAGCTTTGTAAAAAAAAAAAAAAAAAATCAAACGACGAAAAGCTAAACTAAATTATATTTTCATTAGAAAACTCGACCTCTCTTTATTATGTGCTGCCAACAGATGGTCTGAAAGCTTCTATGTTATTATGTGGCACCTTTTGATGTCAAATAAATGGGCTAAAAAATAATAAGCAATTCATTATGTACCATTATGCCCAAAAATAGGATTCCATCTGATCTTTATTTATTTCCTACTCAAAATGCATGAAACAGAAGAGAAGAGGGTTTTGCACGATTTTATTTTCATTGCTAATTTCACCGAAAATCCTGCCTCCCCCATTAAGGAACCTGTGTGACCACACTTCCTCTAGGGCATCACAGTGCCTCCTCAGACACACTTCCTCTCTCAAAGGGCTCATTGCCGACCCCAGATATGCAGCAGCACAATCAAGGATTTTTTACATGAAACTGAGATTAAGATGAAAGTGTGTGTGTGTGTGTGTGTGTGTGTGTGTGTGTGTGTGGGGGGGGGGATTCTGGCCTTGTGACTCGCTGGATTGACTGCTTGTCAATGGACCCCTGTCACCACATTCAAGCTGCTGTTTTGGTCTGGCTGGAGCCTCGGTAAAAACAAGTGTCACAACTGTGACCCCTGTGGTCACTCTCCTAATTCTCAATGAAGTGGGGGGGCTCCGTTGTTTGGAGGTGTGGATTAAGGAGCTGCTGACGCCAAAGTCAGGGTCAGCGCAGGAGCAATGTTTTCCCTCACCGGCACACAATGTAAAACAGCAGGGCATTCAACAGCCATGCAGCATGCTGTGAATCAGTTTTCTATTTCTGCTCAGCAGAGAACCTTGAGCATGTGTAAGTGTGTACGTGTGTGTGTGGTGTGTATGTGTGTGCGTGTGTGTGTGTACGTGTGTGCATGTGTGTGTGTACGTGTGTGCATGTGTGTGTGGTGTGTCTGTGACCGCAACTGAAAGTGATTAGAGATCTCTAGGGGAAATGTCAACAACGCCAATGTTCTAAAAATGTCTAATATTAATGTATATTATTATGGAAATGCCGATTTGCCAATGCCAAATTATTCACTGGACATTTAGAAGCAATGAAAATCAGCTGCACCAAGACATCCTGTCTCATTAAATTATTTACATGTACTCTTGAAAAGACCTTAAAAGATCCCGTAGCATCCAAATCAGTATCAACATTTACATTTCACTCTGATTGAAATATGCATAATTCAAGTAAATTACAAGTCTATCAGGTTATGCAAGACACTTGATGTGTAAAAATAAACAGTGACCCACAACTCATTGAGAACTAAAGAGTTCTAAATAGAGGTAACAACAAATCAGAGACTAATAATATGACCTCAGAATTTGATAGCCTTGGTGTTTTCTTGGACCTCATTTTATAAATGAATCTTTTTCATTTCGCTGAATCTTTTTCAAAAGCATTACAGACCCATCTAATAATCCTGTACCAAATCCAATAATGTTAACCGAAATGCAATGCTAAACCCGACCATCCTTTTTCATCCAATCCTTTAAAAACCCCAACCCACATGTTGCGCTGTGGTTGTACCAGTGAGAAACCGAGAAAGGTACTTCGCCTTAATCATTCTTGTAAAGAAAGCTATGTAAATAGGGTTACAGACTGTTTCCAGGGAGAATAAAAAAGGCTGCGCCTTCTTCCCCTCAACCTGGACAATACCCTGGAGTGTCTGCTACAGAAACACACAATCCAATTTAAATGATACCCAAAGCCACACAAACGGGGGGAAAGCAAAAGTGCGCACTTACTGATCAGCCGGTCCGTCCTTTCAGAGTGTTTCATGGGGGGAAAGCGCGGAGGAGTGGGTATCCGGGCTTCCAGGCGACAGCAGAGAGGTGCACTTGTTCACAGTTAACAGCCAGGCGGCGGCAGCTGCCGAGCTCTGTGCTCTCTGGAGCTGACGCGCTGCATAACTGACGGCCGTGCGCGAGCGGCGCACACAGCCACTTTCCTCCCGCGCTGCCGCGAGGTCGGGTTACCCGCAGATAAAAGCGAAAAGAGACACAGCGCCGCTCTGGAGAGGAAATCAGGCGTCCGAGCATTCCCTCCCGGCCTTTTAAGGCCCAGGCGGGAGTTCGCAGCGAGCAAATGTTGAAAGGGACGGGCCGGCGGACTAATGAGCGCGGGGTTGTTACCGTGCGGGCAGGTTTGCAAATGACCTTTTCTGCACGGCGCCTGCAAGCGAGGAACACCTCCCTTCACCAGCATTACCAGTATTTGTGTTATGAGGCATTCTGTACACGGGTGAACATCGCTGAACTGTTAATTGGTGCATGTGGTCTTATGCCTGCGAATAATAACACCGAAAGAAGAGAAACGGTTAAAGACGTTACAAAGTGAAAATGTGTAATACTTGGCCAGAAAATTCTAAATGCATTTCTTACCTTGAATGCACTTTGTTTTGGATTTCATATTCAACAGAGGTTAAATGACTCTTTTACACCTTTACACCTTCATGAGAAACAGTGAAAAACATGCTCCAAACTGCAACAATGAACACGTGAAGTCTCAGGGTAAATATGGGGCCAGAAACATTCATCTCCTATCCGAATAAGTTTGACTCAACTGGGTACAGCCTCAATGAAAATTTAATAATGTTCCGCCTGCACAATATCTACCATCCATAGAGTCTGTGTTAGGAGGAATCCGACAAACATTACTTCATTGCTCGCTCTGAAGACCTGCCTTGTAATAGAATGAGGAAATGGTGAATACAGTGCACAATTCATTCCCATCACATAAACCCCCCCAATCCGGCACTCCACCAAAAAAAAAAACCTACAGGATCTTTACAACATGACTAAGCAAAGACAAAAACAACGCTATTGTCTGCCAGCACATGCTCTTTCTCAAGACAAGCCACAAGTTGTCTGACAGTATTTTAGGAGTACCCTTGGCTGTTGCCAAAAGGCAACATAAACATTAATAGCGTCCTGAGCCTGCGCAGTGCCGAGACCCATAACAGTAAGTCTCACTGTTTGACATATTCCCAGAAAACAAATTTGTTAAATGATTGCCATTCTTTCTCTGCCAGCTCGGCAAACATTTCGGTCCCGAAACGGTACGTGCAGCACGCAGACTTCACCTTGACCCTGCCATCTGTGTCGTCTCCATTTAACCTACCAGTATTTAGCTTTGTAGCACCTTCTCTTTACACAATAGCAGGTACCAGTCCTTTTACTCTAAAGCCTCCTCATCTCTGTGCTTTTTCCACCAACAACAGCAACCGTTTGAGTACCTGATGCTGGAGCTGTTGTAATTTCCCGACCCCTACCCCCTAAGTACCCATGCGTCTGGACAACACATTTTTCCCACCGAAAACAAATAAGCAGCGTCAATACGCTTTTATTGAGGCCTGGAGGATGCACTTTTGGTAACCACTGGCAACCAACTGGTGCTTGCATCTGCTCCTCAGTCACACTGCATTGACCTACGCTTCAAATCCTCCTCTCTTGCTAAACCAGACTGAGAGTTCATCTTTTGTGCCAGTCTGCCACTCACCCCAAGGTGACATTTGAACTCTTGGCTAATATCACTCCTGTTGTAAGTCCACTTTACTAAATAAATCACTTCATTGTTTTAGATAAGGATTTAGTATTTAGTAAAACAAAAAGAAAAGATACTGATATTACACTATCACAACTGTGGCTGTCTAAGTGTCGGTTGTTGCTACATCCTTGCAACGATGCATTTGGTATGAAAACAAAAGCAGTATCAGATGCTCTTGATTAGTTCGTGGGTGTGCAGGTGTGTGTGTGTGTGTGTGTGTGTGTGTGTGTGTGTGTGGGATAGGGGGGCACAAGTGGCATAAAACACAAAAAGCCCATCTCTGGGATGGAAGTGACCCGATCCACAGAGGATTAATGCATGTCTTTGATGCACCAAGGATGAGAAAACATCTTAGTGATGTCCTCTTTGTACAGTAGTGTCCCCTTCGACTTCAAAGACAGCCATACCATAAGCATACGCCTACACTATATATACAAGATTTGAGCCATGTTTTATAGACTTCAAGGAGACACTTGTGTTGAGTATGTGCCCTAGTCCTGGATTACAGCTGGCAGTGGTCTGTGAAATTACCTATCGGAGTCCGAAAGTAACCTGAAAAATAACATGGCGTGCATGTTAGGACCAGCCGTGTAAGAACACGAAACAGAACGGAGAAAGCAAAAACAACTCGAAACAGAACACAGTAAATTATTTAGGGCAGCTCACGCAGACGAGCATGTAACCTGAATTCTATCAGGGATGCAAAACCATCTGAGGTAGCGTGCATTTCTCAAAAGCAGTTCGTCTTCCGATATTTGAGCCGTAAACCGTTTTACCACCTGGCGTTGCACACCGATGCCTGTACGCTCAGCACACATAAGACCTCCATTAGACTTCCAGCCCTGAGAAGGCGGTGAGGAAGGGGCTCGGAGCACGCGGCTGCCCTCCCTTCCTTCTGGAATGAAGGAATGCTCCTCACCTCTGACTTCTGCTAATATTTGGGTTTTGGGGACGGCTGGGTCAGTGAGTCACTTTGTCAACTCGCACTGCAGACGCCGCGTCACCTGGCCCCGGCCCAAATTACTTTTAATAGACACCGGGATTGTTTTACGCCCGGCGTATTGTCATGCTAAATGGTGCAGAGGGGGCGGCAAGGTCGCGCCTGAGAAATCAACCACTGAAACTTTCACATCCAGAATCCAATTAGTGGCACGATAAACAAGCAGTGAGCACTTGCGCTCATCAAAGGACAAGTGCCATCTTTGAAGTGCATATCTCGTTTGAATTTCCTTGTGCCTTAAAATGCCGGGCGAGGGGCAAGACAGGGCCACAGTTATAACGAATAGCATTAGAAGGCAGCAGAGATGGGCTCTCTAGGTCAATAAATTTCTCAAGTTCTTATGTAGGCCTACCACCTTGATCTTCAAAGGGCTAATCAGACCTTATGTCTGTGTGTGACATGGGCACTGAATGAAGCTTATTCCGGAAGTACATGAGAACATTAAAAAAAAACAGTAAAAACAGCTTCCAATGTGCTGTTCACACAGGAGGTGCAAAACAAGTTGATAACCATACAAAAAATATTGTATGACACCAAGACTGTCTTCACACTTTACATCAAAAGTTCTGTGATGTAAATAACGACTGGAATGACTGGACCGGGAAGGAATGCAGAACGCACATGTTCAAAACAGTCTCGGCCCATACTATGGAAAAGGAATTTATGAAAAGGAATTTACCACAATGAAACTGTGTTTTTGCAAAGACAATTTCACATATTTTTCTGCCTATTCATCAGGGTCTAACTACCCACAGTGAAGCTGATGATGGAGGAGTAATACTGAATATGAATATATCTAGTCGTATTATTAGACAAATCCATGGAGATAAAACACAGACAACAGTCACAGAGTGCATTCTTTGGTATTCCTTACTGATATCTCTGTTTTCAACATTTCTTCACACATAGCCCCTCCATAACACTTCAGTGAATGAGTGAACATGGTTTAGTTCAGTTTAAAAGGAGAAAAAGGTGTATAAAAACCAAATAAATAGACTGGTCTTCCTGTGGCAGAAACCAGCAGCTGTTATTTTATGCCAACCAATGGATGCCTTTGATGAAGGATCAGCAGTAATTCAATGAAATGCTAACAAACATGACTGTCACACTTATGAATAAAAGACAAATGTGACCACTGCCCTGAAAGAGGGAGAGGCGGGCGGGGAGGAGATGAAAACCACAAGCCTCGTCTTCTCACAGAAACCACAATGGGAACTGCACTGGACATGTGGGAAAATGGCATCGGAAGCCACTGGGGACAAGAAACTTTGATGAGAACCTATCACAAACCACTGCTTAACTGCAGTATCCATATTAGAACTGACCACAGTTAGAAATACCAAGCCTGCCTGGAAGAAGAACTGCCTTGACCTTCCAGTCTGTAAAATATAAAGCCCACACAGGTAGACATATGTTATCATCGTCAATCATGACATATCCTGAGGGGAGAAACATTTTAAAAAACAGGACCTATTACAGACAGAGAGAGATTGTTATCCGCATCAACTGCAAAACATTGGAAAAAATATTTTCAAATTGTAAGGAATTGTATGAAATACAGTTTATCCAAGTGACCCTTCGGGCAGAAGTAAACTTTTGAGATTACATCGTGTAAATTTCTAGTTTCACTGGAAAGTCAAATGCCATGTTAAAAATGCAGTTAGATTCACCCTTCAGGACTGCAGACCCTTCCCCAACCATAATTGTGCTTTCACTCATTAATGCCTCTGGTCAGAAAAGTGGTTTCTCGTGGAAAAAGCTATTTATATTGTAAAATATGGGGTCCATTTTCAAAATAGCCCTACAGGCTACAAAAAGTAGAAGACAAACTATCATACGATTGTGCTTCTATGTGGTCGGAATATTCTCCAAAGTAGTTTGGCTCAAAAAAGACTTATTCTGATACTTAATGGAGCTGGGCATAATTTGATCCCTTCAGCCAAGTAATTCTCTGTTCATTGCCAGTCTTGATTGCTGATGTTGTCTGACAAAAAGTGCCTTTATCTCTGTGCTTATTATCAACATTACAGGGCTCGCCACCAGCAGCTGATTTTTGCTGTGCTGAAATACTAAAACTGCATTCTGCTGAAGTAAATAGTGTTTTCTCTACCCCACCCACATCGGCATGTTACCTTTTCCCTGCTACATACCATACTAAGGCAAAATCCATTATTATTTGAGACCCAGCCCATGCACCTGCCCTAAATTCCCTTACTGGAATGCAATTTTAGTAGGAACTGTCGCAGCCAAACTTTGGTTAGGTAGCCCTGTCATACCTGCGTGTGAAACTCGCTAAACTGTAAGAAATGAGTGTCTGTTTGCACAGCAGCTAACAGCAAACAGCTGAGTCAACAAGTTGACATAATCCACTGCTTCTCAGACACAACACCAGACCAAACAAATGTCTCAGAAGAACTACAAAAAAAAAAAAAAAAACCCGGACAGAAACCAAGAAGACGAATATTAAGAAGACTGCAAAAAATTACTAGGTAAATATTAAACAGACATGACTTTAGTGATTTGGTATTGCCACAGTGAGGAGGCACTGTAAGAGATGAAGCCATGCTTCACAAGAGGACAGTCGTGACGCGGCCCACCTTTGAGTATGGCCCTGCCCGTGGAGCCCACGGCGACGCTGGGAAGTCCGCTGCGGGCCCCGAGGGACGCTGTCGCCTCCAGGAGTGCCCCGCTGACGAGTGCTGAGACGGCGGTTCTCTGCGAGGAGGCACGGTAGCTAGGCAACGCGGTGCAGGCGCATGGCCACGCGTCCCGGCAACGCGGTGTGCTGCCTCCCGGTGAGGCAGCGGCGGTGGCGGCAGCGGCCAGGAGCTTCCTGGAGGGATGGAGCAGGGCCTCTTCAACCCTCAGCGCATGGTGGACCTGCGCGCGCACACACACACACACAAAGCGTCCAGCCTGTCAGCCACTGTGATATACCAAACTCAAATCTCATCACAGCAAGCCACGGCTCACCAGAGTAAGCCCCAGGAAAGAGAGAATCACCAGGTCTCTGACCAAAGCTTTCTTTGTTACATACCACATTTCTGCTCTACAAAATAAATATCAGACACATCTGGGAAGAAGGGAAATAATTTTTTCAGTTCTAGACATGACACAGAATGACAGGGTAGGGACACCACTACACAGATTTCTCCAACCTTCTAATTAGATTAACTTTACTGTGAGTGTCTACCACACATACACTCCTGCTTTATCACTCTTTATTATTTTTTAATAATCTTTAATAATATCTTCATTATTTATCTAATTATTTAAGTAATAAATTACATGAACACTTTTATCTATAAGGGTTAGAGACAGTACTTCTTTTAAGAAAGCAAGTTCCCAGATTATCAAGACCCTAAAAGAAAAAATGTGTTACAGAACAAGTTGCAGAAAAAAAAGAAAATATTTTTTATCAATGAAGTGATTTTTCACTGAAAAATACTAATGGGGACTAATTACTAATTCATAGGGTCTAAAACACAATGTAGAATATAACATCTATGGTAAGCACACATGTACAGTAAATGGCCCAATGGCAGATGATTACTGCTAAGAAAAAAAAAAAAACAATTACAGAAATAGCACACAGCAGAGCAGCTGTTCACATGGTATTAGGGGCCTGAACTCTTGACACAGAAGTCAATCAACCTATATGGCATTAGGGCCCCAGCCAGGGTCAGTCAACCATCGACTTTCCAAAGATCCACTGGAAGAGACATCAAAGTCCTCTGCTGTGGTATGGTTTTTCTGGTTGCAGAAAAGTAGATTCCATGATATCAAAAGGGCAATGCTGGTCTTCAAAGGCATCAGCAGCAAGGTATCTTGCAACAAGAGTGGCCTAAGTGGACATATACAGACCAGACCAGACATATAGTTGACCAGACAAAAAGAGCTTGGCTCATGACGGGGTCTTTAATGACTACTGGCAATGCTTGAATCAGAATGGCTGCATAAAGCTACACCCAAAATATGGAACCTCCTTTTCAACCCAGTCCAATGCTGTGTCACCAGCTCTACAAGCAAACTGGCTTCCTCTGGCATTCTGCTAACCACCACCAGCAGGTTCATCTCTGCTTAGCTTTCCTTGCTTTCTCAGACCTTACAGAGGCTGTGTACAGCTGCCAGAAGGATTCAGCCAATTAAAACATTTTAAAAATCAGGTGTTACAAAACATTCAAGCCTTGATTGAAGATATGCTGGTAAGCATCCTTGAATTCTTGAATAAGTCTCTTTAATTACTTGCTATACAAGTAGTGAAAATAAACAGATTTAGAGGCATGCCAGGGATTAAGCTTTTTATTACCAAGCAGAAATTGTTTCAAACTGCAAAAACATTAAAATAACATTCTAAAATACAGTACTCCCAAGGGATGAAAATCATGTTTAATATAGCAATTGGATGCATCTCTAGTTCCAAAAACTTCAGGGATGTTGTCCTGGTTTAACATGTGCCCATGCACCACTTTTTGTCAGTTTTGTTTTGTTCTTAACTTGGAATCCACATTGTGTGTCCTTGGCTATAAATACATTGAACACCCATTTGTTATTACTGACAGTGATATATAAAGCTTCTGTACCAAAGTCTGGTTACTCTGCCTGCAACCATTTTTCCAATATCTATATTTTTCCAAACCTTTGGGCAATCATTTCATGGTCAGTTTCTCAGCATCCAGCTCACCATCAACTATTCATTTATTTGGAAAGCTTACTAACAGGTATAATGCTGCCAGAAACTCACTGTACCACAGATGCAAGGCAGCTGGTGAGAAGAATATACCATCAGTACATTAAAGTAGAGGGAAATTCCTGGGTCTGGATTATTCTTTAACAGTCACAGGAGCAGACACAGAGAGGCCCTGAACCACTTATGTCTTCAAGCTCGACCTTTCTAACAGACCTTTCCTAAACAGGACTCAAAAATCCTAGGCCTAAAATCCAGGTCGCGCAACCCAGCATAAGGATGGGTCACGCTGGGAAGACTCCCTTGTGGCACACCTGGTCTTACAGATTACTACCACAGAGAGATTCAAGGTTAGGACATAAACATTAATCACAGTTAGACAAAGAAAAGGTCTACTATTTCCCTAAACTAGCCAGGTTGTTAACTGAATTCCGTGACCGGGAGGCACCACATGATTGAGCAGAATTTTCTTGACTCCGAACTGCTACTAACATTGTGTGATTTCTCAAAGCTGAAAGTTTAAATCAATGCACAAACTGGTGCACAGACAGTATTTGTGGGAATCTTTGGATGAACCCATTGCTTCGCTGTGTTGTCATGTACCACTGCTAAAAATGTGGGCCTACATTTTACAAGAAATGATAGGGGGCCAAATATATGGAATGGTCTGAGAAGGCTGACAATCAATCCTTACAGAAACTACATCATACTTTTTTCATACAATGAGAAAAGAATAGCTCTTAAAACTAAACTACCAACAGTGCATTAAAACAAAGTTCAAATGAACCATGAGCCATAAGTGTGAATGAATCCTTTTCACACTGAAACATGCTTATTGTCATTGTTTGGCCAGCTCATCAAAGCTTCACAGCTTTTCAAAATCAAAACTTAATAATACTGTTTAGTTCATTTTGAGTCTATTTTTTTCTTAATCAACTATTATGTATCAAAGCTTCACCTTATTAAATGCATGATTCTGAAAACAGGTATTAATTCTCTGGCACATATTGGAGTCTGTGAAATCCAGAAATCCACAGCACAATCCAGGATCACACATTTCACAGGAAAATGTAGAACTCTTAATGTTATGTTATTCAGCCGGTTAGACTTTCAAATGTATTAACCGATCCCGTTTTCAAATTCAACAATTGTAGTAACATAAAATTGGAGAAATAAAATTATATTCACATCTGTGAGGAGTGAAATTAAGCAAAATAAATTCTGGTACTAGTAAAGCTTAGAAACTAAGCTAAATAAGTACTAGTACACCTAAAAACAAAGAGTTTGACACCTGAGAGGACAAATTTCACACACTGCTGTCACATGAAAAGGACGACTGCTCAGCACGCAAGTAACTGTGGCCTCCCTAATCTCCCCAGCAACATCTGAAAGCTATTTCAAGAGAGAGCAAAATAAAAAGAGAGAACAAAGAGAGAAAAAGCTTTTTATGGGTCAACTTGTCCTCGTGTACAGTAACCCAAACCACTTCTTTCTTTCCCACCTTGAACAGCAGAATCCCACTCGACACTGCAATTACTCTGCTCTTGCTGACCCCAGATGATGTTCAGCCCGACACCGGTTCAAGCCTTGGAAGCCCGTGTCCACCGTCACAGCAGGTTTTCTGTGATTCTTCACCCATGCCAAACACCACTGTGCATGTGTTGTGAGAATTAAAACACCCACATCCTCTACTTACATCCCTTAGCACTCATTTCTCCAATTGAAAAAATATGGCAGTGTAGCATAGTGGTTAAGGAGCAGGACTCGTAACCGAAAGGTTGCCGGTTCAATCCCCGCTGGGACACTGCTGCTGTACCCTTGGGCAAGGTACGTAACCCAGAATTGCCTCAGTAAATATCCAGCTGTATAAATGGATAACATTGTAAAGAACTGTAACCTATGTTACAGTTACGCTAAAAGCGTCTGCCAAATGAATAAATGTAACTGTAAAAATGACCTCTTAAAATTATTAAAGGGACAGCACAGGTGCAGCTGAAATAATCACACAAATATTGGACTAAAAAGAAATGGCAGCAAACCAATGGAGTTTGAGAGGGCTCGTCTGTCTAACTGAGCTAACTGTCACCCACAGACAGAAAACAGATAATTGTTCTGTCACAATTAAACTCCAAATGTCTTTTTAATAATGAAGTCTAATTGCATAAGGGATATATGAATCAGTTATCTCATGCAACCCAGAGCATTACAGCTACTGATACATAGTCTTATCAGGAAATAAACTCCATACATCCAATTGATAACAAATTTACAAGTGACATTGGCTTTGTTTTTTGTCTTTTGTAAAACAAAAAACAAGAGAGAGAAACAAATCTGCATTCAAATTTAACACATTCCTCACAGCTAAATATCAGTGGGGAATATAGATAAGAGCTAGAGACAGAGTGACCAATCTAGAGGACTTGGTGTTTTATAACTATCACAGTACAAACAGCACCTCCTCCTCAAAGGGACCTAAAAGAAGATATCTTGATAGCTGAACAATATTCTTTCACAAGATAAACTGAAACGCACAACTCCTCTGCTCAGATTGTTGCTTGTATGTAAGTAAATTGTACGCTGAAAGATTAAAATCATCATTTTTTTTGCAGAGTAGCTAATTGTTTGTCTCGCTAAAATATTACTTTCAAAATGAAAAAAAAGATAAACTGAGCAATAGTAGTAGAAGTTGCAGATGTATCATGTCTCCAATTAGCAAAGGAAGAGCCCTCCACCTCGCCTGCCAGATGAGGTTTGCGTATTTGTAGCCTGAATTATGTAGATGATTGCCACAGCAACCGTGATAAAGGATTCTCAGTAAGCCTTCACACTGTATTGAGAGTACCTGGTGAAAATCACAGTTGCATTTTAGCCTCTGCGCTAGGGAATAAAGTGGTTTGCATGGAAATTAAAAGAACAATTCCAGGGACTGGGCTGACATTCAGTAGGCAGAGAAAAAGAAATCGCCAATTTGCTGGCTCAAGGTTCATAAACATACTTTGCCTCCTGCAAGACCTTCAAAAAATAGCCCTACAAATTAAAAAGTCCCACATCCTTCTTGGTCATCAAACTGACCCATCTGTTCATTTGGACAGTTAAGTGCTAGGTTTCCTGATCTTCCCTATGACATGAGGAGTCCAAAGACCACACAGGATTTGCACTGTAAGACACTACTCCTGCTTTCGACAGATCACCTGAAAATCAGGGGGCAGATAAATATAAATACTGCAACTTAAAATTGAACATATACCAAAAAACACATATTAAAATGTATTCAACCTGAAGATATTTTTAAGGCGACACATGTTTTAAGGGTGCAAGACAGTGTGTGACTTTCCTTTTTGCATCATGAGGTAAGCAGCTAGCTCACACCTTGTTGAGACCAGGAGACAAACCTTCATGTGCTTAACCAGCCATGGCCTCCTCTGAGAAAAAAAAAAAAATGAGAATGCCTTGTGGGGGCTCTGGTGCTAAAATGGACTACCTGAGTCTATAAGGCAATAACTGTAAATTTGGAACCAGTTTGAACTATGAGGAAATTTCTGTTATTCTACCACCTTCATCCATTTAGTTTCTCCCTGAAGCTCAATTTCAAAGTGCATATCTCTTTTGGTATCCTGTGCCACAGGTGTGGGGTGTCAATAAAACTATAAAGCTATTATTAACTACTACAAAACTATTTGATACAACCATAGAGCTTCTCTTTATCTGGTTGGGGACCACGCACGCTCATTGAACAGCCTGCATTAATCTCAACAAGCATTAACATCGACCTAAGAGCTCTGTAGTGTTTCTGACTGAAGCAACCATTTTTTTCCAAATAAGAGAGACAGAAAAAATGCTTAAAAAGGCTTGTGTGTTAATATGAAAGGCATCTCTTCCTTCCCTAATTTATCCTAGTAGAAACTCTATACAAAGTCTGTGAGAGCCCCCTCCTTTCTGTGGCACGTGTTCAGAGATAATTGCTCCTTTCATGGGATGGGTTTCCTGTTTTAAAAATGATCAAATTTAGTCTGTCGTTGTCAGATTTTAA
Source organism: Megalops cyprinoides (assembly GCF_013368585.1). NCBI lineage: Eukaryota > Metazoa > Chordata > Actinopteri > Elopiformes > Megalopidae > Megalops > Megalops cyprinoides. The sequence continues at coordinate 57,174,787 of NC_050583.1, forward strand.
ACTGCTCCCGAGGGACTAAAGCCGGACCCAACGGCACGTCTGAAAACACCCTTTCCTTGAGCCAACAGTTACAAAACCACAACCTTGTGTTCCCGTGGTCCCGTGAAAAACACATATGTACGTACAGCTAACAAATTAACTGCAGGGGCAGGTGACCAAAAACATCTGAAGACAGCCCTAGTGTTTGGCAGACTGCTCGGTCGCCAGACTGCTCCCTTCTATTGATTACATTTAAGCCGAGCTTTTATGGGGCTTAATCCAACTGCGATGAACCAGAGCAGGACAGGAGACAGACCGCGCAACCCATAAACAGACACTAATTTCACTGCACCGACAGTGCAGGGCGGGGGGGGGGACGGCCAGCGAATGCGAACTGTTATTGAAATCGAAGACAGGAGCAGCTCACCATGTCTGGCACCAAGGCACTCAATGTGCTTTTGGCCCCAGTTCCAGTAATCACAGGCAGGTCAATCCTATCAAGATTAAAGGGAACTTGAAAGCATAAAATGAGTGAGTGGACTTGGATCTGCAACACACTATCAGAGTCTGTGATCTTACAAGTCCACTTGTGAATAAATATACATTGTGTGTGTACACAGTATATATACTGTATATATAAAATATAGAGTAAGTATAAAATATACAGTATATACAATATATATACAGTACATATATATATATATATACACACACACAGTATATGCAGTTGATATAAATACAGTTAATGCAGAGTGAATAGACGGTACAAAATGAAGCAAAAATCGTAGAATGATACCATGCACTTGAATGACTACTTATGAGATTAATATCAACATCTCAGAAACATAATATTCTGCTACATGTTATGGATGGAAATATTTGCCCATCTATTAGGCTTTAAATGTCAACTACTGATGTATCAGTTCATTTCACTTATTTGTGTTTTGCTCATTGTTGGATGAAAGCAGCCACACAGCATGACTGTTGTCCTTTATTTACAGTTATGACAAGTCCATGGAGAATGAACACATTAAGGGCGGTACATAGGTTACGCAATGTGGACATGCTCATGGACACCGAAGAACAGTGACAGTGGAGACAGCCGCTGGGATGATGCTGGCCCCTTTGACAATCTCGCGCACTTCCCTAAACCTCGGGGGAAATACGGGTTTGCAGGAACCCCGGCTCTCTTGTGCTTTTGAAACTCAAGTTGCCTCGTTAGCGAGACGCGCCTGGGCTCAAGGACTGCAGACGCGCTGGAGTGCGGGGAATGCGCTGTTTGACATACATGCAGCAGCTGCCTACTGTGCCGCGCACACACAAATCACGTGTATACTGCCGTCGGGAGGAACAGCCAGAGAAGTCCCCAGCAACAGTTTCCAAACAGGTCACGCAAATGCCCACATAAACATAATTGAATGCATCTTTCCATACTGGTCCACACTACTTCCATGCTCTTTATTCTATGCCAATTACACTGGGAGGATTTCTGTTTCACATAGGCACAGTTCACAGCAACGTACATAGAAACGTCATGCAATTAGTCTGAATAACTACCCATATATGATTAAGACAACACAATCTGAAATGAAATGCAGGATGCTCCTGTATACAAATAGTCTACAGTGAATATTTTTAAAAATGTTCGAAAAGGTTAAAATACAGTACTTCACAGTAAATACACACACAAACATATATAAGATTAAACGATTAATCTGGTGGAAAAAAACCCTACAGCAGCCATTTTACAATAAAGCTGACCCTTCAAGCCTTGCTTCACAGATGTGGAGACAAACTGTCCTGTGCCCTAAAACACTGATTAAAAAGAAGCTGGATCAGTTGACTTTTCGCAAAAAATGAGTGTAATTTCTTTATTTTATGGTGTGTGCTGCTCTCCCACTCTGAGAGAAGAATTGTATAACTATCCTGTCAGACAAATTATACAACACCTGTCCACCCTGGAGCCAGTCAGCTGGAACAGTACGTGTGAACTCCGCGCCGGTGTATTAACAAATGACACAAAAGTATAATGGTCCGCCTCGCTGTCCGACAATGAACATTTCAACCATCTTTTCCCGGCACTAATTAAGGCGGGCAGCCCTTCACGCGGTGACTCAGTGCTGTACACTGCGGTTCTAGAAGTGACCTGCAGATCATTCTAGCATTCTGGGGCTCGGGTCTCAGGTCATGTGACCAAAACAGCACACAGCTGTCACAGCCACGCAATAATGAAGTGCTTGGCATATGAGCTGGGATGTTTTTGTGGCACAGTGGCACAAGCATGGTGGTCTAGTGTTTGGAGAGGGCACAGAGTTCAGCGCACTCATACAAGGGACTTAACTAATTTCAACAGGATTTTCTTCAGCACATGATAGTAATTCATCAGATGCAGGTGTCCTATTATCATACCCAGTTTCTCCATATAGTCCTTATAGCCTGCTGTACACTAAACACAGTTTGCAGGTTAACAGACCACACCACAGACACCATAGGCAGTCTGAGGGTTGTTGAGCCAAAAGGGAAGAATGTTTCGGGTTCTCTATTGAACATTACACTCTAATATACAGAGAATTATAATACTTATGATAGAATATAATATACAATTATAATAAGAAATATTACACTCCAATATGAAGAGAACAGGAAGCCTAATAAGACAAGAATAAGACAATGTGACCACTGTCCAAAAACACCATTGTATTCTCCTAAAGAACCTCATTAAACAAGCTTGCCACACACAAAATCCCACATCCCATGTGAATTAGGGATTACTGGAGGTTGCTATGACCAAACTGGTATGGATAGTGTAGAACTGGCATCTGCAGTTTAAGCCATTTAATACAGTGTAATATGTTCAACACAGATTAAAATTTACAGAGTACCGGATATGTAATCTGTCAGGAGTGCTTTAACATCTTCAATTATATCTAATTTGTCAGCAGTGTTTTAACAAATTGGTGATACTGTAAAATAATAGGCAAAAAACCAACAGCACATTAAAATGTTTCTCACATTCTCAAAGGAATCTGTACTTATTATATGGACAGAATGAGCCTGCCATTCTTATATCTCATGCACACCTCTCACATCTCCATGGAGAGAGAACACAGCCACAGCTTTTAAATCATTCCCTTGTCGTCAATACAAATGAGTTTTGGAGAGAAAGCAGTGATCTATATTTTGCATCACTGCAAAACTCTGGCTGTTTTTTGTTGTCCTTCATTTAGTTAAATAAAAAAAAGGGTTTCATTACTATGTTGAAAATCAAAAATATAGCTGTCAATACATTCTAAATATCGTCATAAAAGATTATTAATCCTAAATCCCAAACATTACCAATGCACTAGATCCCGCATTCCCACCTGTTGCCTAAGGTGGCCTGGTTCTGAAGTGGTTAAAAGTGCGTTACTTACTGTAGCTGGCTTGCGAGACTGAGAGGCCTGCTCACAGACCGCTGCCGTAAATTAGGTATTCAGTGAAGCAAAAAAGCGCCAATACACCAAGGTCATGATGCAGTCCTGCGTATGCACGCTGTGTTCCCTGATAAAAGCCAGGCCGACAGAGGGACTCACGCAGACTGATTACTCCTGAATGGCTACAGGACTACTAATGGGACCGCGCCCCCCCTGCGAGAGTTCCGGGGTCAGTGGCGGAGGCTCCAGCCACCCCCGCACGCCCCCACCCAGAACCCAGAAAAGACACTCAGGGAAGCTGCTCTGTAAAGAGGCTCCCACGGGTCTGCCCCCCAAGGTCTAGGGGCATGAAATATCGGCCCTCCCAGGATACATGCTCAAGACTAATGTTCCTAATTTCTTCACTCTCCAGCTATTCAGATCCTGTAAAGTATGGAAAAATCATGCGCTCATTCAGTCCACCTCGGACCACAACGTTACCGTGTTCTCAACTCATCAGTTATGAAAAAGGCTTACGTTATGGCTGGGATGCAGTATATTTCAGGAGGAGGGATTAAAATTAACATCAATCAAACACTTTCTTTCATAACCCCTAGGTGACCTTAGAATAAGAATACTCAAACCAAGGAGACGGTTTTCCACTGCAGGCTTTGCCAATGCACACAGCTGCTTAAGGTCTTATGTCTCTTAAGAGTAAAAACGAGCACTTTTTTTTAACTTGGCTTTTAATCTTTAGGGATCAATCATGCAGGCATGGTTGTATGCTGTAGTTTCAATGCAAGGTTTTGTGTAGTGGGTATGATTTCACAAAAAATTATTAACACACAAAACTCATGCATAAGTCAGTAAGTAAGTAGCAGGCAAATGTACACGCACCTCTAATTTTCTTGCCGCAATGTACATGAATAAGGACGTACATGCAGTCAGTTCTGTTTGTCAGAAAACTCTTGCTAAACGCTGGCTGGATACTCTTGCTTCACAAAGCGCACTTTCTTGCTTGCTTGGACGTCTGGGGTTTTTCACGTTTGACGAAATGTTTTGCATCCAAGCCAGCTTCGTTCTCTTATCCAGACAGGGCTGGCGCGAGCTTATCGAATATCAATTAATATTGTTTAGACAGGCTGATACCTGAATACTTCTCTTGCTCGAGACCTTATCCAAACAAAGCCGGGCATGAGAAAGGCTTTCCAAAGGAATCGAGAAAATGCACCCTTTATATCTCTTGAGAGGAATAACAATGCTATTATATCCTGTTATCAGCTGAAAAAGGTACTGGAAGAATTGTACCTCCTGTCTACAGAGGTATTTGGGAATATATGCAAAAGTCAAGTCAGCTGTCATGGATTACACTTTTGTACATGTAACAAGGACATTTCCCAATTTCATCTCTTCTTTTGAGTTTGTGTCTCACACAGCTTAAGATTGCTTAGTCTTCGGTCTTCCTTTTTCATGAATCAAGGCTCCATTGCTGTCATATTCCTACATGCAATACAATTCCCCTCTCTGTTACATAACCGTGTGCTGTGTCCATCCCCCTACAGTTACAGATAATAAAGACTCCTCCTAAAAATCACCACTCCACATTTTTTTAGTTCGCTCCCTAATCTCCATTCAACCTGACAGTGAAACATGCACCTTCGGCTACATTGCCAGCATGATGAAAAAACTCATTTCTATGCACAGAATGTTTAATAAGGTTTTTTTTTATTACATCAGTTCAGCACAGTTGATCCTCCTCCATTAGTAAGATTAGCCAAGGTTACAAGCAGATTGAACAGACACGCGTTCTTCTCCTGTGCATTTCAGAAAGCAGGAACCGACAGATGGTTAAAGTTAACTGTGGAGGGATTCTCTGATTTCATACTTTGGGGTGATGAGAGCACAACGCATTCAGCGTGGTGTTTTTGTTCGTCCGGCTCTTGCCCTGCACTGTAGCATTTCTGCAACCTCAGGAGGATTTTAGGGGATTTTCTGAGCGCACTCATAATGTCCCCTTGGCAGAGAGCTCCCTCGCAGGCACCTAGGGCGTAACCTCTGCATAAAAATCTCTCATTTCGTACGCATCCCGGCCTGGGAGCAAGGCTGTCTTTTGGTTGCACTAGCGCCTGGGATAAGAACGCCTATGGGTTTCAGCTGTTTCAGAGGTGAGAAAGGCCTCAAAGGGCTGCTGATATGTCTCGGATGTCTAGGGGAGAAACCAAACGCCGCGCCTCAGAGCCCTACTCAGCACTGGTTATGGTAACTGACGGCGGGGAGAGAGCGCCTGTCGGTCCAGCTGGTATTTATTCCCCGAACGGGTCTCGGCTGTCGCTCTGCTCGGCCGCGCATTAATCCCCAGTGAATGCGCAGCGACCTCATCGGGGTGTCTGCGGCCTTCCAGCCACCACAACACTGTCACTCACTGTCACACAGCACTGAAGAGCCGCGGTGCAGCGCGCTACGGCGGCGCCATTGTACGGCCCGCTCTGTAAAACAGAGGGACAACAGAGGGAAGCATTCCCACAATGCCGGAGGCCCGTCGGGGGATTCCAAATCGGTACTCCTCAGCCTTTCTTACTGCGATTCCTGACAATCTGGGTAGCCCTTTTTCCTCCCACCCAAAAGTAAATAAAGGCCTCAAAAAGGACCGCCACTATTTGGGTAATGTGGCTGAAATACAAAAATAAACAGCGAAGTTCGAAAGGCATGACATACACAAAGAAGCGTTACTACATTAGGTGCGCCGCACAGATAAACAAGCACAACATTAAACAAATATGTTTGATTAATACCAACAAACAACGATTCACCACTTAAGTTGCATAACTAAAACAGAAAGAAAGTCTGTCAAAATTGTGCCAATTAAATTTGGCCGTCATCAGAGGGAACACAAGCCAATGAATTGTCTTTATTGCTGTGCCAAACAAAGGCTCCCATTCTCAACCACGCATAAGACCAGGCTGTTGCTGTAATCTAAGGAGTATTTGTTACATGCAAATAATGGCATGAATTTGTGTTTAGATTAGATTAAGTGGCAGGCCGCATATACTTCAGCATCTTGTCATTCGCAATTGAGATGTTCATTTCGTCATTTCACTCTAACTCATATACACAGAATAACAAAAAAACTTGGGAAAACATAGTGAAAATCAAACTAAGAATCACAAACACTAAGAACCAGCCTTATGACTTGAAAAATCTGGCTACTAAACAGCTGAATATAGAACGCCCTGCACGCAATGACTGCCCTCCGATGACTCTTGATCAGCTTGCGACACACGAAGCCTTCTGAATGTATATCTGCATCATTTGCCGCAACTGCCATTTGAACAATGTTCTCATAAAAATGACAATACGGCAGTGAATCTGAGACTAGTCCGACAATCAAGTATGTTTTTTTTAAAGAAGGGACAAGAGAACTTGTTCTTCCTCTCAAACTTAGGTTTGTCTGAGGTAGAGTACATGTTACAGCAACAGCGCAGAAACTTCAGGTCTGCCCAGGGCAGGAGATAAAACGCTCTAGAGCTCCTTTCGCACACACCTTCTACGGGTTCTCTTCAGGTCTGACGACCGCAGCTCACTTGACAGCTTCCAGACGCTGCATTTCAGTACCCCTCCCAAATTCACGAAAAAACTGAACGCAGAACCTGTGCACATTCACCGGCGCATCGACAAACAAAACAGTGGATTTCATTCGCTCGGAAAAAACAAGTGAGTCATTTGTTCACCAATTTAAGCCCCCAAATCCCAAAAGCTTACAGAGAGGAAAGAATGGAGGAAATGGAGCCTGGTTTAAAACACTCCTGTAACAGCTCCTAATAATATAGCAGTAGCGGTCTGGAGCAGGGCTATCGGTGGAGTAGATTCCTACCTGTGTGGCAGCAGTGTCTCTCCAGCCCACATGCAGCACAGCAGAGGACAGCAGGGTAGAGCAGAGCACAGCTAGAGCGCAGGTTCACCGTTTTCCCCGGGACGGCCAGACGGAGGCTGCGGTTCTCAGACTGCCTCCCCAGCTGTAGGGAGGTGAACTCTGTGCCAGGTCATAATCCCCTGTTGAATTTCACATGGAGTCGTTTCACTTTCTCCCAGCGCTGGCTCTCCCCGGGTGTGTGTGCGCCTGCGTGTGTGTGTGTGTGTGTGTGTGTGTGTGTGTGTGTGTGTGTGTGTGTGTGTGTGTGTGTGTGTGTGTGTGTGTGTGTGTGTGAGTGAGTGAGAGCCCTGTATCTGCGTATGCATGTACATGTTTGTGTGCATGTGTGTTCACACTTGTGTTTGATCATATTTTTCTTTTTTTTTTTCCTTTATTGCCATCCCAAGGCCATGGGAAAGCAAAATGGGTTGAGGGGAGCGTAATAATGGAATCTTTCAGACTGCATTTTAATCATGAAAAACCTCAAGAGCGGAGAGAGCAGCAGTAGGCCCCTGCGAAAACACCCCACGGGAAAGCTGCAACCCATTACACAGGAAGCCCAGCGCGGGCTCCATGCGTGACAGCGTTATCTCATCAACAGCCGTCGTGATGTCACGCATAGCTCCGTATTTTTTAAATTTTACAGATTCGGCCAATACGTAGCCAAGTGTAATGAGCTGCGATAGCACGCAGCCCAAAGAAGGCCAATGTCAAAATACGTCGCTGCACCTGAATGCGAGTCACGGCCATTTTTCTTCTGTCCATTTTTCATTGGCTCGGCAGGGCTCTGCACCTGTGTAATCATCAATAAATACTCCCCTCTTTGAGGCAGGCGTTCTCAGTTTTGCCACGAGCACCCATTTTTCTTGAGGCACTTATCTTGGTGGGCTTTGAAGTCACGGGGGTAGGAAATGAACAGATTTGTTTCCTTCCCACCTGACAAATACATAGCCAAAACCTTTGACTGGTGCCGCGCTAACAAACTAATGACCACTTTCCAGCTGAAGAACTTTACTAAATGAATGTAAAAACAGACTTTGTTCGTACACAGCGTGCTCAGCTGAGGGACCCACCAAAAGTAGCCGGCTCTCCAACTACAGCATTTTGCACTACTGTTGCCAAGCTGAGGCCTGCCCATTATTTATGTCCTCAGAAAATTCCTAGAAACCAAAGCAAACCTTGCGTTGCCTGACAGAAAGTTTTAAAAATGCATCCTAAAAGTAGCCTGTATATTCATCAGGATGAACTGCTGTATAAACATGATACTAATGTTTAGTCTAGTTAGTCAGAATGGACACTTACATTAAAATTGTTACATTACAGTTTTTGACATTACAATAACTATACCATTATGACATGAGGCTGAAGAGTGCATTACAATAAGACTTATATGCGCTGACAGGATTTCCAATTGGAATTACTCCCATCTTGGAGAGGTTCTCACATACAAAATGAAACCTTGTAGTATACTTAATATCTTCAACAGATCAACAGATCAAATCTCTCTACACAGGGAACATCAAAACACAGAGACCTGAGTCAGAGACCCCATCTAAGCATGTATATCACTCTTATACAGCAGAATATTTTATATAAATTAATGTATTCACTTGGCACCTAGGAAAAAGAAAGAAAGATCCCCAGTTCAAACAGCTTGGTATACACACACACACACACACACACACAAAATGCACACATAGATGGATACAAGCATACACACATACAGACACAGACACAGACACACACAGATACACACACCATCCAATACATAACCTAAAATCCAAAATGACTCTACTTACTGTAACATTTGCCAACTGTCAAGTAGGGTTGGAGAAGAGCAGAAAGCAATTTAAAACAAGTTAATGATTCCTTTAAAATCCTTCCCAGTAGGAGTGCAGGGATCCCCGCAGAGGAGCGGACACAGCTGGTAAGGGGTAGGAGGGAGTCCGGGATCTGAAGGACAGTTTTGGGAGGGCTCCCCTTATTTGGCCATGAGGCAACAACTCCACGGTAATGAGACGCAAAGGAAGAGATCTTATCGGACATAAAGAGCACTCCAAGAACTGAGGACAACTCTCTCTCTCCGGTTCTCAAGAAGCACCGCGCAGACCAGACAGCGCCACAGCAAGACAATTCATTTGGAAGCATTTGTTTTAAAAATACATATTTATCAGGGCCATGGGGAGCTGACTTCAACACCAATCAATCTGTGCACTGTGGAACCTTTGCGGGGGGGGGGGGGGTGTGACCGTCTAGCCAAAGCGTCCCACTGGCTTGTTGCTAATCATCCACCCCTGCTTTTTGTTGCGAAATGCAAACAGATCAGCAAGCATCAAAGCTTGTACCAGTGCGGTTCAATCTGCTGACAAGCTCAAAGGAAAGGATCTGCTTTCCCGTTAAATAAATAAATCTAGGTGTTTATGAGAAAGCATTTAATAGTTTTTAGACAGGTCAACACATGCTTGTTTCATTCACACAGACGTTCAGTACGTGAGGGTGCTCTTTTCATAGATATACTTAACGGTAACATGTACATAGAAACAATAGACAGCAGGGGTCAACATCCCCCTCTCAATCATTCAGTTAACCCTACTAACCCCACTGTCCACATCAAAACAGTAGAGCAATGTACATCTACTGATTCAATCACGTCAGCGACAGAGATAAATACACAGGGCATTTGCCTTCAATTTGCCCTTTCAACAACTGTGTGACAGACAGGGAACAATAACAATCATCACTCACAGAGCTGTCCAGGGCTGCCATAAAGAAACGCCACCAACACCTCCTTATGACAAGGTGCTCAAACATGACACCGTGGATCACACTCCGTGCTTACACACACAGTGCACAGAAGGGACACAAATTATCATTTAATACTTACATCAGTCCTTTTCACTTTCTGAATATTAAAAAGCAGAAGAAATTCACTTTAAGAAATTATACTGAGAATCATGCTCTGTGTTTACATACACAGAGCATAACAGGGACACAAATTATCATTTCATATCTACACCAATTGTTTTCACTTGAATATTAAAAGCAGAGGAAATTCACTTTCAAAGTGCTCTTTTGTATAATTGCGTTGCACCGATAGCAAACGTGAAGAGCAATAGCCCTGATTGGTGCTGTAATAGTGTGCCCCTTGAGGAGACACCAGGGTTGCCTTGGGTGGCCCCTGCATTAACCTCCAGTGCGAATAAAAACACTTCACATCAAATAAGACAGCACTGTGTCCCACTCAGGCCAGCGTACTGTACAGCCGCAGACTGGAAAAACATCAACAGATCCTGTGCAAACGAAGGCCTAATTATCTTATCTAATCACTCAGCACATAAACCCGACAGACGTTTAGTCAGTGATCTAGCGCTCGTCGACCAAAAGGGCTTGTGGGCCATTCGCCTCTCGTCGACAGCAATGGCTATCTATGTAATAACCTCATTATCCTTGTGATTGGGGGGGGGGGTGCTGATGAAAATTTCACCCTGGAAGGAGCAGTTGATCCTGCTCGTTAACCAGTTCCAGGCACCGTTGCCATGAGAACCTCTTAAGTACGGTCTTTAAGTATTCTCCTTTCGGCTGGAGCTGACGCACGCAATATAGGCTAAGCTTATGTGTACATACTGCGCAAAACAGAACGGTGTGGACAAAACATTCCTGTTTGTCACAACACTGAAAACACAGAGTTATCAGGTAACAGCTGAATAGTTTTGTCTTTGTGGAAGGAATACTCATTCAACACATGCTTTCGCACAAGAGGAAGACTGCAGGTTGCCAAGTTCCTGAGGCAACCAGTTCCGATTTTCGTGGATGTTCCCGATGTTTGACTGTCATAAACACCTTGCCCCTGAGGGCATGTGGCATGCAGATGCTTTCATCGAATGGAAGCTTGGTTCAACTTAGCCATTCAAGCAGAAAAAAATGAACTATTCTGTGTACGGCTACCGGAGGAATCTTATCAAAATGATTACAAGGTTACTGTACTTACAAACATGTCAAGGTCTTCTGATCATCCTGATACTTTTCTTTTTTTCCCCCCATATAAAAACATCTGTACCATTAAATGTGTCAGCTCAATGCAAAACAAACTGAGCAAAAAGATAAAGCCTACATACTAAAAAATACTCCCATATTTGTATGACACATTTAAAACAAAGCCGGATTGTGTTAGCCTAACCATAAGGAAACTCCCCGTGTTTTTGTAAATTATTCCAGCCAGGCAATGTTAGTCAGCACTGATAAAACTCACACAGATGGGGCACCTCCAGCAACAGACATGTTGCTATGATTCCTGCAACACTTCCTTTCATTTCCTTATTCCCTACTGCCTCCTAGTGGCTGTCTGCAGTCAAGTCAAGAGGCGGCCGTTGGCTCACTTATGTCTGTCACCTAAAAAGACACCATCCTGGGTGGCAAAATAGCTAACTAAAATCAGGCTGAATGCACAAATCACTGTTAAAAGTGTGAGAGCTGGAGAAACACACCACTTGAACAAAAGTAAACCCCTGTTCTCCATTTCAGCTTTTTAAACACCAAGGTGTTATCGATGCAAACCCTGAGGAGACTTAAAGCTTAGCATGTTTGCATCAAAAGCTCTTCTAACATCTGGCAAAACTATGCAACTGCATAACCTTAATTCACAGAAACCAAAAATACTGCAGTTGAACACAATGAATGTCTTGTGGATGAATTCATTGCAACTATTTTGTAAATACTGTCACACTAACACAGAACTGGGAACATAGCCCCTAAAAACACAGATGCTTTATGATATTAAATCCCATACAAAGATATGATATGAGATAGTTACAGCAGGTGTGGGGTTAGTGGTTAAGTGCAAAGATGCAGAAACTGAGTAGTACTTAGGTCAGATGTGGAGTGTTTAGGTATAAAATAATAGTTCAATGGGAAACTGCACAGAGGAATGCCACCTGCAACTAATTACCAAAGAAAGCCCAATGACACTAGTGACAGGACTGTTTTGATCCATACAGCAGCATGTCAAAGCACATCCCAGGAGGCATCTGTGTCAACATGCTCCTATAGAACCAGTTCGGTTAATTGCATAGAGAATGTGACCCACAGTATAAACAAACGATTGCTAAGCAAGCCATATACTAGCGGCATTGGTGTTTTACGTCCTCATTTAAACCTCTACACATACACGTTCGACACACATATACATATGGCTGTGGTTCTTAACTGACTAAAATTGGACTCAAAAATGCAAATAGCCTATAACCCATACACAAAATACAAAGTTGTGTCACTAGGTGGCAATAAAGAGCAACCAACTGACAACACCACCAGTGCGTCGTTAACCGCATGCACAAGACTGTTCCCAGTATGACATCAGCATAATAAATGAAGCATATCAAATTTTGCTTATTCACATTAATGCCACATGGTTACAAAGAACAGAGTGTCCGCTTTGCGCAAAGTAGGCATATACAAAACCAAGCCCCTGTGGACGTTGGGAGATAGGAGACTGACTTGGTAATGGGTGTAAAAGTTGAAAGGATGTTAACCCCATATAAACCCACCACTCCTGGAGAATATGTGCATTTTGGCATTAGTAACTGCTTTCTCCATTTCTCCTCTACACAGAACATATATCAGTGTCACAACCTCTTACGAGCCAATGTACTCTAGAGAATACCACGCGGGGGAGATGCAACCTTGTTTACTTTTAATTTTCCCACAGAATCAAAACAGTTTTCCTCACAAGATCCCAGCACGAAAACATCTGTTGACGTGACACTGGGGGGGCTGGGCTGCTTAGTTCATGTTCCAAAACATAATGTATTTTAACATAAAGAGATATGGACTGGGACATCAAACATCAAACAAGTTCTGAAAGGATTTCAGTACATTTCTACATAAAAACACAGTGGTGTCCATCATTATTTGTTTGAAAATGACGTGCATTTTTTAATGAATATTTATCAAATGTATGGTCTCTGGGGAAAAAAAAAATTATCGTGTATGTAATAACAGGAAAGTAGGAAATGGAGCATCCTTGGTCAAAACCCACAACAGTGTCAAATGCGTACACTGACACTGGTTCCAACAAGCTGGAGGAAATTTATTTCGGGGGCACTGTTAATCCAGAATGAATCTCATTTTTAATAACCATGGCCGCTGCATTCCCTAAAAAACAAACACACACCATTCCATGAATGAAAGAAGGCCCATTTTCTGACCGAATCCCTGCTTAGACATGTTGTGTTTCTCTTGACACCCTTAAGGTTGAGACCATCTGGTTAGACGGGTTGCATTAACACCCTAATCGGCACTTGAGCTATACTGTCCCGCTGGGAGAGAACGGCTCTGTGTGCGCATTCCTGCCCGATGGCAAAACTCCTCTGGAGCAAAGATGGCCCGAAACACCTGCCACCCGGCCCGCTGACCTCTACGCGCCAGTCCGAGGGCCCAGCTTTCCACACAGCTAATTACAAGCCTCACAAAAACATGTGTTGAAAAGAATGGAAGCATCAGAATTTGGATGGGGGCTGTTTCTGTTGCAAGACTGCTCCTTGCATAGTGCCCCAGCCACTAGCTCCTTCACACAAACACATGTAATATACCATCACTGTCCTCACCGCTGAAGAGGCAGGTATTGGTGTTCGCATTGAGACAATTCAGCACGCTCTTTCAAGAGATAATACCACAAGGGACACTCAGCTATAAACACGCTGACATAAGATTTATATGCATCTGTTACACTGTATCTGGTCATTTAGGCGGAGCTCAAACAATGAGGTCACCGACCCGGGCGCCTGTTATGGGCCCGTTTCCAGTGGGCGCTTCTGAAGCCCGAGGCGCCGTTTCCTGAGCACACGGTCACCGCGCTCAAGCAGCACCTGCCGCTTTGTTGATTGTTCCGTCCGCTCGGCGCTGTCCGGCACTCAGCCCTGATGGAGTGTTTGCTAGATGAGCTTCCTGTGTAGAAACATAAATTGACCCTGAAGGACAAGTACCTTCCATGTAAAACAGCGGTCCCTTCAAGGGCTGCTCTTCTTAAACCGCCCAGATACACACTTAACAAGGCAACTTTGTGCTAATGAAAGATAGGCGCATAAAGAAAGCCATATGAATCACTGATATTGTTTGCCATGAAGGACAGAGTGCAAGTGTCCAGCAACCTCTAAACGAAGACAAAACAATCTCACGACTCCGTTCAGTCAAGCAACAGAGCTCCTCAGATCTAGGTCGAAATATAATTGCTTTCACACAAGAGGAAGACTGTGACTTGCCAAGTTCCTGACACACCAGCCGAATGAAAACGCCATTTAGGCCTTGGCTGACCGTACTGCAATATCCTGTATTTTTGTGGGGCTGGTGTAAATAGCCTATTGTTATTTCAGCATTCAGTCATTTAGCTTTGATTAAAAGCTTCCAGAGGTGATGATAACCTTCGACTTGATACCTTTGCTCCCTTCTGCATTTGCTCCATCTTCATCATCTCCTGTACCACAAATTTCAGAGCACTTGGAGCCACCACAGTACTATGTTCGCATGAAGGGTGTACACTAATAAAACTTTCAGCTTGTCATACAGTTGGGCTCAAGACCAGAGGCAATAAAAAGGACTCCACCTCCCTCGCTGAAAACAGACCATGCTTAATAGCTGAACAAAGATGCTGGCCGATATCCCAGGAAGTGTGGTGTGGTGGTGTGCACGTCTGTAATGAGTTGTGATCTTATTTATTGACTAGCATTTTAGACCCTTAATTGCCACTGTTACTCCTAATAACAGCAATTTTGTGCGTAGAGTAACCATTCAAAGTAGGGGCCTTGAGGATGTTTTTCGTGTTGAATTCTGCGAATAAGAAATGTGAGCATCTATTGTGGCACTGCTTTTCACCTGAATGGATTGTGCCCAGAGATGCTTCCACTGGCCAGCAAGCCTCTTTTTCTTCACTAGGCTATACAATATTTTGGTTGACTGATACTGCAATGGCGACAGAAACCGATCCGCCGTACAACCAGCACCGGCTGTTAAAAGCATTTGTTTTTTGTGGTTGTGGTTGTGGTGGTGGGGAGGTGGTAGCAGGAGAACAGGGTAATGAAACACCTCGACAGAGGTGTCGGAATTTAACTAAATACAGCAGGAGTCAATTGGAGTAGTTCATAAAACAATACTGCCATGAATTCACAGACTTCAGTTTTTCATTTTGATATGAGTAATAAGCATATAAGCAGAAAATGTCATTTAGAGGGATAATTGAATAGTTGTTACGATAGCAACAGCTGACTAGACTAATAATATTCTTTCTCTCTTCTCATTTGAGCACATTTATGCATTTTGACTGAGTTTCTTCACAAACAAAAATCAAGGGAGATGCCACCCAGACTTATGAAAACAGATAAAAAGCAGGAGTTATGGATTTCCCATCAGGTCTTAAATCCAGTCATTTGTATGTATGTTTTGTTCCAATCCACCTCCTTTGACTAAAATTGGTCAATTTGGTAAAACAGCCATATGCATTTAGACCTGCACATTTTCCAACCCATACTGCATTAAAAGACTTGTTGAACAGGGCACCAGTACAATATTAATGAACAGCGCATCAAATACAGAAATAAAAAATGAAGCAGAAGCAATTAACAAGATGTTGAAGAAAAGACGAACACACCACCCTCCCGGTATTTGACACCCCTGCAAAATGTGGACTCATCTTTTCGAGTGTCATTCCTGCCCTTGCCATGGAAACACAGCTCTTTATTCTATGTGCATTTCCTCCTTATTCACATTCAAATGAATGTCTACACTTCTAAACACTACATCCTTAACAATCACTCCTGTGGCCCTCACTGTAACAGAAGAGAGGCTGTGGAGTCTGCCAGTAATCTGTAACCAATCAGCAGCAGCTATGAAGCCAGTAACAACAACAAACGGACAACTCCCTCCTTCCAGCCATATTCATCATGAGCCGCATTTCCATAGCTGAATACATCCGCAATTTGGCAGCGGAGGCTTCCGAGTTGGAAGTGCAGGAGGATAAAGACCGGGTTGTGTTACACAATTTTGATATGAGGAAGGCATTGGAAAGCAGGTTTCTGAAAGTACGGTCGCAACATTCGCCTCCGCCACTAAGCTGGATGTGTTGACTTCAGCTGTTAGTGGTGGAGACTGGTTACCCATTGCAAGCTAGTTTCCCTGTAGTGCGCATTTTGATGCTAGTTAGATAAAGGGGTTGAGCGGCTTTGTCGGTAAAGGTGTCCACACTGAGAGCTGGCTGCGACACACAGCCCCAGACATTTGGTGTTTGGGTCTGGGCTGTGTCATTAGATAACCATAATTAGGAGGCTACAGGAGTGGAGCAGAACTGGTTTCATCCCTCAGGCATGGGTGGGTTTACGTTAACAAGTTGTGCTGTTGATTCAAAGTTCCTGTCTTAGCTTAGCAGGAAGGCTGTTAGGCAGCTAGTTAGCTAAATTGTTAGCAAGATGTTAGATGTTAACTAGATCATGTTAGCAAGCCATTTTGCCAGGCTTCCTACATTTTTCAGGTATGTAATGCCGCATACATTGGATGTTATGTTACATCCATTAAATGATCATTTCTGAGCACCACTCTCACACAATTTTATCTGTGGTTTTATTAGACTAAAAGTAGGGTGCAATACCACATGAGGTGGATTGTGGGCTGCAAACATCCTCAAAATGACCACACACATAAAACTTGTGTTACTCCATGACAGAAACACATGTAACTGTCATCTCAGCCCACGCTTCTGTGATGTCAGAGTAGAAAGCAAATGAAATAGAGGAAGGTCAGTTTCTGTGGGCAGCTGCATGATAGTCACACTTTCTGATTAATTCCACTGCATGCATTTTATAACTCATGGTACCCAGTCCATCTGAGTCAACATTATTCATACAAACCAAATACAAGAAATTGCAGTGCCTGCCTTATGGAAACATAGAGAATTGCCATCTTTTTCCACACAAAATCTTTCCCTTAACCCACTCTTAACCCATAAAAAACTATTTAAGGTGGTACAAGTCCTGTCTACCTGCCTTGTTATATTTTTTGAGGGCTTCCACCTTTACCAATTTTGTGTTCTGTGATGCCTTTGGGTGAAATCTCTCACCAGTGCAAGACTTCAACTTCCCTTTACACAACAGAATTCACATTTCTCCTTCCATTAGTCACAACTTGAGTGGAAATTCCCTCTCTATCCTCAATATGTCTCTTTACAGTGCCAAGACTCTTTCTGCATCGCACTGCTCCTTCACATTAGACTTGCTAATCTTCCTATGGTGTGGTCTGCTCTAACTCCTCTGTTATTTCCCCTGGCATGCCTGAGTCATTCTGCTCACAGCATGGTAAGGGCTATCTCTTTCCTCAGCAAGCCCCAGGGTCCCTTTGTGTTATTTCTTCTGTGACCCCGGGCCAGCATTCAAGCATATCTAGACTAAAATATGACTGCACCCTGGCCAGGAAACCCCCCACTTTGGTTTTCCCCCCCAATACGTCGTCTCACGTTATGGGGGGTCAGTGAAGGCTTAGGCTTCCCTCCTTGAGACATTGCTCATTTCAAAGCATCACGTTCTAACAGGTCTCCTTTGGGTTTTTTTTTTTTAATGGACCTCTTTAGACTGGTGAACTTTTTTTCATGGCAGCTCATTCAGTCTGGCTATTAACATCTGTTTTCGAGTGAGATGAAAAGGCCAGTTACTGGAAGCGCAGAGCTCTGTGCAAACCTGCCGAGAGATAACTGAGCAAGCTAGCAGAGTGTCAACACGGGGAAGCACACTGTCCTAATTGGTAGGGCTTCCGGACAAACGGATGCGTTCGCCACTGTTCTCATGGCAACTTGAGGGCAGGTGCGCATTCATTTCCGAGGCGAGCACATTTACAGGGGTTACCTGAATAAACAGGCACATCCACCCGATCCTCTTCACAGACAAACGCCATGTCACCCTATTAATATGGTGATGCAGGGCAAGGCAGGGCCACGTGGTGAAATAATGTTAATTAGCTGGCTTAGTTTGTGATTGTGACAAGTACCTTCTCTTCATAATTACCTCAAAGCAACCAACAAAAGTCTGACAATATGGTGCTGAATTTCTATGAAACATTTTCATACCAAATATTATGGCATAAATAAGAGTGTTTTTGTCCCATTACTTTTAAGTAAATGCAAGTAATTTTCCTGGCTTCCTGTGATTCAGCAAAAACAGCAAACACTCCTCTGAGGATGAGGCTTACAGCTCCAAAGAGGGCTGCTTGCAAATGTCATTAGGCAGCTGCTGGATCTGTTTGCCACTGTTGGGGCCCGACCCGTGCGGCCTCTCCCTGCTCACACACTTAAAGTCACGCAGGAATGGAGGCCTGCGCACCAGTGCTGCTGACTCTGAGTCCTCCCAGGAGGCCCCGCCTGCCTCGGGTCGCAGTGCTGATCGGAGGGGTACGGGGCCGGCCCCCCTCCCCTTCCCCGGCTGCTCCCCTGGCTCCCCCCACCGCACAGGCCTGTGTGTTTTGGCCCACTATGGCAGCTCTGCAAATAAATACTGTACATTGGACACCCTGGAATTCCTCTCCCAGAGTCAAGAGGGGAAAAAAGATCACCTTTAATGATCGCAGTTTAGTGAGAAATGCTGCTAAAAGGAAAAAAAAGAAAAAGGGAAAAAGAAAGCACAAAAGCCTCACAGTGCCCGTCTGTTGCGTGTATTTGGTTTCTGCGGCAACGGCACATGAACACTAAAGATTCTTGTTTTGACAGGCGTCCCGATTATTAACCTTTTCAATGGACTCATTATTAGCCAAGGCACGGGCTTAGGGTTGATACGAGCCATATTTTCATACCGCAAAGGGGCAATAAAAGCCAGCGCCTGTGGCTCGCTGCGGCGAGCGATACCGCTAGCTCCTAACAGAGGT
The DNA here is from genome assembly GCF_013368585.1 of Megalops cyprinoides. NCBI lineage: Eukaryota > Metazoa > Chordata > Actinopteri > Elopiformes > Megalopidae > Megalops > Megalops cyprinoides. The sequence continues at coordinate 57,193,957 of NC_050583.1, forward strand.
TTATTCTGTCGTGGCGAGCAATGCGCGGCCCCCGCGCCAGTGAGTTATACACCGCAGCAGTGATTCCAGTGGGCCACCAGCAACACGGCTGCTCTTTCTCAGCCGTTATTCATCCCGCTGCCGTATGATGGATTCCCCCTGCGCTGCAAAATAGAAACCCCATGCTCAGCATTTTTCCCTGGGAACCTGCAGCATGGAGCACGGACTGAAAACCTCTGCGCCCGTGCGCATTTCCAACTTCCATGGTCGCCATAACGGTGAGGGAATGAACCCCCCCCACCACAGCTTCATACTGGGACCGGAACGAGGGCAAATCATTTTTCCAGTGCCTGCAGCAAGTAGTGGAATCTTGCACAGTGTGTTACAGCGGTTCCATCTTTCCTCTCTCAAATCGCAAGCCATGTAGACAGAAAACAGCTCCAGAGCACTAGTGATGTTTTTAATGTAAACACAAAGGGATCCAGAGTTCTATCAGTCACATTCCCTTTGTATCTAGTGAAAAGCTTTCAAGAAAAACACCTCAGGGGGAGGGCGCAAATATGGAGCGAGGTTTGACTTTTTTTTTTTTTTTTTTTACTTTCAGCATCAGTTATTTCCTCGTGAATTCAAAAGCTATGTTGTTCTTCCTGTTGCAAAGGCCAGCATCAACATAAAAGAGCTTTTATTTTGAATACAGCTCCTGTTCAATTGAAAATGATTCATGTATTCGATAAATACCTTGCTTCATGTGTTTTGGTACTTCCTTCAGTTTTTACTGACTTGTGGATTGCTGACTTGAAAGAATTTAAAACAAACAGAATACAGACCATCACTGTACACATCAGCATTAGTCAGAGATATTAAATGTTAATGAGCAAGTACAAGAATGCATTGACTCCAGCAACCAATCCAGGATCAGTTTATTGGCCCATACTCCCAACTCTCACCATTTTTGTGTAAAGGGGGGAAACTGATCCAGACACAGTGCTTAGAGGCAGAATCGATTTACTCTGCGCCAGTGCGCCTCCATAAACCACTTACTGTGTTCAGCTGTCACATGCTGTCAGACATTCACAGATCTAAACCAATCAAAACGCTTTGTTCTTGTGCAGAGCGAATACCCTTTGATTAGGCCAAATCAGTGAGTCACTGCTGGCACGTGACAGCGTCACCCACTGAGTGGTACAAGCGGCACGATGCTCGCCCGTCACCACTTTTTAAGGAGCAACAAAAGAGACGGAGCATAAAAGAAAATGACCGCATACAGCATGTCGTCTTAGTCATTCCTAAAGGCTCCGGAGCTCATTTAAAAAAAAGAGTGCCGAAGCCCCAGAAGTATCACACAGCCTACATGCATAATACTGGGCTCCCCTCTCTCCAAAGGCACACAAAGCTGTGGCATCCTTTGAGTCTGGCACACAACCAGATGTTCATTTGCAACTCAAGCCCGCCTTATTACTACTTGCAGACATTGTCCACAGATCAAAGCAGGGGCACAAAGGCTGCACTGTGTCTCAATTAGTGCCTTGAACAGAGAGAACTACAATTTGGGATTGGCTTTCCAGGCTGCTTTGCCAAAGAGAATTTTAATGATATATACCATGAAAATAACTACATATTAGAATTTGCACATCTATATACTGCTTTAGGTGTCTAGATAAAGGGGACCGTGAGATCCAGAAAAGACAGAAAATTGATATTCTTTTTTGTGGAAAGGTCTAAGTGGGATTGTGGTTCCCAGAGAATTCCCCAAATTAGTAATAAGCATGATGCCATAAACATGTTGCTGGTAAATATATGTAGAGAGGGGACAGCTTCCCATGACATGCTTACTCAAATCTAATAAAAATGCTTCAATTAAATCACAGACCTCCAACCAATATATTTTAATGAGCCAATTAGATTTTTACTGCCATTTCACATTTTATGTACTTATAGTGGAAAACCACTATTATCCATAAAGCACGGATTGGACAGTGCTAGTAACTGTACTTTGTTGTGTCTGATTTATCTATGAGATCTGCCGTTTCCAAGTACAGTTTTGCCAAAAATGGAACAGGCAGCATCCATCACTTTGACTGCCGAATGGCACACAAACTGGAAAACTAGACTGCAATGCAGAGCCTTTGAAAACAGCCATCAGTTCACATTTACTTTAAATCGATGTTAATAAATGACACACAATACAAAAAAAAAACAAAGAAACTCAAAAGCGACATACATTCTGGTGAGGTGTTTACTCTTAAGAACTGTTTTAAAAGGTTTACAGACTTTTAATCTTAGAAAAAAACACCTTTCCCCCCATCTGTTGAAACGTCTGGAGAATCTAACGCTAAATGAATTTCAACCCGAAAATAAACAGCTTTCTTAGGTGCCCTCAGTGAGCCTGATACTGGAATCATTATCCTATGTTGTCATGTCTCGCCGAGTGTGCCATGAGAACTGTATTCGTGCTTTGAGAAAGTGGTAAGAGAAGACGGGGAAACGGCGACGAAAGGGTTCGGTTTCGCCTCTCTCAGGCACACAGCACAGCGCAGTGAGGTGCTGGAGTTACTCACGTGGTTTGGGTAAATTGTTGCAATATGTTTTCCAATGGGAATCCCCACCTCAGCCACTAGCGTTGCCCATTTTCTGTGCGTTTCACCACAAAGGAAACTGAGCTGAAGGGATTGACCCCAGTGTTCATACACGTAACCAGAGCCACAGTACAACACAGAACAAAATACAAACTGTGTGGTGGGGTTGGTGGGGTTAGTGCTCCAGTAACGGCAGCGTATCTCATTATCCCAAACATGGAAGGTCATGTCAGGTGCTAGCTATGAGGAACTCAAATTCCCTCAAATTCAGCATCTCAGTTTTAACCCCTAAATTTAATTATAACTAAACAGTAAAACAGACACAAATATCACACCCTGTGTCAGATAAATTTTTGTCATTTTAAAATATGGGAGGAATTTGGAATTATGACACTGTTTGCACAGTGTCATAAGTCATTTTGTTGGAACTGAGCAGCGGGGTGTGAAATTCAGAAAAGAAAAAAAAAAGAGGGCTGTAAAATCTTTGAGACGACAGCTCGGTTCAACAACAGCAGCGGCTTTCATGCCGGCTGCAGCCTCCGTGTGAAAAACAAATGGCCTTACCTCTGCATGGCTGACCCCAAGAGCGGCGAGGAGGTGTCTGCAGACGCGCAGGGCGGCTTGCTGAAGCGGTACGCTGTGTCCCCTGGCCAGGCTAATGTGCCTCTCGCACACATGGTGGGTTTTTCTGCAAACAGCCTGCCATGCCTTCTCTCCGATGTGACCCGAGGGCAGGGTTCTCACGATCGCCCGGGTTCCAGTGCAGACTGACTTCTTCACCTCCCTGTTATTTTTGTAGTACCTCCTCACCAGCAGAGTGGAGCGCTCTTTCTTGTTGCGAACGAACTCGCCCTCCGGGGGGACGCCGCTCCCCTCGCTTTGGGGGCCCGCGCCTGCTTTCAAAGCCGCTGCGCCTTGGGAGGGGCAGCGGCAGCAGCTGCCGTCGGAGCTCTTCGCCTTGTGCCGCCGGGCGGGCCGCTCCAGGCTCGAGTACCCGTCCGTGATGCAGCGGCCACAGCGCGCGTTGTCAGCCACGCTCGCCGCGGCGTCCCCCATGAGGCTGCGGGCAAAGCCGCCGGCGGCGGCGGGCAGGGACGTTTCGGGCAGGCTGCCTCTCCTCACGCCGCGCTGGCAGGACAGTGTCTCGTGCCTCCGCGCGCTGGCACCGGCGCCTGGCTGGCCCGGGGAGCCGTCCGAGCGGCTCACCTCTGGCGGCCCTCCAGCAAACAGGCTCACGTGACGCGCCGGGGCCTCCGCTCCCCGCCGGCGGCCCGCAGGGGGGGAGGCAGTCTCCTGGCAGCCGCCGCGCGTTTCCACTGGATCACATGTCGGACACAGCTGGTTGCAATAGAGTCTCCCTGCCCTCTCCCCGCGCACCGAGCTCAGGCAACCTCGGCTGTCAACGTGGACGGGGGAGCCCTGTCGCTCGGGTTCGGCGTCCGCGGACTCGCCCGTGCTGTGGTCAAGGGATATTTCGGCGGCGGGGTCAAGGGGCATGGCGCTGGCCACGGCCTGGCAGCGCTGAGGGTCTGTGTCTGCGGGGGGCGGGTACAAGCTGTGGAGTTCCGCCGTGGGGCTGCCTCGCCGGCAACGGGGTGGGCTGCAGTCAGGAGCGCCCAAGCTATTTCTGGTCCCAGCTGACGGTGCAGATGTCGCCATCCCCTGACCCTCAGCTCCGGTGGCAGAGCCGCCCCCCTCCTCGGGGGCCATGGCAACGCACAGGACCGAGGGATCCTCCTGGCCCTCCTCGCGCAAATTCATATCACAGAGCATTTAGAAATTAACGGGCGTGAATCTACCTTGACTGGCCAGAGGCCGGATTCCCACGAGAGACCAGTGGAGCAGCCATGCTCTTGGCAGGTCGCAAACAATCAGAACAGCCAATCTCCCCAGCTATGAAAATCAGGCGAAGGACAGCAATCCGTGGAGAGGGAAGAATTTCCTGAGTGGACTGCCTGAGATTGGCGTTCACTTCACATATCAGCGATGCGACGTGTGGTCTGACGGGCCAGTTGTACTGCTGCGCTGTCACTGAAACCCCGTCTGGCCCCTCCTCACGCTCGCTGACATGCTCAGCCTCTGGAGGGCTCCGGAACTGGGAAAAAACTGAGAAAGAAAAAACACACATTAGCAACAAGACTGACGCCAGAAACATGAAACACTTGCGTGAAACTATTATATTCGCACCTACACTCTCACCATTCTTTAGGTGGCTTTTTTCCACTCAAACCAGTATCTTGCAGCAAGACGTACAGCCTCTTCAGCATTTATAAGGTGTATGTATAATTTTCTGAATAAACGCAGTGGGGAAGAAAGTGTGCATGCAGAAAAACCAAATCAACTATCGTGAAACTTCAGTTCAAGAGAGAGCAATTCTAGAGAGCGGCGCCTTTGCACATCACAATGAATTTACAACCGAAGGTGAGGCTTCTCATTTTTTAGAAGAAAAAGACTCAAAGTACAAAGCGGAAAAGGTTTTCACTGCCAGTCTCAGCAAATATTTGAGTACTGCCCAGCCTTCCCGTTTGCTTTCCAGCTTAGAACCACACATTCGGTGGGCGCATGCACCAAAATATTTTCAGGGTTGACTCAATGAGACAGCAAGAATTCTTATCAGTAGCTAGTTGTGTTGCGTCTACAGGAGTAATTTAGGCTACACATTCTTTCAGCAGCTCAGCACTGGCGCATGTGTGGAAAAAGTCACTGAAGTCTACTTCCAAAAGGTCTCTGCCTGGCTTGGCAAGCGTTGTAGAAAGAGGAGTTTGACTTTTTTTTCTTTTTGTCTGTATGACTGTGCACCCACCGAAGGGTGATGCATGCGTCCCCACCGAACAGCTCCTGAACCACACTCTTCCCAGGAAACCTCACAGCTGTCCTGAATCTCACCAGTCTGACCGCAGCACAAAATCACGCTTGAAAAAACACGTGGGCAGCAGGAATGCAAGGCCTCTATAGGGGAGCGCAGTGCAAGAGGATTATGGGGGAGAATCGGCTGCATTGATTCTGGGTCAGTTCAGCTAGTCCAGGCCTACTCCCTGACTTAATTCCTCCCACACAAAAGGCAATAAACGAGGCGCCGGCAGAACTCGCAGGCTTTTTTCAGCATTCAGCATCCTTGGAGCCGCTGTTTTGTCTTGGTAAAAAATATGAGAAGAACATATGGCCCACTTCTGACCCTACATACGCTATTACAATATCCACATACAACACAAAACTGACAGACTGCAGTAGATCTCCGTGAATATAAATAGCAAAGGACAAGTTTAATTTAAAATGCAGAAGAGCAGAATAGATTTTTATTAGCCCTGGGGAATATCTGTCTTGTGCAAATCCCTAATATAAATAGTTTATTTACAGGGACTAACTCGAAATGAGATTCAGTTATACTGAGCATCAAAATTTAACCATCACTTTATTCATGCGTGCAGAAAAATATATTCTTGTAAAATAGTACTTACAGTTAATGTGGTGATTTTAACCTGCAAAATGTAAAGTCCAGTGAAAACCAAGAGAGAATAACTAGTATGCCCATACTATTAGGTGAACAGTGCTGTGTGGTTTTCACAGCCAGCAATTGATAACCTGGCAAAGACCTAACGGCCACACACAGCATGCCAGTGAGAGGCCATGATGTGGGAGACCACAAATCTAATGTCCTCACGCGGACATCTTTGTGCCATCTTAATCAGCATTTTCAAACCACAACTTCCACTGAATCAGAGCAGCCAAGCTGTAATGGCCTACATATGAGCAGTTCAGCTGTGGCTGGGGAGATAGGTGCACCATTAGTCTTTACAAGCCAGATCACTACTCACGCCCAGTGCTCACTTACACAAAATAAACAAGCTTCTCTTTACAACAACTCAGACTTTGTATAGACTACCCTCACAGACATCAGCGATTGTGGCACACAGTAACTGTTGTTACATAACTATTGTTGTTGGGAGGTCTAAGCTCATGGACTGGGCAGCAGTTTCTAGCTCCTAAATAACTGCACTTTTTGACCTGACTGCACTACATGCCTCTAATGTCCTGGGACCTTGTTCAGGACCCTTCCCAACATCACAACATTCCAACAGGACAATGCATGCTCGTATGTAAACACATCTTTCTCACCGCAGAAGAATGTGAGTGACACCATGGATGCCCTTTGCACCCTGGACTTGGGCCCCATTGAAAATTGTGGCATGAGCTGGGATAACTTGTGGCCTCATGAGGCTCTGAGACCAGAAAAAGGCACGATACTTGTCCAGATCCTACAAGAACGACAGCAACCAGGTGCAACAAGGGAGACACTGCTGACATACAGCTTCTGCTGGCGGCCGCACCGGCAGCTATCCCAACGCCTTCGAAGCGGACCCCTGTTGTGTAACATTTGTTACCAACAATCAGCATTATGAAATTACCTTTGCCATCTGTGATTAATGAAATATCACTGCACCCTCAGCATGAAAGTCCTTCCTGATAATATAATCCTGGCAAAGAACACCCCGAACTGCCAGCAACAGTGTCCAGCTTTCCCTACACTTGACATTCAGCAGGTTAAATCACATGTGCAACTATCTCTCTGACTAATGAGGTAATGCACTCACGCTCATACAACAGTCAAAGTCATGCATATTACAGTCACTGATGAATGAGTATGAACGAGTAATTAAACCAAGCTAATGCCAAAAACATTAAGTAAACATCTACATTCCATACACTTTTTTTTTTCTTTAAATCATATCTAATTGAATCAAGTCTCCTTTAATGTACACTCTATTTTGAGTTACATCAACAGTTGGTTCAGTTTAGACATGGCTGTGACCTCAGGCAAAACGTACTGGAGTTCTGCATAGTACAGAAAGCGTGAACAATAGCAACCAAATGCACGGCACTTCAAACAGGTCAAAACTTGGCATCCGGGTTTTCCTGGATTTATCAGAGGGAAAATCTCCAGATATGCCCCTTGTGAAAACAAGCAATAACAGTTTGAAAAATAACTTCAGCTGTGTTCCAGTCAGGAAATATTCTCATTCAAGAAAAATTCTTGCTTATCTAAAAATGTTTCAGTACTGTACAGTGTTGTGAGTTACACATACAGTAAAGTGTCACATGGTCTGAGCAATAGACAAGCTCCCCTACCAGACTGTCCCGTATATCTCCCCATGCTGTACTCACGAGGTTACAGCGCAATGCACAACTGTGATTTGCCGATACACCTTTATAGCTGGAAAAGCAGTTAAATGATTGGTGCCAACTGTGCACACTGACTTTGTTTCTCACGCCTGTGAATCACGCAGAATGCTTTCACTTCAGACAATGCCAAACCTGTCCCTGCAAAGACTGCACGATCTGATCACACATAAGCGAAGCACGAGAACCACAATTTACACCCCTTTATCTGTCACAATCACAGATCAACTCTCCAGCAGGCACAGAGAACAGAAAGTCTGCGCTGAATGAATTTAGCTGAATGAGTTCTCTGTGAGCAATTCACTGATCAAAGTTCTTTTGTTATCAGGCTAGAAGCCATTACGAATATACAAAGTTTTATTTCATTTCAGAACACTGACACACATTCACAGGAGAAAAAAAAAAAACACGCAGGGAGGCAGTACATCATAAAAACACCACACATACACTAAAAAGTAATCAAATACACCGCTGAAGAAGATTACATGCTTACCTTAATAGTGCCAACTCCTTGATCCAGACAGAGCAGTGAGTAAAAGAGGTGTGCGCTGAAGTTGTTTTCTGCAGATCCACGCTTTCCCTCCCTTCTGGTACTCACCACTGAACAAACTGCGAGGGAAAGGGAGGCACTTTAATGATCTCTGAGGGTTGGGCCTTCTGACAAAGTCTGGCCGGACCAACTCTGACACAGTCACTTTTATTGAACACAAACACTGCTGAAGCTAGCGTGCGGTTTTAATGCTGTTTGAAAGGAAAGCTACATCCATAAAATATTTGGCTTGGCAATGTTTCAGCATACATTGACACACTTTCAGCAGAGAAGTTCATGGGAAAAATGACCTAAGAGGGCCTGCACATCTGTAGCACGCACATACATACATACTTCTACATGAATATATATATATATCTGCATGTAAATACTATATTACACATACACACACACACACACACACACACACACACCAACAATGAGTTTTTCTGGTGTATTAAAAATAACATTTTTGAAAGAACACATCTGTGCTACATGCAGCACCAAACCTTCCCTATCTTCTGATATTGCAAAGACAGGGTTTACATCTGTGAAAGCTTATAGCTTTGATCTTATTTTCTCTTCTTTAATTTAAACTGGTTAAAAACGCTGTCAGAAAAGCTTCACTAAGTGTTGTCCCACCAAGGGACCAGTAACTCCACTAGGTCAAACTGCCCATGCTTTGCTCTGCTGCACGCTGTTTGAATGGAATGGTGCAAACTTGGCAGGCTACGGCAGCAACTGATAACCGCATACTATGGAACGTGTGCTGCTCAGATGAGGGTGTGCCACCATTTCCTTCTGGCAAAATGTTTCAAGTTTCTTGTTTGGTTCCATCCAGTACAAGGTGCGCCCAACTCTGTCAGACTCTATTACACAACACAGAAACTTTGAGGACAGCTAGGGTGGTGGCATGAGAAACCAGTCCTGTTGTAAGTGTCTGCCAGGGCATACCAAAAAATTCATACAGCCTTGGCTTTGGTTGGTGAGCATAACTGAACACTTTCACTTGGCTTCTCTCACCAGTACTTACTTTTCCAAGGAGACTAAATTTAAGGTGCAGTCACTGCATATATTTCTGTTCTGATAATAATTTTGAGTTAACTGGCTAATGACTTTTCAGAGAACAGCTTTAGATGCCCCTTAACAGAACATTTTAAATCATTGGCAGGCCACACAATGAAGGGATCCACCCTCTTGCAAGACAGACAGCAACATCCTTACTTAGGACTATGAGAAAATCTCTTCGGTTTGTATGAGAAAAACGCATTTAACTCTTTTTTTTAAAGAAGTATATGAATGACTTCACAACAGCCCCACAAAAGCCGCAAGAAACTGATTAGATTAGCAGCAGATGTTCAAGATTTTCCTTGGACAGTTTTTTTCTTCATCAGGAAAGCGTGCATTGTGATAACCCTATAGTTTTTAACGCATCTATAAGGGGACTAGCATGGGAGCTAGATAACAGAACAAGTCCGAAGTAAGGGTGGGAATACGGTTAAAAAACAGAATTCACAACCTGAAGGATGCAGGTTCAAATCTTTGTTCTGGCACTGCAGCTAAACTTTCTATACCTTTGAATTGCTTTAGTTAAGAGATCCAGTTGTATAAATTAATGAAATGTAACAGTGTAAGCTATGTAAGCGTCCTTAAGATAAACATGCATTTAGGCCCACATTCTTCGTCTCACTTGTCTCTTATCTTACCTTGCAGTTTCCCTTAATTGTATGCAATCATCACTGACTACACAATACTCAAGAAACTGGATACATGACTGTAAGTAATGCCTGCATGACCAGGAATTCACAAAGAGATGATCTGGTACCAAAGCTTAGCATTACAAAACTTCTAATTTACAGTTACAAACAAAACAAAAGATAAACAAAAGATTCGAGAGAAATTGTTGGTTTCCTCAGTTTATTTTGGAAATGGGAGTTTTACTGCATAAGTCATTCTCAAGCTTTACCGTTTACTTTATATTGCAGCCTTCCAGCCATACTAGGTACACACCAACACACTTTCCGTTGCTGTAAATGTCAAATGTAACTACAAGCAACCTGTTGCCAGATCGACTACATTTTCTCCTAGCAGTGTTTGGCAGGATTATTTAAGTGTTTTTCAAAATACAGCCCCTCAGACAGATGACGTTCAAGGCTTCTGTATATTGCCAGCTCAGTCTTCTTATGGGGAAGCAACAATAAGCAGAGGTAGCACAGGCAGGGTTGTGTGTTTTTTTTTGTTTTTTTTTTTGGGGGGGGGGGGGGTGTCAACTTGCATCACTCTTTCAGCTGCCCACATGAAATACAAGCCATGTGACTCAGACCCAAGATTCCATCGCTTCTCAGTCCTTTGATATGTTAAGTGCGACTTAAAGGAATCATAAAAATCGGAGCAAAAACCCCATTTTCCCTAATATTATTCTTATTACTAAGCCACACTACTTAGGTCGAATGTTAACAATGGGAGAGTCACAAACCATTATTACTGTCAAATATGTACTATTGGTCAGAATCACTCATTACCTCAGAGAGATTCTGGAAAACAACACAGAGCAAAGCTCCCATCAACTGACAATGCCATAGTAGCCTTTACCAGAGACTGGGAGTAATACCCAGAAAATTATGAAATCAGTACAAAATGGGAAAACCACACAGAACCTATTTCATTGCAAACGTCTAATAAGCATATGGAACTGATTAACAGGCAGGGCCACAGACGCCAGTGGAACTGAATAAACTGGTGCATGAAATAATGTGTGGACTGTTTCGGTGAGGGGAGTGAAGGGGGGGGGGGGCAGTGGATACAGATACTGGTGGAGACTGAGAGACGGGAGGGAAACTTAACCCAACTTCATATCCATATGCCGCAAACGCTTGTTCTGTGGCACGCATGAGCCATGCCTATCTTGCATTTTGTACTTTTTTTTAAAAAAACTCAAAAACACTTTTTTTTTTAAACTCTGCACAGAGGTGCAGAGAGAGTAAGAGAGTGTGAGTGAAATGTCTGCCGTTTTTCTTCTGCATGTGTGTGCGTGTGTGTGTGTGTGTGCATGCTTTGAGACAGAAGCCCCGTTGCACATCTTACCCCCGACCACAGCCATCCTATTACAGTCATCCTGGAACTATTTCAGAGTCTGGCAAAACAGAGGATCAAGGGTCATTCACATTCTGCTTGGTAAAGGCTTTCACTTACCGGCAGCCTCAATAGGACCAACAGTCTCGTTACCATGGTGTGCTGAACAATGTGGTGGTGGGGGGCGGATGAGCAGGGACAGGAGGGGGAGGGACTAGATCCACAACCAGGACATTTCAATAACTATAAATGCAGACAGACTGATCTTTGTAATGAATGTCAGATCATCTTTTGAAAGATGATTCTGTGCACCACTGTCCTGAGTGGAACACACAAGTCAAAATCTCCACAATTTACTCTACACTGGTAATGTACTGCGCTTCCTGTTGTGACACTTTTTTCAGCAACTAAACTGGCAGCATAGCTTTTGGAAAAAGAAAATTCCTCCACTCCTCCCATAAAAAAAAAAAATAGCAGACAATCTGGCATCTGGCAAGAGACATGTTTATATAGTGACCTGTTCAAGACGGAAACTTAGTGCTCTTCCACACATTATTCAGTGACTGGCTGTACATTCATTTCAGCTGTCAGAATTCTTGGTTGCACCTAAAGGTGACGCTCCCATCATTAGGTACACAGAGCCACTGCAATTTGGGACATACATGCTTGCAAACAGAAGAAAAAAAAAACAGTAACAGTTAGCTCCTTAAACCAAATGGCAAAAACAAACTATCCAATTTCAAAACTGGTAAATTCGATTCGTTCAAAAAGTGTAAAGGGAAACTATCATCGAATGCTGTAAAAATCATATTTGATATATGAGGTGATAATGATAATTTCATGAACGTCTATAAACGTCACTTGAATGATGCAAAGAAAGGAAAGCACTGCACACTAAGAGAAGAATACTTCCACTTGGATTTTTTTTTTTTTTTTTTTTTTTTTTTACTGCTACATCATTTTTGACACATGAGAAGCACTGTATAAATAAAGTAGCGGTATTGAACAGAATCAACATCACACGCCACATTTGACTTAATGGCGTCTTCTTTTGCTGGTTACTTTGCCATTCTGCATTCAAAATAAAGAGGCGATATGTAACCTAATATTGTGTTCATGCAAGGGTTACACTGACGGACTTGGATTACAAATCCACTTTCCCCTGCCGGTTCCAAGTAAAAATAAATAAATTTTAAAAATCTAACGTACGGATGCTAGTGGCAACTCTTCGAAATGTTGAACAGAGCACAGTTTATCTGTCTTCCTGGACTACTTGGTAGATTTATTCACATATTTCTATAAAATCCTTGGAATAGCGTTGTTTAAAACACTGCTACAGATCTCTAGACTACTTTAATGCAGTGTGACCAAAATGCAAAGCATTAGTAAAACAAGTCTATATTAACGAAGAACCATGTTTTCTGCAAAATTCATCGAAAGTAGAAGTGTATTTCAGCAATAAAGGCTCTCATTCACGAACATTTCAAACTTATTTCTATACCATTCCACTGCACAAAAATCGAGCCACTTAGCAAATGATGAATGTGTTTTTGCACCATGTGTTCCCATGGTGCCAAAAAAAATACATCAAAAGTACCGTTTTCCCCCGATTTTAGCACCACGTTGGGGTTAAAGGTTAACAACCAGTATCTCCAGGGAGTTTCAACAGACATAAACATTGCCTACCTACAAATCTTACACTTTTTCCTGATGAAAGAGGACCATTGTTTTTGCGAAGAGGCGTAACGCAAATGCATCCACCTCTCATCTCGAATGTTTGCAGCATAGAAAATTCAATCTGTTTTAATACGTGCACTCAGTGGACAACATTTTATGCAAACCAGTTAGCAAGCTATAACTAGCTTGCGTTGTCAAATGTAGGATGCATGTAACGTTACCATTGCTAGGGTCGATCCGTCGCCAGAGCAATAAAACGTCTTTGTAATTAAGAGCAAGTTTGTTAACTAGCCAGTTAGCCAGCCACGAGGCTGGTCTGTTGCCACTAACTAGTTAACCTATCTAACAATAAAACGCTGGAACAGCTGACTAAAAAGCCAACATGGTCCCGATGCTAATAGTCGTACACGTAACGACATACGCGGCGACTAAACCTTCGCACGCCTACATACCTGCTTTCTAACCTGTAGTACAGTGCGTGTAGTACAATGCTTAATATCGTCTTAAAGCGACAGAAGACGGATTCATCTTGCACGTGTTTGTGCGCGCTAGCTATAGCCACCGTAAACTTCTTTCACTTACCGCAGTCTCAATGCACAGCCAAATAAAGTTGCTGTTTAGCGGCGGGATCTCAGGTTCATGTGTCCGTGTACACTTTACAGCATTTGTTAGTATTTCAAACATTCACGTTTCCAAAGAAGTAAAAGGAAATTCACCATCATCATTAGCGGGTTAGCAGCGAAGGGGTGATGTACTGAACAGAGGCTTTGAATGAAGGACAATAGCAAACGTAACTGCGCTACGATAAGCAGATAAAGAGACGTTTTCTGTGTCACACCATTGGAATGTCTGAGCTAACTGTGTTCTCAAAAGCCCCAACCAGGACTTACACACAGGCATTGTAGTAGTCCGACAAGATTCCTTTCCTCTGCAGTCTGCAACCAGCTACAAAGAGTACTACAAGGTGCCTTTTACACACTTCCCCGTTGAAAACGGCTGTCCTGTCTCAAAAACAAGAGCACAATTCAGCTTTAAGAAGTCCGGCATCGGTCTGATCTGATCGCTGCTGCCAAAATCTTTCAGAGATAGACACGGAGTACAGAACGCAATTCAGTACGGCAAAGTGAAGACTGCTAGCCGCTGAGATTTAACTATTGTTTGGTAGATGAATTGAGCTTGCGGTATCTGTCTAGGTTAATTGTGTATGTGTACTTACCGGTATTTATAGCCATTGAAATGACTTGTCTGCTTTCTCAAACAACATAACTGAAAAGGATATGATCATAAAAAAAAAGGGGGGGGGGTTGAGAGGAGCTGTAGAGTTCAGGCAAAGGATAAAGAGGTCTGGTCCAGTCTGGGAACCCCAGAGGGACAAGATTTGAAGCTGTTTGTGTTAGCCTAAATGATGAAAGATTTGAGTTGTTACAGTGTCAGAATCGCTTGTTTTCTGAGTGCTCAGCTGCATCATAGGCCATTTTACATAGATTACATGAACTAAAGCATGTACCTTCTGTGAGACCTTTTATATATATATATATATATATAAGCTAGAATACACATATTTTAATGTCAATTGTTGATACAAACATGGCTACAGGACTACCTCTCAGGTGTTTTATGATTGGATTCATGTATTTGTTTCAGTGAGTTTCTAGTGTAGTTTTAAAGTTCTCATTTACATTTAACCATCAGATACACTGTCAGTACTGACTGATGATTCAGTTTTTAAAAATCACAGACCATAAGGCAACACATTGAGGAAAACTGCAGATCATTCCGTTTCAATTGATCATCTCATTGCATCCCCTGCAGAAACACGCAAAACTCGCTGTGCAGTGTTTTTTTTTTTGCAATTGCTCAACCGGAAGCCGCTTGTTTCTTTTCCAGAATGCTTGGTTGACAATGTACAGTATGTCAAGAAGAGTAGGCCTGTGCCAAAAAGTGCAGTTTCACTGTGTCCTGCTGTAGCTTGATTTCCCTGCACGACAGTCCCTATGAACATTTACTGTAGTAAGACACTGGAAGCATTCCAGACAGGCTTCCCCACTGTACCATTTAGCGAGGCACGGTCTAGCATATTGTTGGTGCTGGAAAGAGTGCGCGCTGCGGCCTCAGAGGGGATGGCTGCCAATACCTGCTGAACACTGGCCAGATGTGTGTCGTTCTGGAAGATTTGCAATGATTTTCCAATTCCCTTTACCCTCTAGGAGGGAACTCTTATGCCATCCAGAAGGAATGTGCAATCCCTCCACCCCCGTCTGACTGTCACATGTAATCCAGCAGCTATGCGTCGAACCACAACTCCCTGCTTGCGCTTCAGTAATAACACCATAGAGCTTTGTCTGGGGTTGCGTGTCAGCCAAGCAGGCGTGCGTTTCTCTGCATGAGGTTGTGTGTGGTGCAAGTTTGAGACGCTTGTGTTTAAATGCCTGGGGCTCTTTGGGCAAAGTTTCTCGCATTGACTCCATTTCAGGTTTGTATTGACTATGGTTCACACTCATAGTCTTATATAGCATCTCAGCTTCAACATTCTGTAATAATGATATATAAGCTGTGTACTTTTGTTGTCTAGATTCGTACTACGAAATTGATTAGCTTTCTGAAAATCTATATATCTCATGATATAAAGCTTACACTATTATGAACTGTAAATTGTGGAGTCAATAACTTGAAATTCTATTCTAATCCTTTGGAGTGATTCACAACCACATATCTCCACAATGATTCTAAGGACTAGATTCAATTCTGGGCAACTGATCTTGTTTGTGTATTATTTGAGTACATCTCATTGTCCATTATTTTTATTATACAGATAATGTTTCTTGTAAGACAGACGTTTTCAGGTGATGCAATCCCAATAAAGTCTGGCACAGTGCTTTTTTCCCCCCTTTTTTATTTGTTTGCGTTAGTATTTTTTATTTTGTGTTCTTGATTTTGGAAGTTATTTAACTATTTAGTTTGAAATCCATAACCTATTTAGCCAAAACCTTTACATCCTCGGTCATATACCTGGACTATGTTTGCATCATGTACCATGGACCATTTTGGTTGACTTCTGGCAAGGAAAATACCCTATAAACGCCAGAAGTACATTGTAGTCTATTTCAAGGCCATTTTCGCCCTCTGCTGGAGTCATGCATTCAATACATCATGTAATGGAAAAAAAATCACTGAATGGACACATTTGACAAAAAAGATGAAATTGCAGAAAATGGTGACAACACACTTGATATTATTAAGGATTAAATGAAATTTCACTGCGTGTGCACATAGAATATGCTTCAACACTAATTAGTTTCTACATTTACAAAAATAGACATTGTTTTCTGTAAAAGGGAAATCCCTGCTGCAGTGTGAGATACAGTAAATATGAATGACAAACCCCAGTCTTTGCTCCAAGCAGCACTACTGATAACAGTGCATTCAGGCCAGAATTCATCTTAATCACTTAATGTGTTTTGAACCTCATTTAAAGTGACACATTTAAGTGAATACATTTTTTCCCTATTCTTTTCTCATTTGTTTTAGGATGTTGATTTCAGAACATTGTACTTTCCTAAATCAGTCACAGAAAGTTAGGGACCAGGTAAACCACAGTTAGACACAGTTAGACATGGTTAGATTGATTCTTTTCGATGGGGGTTAAAATGAAGAGTTGTATTGAATTTATATAGCATGTTTTCAAAAAGTCACCGATTTGAATTTCTATTCAAAAGAAACTTGGAGGCCTGTTTGACATCATATCAAACACTGCTGTGAAGACTTGCATATTAACAGTCTTTAAAGAGCTAAACCTAATGGACAGGCATTCATGTACAATAACAAAAAAGGAAAATGAACACAGAAAAAGTGACAATGGCTCTTAAATGGTCTCTACAACACTAGATAAGCACATGACCTGATGCAATGGGTTTTGTAGAAAACAAAACACCTCTCACAAGCTGCTCTATTGATCTGCTTTAGGTCCTGTAGCTTTCAGTTAAGCAGTGAGTAAACCTTCCCTCTTTGATATGATTTAGTCAATATACTTAGCAGTGCTGCAGCATTGCATTCTGTCCCTTTGGGAAGGCTTATATTTCACTCAAGATGGTGTGGTGTGGCTTTGTAGAGGCTGTTGTTGGGGATGGAGGTGGTATCCAAATACAATACTATTTTCATCTTTGGGATGACAGCTGCTGTAGTATTGACATTCATGGGAACCATTTGAATATGCCTTTTGAAATTCTTTTGCAGAAATAAATGCTATGAAAATGCATTTGCACACAAAAGCCAATATTATATGGAATATTATACCCCATTAGAGTCTGGTACATTCTATTAAACAATTTTTTTTAGGTCTTGAGTTATGCCAGTGAAAATCTTTTTTTTTTAATGTAATATTTGGTTATAATGTACTTCAAATATCATTGTCACTTCGAGTTTCAGAGTAGTGTCTCTAAATATGAGCTCTGCTGTGGATCATTCAGAACTAGAACATTTCCTCTTGGTTTCAGCTATGCTCGGATGGTCTGAGGGAAGAAATGATGCTTCTTATTGAGACGTTTGCGGCAAAAATACTGGTCATATAACTGGTGTGTTTCTTTGTTGTATTTTCTTGTTTGCATTGCACAGTCCATGGTAGCTGTTTGCTTCCTATTACATAACTGCTTTATTTGCTTTAGTGTCCAATTGATCTTTTTCGCTGAAATACAGATTGCGCAATAAGAACACAGATAAAGCCAAGAGAACAATAAGCACGATGTCCAAACCAGTTCTCAGATCTCTACATATAGTTCAGTATGGCATTTTGGTGTACTGAATTCCAACTGAATGGAGAACATGTAAAATCCCACACACTGTATTCCTCTGAAACCGTCAACCAAAATCCAATAACACTTGGTGGTTGCAGGCACATTACAGCAAAGGCAAGTCCCCTTAAGTGCAAAACAACAAGGAGGGTCAAAGTTTTCAGGGTGGTGCTCCTTCATCCTGCTTGCCAAGACTGTTGTAACTACATGAAGTCCAGCACTTTTTTATAAATGATTACCATGCAATATATGGAACTGAAATACATTTTTATTTTCAGCAGAAATCTGTATGGTAATGTGAACAGCAGTACGATGTGATTAGTCTGATAACGCGTTTTATTGTAAAGTTGTTAAAGTTGGCAGCAGTGTGGTGTAGTGGGAAGGAGCAGGGCTGGTAACCAAAAGGTTGTTGGTAAAGTTCGCTGCTAGAGTGCTGCTGTTCTACCCTGGGCAAGGTACTAAACCAAGAGTTGCTTCAGTAAATATCAAGCTATATTAATGCTTAACATGCAAAAAATGGAACAGCATCTCCTAAATGACAATTATGTAATTTTATAACTGTTTTTTTTTAAAACCAAGAAGTGTTCTTTCATGACGGTGCAACAACCAGGAATGTGTATTATTATTAATATCATTACTAAAGGAGAGGTTTGTTAATACTGACCCAAAAAAACAAAAACACATTTAGGCAATGTAGTAATAAATATTTTAATGTTTCCAATTTCATTAGAATGAGTCAAGAGAATACATGCACTGAAATGAATCATATTTCTCTGCAATTTGTATCTTCCAAAATATATCTGAACAATACAACATGAATAACTTGTAAAATTATAATTATAAAAATATCAAACATTCACAGTGACTGTGAAATGAACTATATGGATTCCTACAAGATGGACGGTTTCATATTTTTATGAAAGCCTTTTTCATGAGAAAGTTTTTCATGAGAGCACATAAAGGTTGACTGGCAAATTACTTTACTTAAATTATGAACGGGCATAATGTTGCCCCAGTTGTTAAAAGTCATTTATACTAATAAATGTGCATCTATTCCATCGTGCTGACAAAATATTTATTTTATAATATGTCCATGTATTCTGGACAATGAATTCAAAGACCTCTAAAGTAGTGTGCAAATGCATATCTTACAATCCTCATTAACTATAAGGCAGGTTTTCAACATTCATGGTCCCATACATCAGATGAAGTTTCTTTCTGTTATGCAATACTTACGTAAGCAATCAATGGCAACAGGTAATTTCAGAGGTCACAAAAAAGTACTGAGCACTAAGAGAGTCTGTCATTAATCAGAAATAAACTTGGCCAAAACCTTAGCTCTCCAATTAAATGTCAACCAATTTAAAAACTGTACCCTCAACACTGCAAGACAATCATGAAGTAAACTTAAATGAATTAAGTTTTTTGTGTTGTCACAAGCAGACCAACTTTATGACCAATGCTACTACAGTACGTAATTATGGTAAATACTTATATTTTTACACCAACATTGACAGAAAACAATTAACGAAGGAATAAATAAATAAAATAAATTAAACAACAGACAAAAAGTACAAAAAGTACAGTATTGTTGTTTTCAAGGGAAAAGGTTCTGCAAGAACACCAAGAACACCATCAGTCAAACGAACAAGGACAGAGATTAAACATGTTTCTCTCAGGAAATGGTGTTCTGCGATGAATCACACTGCCACTACAATCTCATCAGCCAACAACTGCAAAAAACAGTCTATGAGACATCAGTGCAATTACGCTTGATTACAGTTTAACTGGAAAGACAGTACAGTATGCATATTGAGTATAAATTCAGGCACTGTGCTGTTAATTCATTTGCAACAATTATTACAAACAATTATTACTGGATGGATTAATTAAAAAAAACCCATTTTATTCCAAACAGCTGTGCGACATCATTTAAGTGTCCATAAATGTTATCATCTTTCATTTGTGAATGTCCTTGTCATTGATATGTAAATTTGCCTTTCTAAGATATATCCCATTTTTTTCCTAAAAACAATGATTTAGTAACAACAATGCATGGGGAGAGAGAAGAGCTACATCCTAAAGCTATTTCTCTACTCTTTAAACATTTTTTTTTTATCACACCTCTTTACTTTGTAATTTTCCAAAAATGTCACATATGGGATGACAAGGAAGCAGATTTAGTAATATTTCAAACAGCAGCTCTTGGAAGTAAGCTAACTGAAATAAGACAAACTAATCTCACATGAAATAAGTAATTCATGAGTGAATCAATCTGACTTTAGCCATCTTTGTCAACATTATTCATTTATTAATTCATTTTGCTGTACAATAAACTCTGCGAGTTGACCTGAGGTCCACTATAAAATGCATATGTCCCTCTTGAATGTTAAAGCTCAACTAAAAGCTTAGCCAAGGGACCTTTAGTAGCATAATAAAAAATGAAAAAGAACAGTATATCTGTTTTATTGCTGAGCACTTCAGAATGTTGTGCGTGTCTCTGAGGAAATTTTTACAATTACATTGTCATGTAAACCTTATTTGCGAATGCATCTTATTGTTTTGGTTTACAGCATCTAAATAACCTGCTCATACACAGTAACAGACCAAAGTCTAAACAGGCTAGGGCTTCCTCTTCCTTCACTAAGAGGGCGTTTGACTGGACAGTCCTCTCTGACGAAGGGGTTTGAGTGGCTATGCTCATTCCTTGCTGTTTCTCGCACTGATGTACCACTTCCTCAGGGCCACTCCGGTTGTGCTGCTGATGACACACAGGGCACCGCCTAGGCTCCACCACGTCGGCGTTCGGCTGAGGAAGAGGAACTGGAAAATGAACGCCAACACCACGTCCATGGTCCTCATTAAGGCGACGGGCCCGGCTTTCTCCAGCTGCAGTGCTTTGGTGAGGAACGTCTGCCCTGCGATGCCCAGAACCCCGATCAACATGAGAATCCACCGGTCCCAGCCGCAGTAGGGAACGGTCCACTCGTCGATGACGAACATGGTGATGATGCACTCGATGAAACCGATGACCGCGTAGTACCACACCGACAGGTAGTAGTGGACGCTTTTCCCCATCTTCCTGAGCACGACGAAGGTGCACGCCGCCCCCACCGCACCCATGAAGGCTGCAATGGTGCCCTTGATGTGGTTCTGATAGTCCCCCTCTATTCCTGAGACCCGGGATCCGAAGAGGAACGGAGGTCTCGCTATCAGTATGACACCTGTCAGTGTGAAAATAGTGAAGACAAAGTCCCAGATGGTGCATTTCTCCTTGAGGAATATCCAGGCCAGCACGGCTGTGAAGACTGGGTTGCTGAAAACGATGACAGTGGCATCAGCCAGGGGCATCTGCTGAACAGCGTAGTATAACAGGATCATGGCATTCGATCCCAGAAACCCTCGCAGGAACAGATAGATTCGCTTGCTTTTTGGTCCAAGGAACCCAGTTCTATGAGAAATTAAAGAAGCAGATTTAAATAAAGGTCACAGACAGCAGAGCCCTTCATTGCCAATATTAATACTGGCACGGAGTCTCTGTACTTCTTTCCATAACAGCAATTCAATGAAGTTCTTTCTCTGCTGACAGTGCTGAACTTCAGTTTGCGAAAAGACCTTTAAAGAAACACTGGCAACTTACTTATAATAAATCATGGCGGGAAGCACAAAGACCATCTGGAAGAAGCAGCGGATTGCACTTATTTCCACAGCATGGATGCCATCTATTTTCTTCACTAGGAGAGCCACAATGGAGAAAAAAACAGATGCCAGCAAGGCATATACTAGGCCTAGGCCTGCACATGCTGGCTTCTTTTCAGGAGCTAAAAGAAGACAAATGAATGCGTCAGACATTAGGCACTGCAGTTTTGCTGTTAATATACATATATATATATATAGATATATCTCCACCTTTTTAGCAATATTTTGCCTCACAGCATTTAAGTATTCCTGTTGATGGCTTGAATTAGTTGAGCAACACCCTGAACAATACACATTGATGTTAACCATTGTGTTGGATTTAAATGTTGATTTTTTTTTTTTTACTAACTTTCTCATATGAGAAAATCTACTATATTAGTGATGAAGAGGAAAGATTGCATTTGTACAACTGAAGAAAATTACTGTACATGCAAAAGGAAGACAGAAAATATAAATGAACAAGAAAAATGAACAAACAAGGCTTGAACATTGCCTCTTTCAAGCACCACCATATGCTTTTATTTTAGATACAACACGCTGGCTGACATTTATCACTGAAAGTCTGTACAACTGTCATGTCAGCTTTTGTTTTATAAAATGAAAGGCTATTGTTTTCTAAAAATTGTAAGAAGCAGTGTGTGTGAATAAGACTATGTGGTGTCAAATCACAAATTACATAGAGCTCATTGCTAGTTGTCACATTGGAATGTCATTTGGTATAGAACAGTTATGGTAAAATTTATATTTTGACCCAGGTGCTCAATGATTTGGGAGGGAGTAGCATTGAAAAAAAATTTCACAGCTGGAGAGTGAAGTGGTCTTATTCGGGCCTACATACATTTATGATTATTAAATTTCTCAAAATGTCAGTTCAACACTAGACAAATTTAATACCTGTTGGTGAGTGGGCATATCTGACACTATGCCCATTCAGGTCATGATGCCAACATTGGAAAAGTGCCAATTTGTGCCAATTTCCCACTAGGAACTGGACTGAGCTCATTCAACATGGAGCCTGGAACACAACATATTTCCATCAATCAGGACATCTGTTATATGCAGGGAGAGTCTCCTCAGGTTGTAAGATTCAGACTTTAAGTTAGGAAGTTAGACATGGTTGAATTTAGTCTGTCCAACACATGACACCCCTACACACAGCATTACTAATTAGACCATGACTGAGTAGAAAGGTTTGAAAAGAAGAAGAAGAAGAAGAAAAAAGTTAATCCTACAGACAACTCAATGAAACTGCGCAACAGAAAGCCCACTGATAGTTGGTGTTCGAAATGAACACATAAAATTAAGTAATATTTTGCATAAAACTCAGTAATGAAATTAATTTTAGTTTAATTTCGTGTTGCTCCTGTTTTTAGAAGTCTCAATATTTAACAGTGACGATACCAGTATACCGCCACACTCCATATTTACTTAATTAAAAAAATCTTAATAGTCTTTTTATGTTACCTTTGATACCCTTATTAATATTTGAAAGTTTTTTACACTTAACAGGCGTAATAACATATCGAACAGAGTATAATGTAGTTACAAATAGTAACGATGCGGTTTATACTGATACTATAATTAAATACAAAACTGTGCCTTAAGGTTATTTTCGCTTGCCGGTGAAAAAAAGAAAATGCAGAGTCATGCAACGGAAGCTGGTGTATCACATTCACGTAGCCGATCTGGTCAGATTATTGCTAAATTATTGCTAATTAGTGCAGTTGTGACAATACTTGTATATTTCATTATATTGAAGCCTGGGTCTTGAATAATAAATCTGAGCGTTGTGACTTATTAGCCTAGATATTAGTAGTTACCCTGGTTACATAAAGTACCCGGCTAAAAGGTCGCCGGTTCTTAACAGCTTCTGAAGTTTATCAAGTTTATATAGCAATGGCTCCGATGATCCGTTCAGTGACTAAACTGGCTTGCTAGTTAGCTTCATTTCAGTTTAATGTGGCAACTGACTAAAAGTCTACAGCGACAAGAAACGGGGGTACTGCCAACAGTGACCCTTCTGTATTTACGGAACAAGTGTTAAGCTCCGTTGCTGTAACCTACCTTTCGAAAGTACGCTTCCCCCTGCGGCCGCCGTGTTGGGATCACTTTCTCCGCAACACATGGCCAGACAGAATCGTTTCGAGGGCTTTGGGTTTGATTTGCCGGCATCCTGCGGCATCCCTGTATCCCCTCCATCATCACACACATGGCAGTTACTGTGCAAATGAATCTTCTCAGTTTTCTCTTCATCTCCACCGTCGTCAACTATGTCAAAAACCTCGACTCTGACGTCTTCCTCTCTTCGAGGGATAACCGATAAAACACCGTCGTCATCGTCTGCGGAAGCTGCTCTATAGCTGTAATCACCCATTTTCAGATGCAACAGGTGAGCATGCCTTGTGTATGAGTGCTCCTTCACAGTTCCCTCAAGAGTAATGAATGAAGTTTAATAAGTAACCTTGGTACATAGTGTACAGCACACTAATACCGTAAACTTTGCCGCTAGGGGGAGGAGGGCAACTCGAGTGACATTGAACCGCTGTCAAAGAAGGTTGGACAACCATAACGTTGCACAACGTTGTTCCAAAGCGAGCGATAAATAGGTCCGTAAATCAATAATGTAGACAGTAAACCAATTTATCACCTCGTAACTGTCAACGATTTAAAAGCGAAATAACATATTGTAGTCACTTTAGTGATTCAATCGCTAAAACTACATATAACATTAGATGAACATACTTTTTCAAGAAGAGAGGGTGTTGGGGTTTGTAGTCCAGTCATTGAGTAGCTCTGACGGTCTGCAGAATGACCGATTTTTATTTATTCTAGCGCCTCTATGATTTTTTATATCTCCTTTTATATGAAACTCTCTTCTATATTTACCCTAATTCTATTAAAATTTGCTATTTGTGAGTGCAATGTCACCAAGTCATGTCCTTAACACCAACAGATTCTAGCAAACTAACATCACTTCTCATGTCTCTGTAAGCTGTCATAAAACAAAACTGTAAAGAAACAATGGTTTATTTAAGTTTCTTTATTAGTACTATTCAGTTAATACAAACAAGCAACAATAAAAATAAAACTTGCAAAGATTTCCCCCCCTGCCCCCTCCCCTCCCACGCACACACACACACACATACACCCCAACAACAACATCTAAGTTTGCACTGCAACATGTTAAATTATTAAATTACAAATATTTTAGGTGATTTTAAAATTGAGTCGATCTCCATATGAAAGATTTCTCTCTGGCATGGTCCCTTTTTATTTACAAAAGCATTTATAAATATTTTTTCTCACAACTGTAAAGACAGAAAAAATGTAAACATTTTATTTGGCAGACTGTTTTCTTCTTCCAAACAGGTTAATAAATAGATTAAAAAGTATATTTTCTTTATTTTCCCTTGTCAATAACAGATGTGATTGCACAGGTGTGTACGGCTTGTAGTTGCAGAGAATACGTTAACAATGGCTTTTGTTTTTTGTTTTTTTTTGTTTGTTTTTTAAAAGAAATTTTCAAAAGCGCTGGAACAGATGATGACAAAAAAGAAAAAGACAGACATTTCTAGCAAGGCATTCATCTGGAAGTATTATTAGTGGGCTTTATCATGCATATCGTCCGACACCAAGTCCAACTCTATCCAGGGCAGCCTGTACAACTGCTTTTTCAACACATGCCTTGTCTGCGTCTATCAATTACTTAAGTCAATCATAAGGTGTTCATAAATCTGAGTTTTTCCTTTAAAGCTGGAAGCAAGCAAAAACTCACGGTTGTCAATGGAAACGAGGGAGAATGCTCTCGGCGCCTGGATGTTCAGCTCTTGAAAGTGGACAAACTGTCCCTTCTTGGCGTCCCAGCGATAGACTTGGGTGAGGGAGTAGTCGCTCCCGAGGATGGCGTATTGCCAGGTGTCGACGGCAAAAGGCTGGAACACCATGGAGCCACGCGAGGGCATGGTCTGTATCTCGGTGAACATGGAGCCGTCCCACTTCATGACCTTGGAGTCGCCGATGAAGCGGGTCATGCAGATGTACAGCTCGGCCTTCACTTTGAAGTGCTTGACGGCGTACACGTCCTCCATCTCCGGGATGTCCGTGCGCCAGTCGAACTGCTTCTGGCTCTTGTTCCACTGGTAGATGACCGGGCGCTGGGAGCTGCTGGACAGGATCAGGTGGGGCTTGTTGGCGATCTCCAGGTACTCCACGTCCGTGTCCCGGTACCACGGGTGGAGGGACTGGTGGGAGTAGAAGCCATTACCGTTCCACTTGTACACTGTGGTGGAGCCGGCCTTGGAGCTGTCCGCGATGACGAAGAAGGACTCGCCATCGACGCGGAAAATCTCCACGTCGTTGGGCTTCCTGATTTTCAGAATGTCGATGTCTTGGATTTTGATAAACTTGTTTGCTGATATGTCCCTCTTGTAAATGTGAGAGCCACCAAACAGTTGGGCAACTATGATAAAGAGCTGGTTATCGATGACCAAGGGTTTACAAACGACAGTGGACGTGCCTGGGAGAACAAACAAGACAAAAAAAAAAGTGTGAGGCTTAGCAATTCACAAAATACACAGAGATACTGTAATATTATCTTGTAGAAATAATATTACAGTATCTCAATATTACATAAGAAAAACTGCAATATTATCTAAACAACATATACTATTTTCATATTTAAAACACATACAAATTATCTGAAAGCTTTCATCATTCTTGATTAATTTATTTCAAGCAAGGCAACATTTATACTTTAGATATGTGCCTCCATCTAGTGGTAGAACCCAGTAACACACAACTGTCTATTTTCAAACCTCCTATCACTCTATCAGTTTCTCTCTTTCAACACCGGGTAGTGATCTACTTACTTTCAATGTTGTCATAATTTCGGAAGACCATCTCGACATGGTCCCACTCCAGGAAACTGCAGGTTCCCACAAAGGGTTGGGCGAAGACAACATATTGATCGTTACCAAAGGAAAAGGATTCCACCGAAATGGACTCAAACTTGAGGGACTGATAAGCAGCAAATTCTGTAAAAAAATAAACAGGTTAACACGGTTAAAAAGGTTAACATGTTAAAAAAATTAATAAAAAGGTTAACGTTTGGAGATAATATTTTTATTAATAGTCTGAGATAAATTACTCTTGAATTTCACCATTGGCATTCCAACATTTTTAAAAATTTTCAGTCCATCAGTGTCATGGACAAGATAGCAGTTATTGCTGGAAACGTAACACTGTTGGTGTTCGATTTGATGAAACGCAGCCAATAGCAACAAAGCCTTGCTGTTTCAAATCAGAAATGTATGAATTTTTCAGTCACCTGTTGTTATGCAGTCGAATGACTGCGGCACAAGGTCATTGATTTTCTTCCCTTGGTACAGTGGTGGGCTGTTGCAGAAGATTTTGTCGACAGTAGCATTAGTGTTATACATCCATTCCACTAGCCACTTGAGTTTGCAGTCACACTTAAAGATGTTTCCTCGAAGGTCCCTGGACAAATGATAAATCAAATAATTTAAAGACATGCAAGTGAAGGAAAGTTTCCATGCATTCATAATTAACATAATGTAACATTCACCTATAGTTTTAGCCAATAATTCAAATTTAACTGTAAAATAAAACAAAATCCAGCTGAAATCCAGCTGATACAAGACTATGTATCTGTGTGAGTATGTGTATGTGGGTGGGACCAAGCTGAAATAATCTGGCTAAGTAAGAAAAATACCTACACTTTTGTTAAAGCGTCCATGCCCTTGAAAACATCTTTGGGGAGTGACTGGAGATTGTTGTTGGCCAGGCTCCTGGTAACAATCAGAAAGAAATGCTGATTACTGTATGCATATTACATATGCCTTTCTGTCATTGAATATTACACTGTCATTCAGTCTTGGCATTTGGTTTATTATTCCAAATCCACTTTGCTATTTCCAGTTGTTATTGGAAAATAGGTTCTAAACTCAAGATGGGCATTTATGCCATATTCATGCCACAATTCAAGAACACAGTAACTTCAACAACACAATTCACTGCTTCACCTCAAAAATCAAAACAATTAGATCAAACTACAAAAACTGTGGACCAACATTTCATTCAAGGACATGAACTGTGGTGATCCCACCATGTTACACCTGAAAATGCTGATGCGGTCAATTCAGTTTCTCATACTGTGGGAAACTGCCAGAATCCTGTGCCTGGGATGCTGGGGGTAAGGACAGTTTACAGTTACAGAATTTATTTTTAGTTTTGCCATCTCAGTCAGCATTTTTGGTTTTACTAAAAATGCACAATCATGTTAATCTTTCTCATAAACAGTGTTCATTCATTTCATCACCCAGTATTATTCCTTAAAGAAAAGTACTCACAATTACCAGCACTGTAATTGAAATTGCCTAGGATCTTATGCATTGTCAGGATTTCTCATTTGCATTTGGTAATTGCTTTGGCTGTAACCAATTCACAGTCCACATCACTTCACTCAATGTCAGGAGACAGAGACTTCACTTCACACTCACTTCTTCTCTGAATCTTTCGGAGTTCATGGCTCTAGCCATCTGTGGGGCTGTTTTCAAGAAGGCTATCTAGGCCCTCTGTAATGGCTGGAGTTGAAAGCGGTGTCTACACAGTGTCTAAAATAATAATTCCAATGACACATGTGTGTGTCTAATCAAGTAGCAGTGCAGCTCTATGTGTCAGCATACTTAGAATACTTGGGTTTGTGAAGGTGCATGGCTCTTTACAAGACTAGACCAAATTTATCCCACAGCAGCAGGTCCAGTGCCACCTTGCGTAAGCCGCAAAGAACAGAGGGTGCCCTTCTGTCATATAGCACCGACTTCCCACTTAGCACTGGCAGGACATGAGTCATGTGGACCACTCTGAGCTCCAGCAGGTCAGTATGGTGCCATAATCCATGGAGGACTGTGCTGGTAGTACATTACTCTAGAAGAATAGACTGCAGATATGCTGTACGCTTGGGGAAAGCTTCATGTGATCAGGGAATAAAGTCCATGGAATAAAGTCCATTGTCCAGGGGAAACTACTCCAGCCACCAATTACAACTGTGTATATCAAAATATTTTGCATTTCAAGAATAACTATGAAACCATGCTGTCATTTGACCCCTGACTGTGTATTAAGAGAGCAATCAACGTGGCTACACCTTTTGTAGACTTTCAGTTCTTTAACAACTGCTCTGAACGATGGCCAACGACAGACTGGTATTTTAAATGGTGTCCAAGATTTCAGGTGACTAACGCTTTCTAGTGCACTGCAATCCTTTCAAATCAATAAAAGATACTTCCATGCTTACATGTACAAGAAGGCATAGTATTAGAGATCTTGTCTTGGTTGTATTATTAGCTTGCCTGTTGAAGTGTTACAAAAAATGCACGTTCTAAAGTGAACACATGTCCCACAGGGCCAGGACTGGATTGTCAAGTGTTTCAACTGCTATTGTGTTGCAAAAAAAAAGTCTGCAGTCTGCAAAAAAAAAAAAAAAAAAAAAATATGGAGCTTCCCCCCAGTATATCCACTTGTGTAAAGACACCTATAGTAGATCCTATACTTTGCACAGAACACAGAGGACCCTGGATCACTATTGTCCTGTATGAGAAGTACTTTAGTGAACAGTGGAAATTAATTACACCAGTGGGTTTATCACAGTGCAGAATCAGCAGAGCAAATCATAAATGTCTGTAAATTTGAATTATACAAATGTGAACTTTGCAAAAAAAAAAAAAAAAAGTAAGAAGAAAATTGCATCAATACTTACAAGTGTATAAGAGATTTTAGGCCTCGGAAAGCATATGGTGAGATATACTTGATTTTGTTGTTTTCAATAAACCTGTGAAAGACAATTATCATATTAAGATACTACGCTTTATGAAGCTGTCTAGATCATCATTTTTGTAGAAATTTGTGTGACTCACAGATATTCCAGATGGGGTAGACCAAGGAATGCATCTTCATTTATAGAATCAAAAGTATTGGCTGTGAATAACCTTTAAGAAGAGAATAAATAGTTAACAGTGCAGACATTTGGTATAGCAAAAACAATGTCATAAAATAACTACCAACCACAGTATATCAAAATTATTATTGTACAGTGATTGTGTGTTTTCATTCCCAACCAACATGCAAACATTGTTCCTAGACTCAACATGACGATATTGTTATTCATGTAGTAGGTCTCTGGAATAAACTATGATCCAGTGTTCTAAGCAACAACAAAACAAACGTGTGTTACCCGTTATTGACTAGCCATCTAACAAGTAATAATCACCAGTAGGTTTTCCAGCTGAGGGTTACAGGTAACTGGAGAAAGATGTTGCAGTCCACACAGTGATTTGCCTATACAGATTTAATCTAATTTACAACTTCATAAAGTTGTAGTGTTTCACATGCAAGCCGGCATAATAGTTGCAGCTAAACATGTATGGAAATGAAAGCTGGCAGGTGCATTACTATGATGCTGTTAATGGGAAACAAATATTTATGTCGTAACAATGACGGCGGATTCAGCAATCAATCAGAGTGCGTACAATGTGGCAACATCGCTGTGAACAGGAAATGTTTGTAAAACAGGTGCAATATGGTCAAATAAGTCTATAAGGAAATAAATGTTCCAAATCACTAAAACAGCACCAATATATTAAATAGTCTGTGAATAAATGTGAGTATTCATTGCGACATATACTCTGTGCATTGCAATAGGCCTATATCCATGACTAATGTATTTATAAATAGTTTCTTGTTTAAAAATACTTTAAACAAACCTATTCCCTGTATCTATGCTTTTCTGAGTTGCTAAAATACCTCTGGGCTATTGTAAACATTTGGTTGCTATGTCCCATCACACCGGACCACAGACTATTTTTTCACATGTTCAAACTCGCTTTGTATTTTGAGGAACAGGGTTTTTATGAGAAGGTGCGATGTTTTAGCGACCTCTTTTTGTTGTGGCAAAAACGTAATCGCCCTGCGAAGCCTGATGAGCTAGGCTTGGCTCTAAGGTTTTGTTGCTATTGTTGTCTGAGTGTATTATTATGTAGCGGGCGGCACTGAGGGGTTTCACTGAATGGCAACGGAAAACGAGTAACGCGTGAATCCAGACTGATGTCGATAGAGCGACAGAGGAACACTTAATGTCGAATTTAGGATACCAGGTTATAAATGCTTTGAGAAACTGTAAGTGCTAAAAACCCTGCAATATTTTGCGATTTGTAAGAGATCTTAAAATGTTAACATTTTGATATTGTTTTTTTTTTTTTTAATTTACCGCAGCAGAAAAAATATGCTTCCCTGTCAAGAAATGGACTATATAGTTCTGACACCTAAATAAACGCCCTTTCTTGTTCGAAATAACGCTCAGCCCACGACAAACACAGACCACGGCACAGCACTAAGGTCTCAATAATACACCTAAGTCTGTGTAGACCTTTGTCCAGTTAAATATGGCGATCATCACTTAAAACAGCAATAGCTGTCTTTAATGCATGTGACAAAAGCCCCCATTTTACATATAATGAATTGGAACTCACAAGAGCTGCAGGGCTGGTGTGTGTACGAAGCTTCCTTCAGCAATTTCATTGAATCCAGATTTCACAAAAGACCTTTTAAGGGAAAAGGTATCATTTGCAGTGAGGCAGCAACAAAACCGCATTCACAACTGCGTTAGTCACCGCAACAACGTAAGAATCATTAGTGCACATACAATTCCAACTCATATTATCATTTGACTGTTAATGTTAATTGTATTCATGAATTCTCCTAAATATGAGTATTAAGTCAAAATATCCACGATATAGATTTCGTTTAGCTAACAGTACCCATAAAGGCATAGGTATTCTACCTCACAATACGTATAGACGTGTTCATTTTCGCGCACACTCACAAAACATACACACACAATAAAAATGTATAATGCATAATTCAAAGAACACTTACAATGAAACGACATCTGGAGGAAAGCTGCGAGGAACCGTCCTTATGTTTTCACACAGGGCATTATCTTTGGTGCACGTACAATATGATGGGCACCTGGGTTGCTTCGCTCTCTTACCCTCTACAAGAAGCAGTAAACAGGCAATCCAAAGCAAGAACGTGTATCTTTTGACGGTTTTGTTGACATATCCCATCCTTTTGACCCACTCTGGTTACAACCAGCGCGTCGAATATTCCTGTACATGAACCACGTTCTCTGCTCTTAACGTGGTCTGATGTTTTACCCGTGGCTTAAGGCCAAACCAGTCGTTTCTTCAATTTTCGCGTCTATGCTTGCGCCTGTCGCTGCTGTGTAACGAATTCAACTCAGCAGATGCCCCAGTGGCAAGGCGTAGATGCGACCGATTCGTTCTGAGAGGCGCAGCCAATGCTTGGCAGGGAATACAACGCGCTAACTGAAAAGATAAGTATAATCAAAATCAAAAGCCTTCCTCGTCAATGCCTTTTCGGAATAGCTTTTATTATTGTAATTAAAAGAGGCAGATGGGCAGAGGACAGCGTTTTTTTTTTAGATCAGCAGCCTAAAATATTTCTTCGCAAATAATTCAGATATTATATGTAAACTCAACATATAACAACTGCGTTTAAATAATGATCTGCGCAGCTATTCACTATACACGCACCCTCTGTAGTCCCGGAAGAATATCTACATTTTATTTGCAGGATCCTTTCCAATGACTCTATTCATGTGAGTGGGAAAGGATGGAGCCCGTGAATGCTTCAGCTGTATGGAAAATATTTATGAGGGGCTGGTTCAAATGAAGCCTGAGGGCAATTTTCTGCCTTGCTAATTACCCCAATTCATGATAAGTTATCGCAACTGTCAGAGATGTTATTATTATCACCAGTGCATTGTGTTCACATTTTTAATAATTTCCATATTATCCAAATAGGCTACATTAGCCTATCATTTTATTTTAAAATTCATATCAGTATAGGTTATCACAAAATGCACTATATTAAAAAGAAGCTCAGATAATTCTGAAAGAGGCAAATGCCATTGTATACAAAATAGTCTGCATATAATACTATCAGATGTTTCGTATTCGCACCCTGACACTTGCCCGTTTAAGAGCAACCTACTCAGAATGCAAATGGTGTTTAATGGTCCGCCTTTGTTTAGTTCCAAGGGAGATTTACCCCATCAAAATCTGAATAACAGTGAAGTTTTGTCTGACGCTGGAAAGTCTGCAGAACGCCCCCGCCACCCACCCGTTTTTTTCTTTCTTTTAAAGGCCAATTCAGTTACTTAACAGAATAAATGACCTGTTGTTCAACTTTGGCTAAAAGGAATCTATGAAATTTCTGTTTTTGTCTCGACCGTGTTCATGGCAGAGGCATAAAACAGTTGAGTAATTGTAAGATCTTGTCTCTTGTCTTCTCTGAACATATTTTCCATGTAAAGTAAAAACTATGATGTCTGCGATGTTTGAGATGTTCTGGCTAGCCAATTGTACATTATAATTTCATATGCCTATTATTTGATGGAGGGCATCTCAGTCGAACTTGTAAGCCTATTATTATTAACCTATGTACACATATCGATTAAAGGTTGTCTAGCTCCACCAGGATCAGGGAAACACTATACGCTTTACATTGCTTAATTGGAAAATAGCCTTTCAGGGAAAAGGCTGCTTACGTTGCGTCATGAGTATTTATCACTTGTAGCTATTGTGTCAACTACAGTAAAAAGGAATCATTGTGGTGGCTATAACATTTTTATTTATTTACTTACCTATTTATTTACTTTATAATTTAACTTCAAAAGCCAATAAGTCATTCACCCACGCTCAGCGCAAATATATTAACATTTACCGACGCATATGACGCCATCAATCCGCGCTGCTTTCTAATATGAAAACAACAAGAGCCATGGATGAGAGTGGGCTCAATCTCGTTAAGGTAGCTTGCATTCCCGATGCATGATATCGCTGCTCTTGTAGAAATAAAACACTATAGAACTAAAAAGTATTTGATGGTAGTATTTGTTCTCTTGCGTTTTGTGACAATTGTGTAGTTGCTTGCTAGTTTCCTTCATAGCTTAGGCCGAGCCAATGTTAACTGACTACCTATGCTACCTTAATGTAGTGAGTTAGCATGAGAGGTTTTGTCAGTGTAGGCTAACGATAACTGACTAGCTTCCTACCCAGTGCTTGGCAATATGTGAATTAGTTAGCTGTAACTTTAGGCGCTAGGTATTACAATGTAGGGGTGGCTAATTAAGTATTATCTGGTATCTCACTGACAACTGTTAGCGAGCTTACAGTCAAAATTTTGTTAGCTAACGGGGAATGCTGCACATCCCCGAATATCTGCGTTTAATTTATGAATTAATGCTTCCAAAAATAAATACCTAACGTTGTATATTTTATAACTTTAGTGGTGGGTATTTTAGTGTGCACTCCGGAAGTTGCTTTCTGTATGACTGGATGTCTAATAGACAACGCATTAAGCTTTAGCTATATGCTACTAGGTAACCACGCTGTAGTAACCTCGGATGCACAGATTTAACGTCCTCGCTATGATTGTCCAAAACAAGGCTTTGAACAATAAAATTTGGGACTGGGGAAAAACATCACTATTCCCGAATCATATCCGACAGTTACATAGATTGTAGCAACATAAGCATTACATTAGTTCATTGAACTTTTAAGAAAGCCTGTTAGTGTTTATTATACTTCCTTGGTAATTGCTTTCAATTTTCTGTCAGTGTTTAGTTGAAACCTCCATTTATGTAAAGTATGCGAAAGAAACGCGTAGTTCTTTTAATGTCCAAACATTTTTTCAATCGCCGATCATAATACTAGCTAAAACAATCAGGAACAGAATAAATAAAAATTCATCCTATGATTCAGGTGAAACTCATTTGGGGCACTGTGTGTGCCCGTTGTGTTTCTTGAACGTCTTGAATCAAAATTTTAAAAAGTTCAACAAACTATACTTTCTATTATTGGCAGTAGTAGTGGTTGGTTTGTATTATGATTAATAATAACTGTAGAGTGGAGAGATTCTGCAGCCATATTAGGGCTCTGTCATGACCTTCACATTATGCAGTCAGCATCATGGTAACCCTGAAAGTCTAGGGTTGCATTTCCCCCACTGTGCTGAAGTGGGGTTTTTAAAGCTGGCCAGTCCTTGAGTCGCCTATGCAGATGACTAAGCTCTTCCTCATTCCTAGCTTGTTATTTTCCATGTTTGTTGTTATTTCAAGGGTAGAGGCCATTATAGAATAATTGAGTTTTGCTGTTATTGTTTATTTTAAATTATCAGTTGATTAACTTATTTTAAAATTAGGCATTAATATTAGAAGTGATGATTTCAACAATTATTTTGCTTGTGCTATCGGTGATTTTTATAATGTAAGGTAAAGTTTGATGAGAAATTAACTGAGATGAGAATGTTAATAGTCTGAATAGCCGTGTGGTCCTGAGTAATGAATTGTGACAATACATTTTAAGAAATTGCAGATTCACAGTCCACCTCCAACAGCCATATCTCTAATGGATTGGCAGGACTATAGTTGTTGTTAATGATGTCTGTCATGAGCTTTGGTGTATAAACTTTAATGTAGCTCATTAGTGACACAGGCAGCCTTAATAAGTAATGTTTTTCCTTGTATGTGAACATGATTGATACTTATCATGGCAAACATCAGTGGGTGTGGGTGCTGAGACCATGACCTAACACTGTGAAATGTCTTCCAGGTGCATGGAGGTGGAGGGTACGACTCAGACTTCAGTGACGATGACAGCCATGAAGGGGCATCTCATGGAGAGAAGAGGTGCTGGCGAACTGATGTGGCTATTTAATCCTGTTGCTTTGAGACTACTAGGCTAATTTAAGCAAGTCTGTGTCTTTTTCTGCTTATTGATCGATTTGACAACTTGACAGAATCACAATCTGAAAAATTCTGAACACTCAAAAAATAAATTATCATCTAAATGACTTATTTCCATTGTGGGCATCCTTGTGTAGCATTTTGACTTTGGCTGTCACAGAGATCAAGGAATAATGATGTACAAATAACAAAAATGATCATTTACTTCAATTAATTTGTCAAAGGTCATTGACCAGCCAGAACTACCTCACTAGATGACATTTGGAGCAGTTGCTTGTCAGGATAGACAGGTTTATTTAGGGGAAGTCTATTGAAGATTGAAAAAAAAGAGAATGTGTTTAGCAGAGGACAATTGAGGTGTGTTATTGATGCAGCTATATGCATACTACCAGCACATCTCTATACAGTACTCTCAGTCATATCTTATTAGAGGCCCTGTGGTGCCTGCTTTGGCAGCGTGTTTTGCTGTCTGTGGTGGGTTCTGCTATGAAGGCCCAAGAATCTGCAGACATCACAATGGAGTCTGATCTGATTTAATGGGTAACTGGAAACTCAAGATTAATATGTGCTCTTGTTCAACCTGTAAGTGTTGGGGGAACCACTTCATTTTGCAAGGTAATCATATCCAATACAGAAATTCCCTGAGAAGCCTAATGCATTTATCGTGTATCTGGATGTGCTTTGTGATGGGATGCCTGGTCATCACTTTGCCAATGCAACTACAGCCCATAATATGCAGTACTGTACATTATCACCCCTGTCAAGGTGTGAGTACAGCTCAGTTTGTAACCTACTGTGACCCTGACACAATATTCTGCTTACGTCAGTGTTCATCCTAAATATGTAATTTTGCACTGCAGTAATCAGGGATAAAATGTTTGTCTGTTTCGTGTCTCTTTTTTCCAGGAAACACAGTGATGACTCGTTGCTACGAAAGCCCTTTCAGAAGGAGAAGCGCTCAAAAGTGGCCCACAGGAATGTTGCTGCAGAGGAGTGGGACAGGTGGGAGGAGTCTCCTCTGCCCAGAGGCAGAAAGGCTGACAGTAAACACTGTTGCCATGGGTGCAGTCATGACGTGTGCTGTCATCTTTTATAGGGAAGAAGCCCGAAACAGACGCCATCACCTGATTTCAATGAATGCTGTATCCTTCCAAGGTCAATGATTCACTCAGGAAAATACGAGAGATGAGCACAATTCAGTCTTCAGAAATGGTTGCTGTTTTGAGCTAGGTCATTTAAAGGGAGTTCAGTCTTGTAAGTAGTTGATACATCCATAAAAGTTGCACTGGGCAGGAGGGCACCATGTTTTAAGTTTCTAAAAATGGAAGTTTTTGCTTAGTGATAACTTGTAGTTCAGTGTGGACAATATTGCTGTGTGTGCAGCTTCAGTTCTGGAGGGCTGGAGTCCTGCAGATTTTAGTTGCCTTTAATTAGCACCTAATTTACACTTGCAGTACCACATGAGTTTTCAGCCTAATAAGGTCTTCAGTGAAACAGTTTATGCCTGAGATGTAATGCAAACTTGGGCTTAAATAGCCAGACCCAACGAGACTGATGGTAACTACAATCCCTGTAATAATTTATACTGATATCTACTCTTAGTAATAAGAAATTTTGGTAGTATGTATATAAAAATAACTTCACAGCTCCATCTTGAGAAATGGAAGTAGGCTACTGTTTTCGTTAAACATTAATGTACTGACATGTACCGTAGTGAGCTCTGAATGAATATTCTGCTTACCCAGTAGGGCTGTTTCAGAAATAAGTTGGTGGCAGCAGTCTCACTCAGGTATAAGAAGTCCTATTGATTGATACATTATATATTGTGGCCTATATTATTTTCTGCCACAAACAGCCTCTTCCCACTTCTCTAAGGTTGACATTCAGTGTTTCTGCAAACGCAAGCACATTTGAAGGTTCCAGAATAGTTGTCTATGCATTGCAAATCCTTACTGTTTTCATTACATGAAAGTCAAGCAGCTATGTACACTGATTTCACACCCTGCAGTGGCGGCCCTGCAATGGTAGTGCCCTATTTTGGCAGAAGTTTTAAATTTTACTGTATTCAGTATCTGGTGCACATGGTCACCTGTATTCCAATTGTAAAAGAGTGGGGCCACAGGGACTCCTGCAGTGGAGAAAGGTTGCCTGTCTAGTGATAGATGTTTCTGTGGCAATGACCAGTTTGTTCCTGGTAGGGTATGGAAGTCTTTGCAAAAGACACAAATTTCACCATTTGATAACGTCACACTAAAGCTCGTAAAACTGTTTTCTGTTGTGTTGTTTGTCTCCTTAACTTTGTTATTTGAAGTTTGACAGACACAAGAAGTTTGTCAGTGATTATATATTGTATTATGGTGGGAAACTGGAGGATTTCAAACGTTCAGCGTGAGTGATTTTTTTTTTGTGATTGCGTTTTTGTTTTTTTCATTGATTAATTTTGCTCTTTATGAAAAGTATTCCAATTATAGGAATCCTCAGATAAATTTTTATCTGGTTTCTCAAAGGGCTTTTTCCATGTATTGATAAATTTCCCTAAGTTGCCTTATGAAGACTGAATCATCTGTACAGGGACTGAAACTGTTAGAGAGCTGAAGGTAGCTAATTAGAAATCAAATCCAGCTCACTTTCATGAACAATCTCATAAAACTCTCATATGGAGCATTAAAAACTTTAGAGCAATTTTAGTAGTACCTCCAATATATCTTAGCCTAACCATATTACCTTTCTCATATTAATTAGCTTAGCTTGAAAGAACCCCATAGATTCTCAAAATAATGGACTGACCTCTCTGTGTGGCTAAAATAAGAAATACTGAATTCTGAAAGTCGTTTCCATTTCTTTAAATACAGTACTGACAGAACGAGTCAATATGAGCGTCAAAGACATAGCGGAGAAATGTCGGCCTATTTAAACCATCTGTATATATTTTCATTTGTATTTTAGGCGCAATGATAAGTCAGACCTTGATGTTGTGAGGGAAAACCATCGATTCCTGTGGCGAGAGGAGGATGAGGAAGAAATGACATGGTAAAATGCAGTTTCATTCACAGACTCGTAGAGCATGCCTATCTAAATAGAGTTGTCTTGATGTGAGCAAAAGTCTGTATTACCGTTTTTCAAATCAAACAGTTACATTGATTCCTGTCTCCTGTTTGGAGAATTGCTGACATTGCAGCACTCAGATACCTGTGCTTTCCTGTTGCAGCCTTTTTCGTGAGGAGCATTAAAGTGGATTTTCAAGTGTTTGAAAGCTACTGTGTGCTTGTCGCATATAGAGTCAGCAGTTATATAGCAGTATGATTTTATTGCACTAGATAGTCTTGATAAAGTAGGCTAGTCATTCATTTAATGCTTCTCTCAGTCAATCCATAGAAGAGCCAATCTGTGTGCATTAAGATACACTCTTTAAATAATGCATACTGTTTTGCTCCAAGCCTGTGGATGAATGTAGACTGCACAAGTGTTGTCTTGGTTTAAATCTGCTCTGTGTTTGTTTGTTTGAAAGATGATAAATCTTTTTGATGATGATCTTTTTCTTTTTCTCACCAGGGAGAAGGAGCTTGCTAAAAAGTATTACGATAAGCTCTTTAAAGAATACTGTATAGCTGACCTAAGTAGATACAAAGAAAATAAGGTAGGTACCATGTCTGTGTTTTTGGTGTTTTCATCAGTAGGTAATTTTACATCTGAGTTTATTGTGACCTTTTATTCTAGAACAGGTGTTAGGAGGAGTTTCAGCCTACATTATTAACATGATACAATTTCAGAATGTTTTGTATAGTAGTAAAAACAAATGTGTAATTTCTGCACAGAAGTTCTGTTTATTTTGAGCCCTGGCATTTCCTGTATTTCAGTTAGAAATGTCATACTCCTTCAACCAGTTTCTGTTTTTCCCAACAGTTTGGGTTCAGATGGAGAGTTGAAAATGAAGTCATTTCAGGAAAAGGTAAAAAAAACTTTTGTATTAATTCAGAAACACTGCATTCACGCTTATTGTTAACTCATACTACAAGCATACATATACCCCTTTTGAATGTTCTCTAGGGGTCTTATGCAAAGCTCAGAGCATTAGTGCAAGTTACATCTTCAGGAAACAATGTTAAAAAGTGATCAGTATATAGCACCAGCACCAGAGACATATTGCAAAACAGGATTAGAAACATGCCAAATATGTCATGGAGAGAATGCTCCACAGCAGCACACTGAAGTGTCCATGCATACAAGGGGACAGGGAGGGCGGCTGATAGCAGTTCGAAATGGATATGGACAATGAGTAACACACTGAGTACCAAAATGAATTGAAACACATGATTAGTTTTAGATATTCAGTAGATATACAGTGTTACATACTACAAACAACCATCTTACAGAACAAAAAGGCAGTTGTTTGAGTTGTTGCCACTAGATGGTGCTCTAGATTTGGACGTGGATACATACGCCTTGCTAGGTGAACAGGAATGTTAAACATTAATCCACATTTGTTAATTGCATATCACAAACATAATAATCATTTCAGTAAAGAAGGTAGTCATTCCTGTGGGGTAAAAAAGCAGCTGTTTTCAGCTTGCATCTTTAGCGCTTTTGTGATTTCAGCATACCGAGCAGTTCTGATGTGTTCGATCCCAGTTTGTTTATTGTTACCCTAGGTGGATAATAATATCTATATATTGTAATATTACAAATAATACAAAAAAAAATGTAAACTGTTGTTGGTTTTCACAGTAGACAGTCATGAGATCAACACACATTAGTAATTATGTGTGTAAGAACATCCACCTCCAGTCACTGGATGTAAAAACAAACCTCATTACAGTGTAGCTCCAAACAGGTACGCTGGTTCAGTAAGGCCATTCTGCATAATTTACTCGCACTGCATGGACCATGCAAATGTGCTGTCCAAGACTGTGCAGTCCTAACCCTCCATTTACGAGGATAAGGCACAGTGGGAGAGAGTCTGATTTCTCACAATAGATCTTTAACACACAGACCTACAGATGGTCACACGTTGGCTGGGTTTTATTTTTAGTCAGATGAGACCGATTGAAGGAAGTGAGTGAGATTTATCTGCGGTGTGCACGTAACAGGGTCAAACGGTATCTTTTGTTCTTTTTGCCAGAATCGATTTTAATGATTGATGTTACCTGAGGTTTATATGCTACTTGTGTGCAACAGTAAATGAGAGGTACCAATTGGGTTTATTCTTCAGCATCTATGTCATTAATGTAAATTCATTGCACATGAACAAAAAAAACAATAAAAAAAATTTCCTCACTTCTGCCACTTTTTGTACCCGATTACTGAATGGTAAAACTCTGTTAAGAGGAGAGATCCAAATTGTCTAAGTAAGTTTTGCACATTCTTTCGTAATTTATTCTGCAGTGTCTTAAAATAATAATAATATTGATATGTAAAGCAACTACTATTCCTGCATTGTTTTCTGTTACTTAAACAGCCTTTTCTTTTCCATTCCATTGTCTGACCTGCAAGAAAACATTAAGGTCGTTCAAGTGAAAGTAACGCAGCACTGCCAAAAATAAGCATTTCATTTACTTTGCTGTGGTGAAGTCCTCGACTGGAATATAGGGTACATTGGATCACAGAGGAGAAAGGTTTCATATGGTGGTGATGGATGATTAGCAGTAAAATGGCCGCCATTGGGCCCGGCTGTCAGTCCCAACGCTGTGCGCTGGGCGGGGATGTCAGATTGATGGCGCGTCCTGTGGGCCTGACCGAGGTGAGCGCGTGGGAGGGTGGGACCGGGACTCCGCAGCCTCTGTAGAGAGAGCGAGCGGTACCACCTTGTCCCATGTTCCCCCCGCCGCCTCCTAATGCTCTTAAAGCCGCGTTTAGCCCTGGGGCCGCTGTTCTTGTGTCTGCCGAGCCCCTCCCACCCTCCCTTCCCCCTGTCTGAGCTGCAGCCCTGGCACACCACCTGTCACTCCGCATCTCCTGCGCTTCCCGCTCCGGGCTTAGCAGGGGACATCCCTGTCCACCCTCCGCGGCCTGATCTGCTTGTGACGTGGCTCGCCGAAGCTCCCCCGGGCCGCGGGCCAAACGCGAACTTTTACCCGTCCCCTGGTAGAAACCGACCATAAGAGCGGGCGGCGGCTGCGGTGCTCTTCTTGCGTTGGCTGAAGCCCCCCCCCCCCCCCCCCCCCCCGTTCCCGATTTATAATTACTGACTGGGTTAATCGATAGGTTGCTGTTTATTCGGTCCTGAACTTGGAACATAAGGTTCCGGTGATCAGGGACAGCTGCGCTTCTTTTGACTGGTTTACCTTTTGCAGATGATCACAGTTGATGAATCTGTGTGCCAAGCTGTAATGCTTGTAGGCAGTGTTTTTACATTATTGCTTGAGTGCTCTGATATGCCCTGATAACCGAGAAGGCTTAGGTAGAGATGCAGCCTAACCACTACAACAGTTTGTGATGAAACTTTTTGAAAGGAATTTAAGCCAGTTCTACTTTCTTCCGTATTTATGCATCATCAGGGCTTTGGTAGTTCGCAGATGATAGGTTTTTCCCGACTTCGTTTAGAATTAAGGACAGAGCGTCACAGCGGGAAGGTTGAGTCCAGGCCTTAGAGGGCTCTCCCCCGAACATGTTTCGTCAGTAATCTTAAGACGCCGCAGTCAGATCAGCCCGCAGTAACTACTTGAAAAGGCCATTCGGGTGTTCCAAGATCGCGGAGACCACAGGGTGAAATACGTCAGCAGCAACAAGGGATCACTTGGGAGCAAAACTTAAATCCAAGTCTGCAGCATGAGGTTGAGCCAGCGCCAAGTCACACTTTCTCCAGATCCAGATGAGATGTTAATTGGATGTTAAATGTCAAGTCTTTTCTCCCCCCCTCCCCCACCTCTCTCTCTCTCTCTCTGGTTTACAATGATCAGCAATGAGAACTCTCCTAATGAGCAGAACACTCTGCTGACCCAGACACTTCACAGCCATGCTAGATATTTACCAAGCAGAAATGTCGCCTCGGGTAAAGAAGTTGGCGTTAAGAAAGCATTTATTCCTAATCTTTTAAGGCAGGAGAGTCTTCTAAGGCAGATCATAGTACATGGAGTGATCTGTAAACCTTTTCAGCAAGACAAAATGACAGTGATTTTTCCTGTAAGTACAATAATATTGTGAGAGTGCCAGTTTGAATTTAGAAGGTGAGTTTCAAGGTTTGTGTATCAGTTTTTTGGAAATGAAAATACGCAGTTTTCTTGTGACCACTGCTCTGCCTTCCAGGTAGACTGCCCAGTTTTGCCCAATGTGGTTGCATAAGGAGGCCGCTTTGTCTAATGACCCTCAGTGGGCACACTGGAAGCAGGAACAGATAGCCCCCTATTGGCAACTTCACACAGAATTGGTATTTTTTTGTCTGTTGTTAATTAATTAATCAGTAATCATTAGTCATTCATTTATATTAGTCATAAATTCCAACAATAATGCCACATTATGCTGTAGCTATCCTATTAGTATTCTCCCTGGCTTGTGCTCCCTTGGAGTTTGTGCATCTCACTGAGTAAACATTCCACATCAATGACACTGAGCAGTTTATTTTATCGCCTATTCATTTTCACAGTTATTAATTTTGGAAACATTTATAATTAAATCTGTCTTTAATTGCAAGTCCAAGTCCAAGGTCAAGACCAAGACCAAGTCCAGGTCCAAGCGCAAGGCTAGTGGCAAGTCATGAAAATCGTGACTTGAGTCTTGGTCCTGGACTTGAGTACAACACTATCATTTACAATAAATCATTATACGTTGCTTAGTAGTATTCATCATATCTGTCATATATCAGCACTATTTTTCAGTGTCGGTCATTGTTTTGAGAAATTATTTTTATTTAGTCAAACAGAGCCCTAAACTTTACTGGAAATACTTCTTATTGGGTCTGTTCTCAATCCTTAACTGTTATTAGCAACTATAGGGCTGTTTTGTTTTGATTTCGATTTTTATCAGAATTGGAACAGCTTTCATTTCCCTCCATTAAGTGGTCTTTGTCCATAGGGCATCAGTCACAGAGAGCTTGACACATGTAGCCTGAGGTGGATCCATTTTGTTCAAAGGTCACAGAAAGGCAAACTGTTTGCGTGTTTTACAAACATTCTGCAGTGACCTTCTGGAGGTAATCTGTTTGGTTTTAGTGCGCCAGTTAACTAACGTTCAACAAACTACAGCTTCTTTAGTGGTTTTTGGTTTTTAGCTCAGATGCACTGTGGCAGAAGTGCTGTGTGTGTGTGCTAGTGGTTTCAGGTCAGTATTACGAAACAGTTAAGGAGACAAATAAAGATACTGTTCAATTCCACTGAGGCTTTTACCAGACAGGCCTAGACGCCTCAGTAAAATGAGTTTTCCAAGAAAGAGATGCCTGAAGACATC
The DNA here is from genome assembly GCF_013368585.1 of Megalops cyprinoides. Classification (NCBI taxonomy): domain Eukaryota; kingdom Metazoa; phylum Chordata; class Actinopteri; order Elopiformes; family Megalopidae; genus Megalops; species Megalops cyprinoides. The sequence continues at coordinate 57,237,679 of NC_050583.1, forward strand.
TCAGCATTTCATAAACATTCAGCTCCTTCCAAATCGCTACATCTGTGCCAGTTTCTCTATATGAAGATAGCATCTCCAACAAAGGGGTAGCGCTATGCTGCTGTCAGGGATTTGACTGCTGCGTCCCAGGGTGACCACCAGATGACCTCATAACTTCCTGTGTTCCATGTCTCATTTAGTCAGTGTCCTCCACCTGTGTTAGTTATTAGTTTTGTCTATGTTTTGTTATTTAAGACATGCTCTACGTCCACCTATTTGCTCAGTCTTGGGTTGCCATGCTTGTTGTGCGTGAATTCTTGTACCCAGCCGGTTTTTACCTGCTCTCGAGTCCTCTGTAAAGGAAACGGTATTTTCTTTGAACCAAGTGTATTGGTGTCCTGAGTCATCTCTGTGCTTGGATTTGCCCTGCTCCGTTGTTATAGCAGCAGGGTTGGCAGGTCACAATCACTTGATTTTTGTGTGAAAAAAAGCTACCATGAATCCTCCCAGTGAACAGGCAACCTCTTCTGAAAGTGTTTTCAAATAAAACCTCATTTGCATTTCTGTCCTTCATTTTCATTTTTATGTCAGTGTGACCTAGACCTTTATCAGTTTTGATGTGCTGGTACAGTGACCATCCCTCTCACAGCCACCCTTCCGAATGCATCCAAGGGGGGTAGCTGATGATAACTGAGTGACTAACGTTTGTAAGCCAGGCTTATTTGCTTGGCCTCATCTGTCACAAATGTTGCCCAGAGTAAACAGCACACGTGCAGTTAACTATGTTGTAACACATGAGGGTGCAGTCAAAAAGAAAAGAAAGTTGGGAAAACAGAGGGAAATCAGCTGTAATAATGGGGGGTCGTTTGGCACACGTGGAGAGATTGGGGGGGGGGGGGGGGGGGGGGGGTGCTGTAATCGCACTGTCCGAGCGGCCGAGAGTCACGAGGATCCCCACCGTGTGGCCTGATGGCTGGGGGGACGCCCTGGCAGAGCCGCGTCGCCCGTGACGCACTTCTCCCCGCCCGAGGGGATCGGGCCATATGCGTCGCTGGCACACGCGTGCGCCATTAAGCCTGGATTTAAGCCCGTGCGGTAGCAGCAGCTGGAGGGGTCAGGGCAGGGCAGGACCTGGAAGCAGCAGTGGGCAGCAGCAGCTGAGGGGGGCCCATGAGTGATCCCTCCTGGTGGCCTGGTGCCCCTCTGTGTGTGTGTGTGTGTGTGTGTGTGTGTGTGTGCGCGCGTGTGTGTGTGTGCGCGCGGGTGCGTGTGTGTGTGTGCGTGTGCGTGCGTGTGTGCATGTGCGTGCGTGTGTGTGCGCGTGTACATGTACATATGTGCATGCATGTGCACAGGTTTGTTCTGTATCTCGCAGAACTTCCTGTTGGCCCGTCCAGTCAGAAGTTCACGGGCAGCATTACCCTTCTCACCTCCGTCATCTTCACACCGCCTCTCCGCGAGACCTGCTCTTCTCTCTTACGCAAGCACAGCTGCGCCCTCAGACACCGCGCGTTACATTCACGGCATCTGCGTTGCAGGCCAGTTCTCCTGTGGGAGCAAGCGCTGCGAGACACAGGAAGGCCTGAAGAGCTGGGAGGTGAATTTCGCCTACGTGGAGCAGGGGGAGAAGAGGAACGCCCTGGTCAAACTGAGTAAGTGCCTTGTTGACAGTGCTGCTAAGCCTGCCGCCGCTAATCTGCGCTCCGATCCCATCTTGGCACAGTCCCAATTAGCGTGGCCTTGAGAATATGGCTGCTTTTTAAATCAGCAGTTTTAAAAGGGTTTATTGTTGCTCACATTGCTACACCTCCGACAAAATGTTGACTTACAGAAAAACTAGAAAAACTGTTCTTGCGTTTTGGTTTTGTTTTAGCTAAAAATGGGTTCAGGTTTCATCAGTATGTCTTATCCATCTTTAATAAGTTTTAAAAGTTTTTAAACTTGTCCATGTTTTTCCTGTGACATTACTCTGTCCACCATTACTGCATGTCTTTGTCAGCATTGCTAACCAAGTGTACATTTTAGGACTTTGCCCCGAGTGTTCCTACAAACTGAACTATCATCACAAGTAAGGATATTTTCTTCACATTTCATGGGTCGATAGATATTCTTCTGTGTTTCCTAAATACAAGAACTGCCCAGCTGTCATTTCAAATTGCTGTTGGTTCTCTCCAGGAGGAAGGAGGTCAAAACTAAGAGAAAACGACGGACAGACGAAAACGAAGATGAGCAGCTATCGAGGAAAACCAAGAAGCCTCGCCATAAGAAAGCCAAACGCAGGCGGGAAGGCAAGCAGCCTATGTCATCGCCACACATGTCTGTATGCTGTAGAGTTGAAAACCAATCAATGACTTGCATCACTGAGTGCTGACACAAAGCAGTGGTGGTGTTTGATTGGTTCCAATTAATATTTATATACTAGGGTCAAAAATCAATTAGAGCTTTTTCGTGGAAAAAGAAGAGCCGCTTTTCATGGAACTAGAGGAACAGTTTTTCGTGGAATAGCTGGCATCTGAAGCGATACTTTCCAAGAATGGCATACCTGTGCATGTCTGCACAGAGCTATGGCATTTGTGAACGTGACGGCCAGGTTGTTTCACAAGAGTTTTTCTACTGTTTCTTCTTCAGTCCATTAGAGGTGCTGAAATGGAGGCATTTAAATACAAGAAAGGGTTTCTTGTTCTCAGTACAGCTCAGGTAAAAGGAGTAATTGAAACAATGCAGATATGCAGAACCCACTGAAGATGTTTTATGCCTTGAACATGGATTCATGGTGAAATGTGTTCTTTAGTGTTTTATGTGTGGCAGTCATTGTGTCAAGAATGTTTTCTGTACATGTGAGTTTACTTACAGAATAGAGCAGAACAGGATGACCGCTTGTAGTCCCCTTAGGGGACGTTTGAGCTCCTTCAACTGCAAACAGGTGTTTTCAGCTGTCTTTCTCTGGTTTCTCTGAGTGCAACTGATCCCTGTCCGTCTCCCTCTCAACAGGGCAGTCCTCTCCTGTGAGCACAGATGGCTCCAGTGAGTCTGACACAGGTATGTGTTCACTCATCCAAGATTTGTGTCAAACACAGTTGCTCCTCTGGCACGTTATGCAATGACACCGTGTTTAACATCTCAGTGACATAACAATTCAGAATCTTAGGTGCTGCACTTTTATTCGATCGGATGTCTGAATCCCAAACGCTGGCACACCGCACAGTGCTGGAGATTGACAGTCCATTATAGCAGGGCGACATTGTGGGTTACTGTGACCTCCCTACTTACAGTTGCTCATTCTGTCTACTGTACAGTCATCTGTTGGCTGCACAGATTATGTAACATTACAGTATTTGCTTAGCAGATGCCCTTATCTGGAGTGCCTTACATGACTTGCATATTACCAGTCTATGGCGGCAGTGTAGCATAGTGGTTAAGGAGCAGGACTCGTAACCGAAAGGTTGCCGGTTCAATCCCCGCTGGGACACTGCTGCTGTACCCTTGGGCAAGGTACTTAACCCACAGTTGCCTCAGTAAATATCCAGCTGTGTAAATGGATAACATTGTAAAGAACTGTAACCTATGTAAGTCGCTTTGGATAAAAGCGTCTGCCAAATGAATAAATGTAAATGTAAATGTATACAGTTGGATGTTTCACTGAAGCAAGTCAGCTTTAGGTTCCTGGCTGAAGGGTACAAGAGCAGTGCTCCACCTGTGAACAGAAGAAGCAGTATTTGCTTTATAAGTCCTAATCCTTACCACCACACTCCATTGCTGCCAGTAATACTATAGTGGTTATTTCATCTTTCATTCCTGGCTTGTGTTTAAAGACATAGGATATTAAGAGAGCTTGCATGACTTCCTCTGACCTCACCTGCTGACATAGGAATCATGTCCAGAATTCAGAGGGATTGTCTGGCCTTTCCTAGAGTACACAGAGCTCTTCATTCCAAGAATGTAAAGAACCTTAGAGCACTAGGAAGTGAGCGTGTCTGTGAGTGGGATTAACAAGGACCCTCTGACTCCCACCACAGGCCAAGAGTCTGATAAGGACACAGAGGGACCCTCTGAAGGAGACCACTGGAAAGGCCCTGCCCCTTGCGTGGAGGAGAAGTCCAGGTGAGGCTGAGGTTGGGTTGTGGAGACCTCAGATATGCTGCTCTTTAGAGTTCACGGAAATTACCGTCTGTCACTTGGAATAGAGATTTTCACAATGCGTGCGTTTAACTGTGCGTTTATCTTTGTCCCCTAGGGAAGAGGAGTTTGACGAATACTTCGAGGACATGTTTCTTTGACCAGCCTGAAATGCACAAAGTATGTTGGCAGCTAAAGCCAGGAGCAGACATCAGTACAGAGACCACCATTCTTGCCTCTTCAACAATATCACTCAGAACATGGCTGCAAAAGCTCAGTGTATCAAACATGTCGGAATTTACTTGTTTACATGAATTTAATAAAAATGTCCCTGCGCTGATTTGATGTCTGGCTTGGTTTTCTGCTTCCCCTCTCCAGACTTGTTGCTTAAAGTTTAGTTAAGTTTAACGGTGTCTCTTCATTTCTCTGCAGACAGACAGACTGTATTCAGCTCCCTGGACAACAGATCCACATGACCAAGGAGCTAGACATCAATTAAATCATAATGATAAAATGGCTATCAGGTCAAATTTTCCAGTTGTCATTTCCAAGTGGAAGTGTGCTTGACAGCTTGTGAACTGGACAGTGCATGTATCAGCCATTCATAACGGCCTCCTGCTAACATTTTCTGACTAAAGTGAGTTCTTTGTTAGCCGTAAGTGACTGTACAGCCCCTGAAGGGTTCAGAGACTTCACTGCAGGCACACAGTTTGCCTATGCACTTGTTGGAATGAAGGCAGGAATTCAGCCATACAGCATAGTGGCTCACTGACCGGGAACAGAAGTGCTGTTCAGTGAGGAGACCCCCGAGCAGAAATGTGCTTGTGCCTCTATGGCTGTCCGTTATCCTGATCTTCTTTGCCGCAGCTAATCCAGCTTTATAAAGTAATCCCCAGCATGGCACGGAGGCCATGAGAACGAATGTGTGTATTCTTAGCGGTCTCCTTATAACCCTCTGCGGCTGAGTAATGGACAACCTGTGCATATGTGTGTGTGTGTGTGTGTGTGTGTGTGTGTGTGTGTTACTATCCGTGTGAAGGAAGCAAGAACGAAGCTTGTTCAGATTTGAGCTTTGTGTTGATGAAGAGCAGGTGGTACACTGTGGAAGAATGGCTCAGATAAAACCTTCAGAACTTTGTAATGGCTTTATTGGTTTCCAGTTTTTTATTCGTTATCACACAAACACACAGCCATATTTAAGATATCAGGCTAAGCTCTTTTAATGTCAACATTAGTTTTATTAAACACACTTTTTTATGACCTGTACACATACGCATATATGCATGCATATGTACATATATTTATATATGTTATGTACATGAACACTTTAAATTCACAGCTGAACGATAAACTTAAACAAGATTAACTCCTCTCCCCTTCCTGTTTTCTTACTCTTAATCTAATTGTAGAGTCCTGATACAAGGTGTCTCAAGTGCAAATCTAGGAAAAGCCATTACTAGTTCCTAGAGCACATGTAAAGTCATTTTAGGCTACTGAAGCCAGTCTTATAGGATTAATGCTCCTTATAGATGAACTGTAGGTTAAATGAGAGGGGACATTTTAAAATGGCAGAGCTTTCCATGGAAGTATGGAAGGTCTGAGAAAGTGAAATCATGTCTCTTAAAATGACAGTGATAACCCAGATAAATGATCTAATTTGGTGGCCTTGATTAAATATTGACCCTCTAACTTTGTATCAACTTTGCATTGACCCTTTGGACTTTGCACCCATTTTTCAAGCACGTTCTCTGAAAAACTAATCCATTTTATTATCCGAGCTGTACCAGACAGCTGTCCCACCCAAGCTTTTCCTAATATTACCCATTTATTCCCTCATTGCATTTTAGGTGAATATGTTACACCTGTATTTGGGTATACCACAAAAGATCAAACGGCAAAGAGATGGACTTTGACATTTGTCAAAGTCTCAGAATGTGCTTCCATCTGTCAGGTGAATACATGAGGTGCCCTTCTCAATACAGATCTGTTAAGACTTTTGTAGTCTGCTTTATATAAGAAGGGCATTTAAAGTTTAAATCTTTGCGGATCCGAAGAGCTGGCACACACTCAAATCCAGGCTAGTCTGATCTTCTTACAACTGTACAGATGATTTTATACAGACTCAAGGTGCAAACCACTTGTAATGTATTTACTTTCCTTTTACAGCAGACTAAATGTATATTCCCACCCCTTACTGATATATCCTGTGATTTTAATCTTGTTTTTTGAGTTCTGCAAGTCTGATATCTATGCCCTTTTTGAGGAGATTAGTGTCATGGACAGAAAGTGCATTTTCAATGTATCATTTCACAACATAATTCATATCCATACAATAAACTATATATTCTGTTTCTGTAAAAATATAGCATAGTATCATACTCTTTCTCACGTTTAAGATTTAATATCATATAGCATTTTGATTACAAGAATAGATTATCTTGTCATGGTTCTAAACATCAGGAGTATAATGTATAATGACGTAAATTAAGTTTAGAATTTTTAACTATATCATCATTAAGAGAAGTGACCAACTGTGTCATGCTTCCTACGTTATCACCTTGTCAAGTCCATACATTTTGACAAGACAACACTCTTCAGTATAAAAGCAGTTAAAGTTGTCCCCCATTGTAAATCAGACATATCATCCTCATAACGTGACAACATGTCAAATCCTGTGAGCGCGATCAGTGTTAACGAAGAATTCTAAACAAGCCGTGTTGTTTTGCACTTGTTTTGATCACACCTAAGACTTAGTTCTGGAAAATGATGGGTGTAACCCTGAGTGGTCCCTTTTCTTATTACTAAACCAAAGGAACTCTGAAGAACAGCAGCCATCCTCACACTTAAAAGGAGAGCTTGAAACCAGACCTTTTGTTCATTGGGTAAAATGATTATTCTCCTAGTAAATAAAATTAAAAACTGAATGCACACAAATGTTTACAATTAAATCATTCAAACTTATGGCTCGGACATGAACGTTATTAACAGGGTCTGTTAAGTATTTGAAAAAGATTTAAAGAATTAAAGGTGTCCAAGAAATCTTAACCTTCAAATTCTGAAATTGGCATTTGTTTCAGTTAGACCTGGCAGCTGTAAGTCAACAGAACTGTAAGTCTCCAGTTCTCTGAGAAAGGTACTGTGTGATTTGTAACTGAATGCAATCTGATGATAAATTATTGATTACACTGTGAGATATGGCATGAAGGTTTGATAAAACATTAATCTGTCCTTTATGGTACTGAAATATATGTTTATATAGGTGTTTTGCGTGTGTGTGAGTGTGTGTATGTTAGTGTGTGTACATATAGTACAAGTGTATATGCACCCTGTATTTGTAATGTGTATATATTACTGAATTAAATTAGTCAGTGCATTATAAATAACAAGTTCATAAAAGCATGTGCTTCTTAATCCCGCAAGATATTCTCCTGGAACCCTGATGTTCAGGCATCTAAAAAACACATTAACTAAATCCATGTTGTGGTGGCTGCAGAGCATTTTTTACCTTTTGCAGCTGTCACAACAATTTTCTTTAATACCTGGAGCTCCTCAGGGAAACCTGAACACAGCCCTAAAGGGAGCATTTTACTGACTGTGTTGTCCCCAAACTCCACTGTAAGTACATGGTGCATAGTTGTTATGCAACAACTTAACAAAAGGATAAAATATGCTTTAAAACGATGATGAAAATGATCATCGACCAAAGGTAACTGTATTTTCACTCTTGTGCCTCATGCAGATTTCTCATGGTCCTACTCCAAATGATAGGAACAAGAGTTCACAAACACTCAACAAGAGGTCAAGTAATGTTATCATCACCAACGTGCTGCTAGCAGACAAAAATGTGACTGCTGACCCACAGCTATGCCACTCTCTTAATACATCAACTGATATAGTAGCAACGCTTTCAAGACTATGAATTTATAGAAAGACATCAACAGTTGTCTTTGAGCATTTCTTTCTGAAATGGCTCAGTGTCAAGATGACTGTTAGAAATGTCTCTTTTTAAAAACTTGAGGAAGATTTCGAGTAAAATGTGGCTTGGTGCAGACTTTCTGCATTATCAGGTGCTGTTTGAGAGGTCACAACTAGCAGCAAAGCCTAAGGTAGATTTAAAAAAAATCCTTTCACCTAAAAAAAATCCCATCTATTTAGAAAGACTTGTGTGCTATTGTTTTTAGTTATTACACCTGATGCTGATGCTGCAGAGTTTCAGGTTGAACTTTGGTTCTTTGGTCCTCAGGGAAGGCCTCACCCCCACCACCGTGAAAGTGTGTGAGGGCAAGGTAGAAAGGGTGTGTCATCCGGCCTGGCAACTCTCACTCCTTCTTGTCTGGCCATCAACTGTGCCCACGCATCCCCCCACAGACCACGGGGACAGTTGGGCAGCGTCTAAAATATGGTGCAGGTTTTGGACTTCGACCCGTCGCCGCCTTCACCATCTAACAGAAGAGAGAGGAGTCAGGACACATTCAGTTTTTCCCCAAGCTCACCAACACACAAAAAACAGGCAGGCCTAACATGGCACCATGTGCACACACCAAACCTGCTGGTGCGTTTTGCTGAAACATTCTCATTCGTCAGCAACTTCTCGTTCCCTTTCCCAGCCCGTCCTGTGTGTGTTTTGTGAGTTTGCTTTGACCAACGCGTGCTATCAGTCCTGCCTTTTGCTCTGCAGTGCATGGTGATGGGAGTTGCAGTTTGTATGCCAAGTACAATTTCATAAGCACATGTTCAGAGCACACCTAGTTTGCAATATGCCTGTCCTACCAGCTGTAGTCTTAGTGAACAATGTGTTTTTTTCAAACACGGGGATTCCCCAAAAGTGTAATAACATAGCGTTACCTCTGTAGCACTCTTGAACCAAGTTGTATGATGCTTCAGATGTGTTTATCAGTGTATGACAGACCATCTTTGGTAATTCAACGTACTGCTGAAAGGGTGATGGCTAGGAAGATAATGTTTTGGGTAGGAATGGATTTCAGATGTAATGACAATCTGAATGGTAACTTATAAATGTTATATAACTGATTGAAAATACTGCTGGATTCATGGCCTTGAACCATCTGCAAGACCCCTGCTGTTGTTTATTCACTCCTTATTCAATATGTGTTGCAATACTGAATTTTCCTCCCAACGTAATATTGTTGCCTTTAAAAGTTGAAGTGGTGTCTGCATTTGGGGAGAATGAAACCCACAGCAGGCTATTGGCTCCTACTTCCTGTTACTTCCATGTTGTCTTCCTGTGAGAGCAATGTATGGGAAAAGTTATGGAATACTTTTATTTCATTCTTGAATCCTCATTGAGGTATGTTGCAATGCGCACTGTATGTAAATTTTTTTTTTTTTGGCTGTAATATTATAGTTATAAAATCTATATGATGTTATAGTGACATAATGGCATATAAACAGCTGCAGATGCTCTTTGGAGTGGCTTTGTTTGCAATTGGTGAAGTTACCTTTTTTGTCATTGCCTTCCAGCGCCTTCTTCTGCTCCTCTATAGCCTTCATCTTAGCATCGTAGACGTCGGCCAGCTCCTTCCAGTGCATCCTGTTGTTGTTCAGTCCGTCGAACATCGGTGTAATTTCTTTATGGAACCTTGAGAATTCCTGTGCGGGAGCAGGGTCAGGTTACTGCGGGCCTCCACACGCTCACACAGTCTTGTCACCCAGCCTCCTGTTTTTGTGAGAATTCCTTTGGTAAAGTTCATGGGGTACAAGATGACCCCGTTGGACTCACTGATCCTTCACTGACTGTGTTGCTTGGTTGGTGCATATATATGAGTTTCTGTGATTATGGCCTTATGTATTTTAGAGCCATTTTTCCATTATCAATTTGATTCACTGACTTTTCTGAGAATTACAACAAAGTAACATTCATCATACGATTAAAGCAGTTTGATTATCATTTTTTAAATGCAGATATTACCAACAGTAATGTCATAGACATCAGTCTGTTCTCCAAAAATAATATCAAACTCTTGTCTTTTTCTACTTGTAATTTAGTCTTTTACCTATACAAATCAATTCATACAATTCATAATACTTTAATGCAATTGCAGGTTGATATGTTAGTTTGAGGGCAACTCTGTGTAGTCACACTATTAATTGCTCTTAGTTTAAATGTAAAATCAGTCAATCTGGCCATGTTCTACCTATTCTACTTCTAGTTACCTAAGAATCCTTGGAACCTGACTTCAGTGAAGTAAAGCAAGTGATTACAAAAGTGTATGTCAGCAGTGTGCTTACCTTGTACACAAATGAACACACAAAATCAATAAAACCACATTGCATCTTGGGAAGCTCATCCGCTTTGTTTCTGTCCATCATGGGCTAAGGAAGCAGAGAGAGAAGTCAGGGAACTCTCAGTGACATAATCAGCATGAATTTGATAGCATGAATGCATTTGTGAAACACTTACAATGGGCTGCTGATCCAGAACTGTCCTCTCCAGGTCTCCTTGTTCCCAGAATTCAGCTGCTACCATGAGAGCAACCTGAAACAATGCAGATCAATGTTCAATTTACTTAAAATGTATTCCTAAAATTCCCCTAAAAAATAATGCTGATGGTGATGACAATTCTTTATCATTCTTCCTGTTTAATAAACAACTGCTCACAACCAGCTACAAGGGAGTCAGTATTGGTTGTGGAGTGACCACTGCACAGACCTTGCTCTGGACCTCCCATGGTTTTGTGATGGCAGACAGATCACAGCCTGTCATCATCATTGCCCTGTTTCAAAAAGGAGAATGCCTCGGTATTAGAGGACGGCTTGCATTACACTTGTAAACATTTTTCATTGTCTGTACAATATATTATTCCATGCTGTGTCATCCCCCAGAGAGGTGTTAGGCTTAAGGAAACAAGAATACTTATATTTACATGACAATCTCCTTCCTGATGGGATTGTTTGCAATGTGGCTGATTCTGTCTTGCTCCTCTGCCATTGGCTCCGTGGCATTAACAATTGCCTGAAACATTGTCCTCTTCCTAAGAGACAAATAATATCCAGTCAGCATGTAATACATTCAAGGTTTGTTCCTTTTTATTCATACACTGCTATGTATATCTGAAGACCAGTAGTCTGAGTGCACGTTTTCCACCATCAATGACAGATATCAACCAATAGAATCTGAAATGTGTAAAAACATGGTGAAAACACGACAAAGGCAAAACAAAGGCAAACAGAGATGTTTGGTAAAGGGCAAGCTCTCACTTGAAGTACAACGCCAGATCTGTGGCAATAATGCAAACGTCAAACAAATGTTGCACTGTCTCAAACTGACGTTTCTGAAGGTTCTGGAAGATGTTGAGGCTCTGAGGAAGATATTAAAATGGACACCATTAGCAAGACCTTTTACAACAGATGGCATGATGCCGGTGAAAATTTCTCAACAAAACAAAAGAATGTAGTCAACCTCATCTGCCATTAGTGTCTTGCTGTACTCAAGATGGTGTCTCTCCATAATGGATGATCCATGTAGTTTAGCCAAAGGAGATGCGCTCCTGCAAATAAAAAATGGGGTTCAGGCTTTTGACATCTAATATAACTAAACAAAGAGGAGGAGTTATGCTGTGATTCTCAACATTCACAAAAATGAGCAGACTGCTAGCTTTGACAGGAAAAAGGCTTACTTTGTTTGGTACAAGTTGTTGGTTCCCCTGTGGTCAATGTCATGACAAAATGCAGCCGCCACCATTGCAAAGGCATCGAGGTCAGAGTAATATTTCTTCAGTTTTCCAGTCTGTGAGGGTTGGGAGGCAATTAAAAGCCAGCCTTCAGGCATCAGACACAGAGACTGTCTGCTTGATTAATGTACAAAAACAGTATCCATTTGCTTGTGGGTTCCCTTCAATGCATTTCTTCATGACCTACACTAGACTGTGAGTAGCACCATATGGAGCTGACTGAAAAGCAAATCTTACCAGTAGAAGAGCAAACATGGTCTGGCCCACATTGAACCCATGCCTCCAGTTGTGATATGTAATGTCTCGGTAACCTTTCCGAACGGTGTACATCCATCTAACCAGAACCTGCAAGAAGACAGTCCAAGAGAATATTTAGTCCATCATTCTTGTTCATACAAGATCATTTTGTCATTTGCCGAAACATGGAAAAGTTCATTGCAATGAAATGACAGCCACAGAATAGAACAAGGTTAATTTTTGGGGCATGTTCACAAGCAAAAACTGGGAAATATAAAAAAAATGACAAGACTTCTAATTCAGAGGAGTAACCATGCTTGCACACCGTGGCACAGGGCTGTTTATCTCAGTGGGCTGTAATGGAATGCATCATTAGGATGCATGTCTTACCTCTGCAGGAACTTTGAACTTCTCCACAACGTTCAGCTCAAAGAAGCATCGGATCCCACACTTGATCAGGTCGTGCTCCGTCACAGGGAAGTCACTGAAGTGGAACTCCAGCAATTCCACATCTTTGCACTCAGGGATAGTTGATCTCTGCCCAAGTCACACAGTGAGAACTCGTGTCAGAATTGTCTGACATTTTGTTACATTTTGTTGTAAACAGTGCCAGTGACCAGTTTGTGAGGACATTTAAATGTTTAGGTTTACATCATGCCAGTTTACTAGGCTAATTAATCATGTCAATTATGTCAATTAATAAAATTGCTGAACTATATTGTGTATAAGTAATTAATAAAATTGCTGAACTATGTTGTGTATAAGTAGCGCTTTTATTTTCCATGTTTCATTGTATGTCATTCTCACTCATTATGTGCCACGCTCTACTACCTTTCTAGCTGATTTAAGCCCCTATTGAAAAGAGTTAAGTTCCATACCAAGAGTTTGTACATTTCTTTCTGATCACAGTCCTCTGGCTCTTGGTTGAACTTCTCCATCGTGTTCTGCAAGAAAATACGCAAATGAAGAATGTGTCTCAGTCTTATAGGGCTACAGTGTAAACCCCCAAACTCTGGTCATCGCTTAGCAAATGGCTCACCAGAATAGTCTGAAGCTCGGTTTTGGTACACCTGGTCTGATACATGAGCATTTCCTGTGCAATGTCCTTCCTGTTTTCCATTCGGTTGAGCCTGTCATAGGTGTCACAGTTCAGGACAGACCATCCCAAGAACTGGGTGAGCGCCTGGAACAATACCATTGAACCTCAGTTAGTGTACTTAAGTCTCACCTGGTAAAAAAAAAGAGAACTGGATCACTGGAAACATGAGCTGAATTCGATGAAACTGTTTTGACTTGCCTCAGTGATCTGCTCATCATGTTCATCGAATGGTTTGCCATCTTTTCTGTTGAAGAATGTGGCAATTCCAACAATTTCTTCCTTCTTGTTGACAATAGGAAGCGACAGGACGTTCTTTATCTTCCAGCCGGTTTCGTCCACAGCGTCTTTCTGAAACAGGACAGTAACAGACTTGATTAAAATGCATTTCATTTTGGCAGCATTTGCTTTCGAGACAAAAAATAGATTTCATTAAGTATGACATATATAGCATAAATTGATGAATTAAAGTCAACAGTGTTCAGCTGTTTTACCTGGAATGTGAAGTATTCGTCTGCTGCGGCGTTCATCATGTTACAGATCTACAGGTGGAAAACATTAACATAACTTTGACCTGTCCATTCAATAAACATCACATATTCTGGAAATATGATATAGGGAAACCAAAGACAAATGGCAGACACATTTGTAGTTTGATAAAATTTATAAATCTGATAAAAATCTGTATTTTTGTAAATCCAAAATATATTACAGACACACAGTATGCAAGAAGCAAGTAATTTAATGGAAACCATTTCAAGTTTTGAAATCACAAAAGTAGTTAATCGGTTATATGAAATATTGCATATCAAACAAAAACTTACAAAGCCGTTCTCTGAGACATAGGCTGGAAGCCCACTAACTAGGGCCCAGTGATCGGCAGGGGGTGTCCTTCAAGTACAAAAAAAGAACACATCCTTTATTAGCATACTTTCTGAATGTTATTAACCATTAACATAAGATTTGCTACTGTGTCTTGCTATTATTGTGAGACGAATCTGCTTACTATTGACTAAGACTAAGAAATGACACAAAATATATAGTGTATCAGCGGATACGAGGACAGCAGTACCAGTTGCTTCAAAAGTAGAAGGCATGTAACATTTATACTGTAATATCCATTCACTGTTCTTGTGTTTTCTTGTGGTCTGTGTGATATTATGATGTCTAATGATAGGGAAAAAGGAAAGGGGAAAGTACCGAAGAGGCATCTGTGTACTTGATTTTGTGGACTCATAAAATCCATATATACTCACGGTATGACTTTAATCTCTTCCTTTCCTTCCAGAAGGTAATCGATGATCTTGTAGAAGTTCACTTCCTGAAGAAAGCAAAAAGTGACAATATAAGAATAAATCAATACATACATACATACATACATAATATATATTTGTATAAAACGTGACCTGTGTTTATAAGTTCTTTACTAAGCTGCACTTTGAAAGTTATATAGAAAAAACAATGAAATGACTGGATACATACTCTCCCATCTGGGGTCTTTGGACCTTTGTATGGTTCTACGTCTCCAAGTTTGACTGGCCATTCATCATAGAATTCCTAGACAGAGAGACAGAGATTACATGGATTGAAGTGTCAAATCAATGTGCCACTCTTCTCAGTTTCACTGGAAACTTTCATATACAAGTCATATTTTCAACATATAGGTAAACAGTGAATTTCATTATGTATAATACCTTTCTGTGTATCTAACACAAACCTTCTCTTTGGTCATGTCCAGGAGACCGACAGAATACCTCTCACAGTTGAGGTAGGTTCTCACAGTGTACAAAGCTTTGTGAAACTGACGCTCAATATCCGTGAGTTCCTCAAAAACCTTGCTGGCTGACCACAGCAACACCTGTTGAAATGTATAAGAGACAAATAGACATATGAGCATGGATGAAAGTGTCCAATCTGCCATTTTACAGAATGCAAAAGTAACCAGGAAGGATATGAGGCCTCTATTCCAACTATTCTGTGTCCAATATTATGGATTGCTAAAAGATCGATAAGTTTGAGCCTAGATCTGAAATTATTTTGTTAGACCCTTCTTTTATGCTATTGTTATTGGGATGATATTACATACATTTATTTTTTATTTATGGGACAAACTCGGGCAAGGATGTCCTTACCTGACTCCTCCTGGATTCCACATTCCACAAGTATGCAGTGTAGTGCTGCTTAGCAATAACTGATGCAAAGTTCAAGTACTTTGCAAAGATCTAAAAAAAGAAAAACATTTGTTCAGATAACTGCAATATATTATTTGGTAAAGAACAGAACTGACATGAGTCAGGTACAGTATTAAAGTAGTACATAGAGAAATACAGAACTGAAGAACTTGCTGATAGCGTAAGACTAATTGA
This sequence comes from Megalops cyprinoides, assembly GCF_013368585.1. Lineage (NCBI taxonomy): Eukaryota > Metazoa > Chordata > Actinopteri > Elopiformes > Megalopidae > Megalops > Megalops cyprinoides. Next base: position 57,253,164 of record NC_050583.1, read on the forward strand.
ATGGATGCAGCCCGTCTAAAGCTGGGGGACACTGGTCCCATTGAGGACAGTGAAGTGTTGGGGACAACTGAAAGCTCAAAGTTGCATTATACTTCAGCTATTACTTATGGAAGCTAAATGAACCAAAGTAAACTTTTCAAAAGGAATGCTGTATAAACTGCACAATAAACGAGACATGATGTACATTGAGTGTAATCCAGGCACTACAGTAGAGTGATTAGTGTCAGTGAGAGTCACTTGGATCTGAAACCTTTAATCCATGGCCCCATGGCCTTTGTTGGGAGTACTGATGAGCAGGGCACCTGATCTTACCTCCTCGTCAGCTTTTGAAAATTGATCCCCTCCAATTTTATTTAATGCCATGACAACACCAATAGGATCCTTGTCATTCAGGATTGGAGCTGAGAGCATATTCTTTGTTGTGTACCCTGTCTGCTTGTCCACAAAGTCACTGAAATGAGAAACCTAAAAAAGAAAAAAGGGCATTGCATTGTACATATATGTTACGAATCCAGTTACATCCACACAAATTCAGTAACACAGTCAACTGAAATATTTTGCACATTTTAACTGGTTTATTTATTTGGTTTTCTTCCAGTGTATGCCTGGAACTATAACAAACTTTAATGTCATAATATTTACAACCGTATTAGCTGATAATAAAGAAAGACTCCAGAATCAGCACAGAATTAGTGTGCTCTTTGATGATGCGTTGTGAACGTACAACTGATTAACATTTGGAATGAAATGCAAATAAATTTGTATAAACTGAGGTATTTTAACTAACACATTAATTTATCATCAATCAGGCCTTGGGAAGGACAAAGGGCACATTGCTGATAATCACCATGTACTAGGCCTGTAGACAGATCACATTTGGAAGGAGTAGTTAAACTCTACATTCTAAGATTCTAAGATCAATTTCAAAAACACTTTTTGTGGAGAATGGACAGTCAGGTCAAACAGGAAATATTTAAATTCTAGCATAGCTGATGTCAAAGCAGGAGACTGTTGAATTATCCGTGCATGTGACAGTAAATGTAAGATTTGACAGCATTACTGGCACATCTGTGATTTCTGCTACTTTGCCTAATGCTGCTCAGTAATAATAATTATAATAATAATAATAATAATAAAAGAAGAAGAAGAATCATCGTTATCTGTAAAATATGGAGCTGATTCTACTGGTTATCATTAATAAAGAAGCAAACTAATGTGTTGAGTCTTAAAGCCAACCCTGACCATCTACAGCGTATATAAATCTCGGATTCATCTGAAGCCTTCATGCAATAGATGTTATTGAGCTGTTAATGATCGCAATTCATCGGTTATAAACTCACATTGAAGAAAATATTGCATCAGGTATGCATAGATAAAAGGAAGGGTGTTTCTGCTTTATTTTATTAATAGATGTGCGACAGATTATTAATACGCATTTTAATTTTAATTGTTCTAATTGCTATAGGCTCTAGAACGCATGACAAGGGTTGAGAAACACTGTTTTACATATTTGAAGAAGCCACCAGCCAATCTCGTATCGAGACCACAGAAATCAAAGGTACAAAATTACTGTACTGGTCCCATACATCAAGTGTACCTAAGTTCTGACATCGGTATTACATGTGACCGAATTACTGTTCCCCCGGAGTGTACACGATTGTTTGCGATTTTGTGTTATTTATTGCAAGTAAACACATCAGCAACTCACTTTACAACTCTCGGATGGCAAATAATCTGGTTATATTGAGGGATAGCTATTAAGAATATATTTTTAATAGCACGTTGCTGCATCCATCAACTCTATTCATGATATCTTTTAGACCGATGTTCAGTGATGTTGTTCCGATTCTTGACTCCAGGTCCGAAACAGTGCATGAGCCAATAATCTATACATAGCCTACTGTACCTCAACATTACGTGTTTTTATAATGACAGTGCGTTCTTTTGAAGTCAACATAAATTGAATCCTAGTATTAAGAAACCACAGCACAAGTACCAGCGTCACCTTGTGCAAGTAAGAAAATTCGAAGAGACAGGGCCATCCTAATTACGATAGCAGTACAACGTATTGGTCTACGAGAGAGAAATTTTACCTCTGTCTGTAGACCTATATAGCTCGCTAGCAGGCGTGGGTTATTTATTACCTCTTACAGCGCTAGATATCAGACGTAACACCATGACAGAGATTTAGCTAGCAACCTTGCTAATACCGAGAACAACTCCGCCAGTGTATTTTGTAATGAATGGGCTAAATGAAACTTTCCTGTTAAAATGGTCGTTTTGCCAGCAAACAACCGTTAAACACAATTTTAGTAGGCTATTATTTTTGTGGTGGTAGAATAAGCTTTCGGAAGACTGACCAGACTTTTAAAATGGGTTGCCCTTAGCCAGATATCTACTATGAACAGGTGTTCAGATTAACGAAGTATTAAATGCTGTGTTTACAGTGTTAATAATTGTAAATGTCTTTATCGTACTGCTTTGGTGAATCTTGTAACGAATGTGTAAGCACATCGCTTGCACAATTTGTATTAATGTCACTGTAGGTTTTTTTTTTGTCTCAAAAAGCCTCAAAATAACCAAACTGCATGAACTGATCTTAGTTAAACTTTAATGCTGAACATCAGTATTTTATCCCTTTTGTGTTTTAAAGGGATATTCTAAAATAAGACTAAAATAATGTTCATAATGTTCGTAACTCAGCTACTTTAAAACTCATATTGACTGTTCTCATCGAACCAGACACATGATTGCAAAAGGCAGATCCTGATATCCGTTAGACGTTTTACATTGGTAATCAATATTTCATGTTTCCTAAACACTGGGGAGGGTTCATTAGTCACAGACCTGAATGACTTAAATGAAACGGTGCTGATTGCTGAACATGATATTGAAATGTACATAGTAGGCCTACATGGTCACCTGAATTATCCTCTTCACATTTCTGTTGAGTTTGCAATATTTTATAAACTGCTTGCTGTCTGATCATTTAACCTGTTATGTCTTGCTACCAAATCAGCCGGTATTTACATATTATTCACACTTTCCCCTGATTCCAGATAGCTTCATATGCCATATAAGGGAGCATATCTTATAGCTGTGCACACATAACTTGGAACTGCAAGAAAGCAAGATAGCAAAATGTATCCTGGTAAACCGAAAAACTGAAAACTGACCTTTCTGACATCCAGTAACATTTTAACGTATTTCATTTTAGCATTTGAAATTTTTCTATTGTTGTTTTTTTTTTTATTGAACTTTTTGAGAATTCAGTGAGAGTAGTTCACAGTTGCTTGCTTTTACAGCTTTCATTCATACAATCTTTTGTAGAGGGCAACACACCAACTGAGAGGGTTTGTGCCAGTGAACAAACAGGTGGGTGAATCACTACAAGTACCAAGAGCAACGGAGATGCAATATCAGCTCACCTTTTTCACATCCGGAACATTCTGCAGCTTTTTCGAATGCGCTGTAAAGCCCACAATGCCCATATCTGTAGGGAACACAATCTCCGAGTTTGGATCGACAAGGTTCTGCTCAAATTTGGAGGTTGGTGTGACATTGAAGAGCATGGTCGCCAGCTCCGGTATTCCATTCCTGGACCTGCAGACGTAGTAGCTGCACCTGTCTGCGTTCACCAGAAGGCATATTCTCTGCAGGACCTTATGCATTGACTTCTCCATGTTGGTCGCTGTCTGCAGCTCCTTGACCATGTCAAAGATCAAGGCGGCTTCCTGAGCTAGGGTTACATCTTTGAAAGAGGCCGGATCTTTGATTTCCAAGTTGTCTGTGAACGCTGCAGAGAGTACCTCAGCCCTCAGCTTTTTATCAAAGTACTCTTTGGCAACCTGGGGGTTATTCTCCAGGTACTTCTCCACACTGTCTTTGTCTGCCATTGTGCTTGGTTTTTTCCCTCTCCTCTTACTGCTGCATTACTTGTAGAACCTCAAAAGGAAGCAAAGAATGAGTGTTCAGCAATTTCCTGCAGATCCCAGTGGCATAGCTTGTTCTTGCTCCTCGCAGATGACAAACCTCCTATCGTCTCCGGTAAGTTGGCAGAATGAAGAGGCTTAATGGTTACAGGGATCCAAGAGGCGACTAATTAATGTGACGTCATTGTATTAAATCTCTAAGCTTTCTTAACCTGCAAATCCCAGCACTGATCATTTTACTTTGGACAATCCAATCAAAGGCAATGACTGCGGCAGTCTGTGAGATTTGCACAGGAAGGGTGTCACAATTTTAATTTGTTTTTTTTTCATCATTCATGCTCTTTTTTTAAACCAAATTAGCACTGGTGAGGGCTTAGTTTATCAGTTTTTATATAATCAGCATACACTGGTTTGTGGGAGTCAATCCATGAAAGGTCATTCAACTTTTATTCCAAAGGCAACATATCATCACCAGCAAAGCAAATTAACATGTAGGACACCACAACATTGCTATTTCAGATGTCCTCTGAAGGAAACAAGAGTCTAGTAAGGAATAAAGTCATGATCCCTGTTTCCTGCCATGCTAGATTTATTCCAGTTTAGGCTTTCATTCTGTGCTCTCTCACACTTTAATGTGCAGTGAAATCCAATGCACATAGATAGATATTTATTTAACAAGTAAAACATGCATAATTGTGAAAAGTATATGTAAAAAAAGAAAGGGATCTTTTGCCAAGAATATGGTGTCCCCATAGGCCTCCAGTCTTGATTAAATCTTTGTGCAGCTTCAGGGCTTAGTGTGGTCAAGAGAACACAGCTTCTGAGAACCATGTACCAGGAAGGGATGTGCTATTATTATCTTTTTTTACACTGTCTGGAGAGACAAAGCGAGAATGTCTATTTTCATCGGACAGATTAAGCTTGGCTCATCAGTGATAACTTTATATAAAGCGCCGACCTTTTTCTCAGTTTATTTTTTTTTTTAAATGGATGAGGCGCTGAATCAGAGACAATTTGTGAGCCTGTGGTATTCTTACTTGGCACTTTAAACCCCGGATTAAGTTAAAAGTGATTAACGAGACATTCCTGCCGAAGGGACAGATCTAGTGTGTTGCATGGTTTCTTTCTATCATTTGGTAGGGCATTGCTGCTGTGGAGGAGGAAAAGCTCTTTAATGGGGAAAGTGGTTCAGTTGCATTGCCCATTAGTATGCTGTAAATCCAGTCAGATGCTATTCTAGATAATCTTGACCAACAACGTTCTGTGTGTCAACGCATTCTCAACCAGGAGTGAAATGTCTGATTTGATGTCACTGATGTCGTTACATCATGTTGAACTGTTGAAGAAATAATAATATTAAAACACTTGTAGCTCTAAATGGAGGGGAAAAAAATTAATTAGAAGTTTGAGACAAATGGTTAAAGAGTGTCTTTCCAGGAGATGACAGAGAAGAGTTCAAATGTTTCTGTGGGGTCTTTTCCAGGAGACACGAGAGAGAGGGGGGACATATAGCAAAAAACAGAGCAAAGATATTGCAGAGGTTTATATACACTGTCACTGAGATCTCCCTTGAGGGGGAAAAAATAAAAGATTTAAGAGTAACAGGCACAAAGCAGATGGCATTGCAGTAAGACCCGCGTGCTCCATCTGTGCAAGTTACACTTTTCTTATAACAAAGATCAAGATAGTAAAGTATGTAATATGTACTTGCTGCACTGTCAGATTGCACATACCCTGTTTTTTCCCTGTACCTCAGCCATGGGAAAGACCAGCAAATGAAAGAATTTGCATGAGCAGATAGCGCAGGCTAATGTTCTTTAGGACCGTCAGCCTTGTCTTTAGAGACAAGTCCAGTTTTGGCATGAGGAGCGCAGCTCAATGCCATGCACAGGATCAGCATTCTCCCAGGCGATTTGTGTCAGGGCATTTAAGATGGCTGGTCTCCCTTTACCACCTGTTCATATAGCAGCGGCCTCTTTGCACTGAGCAGAATCCTGGATGCCTGCAGCCATGAGAGATGCTGATGAGCAACCACGTATCTGTGCAAGGAAGCCCTCAGAGCGCTGTTGGCCTGCTGTTCGTCACACATTACAGCACACAAGGATCCTTTGCTGAATTTATGACCAACGTGTCATCTCAACTTGAAAGAGCCTTGGCATTATATGCTGCTTTTTATGTGCTGTGCAATTATACTGTTATCCTCATGCAGTACATACAATTGCTGTGTTTGCTTAACTAGCTTTGAGGCAAATTTTCCAAATCCTGACGATGACAGATGTAAACTGCCCTCACTGTAGCACCCCAAGCATTCCTCAAGAAAGGATTTATTACTGAACCAGGTTACATAAAAGCTCACTGCAAGTTCGTATTGACAGAGCTAAGGTCTTTTGGGGGCTGCGGGCCTCTGGCTCATTGAAGGACACTGATCACACATAAAGATTGCACAGTTCAGTTCTGTATTCCTTACTTACTGTTTTTTTTTAAATTACAACATTGATAAACCCCTGACTATTTGTTTGTATTGCCGCCCCCAATCAATATACTTGCTAAATAACAGTTCAGTGAAAGGTTTTCTTTGCTTAAAAACTTAGTCTGGGAAGAGACCTAGATATAGTTTTCATTAAATTTCTGCATCTGTGTACCACAGCACTAAAATATATATATATATATATATATATATATAATTGCACAATACCAGTCAAAAATTTAGACACACCTCAAAGAAGGGTTTTTCATTGTTTTTACTATTTTTCACATTTTAGAATAATAGTAAAGACATCAAAACTATGAAATAACACAAATGGAATTATGCAATGACCAAAAAAGTGTTAAACAAATGAAAACTATCTCATATTTTACATTTGTAGCCAAAAAAAAAAATTTTTTAATTAATTTTCTTTAGAAAGGAATTCATACATAGGCATCAGCTTCACTATTTATATTTATCTAAGAAACAAATTTCAAGCATTTAAGCATAAGTCTTTAGATCAAAATGTGTTTGAATGCATGTTTCCCATTATCTTAATCAGGTGTGTCCAAACCTTTTACTGTATACATACATTTTTTAAGGGCTCATGAGCAGGTTTGTGGTAAAGGCACTTGACTTCAGCACAAACTGAGCCTGCTTTTCATCCCAGCCATGTCATTAGCTGACATTATCTCATCGCCTCCAGGCACCCTGAAATTTCGCCAAGTGCATACAAGTTGCTTAGATGATTTAGATAAAGTGGTGCCTATCCTCTAATGAGTCACCACTCCATTGTAGTGTACTGTGTGACCTGTAGTGCATAAAATAGCTATTGGCTGAATATATAAATTATATATATTGGCAACCCTTATTAATGAGTAAAGGAAACAAATGTGTCATTCACAAGTTTTTGACAATATGCCATAGGGGTTGGATTTAATGCCTCACCACCCACCCACCAAGACTTACGTAAACAGATTTTTAACTTCAGTAACTGGGGTAAAAGTACCTTGCTTAGGGGCTCATCAACAGTTTTCATCCTGACATTTTATACTCAACCCTGAGGTCAATAACTCGTAACTGCTAAGCCACAGGCTATCCAAAACACCTCATGCTGCCAACAGCCTGCCTTCATGCACATTCACCTCCTGCTGACTGTTAATTTCATCTGCATTATTAATTCCTTTACAAAGGATTTTTAATATATTTCCATTGAGTTCATTTTTAAACCTGCAAATCCATTTACTTTGACAAGTTCATAATACCGTTGTTAAAGTAGCGGTATTAATCACTTAAAAGTCACTTAGAACATTAGAACATGACATTGTGTGCACAGATCCAACGAGTAGAATAATATTCAAAGGGAAAACTGTACAGACACTAGGGTGTGGCTTTATTAAGTTTTTTAACAAACAAATAAAACATGCCCAAAAACACACACTTATATGAACTATGAACTAAAGTGAACTAAGAAAAAACAAGACCGATTCAAGACAGAACAGGTCTCCTTTAAAAGTGCCAATGTTTCTGTAACACAAACTGTACTGTATATGAGGGAACATGAACACGCAACACATTCTTTGTGTTGCCTCTAACTTGTCTCCACAAGCAGAATGTATGAAATTGACAGTCTTAGAAATAAGTGACAACACCTGTTTCTATTAGATTTGCTGCACTCCGCGTGCAGCATGCTTGACAGAACTCCTCCACCTGGACTCGTGATGTAACTCTTATCTCTAATAAGTGCGGAGCCTTTGACTGCACCCAGCAAGCTCCAGCAGAAAGAGTGTCTGTCTAAATGCTGACATCCCGAAAAACATTAATTCCTGTTGGAACATCACCATCTTAAATGGTCCATTGGGAGGAAATTGTACAATTTCCTAAAGTAATTGCAAACTGGATCATTTTCCCATGAATTAGCAGATTACTGGGAGAGAGATTACATAGATTGTGAGTTAATTGATACCCATGCCAAAATAACTGCAGCTGTGCAGAACGAAAGTGTCTGGCATGTGAGCTGAGACATGCATTATCTGCAGTTTGAAGTCTTAACATTCTTGGGTCCTTGCGCTGTCCAGGCAAAACATGTTAGGGGAGTGATTTATTTAAGGGGATCTTGAGTGCAGTTGGACGACGGTAAGATTCATTGTATACCAGATGTTTTCCTGGCGTGAGATGCAGCCAGCCTTTCATAATCAACCAGACATCCAGAAAAAACAGCTTTTTCCCCTGAGCAGGGGTCAGATTCATGGGGCGCACCAGCCCATATGAGACTCTGGAGTTACATAAATGTTTACGCCATAAAAGCAGAGATGTGAGGGCAGTCTCAGATATCCAGGTGGGATTACGAAACAACGACGACGACGGCCTCTATATAAGTCCAACCTCTGGCTGCGGGACCTCAGCAACTCGCTGAACCTCTCCTGAGACTTGTCCTTCCAGGTACTCTCTCTGCTAAAAGCAAGGCTTGTTTATTACATTTCAGTTGCCCACAGGATGGAAAAAAGAGCAGCCCCTCTACTTTCTCTTTGCATGCAAATACAGAGGGATCTGAGACAATAATGGAAAAAAGGAGCTCCTTTAAACTGCTGTAAATGGACACAGTAAGAAGTATTTTTCTCGTAAGAAGTACCCTTTATGACGGCAGACTGTTTTTTTTTATTTCAGATCAGAATCTCCTGGATCCAGGACAGCAGCAGAATGTTCCGGATTTTAGCAGCCCTCTGCGTCCTGGCTACGTGCTGGGCACAGGATTGCACGCTGCAGAACATCTCAGTGATGAAGAATTTTGACCGAACAAGGGTAGGCAACACAGAGATACACTGCACTTCATATAGCCAAAGATGCAATCATTTCTGTTTCTGAATGAGTCTGTATGTCTATGCGCCAGCTTTTGCGTATACTTTGCATATTTTACACTGTGCTCTCTGTAAATCTTCCAGTATACAGGAACATGGTACGCTGTGGCCAAAAAGGATCCCATTGGACTGTTTCTGCTGGATAACATTGTAGCTCATTTCACTCTGGAAAATGATGGGAAAATGACAGCCACTGCCAAAGGGAGGGTTATCATCCTGAAGTGAGTTCAGTTAGCAGTCTTTATTGTTACATTTATTCATTTGGCAGATGCTCTTGCCTAGAGCATCTTACAAAAGTACATTCAATTTGGATTGGAAAGTAGCTGTATTACCGCATCAAATATCAATGACGTTAGAAGCCTCTTCTCCTTTTGCAATCACTGCTGCTGCAAGCAATCACTAATTTTGTCTCTTGTTATTTCTGATTTTTATTATTCCAGTAACTGGGAGCTCTGTGCAAACATGTTTGCCACATTTGAAGACAGCGATAATCCTGCAAAGTTCAAGATGAGATACTGGGGAGCAGCTTCATATCTTCAGACTGGATGTAAGGCAAACATGTACAAAATATAGCTGAATACTATGTGCACTATTCCAAAGGGTGGTGGGATTAGTGATGGTAGTAGGTTTTAGCAAATCATATGTGAATCTAAGGCTAAAAGCTAGATAAGAGCAGGTCACACTGATTGATGCAATGGGCATGATGCTATTGATCGATCAAAGGTTTATCTGATATCGTTTCTCACCATTTTTGTGGTTCCCCGCAGATGATGACCACTGGGTCATTGACACTGACTACGACAACTATGCCATCCACTACTCCTGCCGCCAGGTGGACTATGATGGCACCTGCCTGGACAGCTACTCCTTCATCTTCTCCCGTCACCCCACCGGCCTGAGACCTGAGGACCAGAAGATCGTCACCCAGAAGAAACAGGAACTTTGCTTGCTCGGGAAGTACAGGCGTGTTTCTCACAATGGTAAGTCAACACCCTTTTTGTAGTGCAAATATGAGTCACAAAGAGCTTCCTTGGATATGCAGAGTGATCAGAGATGGGAGGCATTTTCATTGTCGCAGTGATTAGCGTTATTGATTATTTATAGGAATTAATTGTAGGTAATATTGTACCTTTCAGAATTCAGAAATGTTTATCACTGTTGTCAAGAAAAATAAGACTTTCAGTCTCAAATCCTGGAAGATCAAGAGGAATTTTCACCTCAGGCTTACTGATCCATTTATTTAGATATATAAAAGCATTGTTTGGTTGAATAATTTTATAGATAAAGAATCACACTATTAAAAAATGCAATCACATGTTCATAAATGATATTTTTTTCTTGTTTTGCAGGGTTCTGTGAAAGCAGCTGATTCAGCACTACCTAGAAAATACTGTGATACTGTCAAGCTACAAATAAAACTCCAAACGTTTGTTGAAATTTTTTCCACCAATCACAACTAAATATTAGCAAATGAAACAACTTCAGCTTTAATAACTACCATCAGTATATGGTGCCTTTGCTATAAATCTGATTAACATTTCTGAAACTGTTTTCTGAACTTAGTGAAAAGCAGCTCATAGGACTGAAAGCTATTTTAATGTAAGCTGGAACCACTTTGTAAAATAAAATATTAAAATAACATCAAAAGTGTGTCATGTTGTTTGTAAAGCATCATCTGTGATGCTTTACAAAAGCACAAAACTGGATAAAAATCTGTTAACTGAGAGGTAGGAGGAGCGAATCAGGGTTGGTGTCACCTACTGTTTAAGGGTGCCACACAAACAGTGCAGCAAAGCCACTGAGGGTCAAGCTGTGCCTCAGTGTTGTAAAGAATGGAGTCCAGAGCAGAACTGGACCAGGTAGGAGAATGGGGTGGAGTGTATAGTCTTGCCCAGCAGGAGTGCAGTGATGAGAGTGAGGTTTCATGAACCTCAAACTGGTGCTCTCATCTGTTATTAGGGAATTTCAATGAAGCAGTGAGTGAATCAGTGGCTCATATGAGTCAGTGACTGATAGTATGTGATACCTCCACCTATAATCGGGTTCAAGAAGCAAGCCTCTTCAATTGCTAACTATGGTCTACTGTCATCATCAATAGGTGTGCAGTGAGGTATCATGGCTTGACTCTTTCAAAATCCTCTGAATGACTAAATCAGTCCAAGCCACATTTTAGTTACATTTTAAAGAAATAATTTCCTTTTATCGGTCACCATTTAATACTGAAGAGCAGTGCATTTGTGTTCAGTTCACTGTACAAATGCTAAACCTTATTCACGGCTGACACTCAAATCACAAAAAGAAGAAACTTATCAACTATGCAGATGGATCTTATAAAAGCTGGATAGTTCAGACGAGTGGGCCATACCTATACAAATTCAAAGGGTTGGACTGCACCGTGAGTGAAATAAAGGTGTTCGACCCAGATGTGCTAGTCTGTTATACACAGTATATGCATACACTAAATGGCTAACGCTTTGGTTCGGTTTGGAATTCTGCTTTCCCTCTGAACCCAGAATGCAAGACACTTTGTGTGGATACAAAGTTGAAAACAAAACGCGCCATGGAAAAAAAGACACACGAAGTAGGGACACGAACACAGGTAATAATAACACAAGGTAATAATCCCCAATGGATTTCTGCTGCACCTCCTCACAATGACTAAACCAGAGCTCATGAATCATGCCCGGTGAAGGTAATGTCCCGGAACACAAAAGCAAGCCAGCGAAAACCTCAGCCGCAAAAACAGAAGCGGTCTCTTCAGGCCGCGCTGCTGAAATATCACTACTGCCATAAACAGAGAGACACCTCAACAAACACTTTAATGAACATCTTGGATGGAGAAGTTTCCTTTATTTCAGTTTCTTACATCCCTTCATACAGTGCGTAGGACATTTACAGCAGAACAGAGATATATATTCTGGTAGATGATGGAGTACAACAGTCAATAAAATATAACACAAAATTAATCAGAAAGACAAAAAGCCTGCTATCATTTTAAGGTCCATTCGACAATATTCCTGCTTTCTCTACCTGATGAACTTAGTACTCTGAAAGAGTCATTTTCTTTTCACAAATATTTAACCAAAAAAACCTGTAGCTCTCTAAATGTTGAATTACCAAAAATAAATTTAACAATCTTTTGACTATTGTCATATAATCAACTTTTAGTGAACACAATACTTTTGAGCAATTCCTCAAAACCATTGGTAGGCTGGTTTTATCAGTTTAGGCATCTCCTAATGCAGTAACCCAAGTTAAACTCATTTGATCACATTCTGCTGAAAAGCCTTGTCTGAACCAAGGAAACCTTGGCATCTTCTCACTAGCCTTGAGCAGCTATCTTAATCCTTTGCCTTAAATAGTCTAATACTAGGATTTAATTATGCAATCTAATTGTAGATGTAAATCTGGTTTGCAAAGTCAGGGCTCGTCTGTTGGAAGTGTACCCTATACCCAGATTTGAAGCAATGAACACAGCAACGCTTTGCTGATCTACACAGCAGTGTTATTTTTAAAAGACGTGGACTGCACTCTTAGTTCACCCCAAAGGTTAAGGACAGAGATGTGCAGATCAAAAGAATTAAGTGCAGCTCTTGTATACTTAAACACTTGTGTGTCCTGCACAGCACAAAGTTAAACTGAAAACGGCCTACACAATCTACAGCCAAAATCAAGTCCTCCAAAGGCCCAAAGGCAAGGTAATAAAATCAAAAACCCATACAGTACTTTATTTGGCACTCCGAAACCCATACATTTAGATGAGTTTTAGATAAACTATTCTCAGCCCAAGAAACCCTTTGAATAAGCCTATAAAGAAAACAGAAACCCGACCTTAAATAAAGATTAAATCCATAAATTAGAAAAAATATATATATTTTTATATGCAAAGTATGTATCTTTAGAAAGCTTTACGGATGTGCCTACAATACAATGAATATAAACATGTACTGGAGTGGAAATTGCATGCCATTTAGAAAACGCCAGTTCCTTGTGACGTTATGAAAACCCTGTCATTTAAATGTACAGGATGACACAGCTGTGAAAACAATGGGCAAAATGGATAGATGAGGCCTTTAAGGTGTCGCAAATGAATCAGTAGATTGCCACTTTTTGCACCATACATATATATATATATAAACGCCTAAATAAAAGCATCCCAAATTAAGTAAAGGCAAAACAGATGTTCTCGTCCCTTATTTCATAGAAGCAGACATACAGTAGTCGATGTGTGCAAGCAATTCCCGATGCTGACTGGTGGGATACTGGGTTCTGCACTCTGGACACTCAAGGAAACTCTCGTCCAGAAGGTTCGGGATTCTGGAAGGTGACGTGTGGCTCAACACAGGATCGTCAATCGATAGCCTCTCAAACTGTAGTCTGTCGTAGGACGTCGGTTCAGAAAAGCGGGATTCCTTCGGCTGTTTCTAAGATTAAAATGGGGAAGCGAAACAAATGATGAATCCATTCCATCTTCGAAACATGATCAAATGATCACTTCTTAATTTTCACTGTACTTACGCCTGACTCCAGTTTTGTTATTTGCTCTCTTGCTTTACGCAGTTCTTTCAGAACTTTTTGCAACTGGTGCTGTAAACTCTGACGGTCAAGTTTTTCATTCTCAAACTCTTTGGCAGACATCTGGATCTAGTGACAGAATCCAAAGATGCAGAAACAAATACAATGCATACACCTCAACACATCTGAAATGACAAGTAACTTTTAAAAATATGCATGTTCACATCATACAGATAATTCTAAATGATTCATGTTATATGCAGGTAGGAGGCTGGAGTATTTCACATGTTCAATCTAAATGAACTTTTACTATTCAACTTTTAAATTAACTACTTTTAGATTGGGTTTACTTCACAAATGTAGTGCATGATGGCGTGATGGACAGGAAGAAAGTGCCATCCTGTGACATCATCAGTACCTGCTGCTCCAATGCGGCAATTCTCTTCTGTCCCTCATGCTGATTTAACAGAGATTTCTGAAGCAGATTCACCTTTTAAAAACAAGCACACAAATGTTCTACGGTGCACACTTGCTCATAATGTGCAGAAATAAAAACAACAGGGATCCTGCTAAAAGATATGTACCTTTCTGCAGATGAATTAAAAATGACACGATAACCAATTATGCAAACATTTTCCTGGGATCAGAATGTGTTGGGGTTAGGGAGGGGTCATTACATCACATTAAGTGTTCTGAGCCATGGGTTCCACAGCACACACACACTTCTTGCACAACAAGCAAAACGTGGCTATCACGGGATAGCGCACGCATGCGGTGGCTTTGTGGGTTTGCGCGTGCTTTTTTCGACTTTTGTTGTACCTGCAAAAGAAGGTCGGCCGAGCGCTTCCTCTCCTCCGCCAGTCTGGCGTCGACGCTCTCCAGCTCGGCCCTCAGCCGCTCGCCCCTCTCCGCCGAGCTCTTCCTCTCCTCCTCCACACACTTCCTGCCGCTCATTCGCTCTCCGTGGAGCTCCTGTCTCACTTCCTCCAGCTCGTTCAGCTTGTCCTCGTACTTCCTCCTAAAATCGGCGGCCTCTCCCCGCGCCTGGGCCACCTGCTCCTTCTGCCATTCCAGATCCTTTTTGGCGGTTAGCAAAAGCTTGTCGTAATGCGCTTGCATTTGGCCAGACTTTTCCTCTGGGGAAACAAAGAGATTTAAAGAAATGTATTACTAAAGCATTACATAAGCGATATTCATGTAAGAGGGCCTCAGAATAAACTGTATCAAAGTGCATCACACTCACTTTTTAGTACTATGCAGAAAACTCTTTTGGGGACAAATATAAAGTCTGGTATGTTAACTCCATGGAGTGAAAGGTTGCAAGTAAGCTGGGCCTGGTGGGGGTTATTCAGGTGTAAAATTGGCCTTTTCTACATAAAGAATTTCAGGGTTTGGGGAGTATAAACGGGCCTTTTACTTTAAAGCGAAGCAACAGCCACTTCCCGCATTGCATTAAACTTCTCGGCACCCCGCTTTCATACCCTCTGAATTGCCCTCTTTGTGTTGCTGTTGGAGTGCATGGTTGGCTTGGTTTAATTGCTGCTCCAGCTCAAGTGTCCTTGCCAGGACTGCCTTGACATAGGCCTCTCGCTGCTGGTCGTAAACGAGCCACTGCTGGTTCTTCTCCAGAGCCTTAACAGAGGAAGAAAACAGAAAAAAGAAAAAAGAAAAAGGCCACAAAATATGCCGTTATTCTGGTGGGCTGCACAACAAGTACTGAGAGTGCTGTGCACAAAGCAGTCTGAAACGTCATAAAAACAGCAGCAGCAACAACAAAAAAGTAGTCACATAATACCAAAATACTTACATCACGCAAGTGTTCCTGGATCGTAGCAACATCAGTGGGAGGGACCTGGCCATCAGTCTTTGTGCTCTAAAAATGTTTCAGTGCAGTTACCAAAGCATAATTTCCTTGCTCAGTTAATTGCACAAACAAATGTGCAACTTCAGTGACATATTAAAACCAACAAGACGGTATTATTCTGGTTTGAAAGTTATTTGGAGTTTTAAGTATATTTGGCATTTCGGATCTGGAGCTGTGAAAATGTGTGATCTAATGCCAGCATCACCAACATTTTCTGTGAAAATGTAGTGCTTTAAAAAAAAAAAAAAAAAAAAAAATCAATAATAAGTTATGCTGCTGGTACCCTAGTACCTAGTTCAAACAACCGCTGATTTCTTTAACTTTGGACAATCTTGCTCAATAAGCTGTTACATGAACAGAAAATTCAGGGTTCAAGGTATATATATCCATAAGTCAAAATTAACTATCGTTTAACATTTATATAACGTTACACAAAAAACTAACAATACAAGTCATTCTATCAATAGTGGAAACACTTCCAGAAACAATACATATTAGAGTACCAAAGAAGGGAAATCAGGACATTGGAGAAGAGATGCTGAAAACATTGTCAATTCGAATGCTGCCACCTAGTGTACAAACACATTATTAAAGACGGAACTGTAATAATGTGTTGGTACAAACAGGGGGGTTGACAGATTCTCTCCCTGTTATTATACAACCAAACATGAAAGATGTACCTGGACACCCGGATCCTGTTTACCAAATCTGTTTTCAAGCTCCTGGCATCTGGCAGAAACAGCGACCAACTTGTTTTTCACATTTTTAGTCTCCTCTGAGAGAGACTGAACAAGTTTCTCTCTCCTCTCTGCCTCCTTGGTTTTTTGGTCCAGCTGGGATTGTAGTGAGGCTACAATCTCACCACCTTCTGATCGAAGCTGCTGTCTCAGTTTTGCTATTTCCTGATCCTTGGCCAAGAGTTGCTGGGAGTTTTTCTCACGCAAAGTCTCAAGAGAAAGAATTCTCTGAAAATAAGAAAAAATAACCCAGATACATTTAAGTATTTACATTTTCACGTCAGTAACCAGTCTAAACACAACAGCAAAATGTGTTTTAGATCAGGAGGCCCAGGAATCTAGGGCGTGTCATTTTAAAAAGGAAGATGAGTGATCTATATAGCTCAAAACTGATGTATGATCTAAATGAGCAACATAAAATTCAAACCGGGGGTGAGACAAAATTTTGGACTCACTGAATATCTGCCCATAAGATTCCTAATTGATTACTTGAAGCAGTATTTATTTTTAAGTGTTATGCTTTGTCATTGGTGAAGGAGGCAAAAGCACCACGCCATCCATTAAGACAATTCATTCATCTTCATAATCACATTACAATTGTAATTGTAATATTCCTACATTAAATTGTGAGCGAATGCATGTGTCTTTGTAGCGAGCCATAAATTAAATATCAACAACTCAAGGTTAACAGTGCGTGGAGCGAGCGGGGGTGAGGAGAAAACCAGGAGCTAGTTTTGACAATAATATTCTTTCACATCTTAGTGATTAAGATGAATGATCTAATATTATTCATTTTCACAATATGATAAAGTTTAAACAAAAAAGTTTACCGTTACCTCTAAAAGCTTGTTTTTATCTGAATCGGTTAGCTTTCCTTTTCGATTGGCCATTTCATCCAATGTCTTTTTCAGGAGTGCATTTTCCTTTTTGAGTTTTTCAACTTCTATTTCAGCCTTCGACCCTGTCAGCTTTAGCCCAATCTTGTTGGCGATCGTTTCTTTAGCGTTTTTGGCTGCCATCACTGGAGTGTTTCCTGAAATAAAGCGTTTTGACGGTTAAACCAAATGCATACTCATAGTGAAAGTGGAAATACACACAGCTAACTAGATACCTAGTTAAGTATCCGGGTGGGGTCTCAGAAGAACTGATCGTTAGCTAACCACCTTCAATCTAGCTAACTTACAACAAATACAATTTACCAACATATTCCACAAAACCGGTTCACCACGCTGGGCAAGACAGCTAGCTAGCTAGTAAGCCAACCCACCATCAATCACTCCCTTGCTTCTTTGTATTCACTTTATAATAAAGGGTTTCAGATCGCCTTCTGTGAACTACGTAGCTGAAAATGCAGGGGAAATTACTCATTTGCATTGTACTAAATGGAGTTGGCCACCTGAATAATAGACGGCTAGTTGAACTTGAGGTAATTCACAAGGTACAATTAACGTTAGTTAGCAATAGAGTCTGCTCGGAATTATTTAGATCCCTATCTAGCTCTAATTATCCGTCACACGCTCACAAAATAAACAACAAAACAAAATAACATATTGGTGTTTGTAAAAAGGAACTCACCCTGTTGTTTTTGTTGTAAATTGCTACTGCATCACAATAAACGCTCGACGAGACATCAAATGGAAACGGCTTTCTACACCTGCTTCCTTGTTGAAAACAAGTTTGAATACAGCGCGTCCGGCGTCACTTCCGGACATACGTCATGACCGCATGAGAGATGACGTAAGGGTCGTCTATGATTGGTTTGACACATCCACATGGGATACTTACGCAAATCAGACGCTAAATACCACATGTTCCAGCCATTGGTTTGTTGTAATGTTAGTGTTGGGTCTCTCTTCAAGGGAATAAAACATTTTAGTTTGTTTATTAAGTGTTTATTTTAGGACAAAAAACGTCTCGCTGGCGAAAAACAATCAATCGATATATGAAATCTGGCGCAGGCGGGTGTCGGTGCCGGCACTGAAGACTGATTCAAAAAATCCAAGCAGAGTGACATCAGACGCCAGCTGTCAACTGAGAAATTGTTTTTTTTTTTTATTATTTTGTTGTTTTTCATTTATATTTGTGGTTTTGCTGTACATACTGCCATGTATTGTTCCCTGTTCTTCTTCAAAAAAGAGATAAATTATGTTGTTGCATGGACAAAATAAAAGCCAGATGTTGAGCAATCTTCATTTTGGAAAAACCCAAGTAAAGTTCCAAACAACCAACTGGAATCTTGCAACAAACTAGACACAAATGGAACACAAATATGAACGCTTCTAACTAGTATCCACTCCACCCTTCTATTCACACTCAAAAACATGTTTGTTAGGTGTATGCAACTTTTTAAAGTCTGGACACTGCTGCAGCTGAGACCTCTTGGGACAACCCAGTCAATTTGGCTAAAAAACAGGCTGGCTTTTATCTCAAGGTCTAGCTTCTGAAGCTTCAGTCAGTTACATTTTATAAAGTGAATGAGGATTCAGACTAAAATCAGACATTTGAAATGTGCTGTGGAATCAGTGGCCCAGTGAGGGCATGCTAAAATCCACACTAAGTGTTAGTGTACTGTGTGTGTGGCTACCCAACACAGCCTCCTTGCTGTGATGTATGCATGACATCAGATTTATGCATGTGTATTCATTCACCAAGGAATATTTGCCGTCATTACAAACAAAAGTCATATTACAAATCTCATGTGCACTCACAATTTAAAACAAATGTGTGCTGGAAAAACAAGGAATTAAATACAAACGTGATCCCTTGGCACTTACATTTACTCTGGTGTGTTGCCCGTTTCTTTAGTTAACAGCAAAGGGATAACCAAAATTCTATTGGTTTCCCTTTTGCATAACAAAGAAAGGATGCCACAGACAAGGTGTTGTCAACCATTGCCATACTGAGGAGTTATATGCTATTGGTATGTGTTGTGTGTTTGAGTGTGTGCATGTATGCAAGTTAGTGAACTCTCTGTTCCTGATCTTCTACCAAAGCCTGTGTGATGCCTGTGCTCTTGTCCCAAACTGGAGGTGCAGGGCCAGCTATGGGTGACGTCCATTCTGTCATCCAGCATCATCAGGTGGCTTACCTGCAGACTCTATAGGGGAGTGCTTCAGTGGTTTGACTATATAATTTGAGTGTAACAGTCATTGTTTCGACCTCTGACATGATGTGTTGTTATTCTCTACTGTTGGATGCTGGAGGGGCAGAGTGTGGCTCTTTTGAGCACCCTGCTTACTCAGACTGTGACCAAAACTTCCAGGCTACAGAGACATTCTTTCCAGGACACAGCCTATTCTTAAATTCCACCTGTCTGTGTCTTACTGTACATGGCACAAAGTGTAGCAGGGCATCAGCACTGTGCTCAGAGGCAGTGCCAAATCATTATGCAGCAGTGCCTCTCTCTGCCAGGCACTTGCAATGCTGCAAAATCATTCTCTTTCAGCTTTTCAATATAGCTAGATTACTCTCCATTTAACATTGAAGTGTATATGCAAATGGTCTGTTTTAAATTGGTAGCTTGTCAGCCTATCAGTTTACCTCAGTAGCAGCTGTGCAATGCAAATAGACCTGTTGTCAAAGTCCATGAAACAGACATTTTTAAATATGTTGCACATTCTTTAAATTGTAAAATAAAGGTAACAAAACAATTACTGAGATTTGGGAATACTGGTCTCCACATCTTTCCCTTTGTGACTACAGCACCCTGCCAGCACCAACTCTATGGAGACAAAATGGTACTTCAAACATATCTAGAAATGTAACATGAATGTGTTTGAACAGCCAACAACATATATGTGGAGTACAAGTACATCGAATTGCCTTGATCAAAAATGATCAAAGGTTATGCACAGAATTGTAGCCCGGCAAAACATTTTGTCTTCAGTCAATCTGCATGTACGTTGCTAAATTGCTAATCCAAGAGGCCCATTCCCATCACATTATCATAATGATTAAGGGGTTTAACTGGAATTTGCAGATGAGCAGGGGTACACTTCGTCACTGATCTGTGAAGCAACTTCCTTTGCGTTCTCTCACTTGTTATGGGATCAGCATGGGTTTCTGTTGCGATATTACTTACTGTATTCCCACTTTATTCACTAGAACAAACACACCTACGCTTTTTCGGCCTACATTAGGGTTACCATTTGGTACATGTGGTGCCCTCGTACCTGGTCCACAATCAGCTAAACTACGCCACCTTCAGTTTATTGAGGAGAAGGACCTCGACCCATCCCATGAGCTAGTAAATAAGTTAACCCCGCATACAGGTAATAACTCACCAAATGAGGCATAAGCTGTAGAAAAGGATATATTAACAACTTATTGTGATCAGTATGTATACATTAGTCGAAAAGGATAAAAACTCCCACCAGAAGGGGGGTTTCTTCAGTGCCAGCTCCAGCTCCACCCTGCCACTCATTCCAGGTGCCTACTGGAGAAACTGAAGTGAACAGCAGAGAGGGAGAGAGAGAGAAAGCAAATACCCAAGCCACTACACACCTGTATTTTGTGAATAAACCACTGCAACCAAACCAAGAATAAGTGCAAATTCACTTAGCTTTAAGACACCTCGTGCCAGAAAGTCTCCCCAAACTGACCCACTGAAGTGGATACAGCAGGGAGGGAAACTGCATCCAAGCTGGACTGGCAAACTGGCACTGGAAGAAAGACCCCACTATGGAGACACAAAGCTACAAGGTCACCAGTGGACATTACACTCAATTCAGGCAGCAATGAGCTTGGAGTATATTCAACAATTCTGTATAATTACACTGAAACAGCTGCATGCCATTTTAAATGTGCTGCTGCATTATAGGGAAACAAACAAAAACTACTAAAAGGAAACAGTGGTTGGCATCATTTCAACCTTACAGAGACCAGAGATAAATATAATCGTTAGCAAACAAACTGAATTAACCCTTTAAAAAGCACAAATTCATATTGCATACTTCCTGTTCTAGATGAGGGATTACACACACACACACACACACACACACACGAAGCTCCGTCCAAACGAATTTATCTGGTTCCTTAATCTAGAATGAGACAACAGGATTTAAAGAAAGAAAATACAATTACGGCAAAAAAGAAATAAATCAACATGCAAAAAGGAAAATGTAAACTAACATACTCGTAAAAAATGTTTCACCGCCTACTGACTTCGCCTCACACTTGCGCACACTGACCGCTGTGTGAAACCTGCAAGCAAACATTACAATTTTAAACAAACCAAGTTTCATTCACTTAGGTGAGATTACATGGAGTTCAAAAGTAATTACCACCTGTGTAGAATTATATGTTGCGCAATTATATGTTTAAAATAAACGAATTGTATTATATACCCGATTATATAAGCAGCAGCAAAACTTCAAAATGCATACCTTGCGGAGAAAATTACCCCACTATAGTCGGGCCCAGCATCAGCAATAGAAGAGAAAATGTCCTGTCTCCAGCTGTGAAATCAAGATGTACGTGATTCAGGCGCACCCTAGGAAAATGCACATTAAACTAGAGTACAAGTCATTCGTCTGGGTTTCTGTATTTTGGCCTTATACTTTGCTACGAGAAGCATTTTTACTAGAAAGTTTCTTCAACGTTCACCTGTAGATGGAGCCAGAGCGTGTTTTTTCTTTTTTCCATGACGGTCGGTCACAGCTAAAAAACCGCACATATTTCAACGATTAGAATGGAAACAAACACACACAGAGCTATCATAAATGTTTTGGTTTTCACTTCAATCTACAGTACACTTTAAGCTCATTTATACTTATATTTTTAATATCTGGTTTGTTTTACAATACCTAATTCTATAGATAACAACCGAAAATGAGCTTTATTGTGTAGGAATCTAAAACCCACCTTAGAGATACCGATATTCTAAAACGTGACTCATAAGTCTGCTCTAAAGTGGTCCCCTGAGACGAAAAAGTGAGGTGATTTTGATGTTTCTTTCTTCAATCGAATCTTTGATGTTCCATTTGCAGACTACAGGTAGGCTACTGGCCAATCCCGGCAATATCCACACCCTCTTCTCATTTTCCTAAATTACACCCTGGCATTTCCTCTTTTGCAGTACCGCCGAGCCCAAGTGATGAGACGGCAGTGGTGAGAAGCATGCGGCTCCCCTGTCCTGTAAATTGCATATGTTAAGAGCCTACTGATCTTATCATAATGTTGCGAGTAGTTGTGGAATCTGCGAAAGGTCTCCCAAAGAAGAAACTTGGAAGTCCGGATCCTATAGCATCGGTCGTTTTTAAAGGTGAGTTATGAGTGTATGAATGTTCGTCGCACTTATCACTTGATTGTTATTACCTAGTATATCATTTAATTGTGTGAAGTAAATTTGGTAAGTTCTGTGTAGCAGTTAAGTTTGCGTATGCAGAAAGGTGAATGTAAGTTTGGGTTCCGTTGGGAAGTGCTTCAGTCAGTTTTTGTCTTTGACCACTAAAATATACCTCAGAAAGTTGATTCTTTAAGGTAGACGGTTCAACATCAAGACTATTTCATGTAAATATCAAGTTAAAATAAATAAATAAATAATGTGTATTTATAGCAGAGATGGGCCCTTCGTTCAGCATGGTATGCTTTTTCATTGCATACATGTAATAGGGCAGACTCCACTAAGCCAGACTTGATTTTGGCACGTTGACATATTTGTCAACTTTTCCTGCCCATGATTCCTTGCGGAACATTCCTCCATTTCACATCTTTAGTTTGATTTACACATTAATAATATTAAATTCCGCACAGGGCTTAAAAAAACAGAAAAAAGGGAGAGAGAGAGAGATTTATTTTCATATTCAAAATGAATCACGGACTGTATAAATTGATGTCCTTTGACATCAGTGACATTCCTCTTACAATAGACAATAGACGAAATGGACTTAATGCTGGGTTATTAATATATCAGTTCATTATATTTCATGCCATGAGAAAAGCACATGCTGATAATAGCCTGAAAATGCTAGTGTGTTTCTCCTTTCTGTAGAATCTAAACATCGGTTACAGCTGGTTGTAGCTGTACAATGGTCGGTGTGATTTTTTTAATTGTATTTATTTATTTATTTTTTTTTTTGCAGAAACAACCATTCAGGTTTTCAGGTCAATGCTGGTACTATGGTCACAACACCATGAATCTTTGGTGCTGAAAAGCTCCTAAACATCAATTCTTATGTTTCTAGGGCTTCATTTTACCCCCATCTTGAGGAGGGACACACAAAACAAATACATACAGTATCCATAAATACTTATTATTGAAAGATTGCAGACTGCACAGCGTAAAGCTTCTTGCTCAGATTGGAACAGTTTATTTATTTACCTCCGACCTTCTGATTTCCAGATGAAAAGAAAAAAACTAAGGCCATCGACAGCGAGATAAATCCAGTTTGGAATGAAGTAAGTTGTGTTACTTGCATCTATGCGTGAGTAAAGCATTTCAAACAGACAGTCTGGAAAATGTGATACCTGGAATTTTTAAATAAGTGATATGTATGAAACGGAGCAATGCACGCTCTG
The DNA here is from genome assembly GCF_013368585.1 of Megalops cyprinoides. Classification (NCBI taxonomy): domain Eukaryota; kingdom Metazoa; phylum Chordata; class Actinopteri; order Elopiformes; family Megalopidae; genus Megalops; species Megalops cyprinoides. Next base: position 57,277,055 of record NC_050583.1, read on the forward strand.
TAAATATTGTTCTTACTTTGTTTGTCAAAGGCGGGTGACTCATGAACTGACTCCACCTTAGTGTTTCATCCGAGAGCTAATGCTCACAATCCTCCATAAAATCCTGCTGTATTTCATAATATCTTGATGCTCTTGAGGAAAAAAAATACGTTGGGTTTTGAAGGTACACATTCATAACCTTGAGATAACCCTTTCAGCTTGGTTGTTTCTGCTGATTAATAGGCAGTAATTGTTTTTGTCTGATTGTAGGTCCTTGAGTTTGATTTAAAGGGGTCGCCACTGGATTCCTCCTCATTTATTGACGTGATTGTGAAAGACTACGAAACCATTGGAAAAGACAAGTATGTCCTGCACATTACTCCAGTGTCTCATCTCTGTGTGTTCCTTGCGGTTTCATGCAGTCACCAAAGGAACTGAGGACAAAAGGAAGGTGCCTAAACAATGTCATTCTATGTATCCCCTCTTAGAGCGATGCACTCCTTAAATCAGAATGGTGTGAAATGGCCCTAGATCAGAACTTTGCTAAATGGTCCTAGGTCAGAATGTGTCTCCTGTATCAAAATGGTGCGAATTGATTCTAAACCAGAATGTGTTCCCTAAATTATAATGGTACAAATTGATCCTAAATGAGAATGTGCACTCTAAATTGGCATGATACTACATTACAAAATTGGTATGCTGGGTCTTTAATGAAATGAAATGAAAACAGGTCTTTACACTGTTTCACCTTTCACCCGGCCCTGCTTTTCCTGGAGACTGTGGTCTTGAGGCATTTCAGGTAGCTGAAAGCAGTGCGAGGTAGACAAACACACATTATCTTAATTGAAATCTCTCTTGAAGGGAGTGTACCTCTGTTGCAGTATAACAGCCATTGTCCATTGCTTCCTAGATACGCTTTTCCCCTAGTTTTCATGATTTACCTTTTGCAACACTTGCTGCAGCATTGTGTCACTGTCCTCCCACACAGAGAGATTATGACTGTCGACCAGTCATAGTCACAATACTACTTTGAGAGGAAAGGGCATAGTGTGCAAATGGTAATCTGGCACAGAACTGAAACGCCATTAGACGTGCATTTAGCTATGCCTGTAGTAAGATCTGACTGAAGGACGCTGCAGCGCTGTATTGTATTTTAGAAGAGGGAAAGTGCTAGGAAAACTGAGGCTACACAACCCAGATATCACAGGTGTGTCTCCAGATCTCATTGTTCCCCCCTGCAGCTTACACGCCCCAGTGCTGTGTTGAGACATGCTCTGCTATGTGTGGGAAGCCCAGCAACTGTCTGACAAGAAGGGGTGAATCCTGTTTTTTTTTAAAGAAAAGTTGGATGCCTGTTGACACAGGGTAAAATATGAAACAGTGAACAAAGAGCATTTTCAGTTCTGTGAGCTGGAATGATTGTACTGTTGTATATGTAGTGGTTGTAAACTCAAGGCCTCAGTTGTTGCCCTGATTTTAATGCAAAAAAACATTTGAATATTGTTAAAGAAGTGCTTGTTTCGTGCCTGTACATAAGTCAGTCCTGTTAAACACATTAGTCACTGTTGGAGGAAAAAGGAACACGATAATAAAAACCCATATGTGGGGAGAATTTATAGACGAGACTTTAGACAGTGTTGGTTTTTGTGCAGTATGGCCTTTTTCCATTTATATCGGTTTAGCTTTGAGGAATACTCATTTTCCTATGGACTTTGATAAAATAAAAATGCATATTAGGGTAACACCAATTATGAAGTTGAAGCATTAGCAGCCAGCTTTGAACACATACTGTGATTGTGCACCTTGGAGTGTTTGTATTGTTTCTGGTGAACACAAATTAGATTCATGCTAATAATGCATTAGTCAGAAGTGTTTCATATTAATGGATTATTAATGCATAATTGCTAAATATAATTTGAGCAGAGTCTTGGTTCTAAAGTCGTGTGACCATGCTTGTTTTAAAATCTTTGTTTCCACATAAAGAAGGACATGTGGTATTAATCTGGAAACGTGTGATGTGTCTAAACCTCTTTAATTAAAATCACAGATTATATAGGGTTCACCCATTTGCTTATGCATCTTGTGAAATCTACAATTTTGACTTTTCAGTAGGTTCTGTGCTCTCTGAGGCACTCTATAGTAAAGATTTCCATTGAGTAACATAAAGATACAGTCACTCTCTGGGGGAGGAGGGAGGCTGCAGAATCCCACATTTTTTCCAGGATCTCTGGGTAGTTTGTAACCAGGCAACCCAAGTAAAGCAAAGTTTAAGGACGGCTTTGTGGCCTTGTGAGATGGAAAATTTTCTTGAGTGAATCAGCGGAGCTCGTGCAGTTGTATGTTTGACATTCTCCTGAGGTGAACCTGTGATCGAGTGGAGGACTCATTTTCACTTAGGTCAGTGTCTGAATATAACTCCCTTTTTAACTCCTGAGCAAACTGATTTGATTTTCTCTCTCATACCTACGGACTGTATTAGAGCTCCAGCTGTTAACTAGCTGTTGGACAACATGGATACCTTTTAGGTATTACATTCTGAAACAGAAATGTGTGATCACAGTTTTACAGAATGAGAGAAAACATCTAACCTCCGGGCATCATACACTAAAGGAAACACCCAATCTGTTGATAAGGATATTCCTTCTGAAGGGTTTCTGATGAAACGCCTTTATGTTCCAATTCCTTAAAAAGCTGAAGCGTGCCGGCGTTGCTTCACGCCGGCAGCGGCTTCAGCAAAGCCAAGGGAGGTTGTTTGGGAGCAGTGCAGTCAGGGAGCAGATCCGGTCTTGCCTTTGGAATGGCTGCAGTGCCAGAATGCAGCACTGGCATGCAGTTACGTGTGACGATGGAGGGAGTTGCTGCTGCGAGCCTGCATCCTCGATCTCCCCGGCTGTCCCTCCCCTCGTCGCGTCACCAGGAGCAGGGTGACGAGTCGCCACGCACAGCTGGCGCTGCGAGCTGAACAACAAGAAACCCGGAGAAAGTCAAAACACTAGCGGTCTGTTAATGCAGAGCTTTTGCAGCCTGTTTCAGCCCGGCAACCAACTAGAAACAAAACACGGTAGCCAGTGTATGACTCACTGCCCCCTCCTACTCGTCCAAAAATGTCTTCGAAAATGTTTTGAAAGCTTTCTCTGAAGAATCACAGCTTAGTAACTGTTTTAATAACTATGTATTGCCTGGTGTAAATAGGAAATGATTACTGTTGTGCGTATGTGAAAGTTTCTTAGTTCCGGCATCTGGCTTCTACTCATGAAAATGAGAAAAGGTCTCAGGGCAGTGGTGTTCCCTCATATTTGTTCAGCATCATTCCAAGCTGGTGATGTCACCCACAGGAGAAACTCAGTTTGTTTTAACATGAAGGTGAAAAAAAAATTTCAAGATACTTTGGGCCAGTAATTTAATGTAGTGTGGCGCAGTCATTTGCTTTAATAGTAGTGTGGTATAGTGGTTAAGGGATTGGGTTTGTGACCAGAGGGTTTTAGGTTTGATTCCAAGGTGAAACACTAATATTGAGCAAGGCACCTAGCCTGAATAGCTCCAGTAAAAGGTCCAGCTGTATAAATGGATCATATACAAAATGCACACTCTGTAAGTCACACTGGATATCAGCATTTGTCAAGAAAATATATAAAAAAAACTTGGTTGGACGATCATCAGCCATAATTAATTCCAGCACTAAAACTGGCAGTGAGCTGTTGACTCCCTTTGTGGTTTCGATGAAGGATCACATGGACTGTGGGACACTGCCTGAAAATGATTCTGAATGACTCAAAGCCAGGCCCCTCTTACACGAGCAGGGGCCAGCTGGTACACTTTGGAGTCTGTTCATGATACTTCCTGTCTTGTATGCCTATCAAGCAATATCCTCCCTCGTCTCTGCCCTTTCCCAAGTCACACCATTGTGTATGAGACACACATTTGCACTGTTCCGGTGCCCAGACATTCCATTGTCCTCTTGCATTCCAGAATTAGTAGTGTATGAATAATTTTCCACCCCTTCCAGCTGTCTCTTTTGTGTCAAAGGGATGAGAAGAAATAAGGTATTTGTTTTCCATGAACATCTTTAACATGTGTTTGTCTGGGTCAGGATGGACTAGGACATTCACAGGTGTTTTGACAGGGTTTAAGGACACCTTGATTTTTTGCAGAACTGAACCATATTTGTGTCTGTGTAATGTAAGCGTTTCTGTTCCTGACATCAACTCAAAGCCAACTCAGCTGTAGTGGGAGTTGCAAGTGTGGGTATGGCCTGACAAATAGGATGGAAGGGTAAGGTGTTGCACAGTAGACTGGAGAAGTTAGGAAGGGATCGAAGAGAGCACGGTAGCTATTAAGCGTAGGTGAATCAAATGTTGTTGGAAGATTAAGTTTGATAGCAGTGTAAATAATAACCATGCCCTGAGAATGCAAATATCCTGCTCCCAAAGAGCCTGTGGCCCAGCCTCTGGGCAAGTTGAAAACCCTTCTATACATATTTGTGGATGTAGACTATTAAGTAGCTTGCAATTTAATTGCAATGGCAAAAAAAAAAAAAAAAAAAATTATGGAGCCATAAGAATGTGTTTGAAATTCCTTGCAGTTCCCGATCAGTGTTTTTCCTTTCAAAACCGGAAATTGCAATATGATTTATCAGAAAAGTCTCTTGCTGACAAGATGAGGGGCTGTGTTTTTTTTGCCTTGTGGCAAGTGTATCGCACACATTTTGTTGTTGAACAGCAAGTTGCTGACCCCTATTATAGAAAATACACAGACATTACAAGCAATTATCCAAGTCCCACTGGGGTTTGTTATTCTGAGGTCAGATACTTCAGCCAAACGACTGTTGGTGGGTGTAGGCTTTGCATATGCTATTACTCTACGCTTGGATGGAAGAGTAGATTATTCTTGACTTTGACATACACAGGAAAATAATTAGTGTTCATAAAGCTCCACGAGAGTTAAAAATGCCCTTTTTCCTGGGTAAATGCTTGATATCTGTATTTGGAGATAAACATAGTCTAAAACTGAAGTGCCTCTGCCTTCGGTCAGACAGAACAAGGGCAAGGTTATTTGCTCAGGGATTGACTGTGGGCTGCTGGGAAATCAGTAGGTGAGTCATGATTTTCACCTCTGAAGATTGAAGTGCACATCACATCGGTGTGTAGTCATCACAATTAAATTTGAATGTCCAGAAGGCTAGATTACAGCTGTCTTGCCTTTTGGTGGATTGCTACAATGTAACATGTGGACAAAGTATGAGGGGGTTAGATTAGTCTATCAGAAATTGGATTGTGTATATTGGATTCTGAATGAGATATGCCAGTGTGTATCCTAGTGATGTCAAATGGATTTGTGCATGGGGTTAACCGGGTGGAGTGTTTGCGCTGGGAGGTTTCCCTTGTTTTTTTCAGTGTTGACACCACAGTCCACACACACACATACACACACATTCTGAGGGCAGCTCCCTCAAACTGTCATGTTCCAGCTCTAGTTCAAGTTCATGCAGCCTTGAGCAGCCTTGCTTGTGGCTGAACGTAATTGCCATAATGTCTTTTTAGACCAGTAAAGTCAGCCAGCATCCAATGTTTCCCTTGGCTGTCTGCTCATTTCCTGGTTCCTGACAGAGGGGAGTGCCTTTTTTGCATTTAAAAGAAAGGACATGGTATGGTGACAGATTGTGTGTTTCACAACCCTGGACTCTACTGCTCAAAGCTTGGAATAATACTGATATGAAAAAAAAACTGTGATTAAAAAAATCTCTGAAATGATAGTACAATCAGTAACACCAATTGAAACACTAAAAAAATGATGGGATAAAAAAACCAAACCAAGTATGTTGTCTGGAAATAGAACAGCTTCAGTTTACCTTACAGTTGTACTTGTACAAGTTTATGTAGCTAATAGGGGATTGAAGTTAATGCTGAATGTTCTGGAAAAGTCAGTTACTGAAGGATCAGAAAATGAACCGTTACATAAAGTGCGCACACACAAAGCAATGGCTGTAATGGGACTGAATTGTACAAGAACATACATCCATCTAAGCACTTACCCTGACCAGCCAGTTACAGGAAGGTGTAGCCTGAACATGGTGTATACAACTTAGGAGATCTATCACTGTGGATGGTGTAGTAGAAGTAAATAAATCCCTAACTGATTCATGCTTGATATTCTCTGTTCTTAATGCAAAGCAGTATTGTATTGTCTATTGTACAATGTACACTTGCGGCCTGAGCAACAGCAATAGAAACACGTTGGGGTGATGTCATTTCCCCATTTTTCCTTTGACTGATGCATTGTGTGACTCATTATTGTGTGGGTAATTCTCAGGATATGAAATGGAACTATTTATGCTTGGCTTCTGCTATGTGTTGTTAACACCAGGATGCATAAATTTGGCCATGGAACATGGGCCTGTACTTTGCTGTACAATAAGTAGGGATAAGTTGCTATGACTCATCTGTTCCTCTGAAGCTTGTTGAAAATAGTTTTGTGTATGATGGGAAAAGTGCGGTGTGTGGTATCCCCCCACAGTGAGTGGCCTGTAATTTTACACAGATTAGTGAATTTTTCTTTAGATTAATGGGACAGCCATATAAGTTTGTACCATAAAAATGTTTTGCACTGATAGACTTTGCGGTTCATAGGACAATGATGACTTCTTTGGCAAGCTTATGATAATCAAACTGCAAAATCATTACCCTGAGCACCTCAATGACAGTCATAAACTACATTGTTTTGTAGGTTTATTGGCTCTGTCAAAATCTCTCTGAAAGATTTGGCGACTGGCCAAGTGAAATCCCTTCCATCGAAGAATTTGACTCTTGTCAATGAAAAAAATCAAGGTATTGGGGTAAGTGAAACATACTTTTTTTGTTAGACCAAACAGCAGTGTATACTCTGTTGAAAGGAGAGACAAATTAAGTAGCAGCATACCAGTGCTGTTTAGCTTCAGCTAGACCAAGTGTATACACCTGGTCTATGTATCCCTGGATCTCTGCATGCAAATATCATTATAAACCAAGTCTTTTGTGGTAGAAGCCAACATAGTTTCACGTTCCTGGATATGCTGAAAGCATTGTAGTTTGTCCATCCTTCATTTTCCATAAAGTGCTGATGTTGAGATCATCTGAAACAAGTGTGCCTCATAGTTAAGTACTAAGCAATGGAACATGTAACACTTGAATGATTAATTGATTTGATTAATTGATTTGAGATGCATTTGACTTTCCATAGGCCACAATTGATCTAGTGATTGGATACGAGCCCCCAGCCAATGCCGCACCTAACCCAAATGCTCAGGCTGATGGAGACACAGCAGGAGATGCTGGTGAGTCAGGTGCTTTTAAGCTTTTTTCTAATCCTTGCTTTAACAACACTTCAGCTCAATGGATGGGTATTATAACTAATGGTATTGCAATGAGATCAGAGGTATGTTATCTTCTCAATATTCCCTTTCTATAAAAGCGGTGATGAAGGTCATTCACTATAACCTATAAACAACAAGTTGTATGAATTTTTAGTAGCCTTTTGGGGCCTAGTTTGACATTGATTCATCATGAAGATTATTTTCTTTTATTGTGTTTTGCATTATGGCTACCTTGTGTCTGTGTAGTTACCATCATTTATGCTGTTTTAACTTGGATGTTGAGAAAATGTTGGGCTTGTGCCCAGCAGGTCCATTTACCTAAGGACATTCTGATGGACAGCAGCATTAACTTAACTACTACTTTGATCTGAAAGGAAATGGTGAATAATGTCTTTCATTGAGAGCTTTTTATGGATGACGTATCATATCCCTGGATCAAATGATAACAAACGCTGATGCAAATGGACTCATTTTGTGTATACTGTTACATTCTAATACTGAAATACAGACAACGCCCAGACTTCCTGATGCTTATGAATAGTGTTGCTGTGAGGAGCATTTGGCCTTCCTTGTTTCTGAGGTTCACCTGTAGTAACATGTAAGAACTGTTTCGCAAGTCGTTCACAAGTCATTGAAGACAGGTAAAATGCATCTGAAGCAGTATCAAGTGCAAAGTTGAATGCTTTGAAGAAACAGCAGCTTGTTGTAGTTTGAGTACTGACTTTTAAAAGGTCAGCCAATCAGGTCTGACAGGACTAAGGCAATACATGCTATTAGTCCATGCACAGAACATTCTAGATTCGGGATTGCTGTACACTTAACTGTTGAACTGACCGGGATTTATTTCCTGATGACATCATTACCATTTTATGAGTGGAAAGGCATGCAGTCATTTATGGCAAGAAAGTGGGGTCACTTGCGATTTGCTGTGTTATCATGACCAAAGGGTGCATTTGGGGTGGTTTTTCTTCCATATGCGATGGACTCCCAGGGCATTGCATGGCATTTCCGTTCTATGGGATTTGCTCATGGTGTTTTTTAACACGTGTGCTCCTGCTACAAGGTGTCAGGGATAAAGCATGGGTTTGTCCTACAGTTGTGCTCAACTGTACCTTGGGAGAATTTGCAAGATGTGTACCATTTTTTTTAAAGAAAACATGAGTGAGAAGGCAAAACACGTGTATTTTATTTCTTATAGGACTCAAGTTCATATGTAAGGTATAACAGAATGGCACAATCATCAAACAAAACATGACAATAAAAAAAATAAGGAAATAATCCCTGTTCAAAAGTTTGCATACCTTTCGTTCTTAATAACATGATAACATGCTGCATTCATCTTGCCATCAATTTTGACTAACTTCCCCGTGCCACTGGAGCTCACACAGCCCCAAAACATAAGAGATCCACCACCATGCTTTACAGTGGGGATGGTGTACTTTTCACCGTAGGCCTTGTTGACTCGTCTCCAAACATAGCGTTTATGGTTGTGACTATAAAGTTCAATTTTGGTCTCATCACTCCAAATGACTGTGCTCCAGAAGCTGTGAGGCTTGTCTAGGTGTTGTCTGGCGTACTGTAAGCGGGCCTTTTTGTGGCATGGGCTCAGTAACGGCCTTATTGTGCTCCTTGAAACAACAACACCACTTTTTCCAGAGCAGCCTGTATTTCTCTCGACGTTGTTTGTAGGTTTTTCTTTGCATCCCGAACAATTCTTCTGGCAGTAGTGGGTGAAATCTTTCTTGGTCTACCTGACCGTGGCTTAGTATCAACAGAACCTCTTATTTTCCACCTCTTTATCAGGGTTTGAACAGTACTGACTGGCATTTTCAAGTGTTTAGATATCTTTTTATATCCTTTTCCTGCTTTATAAAGTTCAACTACCTTAGTACGCAGGTCCATTGGCAGTTCCTTTGTCTTCCCCATGGTGCAGTATCCAGCCAAGTCAGTGCATCACCTCATGAGCTGAGAAACTCACTATTTATGCGCAGACACTAATTACAATTAACAATTAATTACAATTGCACAATTACAATTGAGTCACAGGTGTGGGAACTTCCCTTTAATAGCCATTTAAACCTGTGTGTGTCAACCTGTGTGTTTATAATGTGGCCAAACATTCAAGGATATGTGAACTTTTGATCAGGGCTGTTTGGGTGATTTCAGTTATCATTATGATTTAAAAAGGAGTCAAACAACTATGTGATAATAAATGACTTCACGTGACCACTATCCTTAAATAAGAAAAAAATCTTTTGCATTATCAGTCATATTTTCCAAATAAATGCCAATGTTTAACAATTTCTTTCAGGGAATGCAAACTTTTGAGCACAACTGTATCTTTGCAGGAGGAGATGGAGGTGACGGGGGAGAGGGGGACAATGCTGATGGGGTGCAAGTGGGGGAACCAGGAGCAGCGCCCTCTCCTGGCCAGCCTGGGAACCAGAGGCTCATGCAGAGGAACAGGAAAAGGCACCGGCCTTTAGCCAACAAACCTCAGGACTTCCAGGTATATAGTCCTATGCAGCGGGCATTTGCATCCACAGAAAAGCATTTGATTATTGTGGTCCACCACATCAAATGTTGTATTCTGTAGATGACTTTCTGGAGATGCAAAGTGGTGTCAAGCTAGGGGGCTGTTGTCCTCATAATAAATGCTGAATTGCAAATGAACCTCTCAAGTATGAATTATGGATATTTGTCCCATGCCTCACCATCTCCTACTGTACCTCTGCTTATCAGATCCGTGTCCGGGTTATCGAGGCTCGACAGTTGCCTGGAAACAACATCAAGCCTGTGGTCAAGGTGAATGTGTGTGGACAGACACACCGAACAAGGATCAAGAGAGGAAATAACCCCTTCTTTGATGAGGTAAGAGGAGACATGGAAAATTGGCATTAAATTTTTTTGCTGCATTTCCACATCTTTCTTTCTCAAACACATGTTTTGTTTATTCTTTTGCAAGGCTAGAGTTATGGGTGAATGGAACAGTGCAATGGGTGTTAACCCATGTTAATAAACCATCATTCATGTTTGTGGAAGTTCTCAGGATCTCTGTTAAAGCCCTGGGATGGGATTTTTGTCCTGCTAACTTGCTGTCTGATTTTCCAATTCTCTCTTCCTTGTTGTCCAGCCGACTCTGCTCTGTCCTATCCTCTGTCTGCCTCAGTAAGTTCTGAAAATCCTCTTTCAGCAACGATCGTAGAGGAACTATTCCATTTAGGATTACTGGCAATCTCTGCATGTTCTTAAAAATCATCTCCCCGTAAAATGCTCCCAGTGTACACTTTCATGCTTCACTAAAGGCTGTGAAGGTGTTTCTGTGTTGCCAGATTACATACTTGTATGCGTTTACCCCATTAAATGTGCAATAGTCACGCATTTCTGCAACCTGATGAGGTTTTAAGATGCAACTATTCTTTTTACAGATTTTCTTTTACAATATCAACATGTTGCCATCAGAGCTGTTTGATGAATATATCAGCATTCGGGTAAGTATTCGGGTTAGCCAAACATCTGGAGTGTCTCATCGTGGAAGAAATGACCTTTTCGCTATGTACTATGTAAATAATGTACAATGACTCCAAACATGGCAAAAAGAATGTTAAGTTGTGGTTGTTCAGAACCTCATGATAAAATGTGGAAGTGACATTTTTTCTTAAACACAACTTTTTACTTTGTTACTTTCTGGCGCCTAAAGTCACTCAGGGTGCACGTTATTTGAAAATGTGCAGATCTTGGTGTGATGTGCGTCATTGTTCGTCCTTGGAGTGTTTTCTCAGCCGGCAGTATTTCTCTCTCACCCTGCAGGTGTACGACTCCTTTTCTCTCAGGGCTGATAGTCTCATGGGGGAGTTTAAGGTATTTCCCCCTGCATGTCTTCATTCCAGAAACTCTGTTGATTTAAATGCCAGAAATGAGAATAAATTCACATACACAGAAAGAAACTCCCAGGGTGTAATACATGGTTTGACACAATATTTTGATAAATAAAGCCCTTTGGAAACACTAATCACATGAGCTCTCTCTTTTCTTTGACCTCCACAGCTGGATGTTGGGTATATCTATGATGAACCAGGTAGGTTTGTGCTTACTTGCCCTTGTTTAGAGAAACATATTGTCCGTTTTTCTTTTGTGAGCCAATATATTCTGTGCTTGTGACCGGCGTGCACCTGTGTTCCACTTTAGCTCATGCCATCATGAGGAAGTGGCTTCTTCTGAATGACCCGGATGACTCCAGCTCGGGGGCGAAGGGGTACCTCAAAGTCAGCTTGTTCATCGTGGGGACGGGAGATGAGCCACCGGTAATACTGCTCTCATTAACTGGCTCTGCTATTAGTCTCATGGCAGGCTTGAATAGAGCGAAAATAGTCCATATAAATCCTTTTGAGTCTTTAGAATAACAGTATAATCAAGACATTAGCATTTGTTTCATATTATGGTTATACCATGGTTTGTACCAAGTGGTAGAACTGAAAGGGCTGCTCTCCAACAAAAATAATTACTGACTAATTTTGCAGTTATTTCATCTCTATTTATTGCTTGAATTATAAGAATTCTGGAAAAAGTCAGGTACTTAAAAATGCACTCCAGGGGAAATGTCTCGTTGGACGTACACACAAGTCAGCGGCCCTTACAGGGCCAATTAATGAATTCTTCACACCTACAAGCACGCTAAATGCCATATGCAGCTGTGGTTAGCGTGTCCTCCCGACCCGACCGCACTGTGATTCCCCTGACATGTGACGCCCGTGTGTCCCTGTGGCCAGATTGAGAAGAGGGAGAGCAGCGGGGAGCAGGATGACATCGAGAGCAACCTGCTGCTCCCGGCTGGAGTGACGCTGCGATGGGCCACCCTGTCTCTGAAAGTGTTCCGGGCCGAGGACATCCCCCAGAGTGCGTCCTTGCGCCTCCTGATGCTCAGCAGCGCGGTGGACATGAATGACATAAGTACCAAGAACACCAGTGTTGGCATGGTGAAGGGGGTGGCTCTGTTTGAGCTAACAACGTGTCCAGGGAGCCCACTGGTTTAGATCATTGCTTCACCACTTGTAAGGCTGCACTGGTGGTTTAACATTTAAAAGAATTTGCGTCAACAACATTAAGGTGTAATTGTAAGTGTATTTTTCCTTCTTTTTTCTTTTCTTTTTCTTCTTTAGTGGATGATGCCTTTGCCCAGACAGTTAAGGAGATATTTGGAGGAGATGGTGACAAGAAGAACCTAGTGGACCCATTTTTGGAAGTCCAGTTTGCTGGCAAAAAGGTACAGTGGTTTGATAAGGAACAACATAGAGGCCTTAAATCTATTAGTTAAGCCTGCATTGCCCAATTATAGAAGTTGTTGTTGTGGGGAGACGATGACCCTTTTAGTTAAACTGCCTTGTTTTGTTTTGTAGCTGTGCACTAAAGTAATTGAGAAGAATGCAAATCCAGAGTGGAACCAACTCCTCAATCTGCAGGTCAAGGTAAAAGGAGGGTTTTTAGAGAATTTTTATAAGCTAACAGCTAGGATGTGTTCAATAATATATGTAATGTCATATTTGTACTGCAAACCTAAATGCAGTGTTTATTGGTCCGTTATTATTTTAAAGAGGAGTATCATGCAAGGTCTGAATTTCCCCACTGCAGTTCCCATCCATGTGCGAGCGCATCAAACTAACAGTCTTTGATTGGTAAGTCAATGCGATTCTGTACTGTGACGCATGACTAAAAGAAAAGGGTGTTTTGTTGTGTAAGTACTTAAAGATGTTATATTTATGTAGAGTAATACATAAATACAATGTAGAGTATATTTATTAGGGTAATCTGTTTGGATGGTGTCCCAGCCGGTGGATTAAAGTGACTGATTACACTCTCATCAGTTGGATACATGTGAGCTGCAGTGTTACAGCTGACGTCACAGGAGAAGCATTTAATGAGTTTTAGGCTCACCCCGGGGCCCCTCACTAGGGCAGGCCTGTGAGGATTGTGAAATGGAACATGTCCAAACTGCGGTCAGCGGGTCTGGGCTGGGAAGATCCCAGCAGCATGAGTCATTGACGGTGGTCACGCCCGCTCCCTGGCTGGGATCTGCTTGGCAGCCAGGAGCTGAGCTCCATCTTTTAGGGAATACAGTAAGGTCTGAGGAGGAGAGGTTATGCTAACTGTTGGTATAATGGGTCCCTGGTATGTACAGAGAGAAATAAAGTTGCCTGCGGGTCTCAATCCATTGTTAACCTGTCATTCAGGGATCGGCTGACGAGGAATGATGCAGTAGGAACCACATATTTAAATCTGACTAAGATAGCGTCCTCTGGTGGTGAAGTTGAAGGTAAGGGATTCTGTGTTGTACGTTATGAATTCTGTTCATTGGCCCAATCTGTGGGAGTGTTTGAATTTTAGAATACACAGAATACTGGCACAGAAAATTTCCATAAGTCAAGTCTTATGTTCTTTTAGACTTAGATTCACTGAAGGTTTTACCTGTTGAAAGTAGCAGTGTAAATGATGAACCTTAAACATTAAGTACTGTTTGAACTGCACACATGTAACAATTCAAGGAAATGTATGTCAGAAAGAAACTGAATGGATGGACTGTTGGCACTTCATTAAAAACAACGCATTTGGCAGTACTGTATGTTTTCATCTGAAATGTTGGACATTTTGTCTTTGCTCTTACTTGTTTGAGAAAATATATAATGCATTGAGGAAGTTGAAGAACTTAGTGTTGAATTTTAAAATGTTTATGCAGTGGAGGAGTTCACTGTCTTACACGCATTGTTTCTTTCTCTTGGACTAGACAATCATTCGGGATATGGGGCTTCTTCACGAAATGAAGGTTTACTGAGTGGTTGATCTTTTTGTGTATTGTCCAGTGCTGAAAACAACTGCCTGCCTCTATATTAATCATTGAGTTTCAAAAATCATAATTAAGTGATGTGATCAAAATCATAAAAGTTTTACCCATCTCAACAGTGAATTCGTATGTTTGGACATAAGAATACAATTTTTTCTGTTTAAAGATTTAAGCAAAACCTGGCAAATTTGATTTCAGCTCTGGAGAAACGGTTTTCTGTGATCATAGTCATCTGTTGTCTGCCTTCTCGACTTGTGTAACCCTTTGAGTCCAAATGTGCTATAGAACTGAATTTCAGATTTTGAAGTCTGAAACATTGGATCAGTTAGGCATACAAGTAAAAGTAAAGGCTTAATCTGTGCTTTTATTTTCAGATAGTTACATGGAAAATTGGAAAAATGTTTTCCATGCACAAAGCAATAACCTAAGGGTTACGGCAAGCATGTAGTCTTGGCTAGTTATCTCTCTCTCTTTCTTACTGACTTTTAACTCTGCTTAACCCTCATAACAGGCTTGCAAAATGCATGCATCCAGGAACCTGTCCTTCTGTGAATTTCTAGCTCAATGTTTGTGTATTGGAACATTGTATACTTGTCTTTATCTAACTATCCCTTCATGACAAGCAAGACTATATCAGATATATAAAGAATAGCTTCAAAGTACTTGCAGCAAGAAGTTCTACAGCAAGTATACCGGACTATGTGAAGTAAACAGTCTGAATGTGAATGAAAACATTTTTCCCATGCTGCAGGTTAATTTGTTTGTTGCCAAGGGATAATCATAAGTTGGATGTTGTATGACCTTGGATCCTGGACTGCTGCACTGGCTTGTGTATACAGTTGCGCTGCTGTGATCACTGGCTCAGTGGTGCAATGCTTAACCATTGTGCAGAAAAATGCTAAGTGCACTAACCTCTCACAGATGCAAAAGCATGAATCAAACTAAGATTTATGAACACGCCACACCGTGTGGTAATCGTTTAAAATGATTTCAGCATTGCTTACCCTGTTGTATACTTTAAACATGATTATTTGGCACTGGCATTACTTTGAGGACACTGTACATTCTATGTTCTGTGACCTGCTGCAATTAAATTGGGCTCAGATTACCGCAGGATAGACCTCACGACTTCAGTAAATTGAGTCAAAATGTTTGTCCTCATTCCCCTATAATTGGCCCATGCTGCGGAGATCTGCTTCAGAAAGACAAAATAACCCTGTCAGTCATCCCACGACAACATGTTAGTGTGAATCATCTTCGTCACACAGATCGAATCTTTACTAATGAAAATGTGATTTGATTCCTAGGGAGAACTGGGGAGTCAGAGGTGGGCTTTCTGCCAGCCTTTGGCCCGTGCTATGTGAACCTCTATGGAAGTCCCAGAGAATTCACTGGTCTTCCTGACCCATATGAGGACCTCAATTTTGGGAAGGTATGTCCATCTGAATAGCAGCTCTGAGTTCACCTGAATGTTTTATGTCATAAATTCTTTTGCATTTCAAGGTGAAAACCATGACGGTACTGTAGCCCAAGCATGCTTAGCACAGTCGTAGTATGGCCTAAATATTTTACCAGGTTCATATTAGTTTGCTGTATTGCACCATTTAAGGGCAAATTCTTCTAAGATTTTTAACCCAGGAATTGACTTCTTCTCACTGTATAATCACCATATTACTTTTTTATTCATAATTTTGTCAGTACTTAATGGCAGGGACATCAAATGCATACAGTTTATGGACGTGTCAAAATATAGACAATGGAAAGGAGAGGCTGTCTCTGCTGATCCCGTTGCCACATTAACAAAATGGCATTGGTTTGAATGGCAGGGTGAAGGGGTAGCCTACAGAGGGAGAGTTTTGATTGAACTTTCCACTAAGCTGGAGGGGAAGCCCGACAAGAACGTGGATGAAATTCATTCTGACGACATCCTGGTGGCTCAGGTACCCATACTCCTCTGGTCTTGGGTTGTTCCTGTACTACTGTGACTTTTCCTTTTGCACAAAGCTGTCAGTTGTTTTTCAGACTCGGTGTATAAAATATGCAGAACCCTAATGATTCATGCTTGCCTGGCAGTTTTCTTCTCCACAGAAACCCTGGTGTTTTCCTGGTGAGTGTAACCATTGTTTTTGCGTTGCTTTGGACAGAAGTACCAGCGGAGGCGGAAGTACTCGTTGTGTGCCGTGTTCCACAGCGCGTGCATGCTTCAGGAGCCTGGGGAGCCAATCCAGTTTGAAGTCAGCATCGGCAACTATGGCAACAAGTTGGACACGACCTGCAAACCACTGGCATCGACGACACAGTACAGCTGTGCTGTTTTCGATGGTGAGAGCACAGGGTGTCTCAGCTAGGAGCTCAAGGTTGTTTCTGTTGAGCACAGAGAATTAAACTCTGCTGAAAGGGCACTTGAAGCAGTCGTGAAAAATGATCACCTTCAAAATGCACATATCCCATTTAAATGGCAATTTGATACATCTGTTTGGAGCCTACAATATTGAATTCTGGAAAATATTTTTAAAAATGTTTTGGGAAAGTGTTCACGTGGATGTAGCAGGCACACTAATTAAGCAGCCCTATAAAAATGTATAAAACTTGACATGCTCAGTCACACCAAGTAACCTCTCCTTAGGTTATATACTAGTAGATAATGGTGATAAAGGTGCAAAGTAGACTAACAGTAATGCATTCCCTTGTAATGGTTCGTTTTGTTCATTTTACTGGGCCCTCATATAAGAAAATTATTAGAACATATTCAGATTTTCACTTTGCCGTTTCATAGGTAATCACTACTACTACTTGCCGTGGGCTGACACTAAGCCTGTGGTCATCATCACATCTTTCTGGGAGGACATCAGCCATCGATTGGACTCCTTGAACATCATTCTGTACATTGCTGAGCGGCTGGTGAGAGATCGTTACTGTACACTGATGTAATGTACACTGTGAATGCAAATTTCAGTATGCGGAAGTGTGATATCTTTGCATGTTAATCTTTGATGTTTGATGATGTGAATTTTCATCCAACTAAAAAAACGGCCTGAATGTGTTTTTCGTACTGGGTAATTGGTGATGCTCTTCCGTTTCAGCAATCTAACCTCACCTCTTTGAAGACGGCCATTCTGGCAAAGGCCCCGGATACTCGCCTGGCAGAGATCTGGCTGAAACTCACCAACCAGGTGATCGAGGACCTCAGCAGGTAGGGTGTTCTGTTGTTTCATGACAACTCAAAATCAGGTAAAGTGTTTGGTTGGAGTTACAGGCATTTATAAATTGACCTTCGAGGAGCTATTGAACCATGTTTACTTGGTATGTCTAAACCCTGTAACTAATCTCATTAGTGATGCCCGTTGTCTCTGTTGGTGCCAGCTTTCAATTGCCAGACCTGGAGGGGAAGTCCAACCTGACGGCCCTGGACATTCAGATCAAGAAGCTGAGGGACAGCGCCCTGCAGACCATCCGAGACATAGCCGGGCACATGAAGGAGGAGGCCACGGACGTGGAGGACACGCTAGGGGACATTGAGGACTGGCTGGAGAAGCTCAGGCAGCTGGCTGAGGAGGTGCATTGCATGCGCTCTCCCTGCATGCAGCTGAATCCATCTTAATCCACCTCAATCCCTCCCCCCTGAAACCTGCTAATTGTAGTACTTGCTGTTTATTTTATGTGTAGTATTGCAACGTGTTTCGGGTTCTGTGATCTAGTGACTGATGTATGGTAGTATACTTGGCTTCTCCTGTTTGGTCAGGTTACACAAGTAAATTTAGGGTAGGGCTTGAACACTGTTATACTCGCGCTCACTGGTCTTGGAGTGTTGTTAGCCTAGTCTGACACCGTTGCTCTGAATAAGAGCATCTGCTAAATGAATGTAATGTAATGTAATGAATCGTGTCTCTCTGCCCACAGCCCCAGAACAGCATGCCTGACGTGATCATCTGGATGCTGCGTGGGGAGAAGAGGGTGGCCTATGCACGTGTCCCGGCCAATGAGGTGCTGTACTCCACCTTCAGCGAGCAGGCCTGCGGGCGGAACTGCGGCAGGACCCAGACCATCTTCTTGCAGGTACGACAGGAGGAGGTGTGCAGTGTGGGGTGGTAGTTAAGTGGTTAAAGAGTTGTGCTTTTAACCTAAAGGCTGCAGGTTCACTTCCCAGGTGGGGCTGTGCCAGGTTACTAAGGATAAGAGTATCTTCAAAGTTATAATAATAATAATAAATGTGATAGTAAAATAAATATTATGATCAGCGTGGACAGAGCAGATCATCACACCGACTATGCATTTCTTTAAACATTTGTTTCCTCCCTGCAAATGTTAGCTGTGTCTCTTCAACTTGTTTGTGCATTGACACCCTTATCCAATGTATAAAGAGCATTCTGGGAAACAAATACAGATGACAAATGCTAAATGAGCAAGTACAGTACAGCCTGTTGCAAAACTAACAGTTGCGGGCAGCTACTAAAACAGAGTGTGAATACACATTAATACAAGTTTAAATACAGATCAGTTAAAACAGCAGTCAGTCTGGTCCAACCCAGATGCAGTTTCAGATTAAATAGACTCAGGGTAAATCCATTTTAGGCGAATTCAGGAAATGTCTGAACTACTGATATGGATGGTAAAGTACGCTTTCACATTTCCCTCAGTACCCCATGGACAAAGACAAAGGGCTGAAGGTTCCCGTTCAGATCCGTGTCAACATGTGGCTGGCCCTGTCTGCAAATGAAAAGAAGTTCAACAGCTACTCGGAAGGAACTTTCAGCGTGTTTGCAGAAATGGTAATGATGACATGGTTATTTTATATTTTATGTGTTAGTGAAATGCTCCGTGATGTAATGGACAGTGGAAGATGGTAATCCTCTCTCCCTCCTGTGAACAGTATGAAAACCAGGCCGAGGTGTTTGGGAAGTGGGGAACCACTGGTCTGGTGGGTCGCTACAAGTACTCTGATGTGACCGGCAAGCTGAAGCTGAAACAGGAATACTTCATGCCCCCTAGAGGCTGGGAGTGGGAGGGCGACTGGTTCGTGGATCCGGAGAAGAGGTGAGTTGAAGGACTATGAATTGAAAACCAAATTTTAGAACAGTTTTCATCCAGTTAGGTCTCAGGGTTGCTGGAGACCTGATGGCAATGTGGCATTGTGTTTAAAGAACTGAAGGCTGAAAATGCAAATCCTTGGTGTGACATTGCTGTTGTACTCTTCAGTGCGGTAGAGGTAGGTAATATCTGGCTGTGTTAACAATCCATATTTTAGATTTGCAAACAACCCCCCCCCCCCTCATCTGGGATAATTTGCAAATCTAAAAAAGACATGGGCAGATACTAAACAAATGAGTAACACAATATAGTTGAGACTGAGGCACAAACACCTCGAAAGTGGAAAAAGTCTTCAAACAAAATCTGGTGCATAAATAGTTAATTCTAGTACCAGCTTGAAATGTGCACCCAGAACACAATCAAAGGAAGTGGAATGTTTTTGGCGTGACCCTTTGGCTCACTTTTTTTTGGCAGTGCTCTTGATGTTTATGTTCTCGCAGATGGCTGGTTTACAGTGTCAGATTTTGATATTTGGTTTATCTTGGCCACGTTTTTTATATACAATATATAGTAATATATAGTAATATATATTAATGGTGTGTCCCATTCTTCCTAGCCTGCTGACGGAGGCTGATGCGGGACACACCGAGTTCATAGACGAGGTCTTCCAGAACGAGACGCGCTTCCCTGGCGGGGAGTGGAAACCTGCCTCTGAGCCCTACACAGATGTGGTGAGGAAATGCGCCCACTGTTACCGCTGTCGATGTGGACTACGCATCCACATTCACCTTCGCTGTCAGTGCGGGAAGGACACGTGTGCTTTTATCACTGCCAGTGTGGCCGACACATTAACCGCTATCACTGTGTGGGAAGTTTGGAATGTGCTTAGCACTGTCAGATAGGGCAACTCTCCCACCTTTACCACCATCAGAGCAACACATGAACTTCTACTGCTATCTGTGTGGGAAGGACATCCGATTTTAACTCTGGCAGTAAGAGCAACACATCCATCTTTTCTACTTATCGGTGAAGGGAGAACCCCATTTAAAGCATTTCATTTTCCTCATTTAAGCGTAGCCGTCAACTCTGGTCAAGTTAAAATGAAATATGAACAAACGGCAATGAGGTAGACGCACATTTTCCTCATGGTATCCCTCTCCTTTCATTCTTATATGTAAAAATAATTTTGACACTTTTGTGCATGAGATCTCACATATGCCTGTACTCTGCAAAATGCAGAACGGTGTGCTGTTGGAAATTGATTGCCTGGTAGCCTTCAAACATGCTGCATGAATATGAGAATGGGATGAGGCGTGTGCTCTGGTGGGACTGGTTTTTCAGGTTGCGTTTTGGCCATGTCTGGCTGTTGTCTTACAGAATGGGGAAAAGGCTCTTAGTCCTGGGCAGATAGAGTGCCCTGCAGGGTGGAATTGGGACGACGACTGGAGCTTTGACATCAACAGGGCCGTGGATGAAAGAGGTAACCGAGCATTCAGCAAAGGCAGAAGTGTGGTGTAGTGGTAAGGAGCAGGGCTGGTAACCAAAAAGTTGCTGGTTTGATTCCCTGCTGCGCCACTGCAGCTGTACCCTTGGGCAAGGTACTTAACCTACAATTGCCTCAGTAAATATCCAGTTGTGTAAATGAATAAAGTTGTAAGCGTGTAAGTCCTTCTGGGTAAGAGCACCAGCTAAATGATGACGATAATAATATAATAATGAATTCCTTAGCTCCTGATTGCTGCCATGCATTTTTATTACCGACATTTAGAATATTTTGTTTATATTAAGTTGAAGAGGCACCTTTTACCTTACTTCCCACTGTGCCACTGTGTTCTACAGTCTTTGCAGAGGGCTTGCTATCTTTCTGCACTGGAGTGTAATCAGGCATACTCTGCCAAGGTCATTTTCAAAGTCAGAAGTGCATCATGTATGTGTGTGTTTTTGATTCTAGGCTGGGAATATGGTGTTACTATTCCTCCTGATGATAAACCCAGGTCCTGGGTACCGGCAGAAAAGATGTACCACGTTCACCGCCGAAAGAGAATGATCCGCCGAAGGAAGAAGGTCCCGGGTGCTGGCACAGCAGCGGAGGTTCGAATGAGAGATTATTACAAAATCAGATTTATGTAGCTTGCTGGTGGATGTTGTGCTGTGAGATGTCATGTGCACGTGGTATCTTTCTGCTGTTCTCCTGTGGTTGGACTGGCTGATAGAGGCGGGATGGAGATCCAGAGGGCTGGGAGTACTCTTCCCTGATTGGCTGGAAGTTCCACAGGAAGGAACGTTCCTCAGATACATTCCGCCGCAGACGCTGGAGGAGGAAGATGGCTCCCGCCGATCGACTTGGAGCAGCTGCCATC
Source organism: Megalops cyprinoides (assembly GCF_013368585.1). Lineage (NCBI taxonomy): Eukaryota > Metazoa > Chordata > Actinopteri > Elopiformes > Megalopidae > Megalops > Megalops cyprinoides. The sequence continues at coordinate 57,298,605 of NC_050583.1, forward strand.
TTCAATCTGGAGGGGGCGCTGGTGAGCGGTGCTCTGAGCTGACTAATGCAGTCTGAAGCTTAGATTGGCAATGAATTTGATAGAGTTCAGTTTTGATATATTTTTGTTGGGGTGGGGGGTGGGGGAGTTGGGGAGATGATGAGCAAATCAATACCTTCTATAATGTTGCCGCAACATGAACAGGAGATTCAGTTCATCATTGGTTTGTGTTTGTGCTTGATTTTCAGGGGATTGATACGGATGAGAAAGGGGGTAAAACGGATGCTTCGAAGCTGTTCGGTGCCAATACACCAACTGTTTCTTGCACCTTTGACAGTGAGTGATTTTGAAATGGTCATAGTTTCTGGTGCTGCTATTTTGGCTGGTCTTTCCTTCCCCTATTGCAATTCCTGAAAGCACTGTAGTGGAGGAAAATTTGACCTCCAAATCATTAAGAATTGTAGAATATTGATGTCCACAAAAAACTGTCATTTATTTTGGTATATTATGTAATCTACATTGCTGCCTGTGGTTGTCTGCTCTATGGTGAGCATCATAAGATTCTTAGCAATCAAAGGGATTGATGAGACGTATTATATTGATGACTAATGCAATAACTTGCAATATTTCCTCTGCAGGGTCTTTTGTGTACCATCTCAGGGTGTATGTTTATCAAGCTAGAAACCTTATGGCAAAGGATAAGGACAGTTTTTCAGGTAAGGCATTGGTAATCAAGCATTTATATCCTGGTATTCTATTGAGATATGATGAAGTAAAGCACTGAACCTGCTCAATACTTTACATTTTGTTATGTGGGTATTTAGGTAAGCAAGATTACTTAGGAAAGTGTCACATGGGGTGAGCTCAGTCAGTATTTCCTCAAGCATTTTTGTGGCTGACTTTTTTTCAGTTCATAATTGTCTAGATTCTTGGACATGATTTTTTTTTCTCATCATAGATCCATATGTCCATGTGTCATTCCTACACGTGAGCAAAACCACAGAGATCATCAAGACTACTTTGAACCCAACGTGGGACCAAACTCTAATCTTCAATGACATTCAAATATATGGGGACCCCCAGACCACTGCCAGCAACCCACCCAGTGTGGTCCTCGAATTCTATGACTGCGACCAAGTGGTGGGTGTGATTGGTGTCAGATATTTCTTCTGTTTCTGGAATTAAGTGGGAGTTTGATTATGATCTACATCGAGTGCATGAATGAACTGGAATGCCTGTCTTTTCTCCATATTATCCTAATACAGACGATTCTGCTTCCATTTATGCTATGATTTATGATGAGAGACTGCAGGGGTCTGAATTGTTACAGTTGCACTAGAGCTTTGTACCTGAGAGCTGCATGCCTGTGGTAATTATTAAGGGTTAAAAGCTGTGAGCTCTGGTGCATGCGTGGCATTATTGGGCTCCGGGGGTGAGTGAGCATCCTTTGTGCCCCAGGGTAAAGATGAGCTGCTGGGCAGGAGCATGTGTGCCCCCCTGGTGAAGCTGAACCCCAACATGGACGTATCGCCAAAACTCCTTTGGTACCCCATCACTCAGAAGGGCAAGTCTGCTGGAGAGGTGCTGGTGGCTGCAGAGCTCCTACTCAAGGACAAGGTACCGTAGCTTGTGTCACATTCTGGGGTCCTGGGGTCACCTAAGGTACACAAGGTTACTATCAATTAGCCAATCAAATGTTTGGTGTTGTGCTTTTCACAATTATATTGTCATATAAGGCTTGACAAGGCTCTTTTTCCAGGTGAAATACAGAAAATCCCCGAACCAACAGAAAAAACAAAAGTGAGACCAAGTGGGGAGAAAACTAAAAATTTCCCTGACCACTTGCAAAAGGCAGTGGAGATTAATCTTACATATTTCCAGCAGTTAGACATGTTACAGTACAGGTGTATGAGTCTATAAGTGACAGTCAGTGTGCCTGTGTGACAGTCAGTGAGCTCTACAGAAGGCTGTAGAGCTCAGCAGCAGATCAGAGTTCTGGTCTCCTGCATTCTTGGTGGTTGGGTGTTTTATTTGTTAGGAGTGCTGTGCTGACAGTGCATACAGGACACCTCTGTGTGGAAAGGGTTGTACTGTTAATGTTTGCCTTTCCACATTTGCATGTCATGCAAAGTGTTTGTTAGGTGACTGTCATGTCAGTCACACATGCCTCTGGGAAAGGCAGAGAGGTAGAAAAATGCATGTTCTCGGCATCTTTCCTTATGAGCGTGTGGACTGTGGATAGAATGATCAGTGGTGAGAAACACCCTATAGGTGAATGAGTGAACAATCATGAATAACTTATTTTTGACCCAGTACCTAAAACTTAAAACCCTTTCAAGAGTGAGAGAAAAGTATTACGCCTGTACTGTCCTGTACTATGTATGTCTGGCTGTAGTTTTCCTGGGTGTGCCTGTGCTGCTGTAGACTTGTGAAGCTGCAGTTTTTTTATTGTTATTTTCCTCCAACTGCAGGGGAGTGAGACAGACCTGCCCATCGTCCCTCCTAAGAGATCTGCGAATCTATACATGGTCCCCCAGGGGATACGGCCAGTGGTGCAGCTCACTGCTGTCGAGGTAATGCTACGGCCCCCCTCATCTCCATCTGCAGACAGACCCAGAGATCCATGCCAAAGCAGAGCAACTCGCAAAAGCTTAAATGTTTTTCATTAACTACAGCTGCATACTGAAGCAATTTGGGTTGGGTATCTTGCCAAAAGGGACAACAAGAGTGGTTGGTCGGGGGGGAAGGAACCAGCAAGCTTTTGGTTAGGAGCCCACCTCCTTACAACTATGCCACACCGCTGCCTGTATTTCTGCGTCACATTCATGCATTAAGAAAAATGCAACAGCGGGGTGTGTGATGGGCACGTCAGTGTTGAGGATGTTTTTTTTTTTTGTTGTACCTGTGTTGTTTACTTGTGTGGTGTTCCAGATTCTGGCCTGGGGTTTGCGCAACATGAAGACCTACCAGCTGGCCACAGTGTCCTCGCCAAGCCTCATCGTGGAGTGCGGAGGGGAGGTCGTTCAGTCGGCCGTCATCAAAAACATCAAGAAGAACCCCAACTTCCCCGGATCTGTCCTCTTCCTTAAAGTGGTACGAACCCTTGCGCTGAAAATGTTTCTGAGTGGGTTCACTCTGGGAGGTGCAGTCCTTTTAAAGGTTCAAACACTTCTGCAGCGGACTGATACTGATTCTTTAAACTGCCGTTAGTTATGGTTTCGCGTTTTAAGCCATTTCTAGACTTAAAGCTCTGGAAACTAGAGCTGTGACAGACTATAGTCTGAACAGCAAAGGAATGATTGTGTGTGACTCTGCAGCTTCTGCCCAAAGAGGAGATGTACACCCCTCCCATTGTGCTGAAAGTGATTGACCACAGGCCTTTTGGGAGGAAGCCCGTCGTGGGACAGTGCACCATAAACTCCCTGGAAGAGTTCCGCTGTGACCCCTACGTCACCAAGGCTGAAGTGGCCATGACATCGAAGGGTACTAACACGTTCTCATCCAATTAATTTTTGGTATATACTGCCACCTCATGGTGTAAATTAAACCTGCAGCCAGTATCAGCCGGAAAATGAGTGCTTAGAATATTAATATTGTACTGAAATTAAGTTGCTTTAACACATATTGAATGCGAGGTTCCATTTCCTTGTCCTTATGATATTCAACTTTACCAGTTGTATCTCCACGTATGCCTAAAATGAAAAAAAAAATGTGCCAAAAGCACCCATTACAATGTAGTACAATCCAAAAAGCACACATACACAAAAACACACTAATGTTCAGTCACAATGTTCAGTGGTTAGTCATGCAAATGTTGTAGGATAAAGATGATTTGGTGCAGAAACAAAAAAAAAACTTCAAACTGGTGGATCAATGACTGAACTAGTAACCAAATTAAGACATTAACATGTCTGAATTTAAGCAAGTCTGCATTTCTCAAAAGCTGCTGTCTGAAAAATGAAAACGAACCAGCAATGCACGTAGTCATATCACTATTTGTAACAGTAGAAATTAACTGAATCTTAGACCACAAGTGCCATCTAAGTGATCTACTATCAAGCCCTACAAATGTAGTGTATCCAAATGCAAGATAAGTGAAACATGTTTTTTAAGCAGACACATCAAATGTGAAATTAATTTGTTTGCACGGGAATATGTTTACCTCTGTATAAACAAGTACCAAATACTTTGTATTAATCAAATACTATTGATTAATAACTGATTTTAAGTGGCAAAACGTTTTCAGCTCATGTCATACATAGGTAATAGGTGCTGCAGTTCATTTCTTAGCAGAATGTCTTGTGCTGGCTTGGTTAACCTTGTTTTGTGGCCTTTGTCAGTGGCTCTGATGGCGGCTCCCCCTCGAGCCTTCACTGTCATAGATATGGAGGACAAGAGGCCTCTCCTTGAAGCTCAGGTACGTTTTGCTTGGTGGAAAACTCCTTTATTTGTGTTGCTTCTTTATGGGCTTTCTCATTGGCAACCAGAAACTGATTTGATCTGCATTTGTCTGGTTCAGTCTCCTGTGTGAAAACAAAATCAAATTGGCCCAGGGATCAGGTCAAACTTGCCTAATGTCACACCAGGGCGAAAACTGATCTTGTGTAACAGCATGCGATTTGCATGCATTGCGGCATCATAAAGTTCTCCTCAAGAGTACTTATGATAGTCCTATCATAGTGGCAAATATGATATCCATATCATAGTCTTGGTGACATAAAATGTGGGCATGCACATGCATAGCTACTGCAGTGATTATGAGTTGGTTTCTGCCCTGTCACGCTTTATTTGTGCTGCAGTTTTAACTTCCTGCTGTGCAAGAGCCACATGAATAAATTAACCCCAAATCCATATTTAAATGGTCTGGTCTCAAACTGGAGCACCCCTCGAGCGAACATTTGCCCTATTGTTGTTTTTGTGAGAAAGTCCATTTTGATTAAAAAAAACCCCCAAGGTACTAATGCTAATTCTAACATGTGCTAACTCCCTGGCAATACTTAAGCTTTGCTAATGATTAACAGTTATTTTCAGATGTGAGTTCTTTGCTATAACAGTTACAGTGCTTCCTCATTATACACTGACTTCCTGTAAAAGTTACAGGGCTCCTACAGTACATAGTCCCATTATTAGCTATTCTCCATGCTGTGGAACCATTGTGATGTGCTATAATTGTGTGTGATAGGGCTTATATAATTAATGTAAAGGCACTAGACACAAGACAGGACAAGACACAATTGTACTGGGTCTATGTAACAGCTTTTACTCCTTAGAGATTCCTCCTCAGACTTGATAACTTTTAAGGAATGAATCACGAGTATTAAACACATCTTTTCATAGATTATATTCTGAATTACAGTTTATGCACACTATGTCAACTGCTGTCAGCAAAATGGCCACCACAGCCGCCCGTCTTGTATGTATGGTTCAAAGCTGAAAGCTGGGTGATCGCTCTGCTGGGTCCGAGGTGTCTTGTCACCAAAGCTTCATCACTGTCTTGATCACTTTCCTCCACAGAGTGATTTTGGACTGAAAGATGGTGAAGGTTGGGAGTATGATGTTCAAAGTCAATGCGATTTAAAAGTCATTTGTGATTTTGGTCAATGAATATCGCTGAAGATGATAGTTTTTCTTAAAAAATCAGTGTCAAATGAACTTTTAATCTGCAATCTGTTGTCACCAAAACAATTTACAAATTTTTGAAAAAGTTACGACTTTCTGTATGGTACAGCACCATTGAATGCAATGAACACCCTAGCCCCTTCTACTCCAGATGCACATGATGTGCATTTCAGTTTTGCAAGATTCCATGATGAAAAATTGATATGAGAGCTGTTCTTGGAATTTCCCCTTTTCATGCATCGGAAAGATTTTTGCTGTGCTGCTCAGTAAAGGATTCACAAATTGCAGGACTCTCCAATGTGTCTTTAAATGGATTTACAAATATGTGGAATCATGCAAAAAATCCATAATATCTGATTTGTGAATATAAACTGCTGTGTGTATTTTGTCACATGCTTTTTAAATTGTTATAAGCATCCCTTCCATATTAGGTGCTTGATAAAAGTAATATACTCCGTTTGAAACCCTTTAATGAACAGAAATTTGTCAATGACCACGAAAAATGACTTTGACTTGATACATTCTTCAAATGAATACCTTCACTGCCTTGCTCTCCAAAAGCGCTCACCCAAGATCTAATTAAAAATGCACTCAGGCAATGACACTTGCCTTCACGGGTATTTCTATTAATCTGGGCATTAAAGAGAGGGCTCCTTTTTTTTGAAAAAAGAAAAAAAAGAAAATAACTTGGTATGTTTTATGACATAAGAGTAAATTATACCTCTGTAGAAAATGCCCCTTGAATTTCTTCGCTTCTTTACTTTTTCAGCAGTCACATGTTAAAATCCTAAAGATGCACGTATTGAAATCGATGACATGCATTTGAGTTTATGTTGGTTACATTAATGTGTGTCTAATGGTAATCTTTAACAGCAAAAACAATAGTAATTGGGAATATTTTAACTGTTGGGTTACACTACAAATTTTTGGATACTGAGAGTTTGAGAGAACCTCTCAAACTGAGCTACATACCTCCCTCGCAAGAGAAAAACACAAATGTCCAACTTTGGGAATTAACCTTATTGTATTTTAATCAGTTGTATTAATCAGTTCAGTCATATGCAACACATCCAAGGCATAAAGGCTATTTGTGTGAGATGACATGCATTGCAGTAAGGCACAAATACATGTACGATAGAATATAATTGCCAGGATCTCTTGAATTGTAACTTCATCAGGGGAAGGTATGTAACGGAAGGATCACTACGCTGAATGTATACTGCACTACACTGAAGTTGGAAGTGTATTTGAGTTTCCTCAGTGTTTTACTCACTAATTTTCTCTTTGGTTTTCCATCATTTTGAATCCCATCCTTTTTCTGAATAGCATGCAGAAAAGGTGAGGCCCGTTTTCTTTGCTGGGTATAGATTACTGTTCTTCAAAGCAATACACTTGACCTATTTATTAAGTTGTAAGTTCTCATGCATCTTGTAAAACTTGAGTAAATTGAGTTCTGACACACAAGGGACTACCAGTTTATATTGATTTAAAAATTATTTGACTTTTGTTGTACTTTACAGGCATTTTTCAGGCTCTGTACAGTCTAATCGCAATGTTGACTTTCAGGAAAAAGAGACAGTTGATTGGTGGAGTAAATTCTATGCCTCAACTGGAGACCATGAGAAGTGTGGCCCTTACCTACAGAAAGGATATGACACCTTAACGGTGAGACTGCACCAATTTGTATTTTGGATGTTTTGACTTACAATTTCCATGTTCAGAGTGGTTTCGGTGTCACAAAATTTGAAAGAATGTGCCTATAGTTTCGAATGTCTGCATTTCAGGTCTTCGACAATGAACTTGAGGACCTTCCTGAGTTCCAAGGGCTGACTGACTTCTGTAACACCTTCAAACTGCAGAGGGGTAAGGTGGATGATGACGACGAAGACCCGACTGTGGTGGGCGAGTTCAAGGTGAGGCCATCACTCCTTACATTCTTATTGAATCAAGTGACTAAAAAGACTTGTGTTTTACTGTTTGTGTGTCTTGAAAGGAACTGGTTTTGAGCATTCAAATCCGTGTCCACTCTTTCTCAGTGTCACCACTGTCCAGTAATGATTTCAGTATTGGTATGGATCCGCTGCTTACGTGTGTCCCTCATTGACCACCGTTCTGACTGCTTGTTCACAGGGCTCATTTAAGGTGTACCCGTTGTCAGATGACCCTAGCGTCCCTCCACCCCCTCGGCAGTTTCGAGAGCTCCCTGACAGTGGGCCTCAGGAGTGTCTGGTCAGGATTTACATAGTCCGAGCCATTGACCTGCAGCCAAAGGACAACAATGGTTTGGTGAGTTTAGTCCGGTCTCTTCTGGCTTTCAGCTCACTGTAGAGTGAGTGGGTCATGCTGTATACTAAGCCTGAAACAATGCTCATTCTACACTCACTATGGTCCTCAATGAGTGCTCATTCTAAATTCATTGTAGGCCTCAGTGTTCATCCTGCACCTATTTTGAGTATCTCAGTGCTCCTGGCTGACCTTATTTCTGTTATTTGTGCATTTTATGAAAATGTATAGATGTAAAGAATATCTGTTATACTGTCCTTTCTGCAGTGTGATCCTTATATAAAGATCTCTCTGGGAAAGAAGTCCATTGATGACCGAGACAACTACAAGCCGAATACCACAAGCCCAGTGTTTGGAAAGTAAGTAGAATTTTCTTTGGGAGGATTTAAGCAAGAAAATGTGTTGTCAGAAGCATACAACTAAATGTCCATTCTTGTTTTTTGTTTTTTATAGAATGTTTGAAGTTTCCTGCTTCCTTCCTCAAGAGAAAGACCTGAAAATCTCTGTCTATGACTATGATTTACTGAGTCGTGATGAGAAAGTTGGGGACACTGTGATTGACCTGGAAAATCGGTTCCTGTCTCGTTTTGGTTCATATTGTGGGTTACCCCAGACATACTGCATGTAGGTATTTTTAGTTTTTTTAGTGAATTAAATCTAATACAGTTACCGTATGTCATTGTGATTAGGGACCACCTTGTTGCAGAAAGTTACATGTTCAGATCATGGATGGGGAAATGCTCGTCTGGCCTTGAGTAAATCCAGGCATGTAAATGGAAAATATAAACTGTGTGAATTGCTCTGAATGAGGGCATTTACTAAGAAATTATTAGTGGCCAATTTCCACACTGGTGCCTGAAGCATCAGTACCTCCTCTTTAAATTAGTGGGACTCCTTTATGGTTTGAAACAGATATTTAAAAGCTTGAATTTGATTTTTTTTTTTTTTTTTGTCCCTCCAAACAGCTCTGGAATCAACCAATGGCGAGACCAACACAAACCATCTCAGATCTTACACAATCTGGCAAGGCTAAAAGGCATCTCTGCACCCTTGATGGGCGACGATGGCAAAACATTGACATTCGGAGGCCGAGAGTACAGCCTGTCTGAATTCGGTATGCTTGGTGTTCAGCTAGATAGATAATCTTATTATTTTTCTGTTGTAAAAGTGAAGGTTAAAAAAGAAAGTGTTTGCAGGCAAACATCAGTGCTTTGAAAAATTCATATACTAATGAGAGATTTGCAGTTTTGAGTTTTGATACCAGTTTAAAATTGCTCCATATGTAGTGAGTATTCTCTTCTACACAGTACACAACAGAAAATGATACAGGCCATGAATTAGTGGAATATTGCATTCCAGTTGAACTCATTGGAACCTGTGTATTTTTTTCAACTGATAATTATTATAACGTTATTACTACATTACTCTTGGGTTGTTTTATCAATATACAGAAGCAAACAAAGAGATCCACCAGCACCTGGGCCCAGCCAGTGAGCGCATCGCTCTGCACGTGCTCAGAACACAAAGCCTGGTGCCCGAGCATGTGGAGACCAGGACACTGTACAGCAGCTTCCAGCCCACGCTGTCGCAGGTCAGGGCTCAAGGTCTTAAGCACACAGCTCTCTACCTCACACTGGCTCCTTTATTCTTTGGGATAATTGTTCCTCCTCTGTGTTCAGGGAAGAATTCAAATGTGGGTTGACATATTCCCCAAAAGTCTGGGACCTCCAGGACCTCCCTTTGACATTGCTCCACGCAAAGCCAAAAAGTAAGCTCAGTGGAGTTCGTTTACAAGTTGGTATTTAGTGCATGAGCAGTGTTTCATGTGAGCAGTAGCGACAAATGTTTCCCTTTTTTTGTTAAAGATATTTCCTGCGTGCCATTATTTGGAACACGACTGATGTGACATTGGATGAAACCAGCATCACTGGAGAGCACATGAGTGATATCTATGTCAAAGGGTAATGTGTTAGGACAGCAGGCCCTTGCATGTGGTTGCTTTTAGGCTCCTCTGTTGATATTCCATGAAATACAAGATGCTAATTAGGTATGGATTATTTCACATGTTGATGGGCTGATGTTCCTTATGAAGACATGAGCTTGCTTTAAGTCTTGCTGGGATTTGACCTGTAGTTCATCTCTAAATCATCTATGATAACCTTGAAGTGGCAGCTTCCGATGCCATTAGAACTTTGAGGACAGTGTACAATAATGAAGTGAAATTCTGCTGTTCACCCCACGGCTGTCTTTTTAGGCTCAGTTCAAACACACTTGTGGTCTGGCTTTGTGTTAAAATGGTTTAGTTCCATTAAGCACATTGAAATGACATCCTGTGAGTTCACATAATTAAGATGTGAGTAATTCTCTTGATTTGCAGGTGGATGCCAGGAATGGAAGAAGACAAACAGAAGACCGATGTACATTACAGGTCCCTGGATGGAGATGGCAATTTCAACTGGAGATTTGTTTTTGGATTTGACTACCTGCCTGCTGAACAACTGTGCCTCATCTCTAAAAAAGTGAGTGTGTGCATTACCTTATGCTTAATTGAACAAATGTGTCCTTTGCAAAGAGTATGTATACATGAAGGTGTATTTCCTTGTTATGATCTCCGTGGTTACTCCTATAGTTTGTGTTCACTTTACTTCACTGTTCACTGTACTTCTCTATCTGTACTAGTTAGTGGTGCATGTTGAGACAGCAGTAGCTAGTTCTCACATTGTAATCCTTTTTTTTAAAACAGGAACATTTTTGGAGTCTTGACAAAACTGAGTTCAGGATACCCCCGAAGCTGATGGTTCAAATATGGGATAATGACAAGTTCTCGCTGGATGACTACCTGGGTAAGAGGCATCTCATTTCATAAAAAGCAGAAAGGCCTCATAAACCACTTTGATATATTGATATAATGCAGAATATTGAATCACTTGGTTGTGCAGGACTGATTCTGAAATATGAATGCAGAAGTGATAGATGTGATCTTGTTCTCTGCAACAGGCGCACTTGAACTGGATTTGAACAACTTGGTTCCCCCTGCCAAGACCCCAGAGAAGTGCAGCCTTAAGATGCTCCCGGATGTGACTGGTGCTCCTCCAGTGAAAGGCGACCTCGCCAAATCGCTGTTTGCACAGAAATCTGTCCGAGGCTGGTGGCCATGCATGATCGAACAGGACGGGAAAAAAGTGCTGGGCGTGAGTAAACTGGCTAAGACCAGAGATGATAGAGACCAAGGGAGAGCACAGAGACCAGCCCTTACAAATGGCTGGCGTTGGATTTTAAAAGTGTCATTTTTAACATGGACTCTTGTTGTGTCCTGGTAAAACTGACAAAGTTAGGGAGCGTCTAATTTGTTTAAATGGTATTAGGATCTGAAATGTCAGGAAAAAAGCACAAATGGATGCTGTGGGATTTAATCAAGTTGTGTGTTTGGTGTCATTCTCAGGGGAAGGTTGAAATGACACTGGAAGTTGTGAGTGAGAAGGAGATGGATGAGAGGCCTGCTGGGAAGGGAAGGGATGAACCCAACATGAACCCAAAGCTGGATCCTCCTAAGTAAGGAAGCATTGCTGGTTCTCTCTTTTTCTTTCTTCTGTAGAATGGCAACATCAGATATCAACCATACCCTCCCATTACTTATTTTTTGCTAGCTGTGTACTAGGTGTATACCTGGCCATATGTAACTACACATTTAGTATACAAACAGGAAAACTGTGCAAATGCACATCTGTCCAAGAGGCAACAATGGACTGTCTACAGAATTGTGAACACGCATCTTTAGGTATAACAAATCCAGTATGAATCGTAAGTATCAGCTGACAACCAGTCATATATATAGTAGTATAAGCTCAGTAGGTTGATTTTTTTTTTTTTGTTTTTTTTAATGAAGGTGAGGAGTGATTCTGCTGTACTGTACTGTCCTTTTGTACCCCCTTTCCCACAGACGTCCTGAAACCTCCTTCTTTTGGTTCACAAATCCTTGCAAGACCATGAAGTTCATTGTCTGGCGTAGATTCAAGTGGCTCTTCATTGGATTCCTCATTCTGATACTGGTGCTGCTCTTCGTTGGAATCCTCCTGTATTCACTACCAGTAAGGATCAGCTGTCACTGTGTAATACAATATGGGAGGGGCCGTGCATGCTGAAAATTGTCTTAAATGTAGAAATGCCTGCCATGTAATTGTTATGTGTGCTCAGCATTTTTAAAAGAGTGAAAGGTTTACATTTCTCAGCAGACCTGGGTCTGGGACACTGTCATGCAAATTATGTCTGTATGATATCAATATCATCCTATGTAATTATGTTTTTCATTGTAGGGGGAAAGTTAACAGTCTTGATCATCTTGCTTTGCATGTTGGGTGAAAATACTTTGAAGATACTGTGTTGGGTCTTTCTTAAACATAGGTTCAAAATAAATATCAGGAAGACCTTGGAGTCTTTTATTAACTAGTTTTATGAAGATTATTTTATGAAGCCTCAGTTTTGTCTCAGTGCACCTGAACTGGACCAGTTGCCAAACAGAACAGGTTGATACAATGACTATTCACCCCTTGGGATGAATTAAACATGAAAAACAATTTGTTGAATGCATTCAGATAAAAATCGCCAGTATTTAATACTCCTCACATTTGTGTAAACATTGATCAAACTCACAAGTTGTCCTCCTTTTTTCAGAACTATGTTGCGATGAAAATTGTGAAGCCTTAATGAGGACGGAAGAAAGCGGCTACATCCAGATCCAACAGTAAAGTCAAGAATCTCTGACCAAAAAGACAGACCATCATGGTCTGTCCATGCATAACATTTTTTTTTTCTTTTATAGAGCATGTTTCTTTTTTAATGGAAATGCACATAACATATATAGTTCTTAACAGAGTTGCTCCCTTTTTGCTAGGTGTTCTTAGGCACATTGTACCCTATACCCCCAAAACTTTTAAATGCACTATTTCTGTTGTTTATACTACTATCTGTTGAAGTCAGTAAAAGGTTAAATATCTGGAACATTGTGTATGGAAACTGTATAACAATGCAACAAAACAGCAGCCACCAGGCTACGCATGTTCAGAGGTTTGTTGTCTGTGGTAAACAATGATTTTGTTTCGATATGCACTTTGAAATCTGTATTTTGTATGTTTTTATTAACATGGCATTCTACATTCTTCATGGTTTTAAAAGATGAGAAAAATATGAACGTGTTAATAGTGCAGATTGCAATGTAAGTTTAGTGAAATAAAATGGATGGATAAAATCGTGACCACAATGAAATGGCATTGATGAACTTAACTGCTGTAACAGAAGGCCTCATGTGCTGGTGGAGGAGTACTCTTGAAGATGTTCCAAATGTCATCACAAGTTTTCTCTTTGAAAATGTTATCCTCTAGGGGAATATTACTGTAGGGTATGTTATATTGCAATTTTGAATTTGTGCATAAATGTATTGTGCTTATGAATTCATTGTAGCACATGTACTCATTTTAGCACTAGTTATGACAGCACTGTGTGAGGAACTGACACATGGTCAGATGGGGCTGATTTTGTTCAGTTATGTTCCATCGTCCGTATATACGCTCGCTCTGGATAACAGCAGCTGCCAAATGACTACATGTAAATACATGTGAAACTCTCTACGTTAAGTAACAGGTTTTACTGTTTTACAGAGGAAGGAACTGATTGAGGATGCTGTTGTATCTAAACTTTCTCTGTCTCACTTTTAAGAAAAGGAACAGGCTTACTCATTTTTACAAGGGCATACCTGCTCTTTCCAACAATCATTTGTTTCCAGTTAATGTAGAGGAAAACATATAAAATGACAAATCACATGTTTGTTCCATTCCTTGATGGAACTGCATGCAAATGCTTGCAAAAAAATTCTGTAAATCAAAATGGGCTATAGTTATAGCTCCTCTCTCCTGTTGTATGAGTAGCTAATAATTAAAGTCCCCACAACCTAGCCATTTCAAACAGATTTCTACTGCACTGCAGCTACACAGTGCTTTAAAAAAAACGAGAATTTCCTAAAATACAACTAAATCTTTGTCATCATATTCTGTACATCTTTTACACTGTAGCCCACTGAAAAGCACTACCAGTAATACCATGTACAAACACATGCTGTAAATCTGATCCTAAGGCAACTACTGTATATCCTATTACATGGTTATCTGTCATGATGTATCTGTATCATACATCCAATTAATTTGGAATAGTGATTGTTATTCTGAACTACAATGGTATTAGATATATCAATTTGATTATACTACAGTGAAATGTTTTCTGAGGGTGTAAATGATTTTAATAGCTAGATACACTAGATGGACAAAAGTATTTGGATGCCTGACCATTACACCAATAGGGACTGTAATGACATTATATTCAAATACATATACTTTAATATGGAGTTGGTCCCCCTTTGCAGCTATAACAGCTTCCACTCTTCTTGGAAGGCTTTCCACAAGATTTTGGATTGTTTCTGTGGGAATTTGTGCCAATTCATTCTGTAGAGCATTTATGAGGTCAGACACTGTTGTTGGACGAGAAGGCCTGGCTCGCAATCTCCGTTCCAGTTCATCCCAAAGGTGCTTGATGGGGTTGAGGTCAGGGCTCTGCGCGGCCCAGTCAAGTTCTTCCACACCGAACTCATCAAACCATGTCTTTATAGTCCTTGCTTTGTGCACTGGGGCACAGTCATGTTGGAATAGAAAAGGGCCTTCCCCAAACTGTTGCCACAAAGTTGGAAAAATAGCATTGTCCAAAATGTCTTGGTATGCTGAAGCATTACAGTTTTTCCCAATTGCTAACACACTATAACCGGTTCCCTCAGCAAGAAAACCTATAGCCTTGCCTCATTTCTCAAAAGATACACACAACTATAAACACAATTCACATGTTTTCACACAAGCTTCTATGGTTAAAACCCTTTTTGCAAAACTATGCAAAAGTGGCCAAATGAATCATTCACTGCACCGTATGTTCATTCAGCAAACACAGGCAACCAATAAAATACACTCAAGTCATTATCATCCAAACTCAAAGAGCACACCTTTCCCCAGGTGTAAACACAAAGCCACTAAATTAGTGACACATCAATCAGAATCACAGGATCTCTATAAACAGGGCCATTTGTTTGCATGCAATTTTTGAACTTGATGGGATGCCTCAGCCCCATGAGTATATCTTTGTTGATGAGGCAGGGTTTAACCTCACAACAAGGTGCAGAAGGGGACAGAACATCATTGGTCACCGTGCCATTGTGAAGGTTCCTGGCCAGACAGGAGGCAACGTGACTCCTATGTGCTGAATCAGTAATCAAGGGGTCCTCCACCGCCATGCCACTTTGGGCTCATATAATTCCACATATCTGCTTGAATTCCTAGGTCAACTTTACCAGTGACTTCAACAGGAAGGACAATGCAGGCGTCCAACCCCAGAGTAGGCAAAACACTCTCAAACTTGAATATTCCCCCCACCAAGTTTCACCAAGTTTCACTGTCAGTTCGCTACACTGTGGTACCAATCTCTCTCCTGTTCATCTCCATCTCATCTCTTACATACACCCTTCTGTTACTGCCATAAATCTCAAACTTGAATTAATCAGTAAATAGGTTTTTTTTTCTTCAGCTATCCACTACAAAATGCTGTATGTCTTGGCCCACCCCAAGCATATGGCCTAGTTTCCCTTTCTAAGAAGTGTTTGGGACTACTACGCATCCTATGAGACCACTATTAGACAGCTTTCTTTTGATAGTACTTTTGCTGATGAGAGTGTTGCGTTCTTTATTTAATAAATTCTGTATCTGTGATGAATTTGTTTTTCTATCTCTGTGAACAAAGCTTTATGTATCGATCTTCTGATGTTGTGGTCACTTTTGGTCTGCCTGATTGTACTTTGGATACAACTGATCTAGTTTCTGGTAAATGTCTGATTCTTAGCGTTCCTTGTTAAACAGTGAAAAGCTGTTGCTTTCATGCCTGGTCAATCGAGCCAGTGTGCTGAGATCAAAAATGAGTTTGAAATGTTGCTTGTATAACCTGTATTGATAGTCAGCGCATTGAGCTCTTCTATTAGGAGGTTTACCACTTTCTCCGAGTCAGCTTAACCCAGGTTTGTCACTTAAACCATGTACTTGGAATCCCCCCCGTTTGTGCGATATCTCGTACACATGTTGAGGGATTTTGACCAACATCCACAAATTCAGCCATCATAAACAGTACATGACAGGATTAGGTACTCAAGGTCATGGGGGCAAAGGTCAGGGTAAATTCCGTCCAGGGCATACGAGGTTACGGCAGGTGGAGGCATACCAATCGACGCTTTACGTCAAGTTCGTTTTCATTCATTTTTTGTTTTCATGTTTCTTTAAATATTGTTCATATTGTTTCTGTTAAGATTCTATTTATATTTGTGTTCTTTTACCATTGTTTATGTCATTACTCCTCCTATATGTATTGTTTGTTTTTATTTCCAATATGCTTTGCATATATTAGAGTTGAGACCAGTCTGATCCCATATCAGCATCAGGTGCTGATACTGACATAATTCACTCATCGGATATTAGACTCAGGTAAAATTATGTGTATATTTAATTATTTATTTTAGTTCTGACAACCACAGTAGATGTCAGCTTACAGTCAACTTCATTTATTTACCAACCATCCTAGCGAACAGTGAGGTACCCGGCCGTTGATTCAGCTTCACATCCCATGCCACAGTTAGCAATAGAATCACTAGTTAAACATACACGGCACTCTCACATTCTGTTTACCGGCTCCCTTCCTGGTCCATCAGCATTCTTGTACCATGTGGAAGCACACGCCGCATTAGGGCTAGTACCTTATTGACTCTACCAGGACAGTGGAAGTGGATTGTTTGGAATGGGGTTGGTGAGTTTGTGTATGTATTATTGATTTGTTGTTCATTGTTGTATATGCTGTATGACTGGCACCTGATGCCCTGTGCTGCCCCCCCCACACACAATAATCGTTGCACATGAGACAGTAACTGTTCTCTAGCCATCTGGTCAGGATTTGCACTATACAGTTATCATTGTTTTGCATATTGTACAACAATAACTGTTTTTCTACTGCACTTCATACTGTATAATAGCAATAACCTTACCCTTGTTTATTCTTGCTTCATAATTCATTTTATACTATGTATATAATCATAGCACATGCATGATAACTTCTCAACGCATAATTGCACAAACTTCTTTCTATTTGTTGTATTTTATACCTCTTTATTTATTTTATTCAATTTATTCTTTTGTTGTTTTGATGTGTGCCGGACGGTGCAGTTGTGACACTCAAATTTCCTTCGGGATTAATAAAGTATTTCTTATTCTTATTAATTTCATGATTGTATGGGAGAAAATGTGTATGGTTATTTGTATGTACTTTGGTGTAATTCTGTGCACTATATTATGTGTTCTGTATGGGGCTGTAACTGTTGATGTGTTATTCAATGGGCATTGTTCCCTATCCAAGTGGGCTCTCCCTATTAGCCAGTAATTCATGGCTTTAAGGGTGAAAGGGAGAGAGAAGGAGGTGAGAGCTTGCTGTGAGGCTGATCTTTAATTATAGGGTTCTGTTGTGAGTTTGCATTGCATACTATTTGTTTGTTTTGTTTTCTTTTTGCAAGTCTTTTGTTTGTTATTTTTTGTATACTGCACTTTTGAGCACTGTAAATAAATTATTTCTCAACTTTGAGCGGCCTACTGGTTTTCCACCCTCTTTTACCACCAAGAGCTTTTTGGTCACACCCATCTCTTAAGTGAGGTGGGGTTGAAAAGTCCCGATCTCACATTTGGTATCGTATCGGTATGGTAACGGTATCAGCAGATATATATTTATATTTCTAAATTGATATGTTGTTTATATAGTTTGTGGCAATCTCATTGCAGTGTATGGCTAGGAGAAATGCAATGTTCTTAACCTCTAACCTAAATAAAATATCTCGCGGTTTAAATAAATTGTTCTATTAAAGCATTGTCCTGCAGATTGCAGTTTCATGGAGTTGATTTTCTTTTTACAGTGTAATGCAGTTTTGACTTTTATTAGTACACAAGGGATTGGGAATAAAGTGCTGTCTGCAGACTACATTTATCTAGATGTAGCCGTGACATCTGAAAAGCCTGCAGACACTGGGAGGCATGAGCTGTAGTCCAGTTTTGAAATACTAATACTAGACAGATATTCATTACAAGGTTAAGGTTTTTGTTGAGTTGTACACTACCTGTTCATAATTCCAATAAAACAGCCATTTAGATATGTATGACGTGCCTGAGTTGCAAATGAACGACATATTGCCTGTGTTCATAAGTGCTGGGATGCAACATTTAGTATAAGAGCTATAAAATCAAACATCTATAGATTGAAATTCATGTAGCTCACATGTACATTTGTCACCTGCAATCGGGTTGTTTAAAAAACAAAGGTCATTTCAGGAAGGTACGACGTCGCGGCAACCTTATATGATAACGTTTGCAAGTGACCAAGGGACGACGTCGCAGCAACGTAATCCAGGTACCATGAAATAACGTCTGCAACCGACCAATGTACTACGTCGCGACAACGTTATCAAATGGCAACATTCTCTTAAAAACGTTGCTGCGACGTCACAAGAACGTCGCCATAAGGTAATGTCGCGGTGACATTACTGGCGACGTTGCTGCAACGTCGTGTGTTAGCTGGAATAGCTGGGAAATAATATCCAATTAGATGCTTAACAGGATGTCACCGTAACGTCAAGTGCTTAAATTTTATACGTCACTTTGAATGAAAGCGTACGCTAAGAGACAAAGTGTACAATTGAGATATAGAATGAATGGCGAGTTTACATGTTTACGCAGAGGTGTGTATTTACTATTAAAGTTTTTAACAATCCAGGTTTCAACGAGCCAGCAACACAGCAGAATGCGCCCTTCAACGCCATCTACGTAGTCTTAATCATGAATATTCGAAAAGTACAACTCACGATACCTGTCTTTGCTTCAATTTAAAACGAACATCTAACTAGTGTGGCCACACAGACTTCGGATGCTGGATTATAGCGGCAAAACAAACTTCCCCATGCTAAACCATCGCAGTTTGCAACGCTAACCGGGCAAATATCTTATTATTCGCAAACATTGCCAGTTAGCCGGATCGATACTTCCATTTGTAACAGGTTTCCATTAAAATTATTTCCACGACAACATACCGCTTTACGATACAATTGCTATGAGATACCATTTTTAAGCCCACCCACTTCGAAAACTTGCAGTATAATTGGCTCCATTGTGCTTGCCGTCAAGCAGTTTTCCCTCAACTCCAGAGTGCCTATCGAAGGTGTGATTTGTGGGTTGACAATGTAGCTTCGTCAATAAATATTGATACTGAGTAGTAAAAATGAGTATCACAAGAAGACTGGATTTAAATTAAAATATGTTAGTAGTTATCGCTACGTTTATTTTTGTAATTTTTGCCAATGTCGTTAGACACAATAGCTAACGATAGAGCAAGCTATCTGTCGCGCTAGCTGCGTTAGCTGGGCTGGACAGTTGTAGCTAACGTTAGCTAGAAAGCTGTTGTTTTCCAGGTACTGCTTTGGACTGCGAGCTAGCTACCCCTTGAGCGAAATGATCTGACTGGATAGGTAGCTTAACCACCTAGATATTATAGCAAGTTGGCTAGACCATAACAAATAAACGGAGTAGCTAGCTAGCTAGCGTATGGCTGCAAAAACTATTTTAGGTTCCATGCGAAGTAAAGGTGGTGCCTGGCATTGTCTGAAATATTACGGGACAAACCGTCTTCAAAAAACTTCGCTACTAACCAAATTTCTATTGTAAGTATGCTTGATAGGAAGCTAGCTATTCATATTGATACCCCACAGCAAGAGGTGTAGCTAGTTAGACAGCTTTAGCCTTAAAACTGGCTAGTCTAGCTAGCTAAAACAAATGTTCAGTATTTTAACCCAGTTAGTACATGTGCATGATACGTCATTTAATGTGTTGGCTGGCAATAAACATTGTTTTTATTATAGTGACTGTTAAACTGTATTTTTCCTCTCCGAAGCATGACTGCCCTCTCCGACTCTGAGCCGGGAAGAAAGAGACTGAGGTTAGACGTTGACATCCGTTCACCTGCCACTACAAAGAAACCATCGAAGCCGGTGCTGTTGAAGGGGGTGCAGAGGCAGAGTGAACTGAACAGAACGGCCGTGGACAATCATATCAAAGGTTTCTCCCTCACTTGCCGTTTTCTAGATGTATACCTGACTGTCATTGATCGGGTCTTAAATGTTTATATTTGGGTTAATTTTTTGTCTTCACCATGTTTAATATTTCTTCCTTATTAGATACGAAGCAGAGGACAGCTCATGCTTTCACTGTGAGAATGGAGGATATGGCAATGGACACAGAAAAGTAATTGTTTTGTTTGGAGAGAATAAATATAAACTGTGTTCTGGCATGTGTGTCACCCCGGGAAATAATATACCAATAGTGTTTCCTGTTTAATTGTTAGGGTAGACATTTTTTATATAGAGTGCCTTCCATATTTATTCATTTGTCTGACTAAATAGGAACAAAAACCTGCTATGAAAGAAAAAAAAATGTCTGTATTGGATACCTTTTTTCTTCTTAAAATGTTTATCCATGTACATAAATACACACTTTAATCTTACAAAGCATTGCACAGAGTCATATTGTCTTCAAATAATGGAGTTTATTCCAGAAAACACTAGGGCCACATTTATTGACTTTCTTGTAATTAGTACTTTTTAAAACCTCTTCATGGATAACACTGACAAGCCATTTCCTGTGGTGTGTCATGGGGCTCTGACAACTCGGAGTGTTATTCTTGACCAATCCACGTGGCAGAACCGCTTGGGGTCGATCATATCTTTTGGTTTTCAACTGAACTGTTTTCTTGAGTTTGAACTGCAAATGTTTGACCTGATTGAGGGTTGGAGATTAGGGTAGTCAGTTGAGAGAATTTATTTTGTACTCAGTTAATCATTTCTTTGTAAGTTTGGCTGAATAGTATGGATTATTTTGACCCTGGAATGTCCATTTTCAGCTAAGTTTGAGCTTTTTGGCAGAAAGGACCAGGTTTTTGGCCAAAATGTCCTGGCACACATTGGAGTTCATAACTCCCTTTCTCTCAACAAGGGCCCCATGACCCGTAGATACCAAGTAACTGCAAAATAACCCGTGTCTTATTTTATCATGGGGCTAGATTTTTCTCAACGTGTCATCTTTTATGCCAAACTTAAAGCTGATGATTTTGTTCAAGAAACCAAATTTTCATTTTTATCTTACCATGAAGTTTCTCCATTCATTGCTTCTTTTTGTGAATTGCCTTTATAAAGAGGCATCTTCTTTGCAGCCAGTGCAACATACACACATGCAGGTTTGAATGGGCCTTGACGTTGGACAGTGGACTTTGATTTGGACATTACATTTTGTAACTTCAAGATGCCAGTTTGTGTAGTAGCTATTGTCTTCAGAGTTATGGTTATCCACTGAAGCACTTGTCTCACAGCCCATGGAGGCAAATACACACATATTCTCTTCTTGGAAGGCTTGCCAGTGTATGAGTAGCCTTACATTTCTTCATACTAATAATAATTTAGAGGTCAGTGACTGTTTACCGGCAGTCTTCAGAGAGATCTCTAACCTTAATCATGACAGTGCACGCTGGAGCTTCTGTTGACCTTCCAACAACCAGAATCTTGGTGTAGACTTCTTTAGTTGAATTTTGTTTTAAAAACTATTTAAAGGTGTGAATAAATTTGAGCCTTCTTTTTTGGATTCAATACTTGTGAACATTCTGAATATCCTCTCTGCAGTGCTATTAAGATCATTCAAGGGTGACATTTTAAAAATCTTAAGGAAAAAAGGGCAGCATTTCTTTTTTTGATTGCATGCTTTTTTGTCTCTGTTTAGTTAGGGGTATGTATAAATATGGATGGCACTGTAACTACATACTATGATTAAGTAGTACTCACGTTAAACATACATTATTGGTCCTTTTCATAAATGCTTCTCATATAAACACGACATAGACATTACTTCCCACAAAGATGGTGTATTTTGAAGGTTATATTTGGATAATTCTCCAAAACCTGCTTATTTTAATGTGTACCATTATATCCACAAATAAAACTGATTATTAATCCGCTTCCTCACCATTTCAAGTATATGAGCCTATTCATCCCCTTGTACTTTGAGAGTAGACTGTAAGAGACACTGAAAAGTACTGTTTGATCATGTTTTTCAGTTGGTAAAGAGAGTGTAGGGCTCACAGTTAAACCTCATAAAATCTTGTTGGACAGAGTGAAAAACGATGACCAGGCAAGTAAAGAGGAGAAGCTGGATCCATTCCGAAGTGTTGGCATTTCAGAAAATGCCAACATGGAGGTGGTGAACACTGCGGGACTGCAGGGCACCTCTCCCGAGGGAGGTTCTGGCATTGGAGCAAAATCCGGCAACCAGCAGAACTGTCCAGGTGAACAGAGGGCCAAGAAGCCGAACACGCTCGAGCAGTGGCTAGTGAAGGCGCCCAGCACGCCCGCGGAGGTGGCTGAGGTTAACGCCAGCGTGAGCCTTAGTGATGAGCCAGGAGCTGTAGATGTGGAGATGCGGAGTCCCGAGAACTCCCCGTGCACCTCTCCGCAGTGCGCGGGCACCGAAGACCAGGCCCAGGCCCAGGCTTGCGCCCAAACTGAGGAGCCCTCCTCCGTAATGGAGAACGAGCCTTCAGTTGACACCTGTGCTGAAGACCCCAAGTCCCCGGTCCAGGAAGCCAAAGACGACGGGGCAGCGGAGGCCAAGGATGCCGGCGATCCTGACAAGCGCACGACAGCCGGCCCGGCTCCAGCGATGTCAAAGGGCTCCGCCAAGCGCAATTCCAAAATCACAGAGTTCTTTCGAAGATGTCAGTCCCAATCCCCAGCAGAAAGGTAAGGCTCGTAATAGACCTGTATACTGAAGCAGTCAAGGGCTGTGTTTAATGTTTCGAGTGTAAGCCTTGGAAGATCTTCCTCTTCTAAGATGCCTCTATAGTTTAGTGTTCCATAGTGACTAGTATCATCATAAAGCCATTGCACTGACATTGCATTTTTCTCTGAAGAGTAAAGTGAATGATCCAATGTGTAATTATGTCAGCGCATCACATCTCTTAGGGTAAAACACAGAATTTCTAGTGTGATTAGCCTAAACTGAACTGTTGCCACTTCAGATAAGATTTTTGGGTCTGAGGTCAGCTTATGCATTATGGTTTCTGTGATAGGCATCGTGATATCCTCCTTTAAATCACAAACAGTGGAATACCTTCTAGTGTTTCTTGGATGTAAATCATACTATCCAAATGTACCTCTGCTTATCTTCGGTGATATTGGCCTTGTTTTGTGAAACAGCATATT
Organism: Megalops cyprinoides; assembly: GCF_013368585.1. Classification (NCBI taxonomy): domain Eukaryota; kingdom Metazoa; phylum Chordata; class Actinopteri; order Elopiformes; family Megalopidae; genus Megalops; species Megalops cyprinoides. The sequence continues at coordinate 57,321,889 of NC_050583.1, forward strand.
AGCATGTAGGCCTGCTCCAAAATAGCAGCAAGCTTGGGACAGGGCTGGAACTGGGGCTTACTGCCTTTCAGTGTGGCTCTGTTTACTATAATGTAGCATCCCTTGACATTCAAAGTTCCTTTGTCCTCTTACATGGTTGTCTCTCTTAATCACTGCTCTGAACATGACAAATTGAGTGAGTTGAGCAGCTGTTTGATGTGATGAGAGTTTGATGGCAATGAAACAAAGCTCCAGTATGTGCTGCATGCCTTCATTGTGAATGTGTAGTTATGGAGAAGGTGAAACTGAAAGTGTCAGCAGTAACAGTTTGAAAGCGGGCTGTGGTGGGGGCTGGGTGTGGGACTTAAGTTTCTGTTTTCTGTGTGAGCATATTGTAATTGCCAGGAAGAACTAGCAGGAGTATTCAGGAACACAGCAGAATGGACCCGAAGAATGAGACTAGCGATAAGTTTCCTAGTGAAAATAACTTTAAAATTGTAATCGCTGTCGTCATTGTGATTACATGCATTTGCTTTGGGGTGGTGAAGGTCCGTCTGTTATATTTATGTGGTCTGTTTTGGGTTAGTTCTTTTGTTGAGTTACAAGGTTTAATCATTCTTGTGTTTACCGTTTCCTGTTCTATACTGTGATTTTTCTGTTCATCATTTAAAACCGTTATTTGTAATCATTTCCTCCACTTCCCGTGAACTGTGCCTTTATTATCTCTAAAATATTCATATGCAGATAATATTCAATATTTTAATAGTTAATTAAAAACTTGGGACATTATTTCAGATTCTCAGATTCATAACTTTATAAATACATTATGTCGAGTAGTATAACCAATTTCATAGGTAAACCTCTTCGGTGTGTTTGTACAGACATGTAAAGAATAAATAGCTCATGAGAACAGTTGAAACATTCCTCCTTGTTTTGTGATATATTTGTATATGCTTTGCTTTAAGCCTGATTTAATTGTTTAAGGAGAAGTAGAGTAACTTGAAGAACATGAGAAAGTTAGCCACCCAGAATTACATATGGTTCAGAACTAAATTATAATGTCATCATTGTCAGCCTGTGCATCCTTAAGGAGAGAGAACACACTTTGTGCATCAGATGTTACTGTAGTTCACATTTAAATGAACAGTGATTAATGAACATGACAACAAGTTAGATACAGTTACATATATGTACATATATCATCAAAGATTTGACTGTATGATGATAGTTTACCATACTGTGTATAGCCTACATTTATTTCCTGCTTCTTTTGAGGACGCCCTGAATGTCGTTGAAGGTTTCTGTCAGTCAGTTTCTTTGAAGTATGTTTTAATGCATTGTGTCTGTTCTGTTTCGAGTGTCATAGGTAGAATTCTTAGCTAGGTGCCTCTGTATTCTGAAAGTAGTGTTTGATGTACAAGTATGAGACGTGAGAAGAAATGTGTCTCACATATTTGATGGGTGTTGCAATGTTGGTAAACTGGTATATTAATGTGCAAATGATACATGATTGATACATGACTACTTTTAGCCTGTTGATTCCATCTGAGATACGTGTAGGCCTGACTCTATGCTTTTACTCTCCAACAAATCCTATCATGTGTTGGCTCTTACTTGCTGTAGGGATAATGCTCAGAAATATGTGTCCTGATGAATTCATTTTCTTTTTATGCGTTAGTGTTTTCTAGGCCTTTTTGTTTTTGTACATGGCGTTTGCTTTTGATGTATTTCTGGAAACTGTTGAGATGACAATGCTTTCATTTGTTATTGACAGACCAGAGTAATCATTTGGGCAAAGATAGCAGCATTCACCAAGAGTCGCAAAAAATATAACAATGAAGAGACATCATTCTCAGTCTATAATAGCAGAAAACCTGTGCCAAAATGGAGCCCTATATAGTGAGTGTAATTGGCTTTGCTTATTGTACACAGATGGTATGATGTATTGTGGTTGGTTTAGTTTAGCATTCCTATGACATATTGTAGAATGTATAAGGTGTTTGCTTGTTTCTCATTATATACAGCACTGCTTAAAACACAAATGGGAGCATTGAACCTGAAAACCATAGTTATTTGTCTTCAGTTGAGTAAGAAACAATGTAAGCAGGTATTACATTTTTAAATCATTATTACACAGAGGTGGTGTGATCATAGTCACACAGTCACACAGTCACCCAACCCCCCACAAAAACAGACTTTGGTAGTTTTTGGTAACTTCCACTTCCTTGCTAATGGAACGATGCCTTTCCTGTGGTGCTGTCTGCTCTCCAGTGTGCAGGCCTCAGCGGAGGGGCGAGATGGGGGCAGGGTGGCCCCCACGGCCACCGCCAAGTGGCTGGGGACCCCAATAGACGAGCTGAAGAGGATGCCACAGTGTGGCCAGCCCCTGCCACACCTTAAGGCGATGTACAGCCACACTGTCATGATAAGGGTGAGATGAAGTTGCCTTCTTTGTTCCTCTCTTTCACATCTGTGCTTATTAATTTTCTTTAAACCTGTAGTTGCATAATACAAGTTTTCATGAATCAAAAATTTGGAGTCCATAAATTTGTCTTGGGATGTGAAATACTCTCTTGTTTGACATGAAATGTCTTTGTAAATGGTTCTGTCTTTTAGTAGCATAATAACAGGACTAATACAATTTTCACGAGGTTGGTCTTACATAATCCAAATGCTGGAATTACTTCATGGTAGTACTCCTAGTTACAGTGGTGCCATGGTACCCCTTCAGGATGTAGCTAGTATAAATTATATACTTGAGGGTGACCTCTGTGCTGTTGATGGGTCTCAGTGTGATTGAACATTGGGTGTCTTATATATATATTTTTTTATATATATATATATTTTTTTTTTAAAGCTGTGATGGTCTAATGTTCTAACTGTCACTCATTGAAATAGGTGATGAAAAAATATTTAGCCATAAATACCTATCAGATAACAATGTCTAACAGTTTTTTCCATAACTTGACCCTTTTTTTTTTTTTTTTTTTTTTTTTAGAAATTATAGACCTCTACCGTTCGGTTGAGACACAAATTGCTATATTTCTGAAACACAGTCATTTTAATCTCTCTTTAAAACCTTATAAGAGTTTATTGCTTTTTTTTTTTACACTCCAACATGTTTTGGCCTGTAAATGTCCCATCAATTACAATGGCTAGGTGCACAAATCTGTATATATTGACATATACTGCATCATATGGTATTTCTGCTTTAAAATCATGCACTGTTTGATTGTCATTTTATAAGTTTAAACTATTTTGTTTCTATGAACAAAAATATTAAAAAAAAACATTCATTCCAGGTATCATTGAGTTCATTTTGATCACATGACCTCATTGATACTTTGTTTTTGGTCAGCTGGGAGGAGAAGACACTGTCTTCTCAGCATGTCAAAAATGGGCCTGATTCTGTAGAACCTGTCTAGTGTTTCCACAGTCTGCATTGTCAGCAAAGTGGATGAACCTGTGCAGTGCCTGGAACCTGTGTAGTGGCATGATGTCTGCAACCAGACCAAAGCGGCTCTCTGGATTCCAGTAATCCTCCAGGGACGGGAACGGGGACACACCTGTGTATAGCAGTATGGCTAAAAACTCTTGAATCTCTTTTGGATTTGTTTTGATGGGAAATCCAAGCTGTTGAGCAGAGTAGAGGTTTGTCTGCTCACTTATGTGGTGCACCATTTCATCAGTAAATAGCATGGAAAAGTAAATTAATGGTGTCTGAACCTTAATGATATCTGGGGGTATAGGCTCTGGAGCCTTGACTGAAGTGATATCCACTTTCCTCCACAATTTTCTTTTCTCAGCACTTTTGGGGGTAACAGAATCCTGATCTGTGACCTGCACAAGCTGATTTTTGGCTACCTTTCTCCTGGGGGCACTGTCTGAGTGTGTATCAGGGTCACTAAGATCAGGGATTGGTAACTCTTCATCTGTGTCACCTGTGTGCCTTGGCACATAAGTCAGGATCATCCAAGTCCTCATCACTGTCCTCTATGTCTGACTCCTCTGGATCAAGGCAGACCACAGCTTTGCTACCCTTTCCTCTACCATAGAAAAATTTTGTGTCCATCACTAAGAATGAAAACAGTGAAGGGGTCTCATTACACTGCACTACATGTTTCTCCTTAACATATATGTGCATACTAAGGCATATGCTGATGTATAATGTAATAGGATAATATTGTGTTTTAGTAATGTAATCTAATTTCATTGTATTTGTTTGCTTTTTCCACTCAAACATCTTCCTATCATACTAACTACTATGCTAACATCTGTCATTGCCTCATGGTCATTTCTAGCCTTTACCGACATATCAGCCGCACGGTTCAGCATGTTTTTGGTAAAATTCTGGCACAATGGATTATTAGCATTTTTGATATTTAATATCATATTCCTATTCTTTAAGGTCACATCTGTGTTTTGTCATGTTTTGTCCCCTACCTACCAAATCCCTGCTTTATGCCCTAATCTGTGGGGAGTGATTTGTGGTGCTGCCTCTGTCATCAGAGTGGGGAAAGTGTGGGAACTGCTGCTCCACACAGTTGTGTTGAAATAAGATACTCTTTATGCAAATTGAATAAGGGGGTTTGGATCCCCACACCAATCAGGATGCTGGGCAGATTTTTTTTCTTATCATCGGTTTTTCCACTGTCAAAGTCAGCTCTACTGCATTGTTGAGAAGTCAGTTAAAGGGTTAAGAGCTTTGGTCTTCTGTTGAAGTGTTTTCTTGTAAGAAAATGATGTCTTTGTGGCACTTTTTTTTTTTTTTAAAGCTGTGATGGTCTGATGTTGTATCTGCATGTGTTTTGACTGACAGACAGACCTGCTGAGAGAGGGAGAGGTTCTTGTTCCATACCCGACCAAGTTTAAAGACGCCTGGGACGATCTGTCCGTGAAGATGCCCTGTTCAGAAAAGAACCTCTTCCCCCTGGAAAGCGAGGTATTGCTGAGGGAGTGACACACGCATACCTGTGTGACTTCGATTGTCAAACCTATGAAAATACCACAAGCAGAGGCTTCTTTAGCTCTCCAACATCATCATTTCAATTAAAAAGTTAATCTCTCTCCATACTGTAGCCCTGAGAGTGCTTGTTTTTTTTCATGAGAATTAGAAGATTGGAATGCTGAATTGTGTCCTTGTGTAATTACTGATGTAATTAACCTTGCGTAAAGGTTAATTGCTTTAGTATTTGGGTTAGTGTGTTTAGTTCTGTGTATTATGACATTAATATTTCAGGAATATGTTGGTGGACGACCTTTACATATAGGAGGCCCTCACTGGAGTACCTGTTGTTTTTTTCCAGGAAGGCGGTGGGGTGCAGAGTCGATGGGAACTGATTCAGAAAGCTCTGAAAAGTAAATTCAGTAGCTCACATGAGGTGAAAGTAAGAAGTTTTTATTGTTGTTTTTAATCATCTTAAAGCCACATGATATTTACATCACTCATTTAATAATTTAGATGCCTCTACTGTATATATTACTGTCTTGTATAGATTTTAGGTGTGATTTTTAGATTTTGGGTGTGGAAGTGTTTACAATGAACAGTTATGTAACTGGTGTAGATGCAGGGAGCAGCTGATTTTATGCATAATATTTGAGAAACTAATTTTATTTCTCATTTTATAGACATATACATGTAGCAAAAGTCCTTGTCGTTGGTGAAGTTTAAACAGGACTGTAAATTACTCAAATTAGTCCTTGCTGCTCTATTGGTTAATGGAAGGCCTAGGTAACAGCAGGCTGTAGGGGAACAGCAGGAGTGGCCCTGGGCCCAGTTTTCAGACCTGGTCCTAAGTCCATTTCCCTAACTGCATCTGTAGCTTGCTGTAAGCTGTCTGAATAAAGCTATACAAATGACCAAATCTACACAAATGACCACACTGTGGGTTTTCCTCTGGTGTTACTTAAGGTTAACCAGGGGATGTCATAAAATCGCAGAAAAACATCCATAAACATAGAGGATATGTCTTGTATGTGGTTAAGGCACTTTGGTGTTTAACGAATGTTTTGTTTCAGGAAGTGATATTAAGATACAATACGTCTCACGCAAAGAGATGGGACTTTTCAGCACTGCAAACTCTCTGCACCAAGGTAAGCTTTGTACTTCGTCATTAAAGAATGAAAGGTGTTGCAGATGATCTGTGATGGACAGACAGTGTGACAGCTTTCTTTGTAACCAGGTGTGTGTTTGTGTGGGAAGTAAATAACAATCTCTGTAGGCATGTGCATACAGTATCTTAAAATGTACAGATTAATGCTTTGAATGTTAAGGAATATTGAATTACAGCAAAAACCTGTAAGTTTAGTTGAATAAATTAATCAGATATAACACAATATTGTCTTTATGGATAATCTATCAACAGCAAAACACTGAGAATATTGCAGGGTTGTGGGCTGAAGAGAAGAATGGAAATGAGAGAGCAGATAGAAAATTAATTTATCTCTTGGAGGAAGTTTTATTTTTCCCTCTTGACTGTTTGAAGCCCCTGTTGAGTGGGACCACCCCCTGATGCCAAATGTCTGTTTGTTAACATCCTGTTACATAATTGATATGCATATATAATCTACTGAGTTTATTTGAGGTACTCTTGGAGATAATGTATAAATGCACGTATATTTCTGCACAGATTTCTACATTTTAAGCACATTCAAATGATCACTTCACCAGTGCATTAGTCACTGTTTATAGTTTGTCAGCATCAGTGCTGGCACCCAGAGGGTGTCATAAATTGAAGTGCATGTGTCCTCCCATTGGACTCGGTTCTGTACGGATCACAGGTGGTTCATTAGCAATGATGTTGTCTATTTAAGTTATGTGGCATTCTGCTTTCCCCACAGGACGTCATAATCTGTAATTTTATATGATTAAATTGTACTTTCAAACATCAGGCATCTTTTAAATGTTTTAGCTGGAAAGGGTCCAGAGCTAACGGACAGTGAAGGACATCTAACGGACGTCTTACACGAAGTCGCCATCAAACACTGTTGATTAGTGAGAGCTCTGCAGCCAGCGTGGTCATGGCTCCTTGTGTGTTTGATGCTAATATTAGTCCACTTCCTGCCGACCACCTGACAACCTCTTCAGCGCGGTGTATAGCCCTCCCGTGTTCCACCAAATTAATCCTCGGACAAGAGGCCGTAATTTCACATTCTTTATCATTCTGAACTAATCAGTTCGCTCCGCGCTCTTATTTTTTCCCCTGGTTAAAGTAACACTCCTGCGCCGTTCCATTTGAAGGTCATGTAGCTTCGGGCATTTTGGCTATTGAAACGTTTTTAAATGAACGTACTCATGCCAGAAATGTAAATGCCAGACTCAAAGAAGGGTAATAACTTAAGCAAGTACTTTCCGCACTTAAAATATCACAAAGACAGATTACATTTGTTTTTTTTAATTATTTATTTGTCAGTCTGCAAGATGCTCGTGTTGTGTGGGGACTACTTATTATCGCCAGGTGAAAGACTGTGGCTAATGGAGTATTTTTTCCCCCCCAAGCACAGTGAAAAAAACAGCGTCTTGCGCCTTGGTTTATTGGTTTATTGTGACAGTGGCCACCGGCAGCCTCCACCTCCCTTTCTGGAGTCTGCTCCCCTGGGCCCCCCTCGCGGCCCGTCGTCCAGTTAAGCAAAAGGCACTCATGAAGCATGAAATCAAACAGCTGTTTCTGACGGGCCCTGAGAGGGCGGGCTCGGTGAAAGCCATGCGAATATGACAGTCAGAAAAGGCAGTGATGGTTGACTTCAAGTGACAAGTCAGCATCTGGGATGGCTGTTTTTTTTTTTCCTGCAAAGACTGAATTTTGAAAAGGTCTTTGTAGTGATCAAGTCAGCGACTTAGCTTCGTCCATCTCCTTTCTGAGGATGAAAGGGGTTTGAAATATAGAAATATGTTTAATGAGAGACTTTAGTGTTTTTGTCATCTTTGCATCTTTCCATGTAATTCACTAGCTTGGTAGGGTCATTCGGCTCAGTGAGGGAACTCTGGAGGTGCTGGAGACCTATAATGACAGGGTCAGGATATAAGAGGGGAGACTTACAGGGTCACTGTCACTCGAGTGTAACGTTGTGACCGTTTCATTTTTGTGCACTTGAGGCGAATCGACAGAAATGTGTGCATATATATATATATATAAATACATACATACAGACACATGTCTTGGCTCTATTATTCACCATAAAAGAGCAAAAGTAACAACAACTGAATCACTAATATAGTATTTCATTATAATGATAACAATAATAATGCAATTCTTGCTAGGATAAAAGTGATTAAATAATGGATAATGTGTGGGTGAAGTCAATCACAGAGTTACAAGGTCAAATACATTTGACTTTCATTTTATTTGCCTTATACCAAAGTGAGCAGCAATCTCCTATTGGGTGATGGGTGTGGTTTTGTGCTGTGAAAGAACAACATTGGACAGACTGCTCCAGACCTTTAAAACAAAAATTGCAAGATTTAATTTTGTTAATATTGCATGTAAAGGTCACGTTTGGTTGACTGTCAGAAATGAAAGCGTGTGACCTTACATATGCAGAGGTGAGTCTGACTCCTTATGCTCATCCCTGTGTCAAAGGCCTTGCAAACCATTGATATTTATATCCTAGCTTGTAGTTCCCCGTTCCATAATTGATGTTTTTGTCATGTACATGGAATCCACAGAGGAATGTCAGAGGAAACCTCTTCCCACCATGTCAAACATGTTCCTAGAAAGGGCACCCTGGTTCCCTGAATGGCGCAATCCCAGTCATTGTGTGTTTGGACATAGCAACCGTTTTAAGGGCTCTCCACAGATATGCAGTGTGTATTTGGTATGGCCAGCCAAGCATATTTCCTGCTTTTCAGGGGACTTGGAGTTAAATCCAAGATCAATTGGATATGCATGTGAATGTTTAGTTGTAATTAGTAATTCAATAGCTAATTGGAGCCATTGGCCAAGTGCAGCCAGTTCAAGTAGTTACAGAATAGTGAAAGTGAAATAAGTGAAAACTACTTTCTTATAGGGATAAATGAAAAGCAAAAGTAACTAGCTCAATAGGTTGATTCGTATCTGTGCACATAGATAACTCTTCAAAGGTGGTTTTACACAGTGGGTGTCAAATTGGAGAAAATTTGTAGGGGTAAGCATTAAAATGTTTTGCAAGAAGAACAATATTAGTAATTGATGCGATGAGCATGTATCTAGATGTTGGTGAGCACATTAATTCTGGCTTAAAATGTGACGTCATAACTATGAAGGTATTTTTGCTGTGCAGTAGAACGATTTTAGTGGTTAATGTCAATTCAAGTTATGTTAGATTCATATCTGATTTCGAACTTTCTACTTGCCAGCCTAATTAATCATGGCTTAGTGAATGCAAAGTCTTGCTCTGGATCTCTTTTCCATCCTTAAAATAATTTCACCCAGTGGGTCACATCTTTCTGGATCAATAACTATCCATGTCCTTTTATAGCTCAATCTAATTTAATTAAAAAGAACCACTGAATCTATGAGGAAGCTAATCAGAGCCATTAGCCAAGTGCAGCCAGTTCTAATGTAGCCTGTGGTACAGGTCCAGCTGCTTTAGCTGTCTGCTTAAGTGCCCGAGTGATTTCTTTTTTTCTTCCTCCTGCTCTCAGAGGGCAGGCATTGAGCCAGGGAGGAGTGATGCTGGAGGAGCCCAGGCAGTCAAGGTCAGCCACAGTGGAGGATGTGTAGCTCCCAGCATGCATCAGGCCTCTCCTGCACTTTCTGCCTGATCCAGCCCCCTGCCTGACATTGTGTTTGGTTCAGCTCAGATTCCCCTAAATTTTAAGGCTAAGTAGAGTCTTAAGTAAAGGCATGATAGATCACTGCATAGGAAGCCTTTGATACAGTAGTTACATCTTGCCTTTGCCATTCATCCTCATAAATTAACATCTGTGTTCTTTGCCTTGTGTTTTCAGCAATATAAATATCACTATTTAATATTTTTATACATTACACTAAATTGATTTTGCAAAGTGATGCTTTGCAGTGAATTGTCCTGACTATGAATATGTATGGTGCAAATGCTTTTTTTCTCCAAATCAGATTTAAAAGAAAAATAGTTGCCTTTGTGTCAAGGTTTTGAGCTTTGGTGCATTTTTGCTCACTGAGCTCAGTCAGGGTTTTTCCCTGTTTTTCCTGGGTCTAGCAACAGAGGGCACTGTTAACTAAATGTTTACAAGAGTATGGCTTCATTTGTTGCTGAGGTAAACAATGTTTTCTCTGCCCAATCAACTGCTATATTCCAGTTGTTAAAGCATATTTTATCATATCACACATTAAAGTACTTCCCTCTAAATTTATAATTCTTCCTATTAATTTGTCATGCACTCTTCAGGATTACTTACAGTATGTGCAATGCTACAAAGATTCCCATGGGAGTTTGTCCCTCCCCTTTTTCATTGATAAAAACCTTTTGTGATCCCCACCGGGATGTAATGAACTGCAGCCCTTTCCTTCATTGTGTGTCCTATGTGTGGCTCTTGTTTGGTACTGTGAAAATGTAAAATGTGCACTAACTCTGTGTTATTGGACAACTGTTTGCTCAGCATTACCTCCCAGCATCAGAGGATATCAGAGTAAAAATAAGGCACATCGTATATGTTTGGGTTTTGCATTCTATGTATTTCCAGTGAACTGAATCATGTCTAATACTTAAAAGGACAGGGGTGTCAAATATCATGCAGAATTACAGTAATTAAATTAAGCAAAATATGTATTATTGGGTTTATGTCTGGTCTCTCAGGAGACTTTGCCATCCTCCACACATGGTTTGAGCGTGCTCTGTGTTTTCCAGTCACTAGAAGAAGGAGTAATGTGGAACGACTTGTCCGTAGATCCAGTATAGTTAGTGGAAAGGCAATCTCCAGGGCTGCTGTAGTCTTAGTGCTGTTGCACTCCCTCCCTTTCAATGAAGTAACAGGCCCCGCCAGGTCCCTTGGGCTTTTTTGATCTCATACTGAAGACAGTGTGATTTGCTGTATTGCTGTAGGTAGCTGCAAATTCAATTAGGCATGGTGATAAGTTTTACAGCACTTTGAGGACAGAGTAGGCTGTGCTTTAATGAGTTGTTTGACAGGGAGTGAGTTGTTTGTCAGGTATTTGACTGGTGAAAAATCCAATAGATAATAAGCTCAATTTGGCCAAATGTTAAGTAACTTTTGCTTTCTGTGCGAATCTCCCTGAACCCGAGAGGAACAGGTAGTGCAAGGGTTAAGCAGGCGCTTGTGGTGAAAGATTTCCTCATTAGGCCCTGTAGCGCTGTCATCCATGATCACCATCGATGTTCACATTGGTGAACACACGGGCTATTATTGTGTGATCTGACAGGAAGTTAGCTTCTACTGGTGACTTGAGGCTTGTTCAGGATTTGGGGCTGGTGCATGCTTTTCTACTCCAAGCATCAGATAAATTTTACCATTCGCCCGAAATAACTGATCTCCAATTGTCACCAGAGACTACTGGAAAACAATTCACAGGAAACACATTGTTGCGTATTTATTATTAGTGCAAGGCAAACCTGAGATTAATTCCACAGATTCACCTGCACTCCAGCTCCCATTCCTCATCAGTTATTTCATTTCATTTCCCTCTTTGTAGCAGTTCCGTCCGTTCATATTCATTTGTGGTGATTTAAAATCAAATACAGGCTGTGAATAAAGCCATGAAGGTTATCATCACTGATTGATCACCCTGAGCTCTTCAAACCATGCGTGACTCTGGCTGCGCCCCTCAAGTCGGCTCCTCTAAAGGGCGTCCATACAGGCGCAGATGAGGCAGGCACGGCTACCTGCTTGTAGGTTAATTGGGCTACATGGGGGAACTCATCCATTTTCCCATTAAATATTCCAGAGGATCAGAATCTTCTTAGCAGGCAGGGCTGGATCATGCGGTTTAATTTTTCTGAAGAGGTGCTTGTTGTAGGGCGTTTACCGCAGAGATCTGTGGAGTGGTTCATCTTACAGAATTGGAAAGAGTTTGATGTGTGCCTTTGGTGGTTGGGATGTAGCCGTGTCAGCAGCCACTGGTACCTTGTTAGTCAGCAGTCCCTTTGTGCTGAGCACTTCTTCATCCTCACATCAGTCCAACTTGAAACGAGCACTGAGACTGGCACACGGAGACTTCCACCTTGTCGGTGTCATAGGTTCAATGACGTGCGCGCTTGCATGATGGGAACCTCAGATTTATGCAGCGAAGTTGCTGGAAGTGGTTATGTGGTCTCCCTGGTTCTTCTTGGTGAGCTCTTGTATGAGTTAGAGCATTTCACAGTTTTCCAGTGAATTTTACATTCATATGGTGCAAGCTTGCACAGGCCATGAAGCTCGGGGAGGTTTGTCTTAAAGTCATCACTTCAGAACCAGCAGCCTCATCTTGGTCTTTGTTGCTGTCTTGAACATCCAGTGGTTGGAGTATGGTGTATGCCATTATCATACACCATATTCCATTATCAGTACCAAAAATAGATGGTCATTGGCATTGTAATGGAATAGACAGTTTCAGCTGTTTTAAAATATACCTTCTAATTCATTTCCGGTGTCAGGAAATTTAGACTTTTCTCACTCGTAATTAGTTTTGAGTTTCATTCTTGATCACCTCTGAATTGACCCCAGCTCTGGTACTAGGAAACCTCTGATTCAAAGGCCTGGTCCCACATCTTTTCACTGCAGTGATAAGTAGTGATAGTTGTATTTACATTAAAAAAAAAAAAAGAAAATGAATTTCTGCTTTTATTACTACCCAGTAGAATATGCACATCCTTTGCATTAATCTACCTGCCAACTAAGTGTGAGCATTACGTTTTATTTCAATAGCATGTTATTTCTCAGATTTTAATGCTATGCATATGCTTGTATTTATATTTCCTCACCAGACCAGAAAAGCAAGCTTACCCTTAAGGTCCTAGAAAAATAGGCTCATATTTTAAAATGCCAGCCCTTCTCGCAGACTCTTTGGACTTAATGAGATTTCCCCGGCATCGCTGCAACAATAAAATAATTGTCAAGAGGTGAAAAGCCTCAGAGGTGGGAAAGAAGCCTTGATTGACAGCTGAGGTGAAATGGCTATAAAAAAGGAAATACAATTAGGGCCTGTCTTGTAAACTGTCTTAGTGAGTCCCCAAAATGAAAGTGTCAGCTTGTGTTTCCTGATAAATGTCATAACTGCTCCCCTAGAACAAAATAAGGTGCCTGGCTGCATGTGACTGGAGTTATATATACATACTCCCTCTCTTTTCAAAAGTGTTCTGTATGCTCTCTTGTTTTTGCTTTTTTTTTAACGAGGATCACTTGAATTGCTCCTCCCACTGTGGTTGAGTAGTGTAGCATGGAGCAGATTTATGCAAAGAGCTACAAATAGTTAATTACTGATGGAGTAGATGAAAGGCTGAATGCATATACACATATGTGCACATGCACACACACTTGGCATGTTAAGAGTCTCCTGAGATTGGCCATGAAGACTGGGGGATACATAACAGGCTCTTCAGCTGTCATTCAGATGTGGGGCTTCTCTGAAAATCTGAATATCAAACACCAGCAGGTGTTACCCTCTGATTGTTCACTTGTACAATCTTGTCTTTGCCTGTCATTTTGATCCTCTGTAATTAAAAAAACAGATTAGGTAAACTCCTACTGTATCTTATTACAGCACCGAGCAGCAATTTAGTAGTTTGACTGGGCACGCTAAACCCTGAATATGTTCATACAGAGATTAGATAAATTGGATATTTTACTACTTTTGCTTGTGAGAATTATTCCATGGAGTGCAATGTTATGCATTGCATTACATGATTCCTGATTCTTGATTGGCTCATTACGTGATCACAGTAATTAATTATGCTAATTGATTAATATGTTTTATCTGAATGTGGAAACCCTGTTTGACAAACCTTTGGTTGTTTCTCCTGTCGAGGATGTCTCGTTTTATGTGAATGTTGTTTTCCCTTTGACCCTGTCCTCTTTTTTTCTACTGTAACCCTAACATTCAGCAGTCCCAGCCAGTGATTTGTGTGTAAGCGGAGGTACCTGTTGCCTGTTCAGTGAGGATGTGCTTTCTGTATTACCCTCCCTATATTATATTATATTTGTTGTTCATGGTTCTTGTAAACGTGACACTTTAAATGGGATTGTTTTTGTCTCAGATGTTTTGGGCAATAGCCTGAAGTACTCAATTAGTTATTGAGTTATCTGTAATTCTTACAGGCAGAGTTTGCTCTGGAAAAAAAAAATTTTTAATTATGGTATTGATCCTCACAGAATCTTCCAATAAACACAGAACAGGGAGCTTTCAGCTGTTATTTTTTATTTCCTTTGATTTTTTTTTTCCCCCACAGTTCACAGCTCTTAGAAGTAGTTGTTATGAAACGGAGGAGTTGTGATGTGTGCGTGTCAGCCAGTGGGAAGAAGGAGTGATGGGAGATAACGGGGGGGGGGGGGGGGGGGGGTGGGTGCTCTCATTAAATATTCATTCATAAGATCCACTTAATGAATAGTATAAATGTCCCTGACAGACAGGACCAGATTGTTTTCCCCCCTGTTTATGGATATGAGCTCACAGGCGTACTGTTTTAACAGTCGTATTTTCGGGGAGAGCCAGTCAACCCTTGCACGCTTTGTTATCGAGCCCGGTGAGGAATGAAAATCAGAAAAAGCACACACACACACACACACACACACACACACACACACACACACGAAGTGGTAAATCTGAACTTTGCTCGAATGCAGGCTGTCTCCTATGCTTGATTACTTTGTCAGTTTGATGTGATGTATGGACCTGTTTCAAGTCATACGCCAAGTGTTAGTTTAGTTGATTTGATGTCCTGTCGTGGGGTTGATTTAGAAACGCCAGGCCATGCTACCTCAGCTATATCCCATCCGGCCCGTCAACTGCTTTATTACGCCCAAAGGAACAGTTTATGATGTCAAGCAGGTCATTACTTATGACAGTGTTTAGTCAAGCCTCCTTTGCGGCAATATAAATGTTCAGCGCTAAATTGCCAGTCAAGGCTTCTTGTCCAGGAACACACTGTCCTGCCGCTCACACTTGGTCATTTGCATCTGTTCCAGGAGTCCATTTAATCAGCCAACATGCCCAGCAACCTTGATGAAATTGCCCAGTGATTGATCATGCTGACATTCTGCACTCAATACGGCCGTAAATAAGTACATAGTAAATGTGTGCTATGAAAAAATAACTGTGCGTTTATCTGGGAGGCATGGATGGTCGGGGGGTAATATAACGCATTTAGATCCCTTAGCATCATTTTGCCTGTAGTGCACACGTCTCTTGGTGTGCAAAATGTCTCTTTAATACTTTCCTCTTTAAGATTTGAAAGCCATACCTGTGAAATGATTCTTGTCTTTTTGGCTGCTCAGCTTTTCACTGAATCGAAGGTTTCAGTACAAATTTTTTTTTCTTGCTTGTTCAAGTGTGCTGAGGGTGAAGTACGCCTTAACTTGAAGGATACAAATTCAGCAGTACTCCTTTGTCTCTTACAGCATTCATAGAAGCTTCCACTGGATCTGTCTGAACAGAAAAATAATTCCCACTTGCTTTTTTTTTTTTTTTTTTTTAAGTTAAACCTTGTCTTCAGTGTCAGAAATGATCTTGATTTTTTCTTGTGTCCTACAGCACACACTTAATTAACCTTTTACCAGTGGCTCAGTATCTAGTCATCTTCTTCCCCTGGGTATACCCGCCCAGTAACCGGTCTAACCAATAAATAGCAATTGGTCTCAGTAATCTTGGCAACAGAGGTGGGTGAATTGGTACCTCGAGGGCTGGAATGGCTGTGGGTCTCATTCCGCCTCTGGTCTTAATGCAGCTGTAGCCCTGATTTGGACAGTTACCAGTGCAGTTGTACAGTAGTCTAGTCAACAATTTTAGATGCAGCCTGATAAATAAATCCCTCTCAAATAAATTCCTAGAGGTTTAGCTCCAGAGCTGCTCTACATTACTGAATCTTGTATGAGTAGTGTGGGTATCATTTCTCTGAATGGGACACATGCCAGAATGATATTCTCAAATAGAATATTTTGATTTTATTTAATTAGCTCTCAGACGTTAATTAATCTCTCCCTTGTATTTACTGCTATAGTTGTTGTCAACAGCAGTATCCAGTTGGCAGTCTGTGGAAATGTAAACATTGCTAAATGAGCTTTTCGACAAGTCGGATTTACAAAGATTTATTTATTTATTTTAACAATATTGTACATCTTTTGTAATGCTGAGCGTGTGTCTCTCTGTGTCACAGGATAAATTGTATGCATGGCCAGTTGTGCGCATAGGTATTTGTGTTGCCAGACTACAGTTGAGTTGATCATGTTTTATTGAATATAATACTAGACACACCACAGCAATTTCCCTCAGTGTGAACATGAATTCAACCTTCCTATATGAAGATTACTGTTTGAGAAATACAGTATACAATGGGATGAATTAGGACAGTATGTTTGGAACTGGTTTAAGTTGTTGGTGGTGACACAGTGCAGTAAATCTTCGACAGTTTTACACTTTTTTTTGGTAGTTCATTAGGCTGTTGTTTGATGATACATAATTTACATTACTTAAACTGAGGCAAAAGGATGCTAACAGAGATGGTCCCTTTTTGTCAGAGGACACAAAACTGTAAGTTTCAGGAGGAGCAATTTAAGAACGTGACCCGCTGTGATAGTCCTGACAGAGCCGAGATGACGATGTCATCGTGCAGGCGATATTATTTACCCTCTGGCTTTACCCTTACAGACGACTTGGCAACCGTTCACGGGTCAGTTAGTGACACCGACCTTCAAGCAGGATCCGAGCTGACAAGCCGACAGCGGGGGTTCCAGCGTCTCACTTAACAGCGCCCTCTCTTTCCCACTACGGGTTTTCAGCGCGTCCAGTTTTCACGTGAATCACTTTGATGCACATCCCATCCTTACGCTGTATGCTGCTCGCCACTCAGGTGTCAGCATTTGATTGCCCTGTCGGGGTAGCAGTTCAGTGGTTCACTTTGTACTTTGAACTTGTTGTCTTTTCATTACAATGTATTTAAAGCATTCCGAGTCTGAAAGGTATGTTGAATTTCCGTTTGTAGAAATTTCTACCGAAAAAAAAAGAAAGTCACGACAACATCATCATTGGAATGAGGCAGGTGGTGCTTGATATGGACACAGTGCTAATGTCCCTAAGTAATTGTTGCTGATAATTTAAGTAATTGCTTTTGGTCATTCTGGCTTCCGTATCGATCCTTTCTTTGGGGAAAGAGTACAGTAAGCGCCAAGTTGATAAAATATAAAGACATTTTATTTGCTCATTTTAAGATTTAGAACTAGATCTTCTATTAATCATAACAAAATGTACCTAAAATCAATTCAACTATAAAATTTTTTTTATTATTTTTACTCTTTTTAAAAAGGAGGGGTCCTAGGGTGTACTTTTGTAAGCTGACTACAACAGAAGGTCAAGTCGACCGTATTTACACCTTTGCAGTGAGGAGCCTAAAAGCTTCTAAAATCTTTTTTTGGCTACATTCGTAGTGCAAACACACAGCCTCTGATTAAGAATGCATGTTGCCTACTTCACCTGAAAATTGACCTCCTCTACCTCTTTTCAGCCCTTCTAAGGGTTTTGCCTTTGTGCTAATCAGCTGTTCACCAATGGGGGCTCAACTGCAGAGACTTTTATTGCCACTTGAAATGAACTGGCTTAAGCTTGAAGATGAACGCACGTGTTGTCAGACTTGATAGGCTCAGATGAAGCACGACATAAAGTCAGTGCGTGCTCATTTGCAGAAAAGCTTTTAAAAGAATCATATATCGGTCACCATCCACTCCCAGCGAGAGATGCTGTTCTCACTGGCGCACCTGTCTCAGTAATCAAGCACATTCACACACAGAAGTACACTTCCCACTGTGGGACATTGTGTTTGTAAGCACGGATCCAAATTTTTATTACACCTGACAAAATTTGGACTTCATATTTGGGAGTCGTGCCATACCTTCAAGTGTTTTTGGTTTGAATGTTTTTTTTTTTTTTTTTTACAGCTGGTTTCATTCGACAGAGGAGTTCATTTAAGCAACTCTTCCTCAGAATAGCTCTTGCCAAACACTTTGGCAGTTTTGGTTCTTCGAATTGGGAGCGAACACCGTCAGTGCAATTAGTCTTTACAAAATAATCATTCCAAATGTTTAAGGGCACTCGGGGCATCGGCAGAGCATGTGGCGACAAACGGGTTCCGCCGATCCAGCAGCCCCGCGCCCAATCAGGTGTCCCCTGGCGCCGAGCGCAGCTTTCCCAGTGCCACCGGCGCTCGGGCGACAGCTGCTAATCAATGGCAGGACTACAGAGCCTGTCACCGCCATCACAGCTGAGCTCCGGGAAACAAACGGCTCTAACATCGTTTCTCCTCCGAAGGTTCTGGAGCCTCCCGCCGCGGAGCGTCTGTTTCGGTCCATCCTGCCAGACATGGCGCAATTAGCGCTGAGCGCGAGCAGGCTGTGCACCCAGGTAAGTCCCGCGCCTCGCCCCCCACCCCCCTCCCTCCCACCCCCTGACGGACGCGATGCAGAGGTCCGCTCGAAGCGCCCGGGTCCAGACGGATGTGACGGACAGCCCTGGGCAAACGGGCCCGGGGGGGTCAAGGTGCCTGGCCGTGTCCATGTTTCTCATTAAAGGTTTATGGCCCTCCTGTCATTTTAAACGAAGCCAGCGGATAACGAAGAGCGATGCGCATGTGTAGCAGGAGCAGGCTCATTAAGGGGGAACGGGCGGAAATTAGTCAGCCGAACAGCAAGTCCTCCGTCAGCTGGTTTACACCCCTGCTGATTTTAAGCGTTTCTCCCCAGAGAAGAACACCAAAAGGGTTTGACCAGCTGGTTTAACAGTTGTTTATGCAAGATATGGTGCTGCGTGTCGTTTTTTTTTTTTTTTTTTTTCCCCTTCAGCTCATTTGATAACCCGTCTCAAAGATGAATATCGCGGCATATTCCCGTGATTCATGCACAGTGCGATGTGGATTCCTCTGATCTGATGAATACTAACGTGTTGTTTTCATGCAACAGTCAGTGTTAAGAATTTTGCCTGGGTCTCTGTGCGTTTGTTATTCGTCAGTTATATTCAGACCTCTGTCAAGTTAAGTGGATGATGAATAATGATCTGACACCGGAAACCTGGGAGTGAATGATGCCTTTCGGTGATCTGATTACAATTTCCTGAGAAATTGCCAGTTTTTCATGACTGTTCCTGGTGTGAATCCCTCAGTTCAGATTTCACCATCCTCCTAGTCAATTTGAGTTAGGCAGCTGTCTCTGCCTGTGAAAAACAGCACAGAGGTCATGATTTGGTCATGCTTACCAGTGATAGAAACGGAGTATGAAGCTTGCAAATTGTGAGGAGGGCTGGTGAAGTGCCAGCCAGCATTGCCAGTCAGAGTAAAGGAGTCACATCGGCTAAATCTGCATGAACAGAGCCTTAAGGGTTTGAATGTCATTTTATGGACTTGAGTTTGAAAGGAGGCTCAGCCGTCCCTCTGAGAAATTGAAGGCGGGCCGCGGTACCAGAGGATAAGGAGATTTTTAGCCTCTGAACTGAGCTCACTTGCGGCATAATAGGACAGAAATTGAACAGCTACTCCCCAGATCGATAGAAATGCCACCTTTCATCTCCAGGGCGTATTGGAATCTATTGCCTGTTTGTGAAGTGCTGGTACAGAGATTAATGACGCACTGGATCTGAATCGGGGTTCCTGTTCCAACCCCTGTCTAGGCCTCATCAAATTGTAAAGTAGCCCACTGATTTATGTATGGCAGTGGTCCGTCCTGTTGACCTGCCATAAAAGGCCATTTGCATCCCATTGCCTTGCTATATAGACATAAAGCACAATTCAAAATGTTTTAATTACAAATGACTTACAAACAATTATAAACATTTGATTTTTTTCCAGAATTGGACCTTTTTCCTCTTCTTTGAATTATTTTTTTGAAGATTCAGTAAATTTGCAGTCTACTTACTTGGCCTTTGTGGATTGATAACCTTATATGGCAAAATCTATTAACTGGTTTTTGACAAGTGGCGGCTAAACTGGACAGCATTCTTACATGTTTTTGAAAGGGAATTGGGACCAGTATTTTAATTGGCTGAGCAATATTTCTAGAACATGCTAACTGATGATTCTGGATGATCTGTCCTACTTGATACAGCAGTACGTATAGTACATTAGGGAGTTCTGATGATAATTTTGTTTTTGTTTAACGTTTGCATAGATTAGTAATCCAGAATGCTTAAATCAAGGGAGATGGCTTGTGTGGGCAAGGATAGATGACCCTTGATGGTAATGATGCTGGCTGACATAAGAATCCCAAGAGTGGGCCTAAATTAGTCCTAGTAATTTACTAAATGCAATTTAGCTGCCTTGTTTGGTAAATTGCTAAACTAATTACCTCTGCCCTCCTTTTTTGTCCCTTGCCTTTTCAGCCAATACCTCTCCTTAAGCAGAAGATGAATCACTCCATTACGATGTCACAAGAACAAATCGCCTGCCTGCTGGCCAATGCCTTCTTCTGCACCTTCCCACGCCGCAACTCCAGGAAGTCCGAGTACTCAAACTACCCAGAAATCAATTTCTGCAGGTACTGTCCCTGTCACACCATCAGAGGTGCACTTTGGCAGACATCTGATGGTTATCCTGAATTTTCCAGTTCGATTTTGGGGGCAGTTCTAACGGAGTCCTAGCCCTGTCCCCTCTTGAAAGTTGCAGTCTCCTTATTTTGGCTCCTCCCCCATAATTTCCCAGCCAGCATCCAATCGCGTTTCAGGATGACGGCGACCGACTTGAATAGCCAGCCATTTCCCAGCCAATCACACAACACGCGGTTGAACATCTGTCACTGCAAACACTGTTTTCAGAGTCAGTTCTGCCATTGACTTGCAGATTGGGAAGGAGTCAGTAAAAGTCATTTTTGAGTCATCATGTGTAAGAGTGGGTTCTGTTTGATGAGCTGTACTGATGCCTACATGGTTTTTCTTAATCAGGCTCTTAGCCAATTGTGATGCCAAGAAAAAAAAAAATCTCATTTAGTAGAAAGCTGTTTTACATTTTTCCATTCAGGTCTGACTGTGCCAGGGTCTTTCCCTTAATATGGTGGTCTTCAATCTTAGTCTGGGAGATCTACCAACAGTTTGTCTTCCATATCACCACAAAACAAAACACCTCTTTATGGAGGGGTGCATTCATAACTGACACGGAGCCAGTTCCTTGCTTAAGATAATTAGGGTTATGACGTCTGACTGGTATTCAGGTGTTGTAATTAAAATGCTGTACTTAGAGCGTTACTTAGGTGTAATCAAATCACAAGCTGGTTTGGACTTACCTCTTAATGGCCACTTAAAGACAGTTTTACTTTCTGTCATAAAGAGAAACAAGCGTGTAATTTGTCTTTCACTTCCAAGCGGAAGTAACATTGACAAGTGTTTGTTGTGCGAATAAAGTGTTAGCACACACTTATAGATCATTTTAATCACAGCACATAAATAGCATTGACACATCAATCACAGTCCTCTTCCCTAATTAAACAAGTGACGGATGAATTATCAATGGGTACCTCCTCCTCCCCCCTTTCCTCCGGTGACAGGTGTGAGAAACAAACTGGTGTGTACATCTCCAGGACAGGGTTGGAGGGTGGAGACCACTGTCCTGATTTAAAAAAAAAAAAACACAACTCAGCAATAAATCAGTGTAAACCCTTGGCTTTTTAAAACCTGAGTTTATATTACAGAAACGGAAAATAAAGCCATATACCTGTGCGGTACAACTGAGGATGAGCAAGTTTGGAAGTGAAAATATATGTTTCTCTCCAGATTTTTATGAGCTGAATATTCAGATTAGATGCTCATAGAAGAAGTTGTAATATTTCCATAAGGGGGCACTACTGTCTAGAAGAACACTTTCTTCTCATGCTGATTCTCTCAAATCCCAAATCGAGCTTTATCCACGCAGAAGAGTTGTGTTTATGCTATTTCTGCCTCTGTAGAAATTGTGTTGTGGGCAGCCCCCTTAAACTTCTAAGCCCCGCAAACTGATTGCACCTCATCATTGTTTCTGTTCAGCCACTGCAGCTGGTCATGTGTGAGCAGATGTGTGGAGCAGTGGTTAGAGCATTGTACTGTGAACATGATGCCTGTGATTCTGTTTTTTCTCTGTTTTCTATGTCTATTTGTTCAATGTCTTGTGAAGAGCTCTGAACTTTAAGGTGTTTTTTTTTTTTATATAAACCAATCAAATGTCAATCAAAGCACATTTATTTGCATGGCAATTCAATTTTGCTGTAATTTTGTTTAGTTTTGTTGATGAGATGAAATTGCGTTGGTTAAACTGTGGGGAAAATGCAACAAAATAATTCCCTAATAACATTTGTGAGGACTGAATTATCGGGACTAATTTAATACATTGGGATGGGAAACCAAGTTAAAATGTGCGCAGTTACCTGCAGAGCTAGCACATGCTCTCATCACCGCTGCAGTCCACTGAAACTTCCGGGCACTGTGCTGTGTCCAACCGCAATTCAATTTACCTGCATCTTTAAGACCTGCCTTTCCCATTACATTTTGTAATTGTATTTCAGCCTTAAGAGTGCTACGCTTTAACGCAACAGGGCCCGTTAATGATGCTCTATTGCACAGGGCTCTCTCAAATCCCAGGGTTCTGCATATGCCACTGAATTGTCTCTGTGAGAAGACAGTGAAAATATTCTTCTTGAGTTCAGCACAGAGTAATGAGATCTAGTTCTAGTTAGTTTTCTTTCAGTTTATGCTCATTATATTTTCCATTGAATCTGAAGTCATTTTGATATTCCTTTTTTGCAGGAGTTGTTTCCTGAAGCAGTAATAGTCAGTGGAAATATTACTTATAATATCTGCTTCACTTGTGTTTTATGTATACAAGATTCCACAAGCTCCTCCTCAGATTTCAGATTTACAGAAAATGACTTGGCAGCTAAC
This sequence comes from Megalops cyprinoides, assembly GCF_013368585.1. Taxonomy (NCBI): domain Eukaryota; kingdom Metazoa; phylum Chordata; class Actinopteri; order Elopiformes; family Megalopidae; genus Megalops; species Megalops cyprinoides. The sequence continues at coordinate 57,344,856 of NC_050583.1, forward strand.
TGTTCTGTTTAAATCGCGCTTTAGCCATTCATTGCAAACCTACGTCAGATCAGTTCGAAAATGAAGTGGGTAGCAGCTTTGCTTTCACAACATCTACTGCTTTCAGTCATAAATTACTGCATATCGTAAATTACGATGTGATTTACCCAATCTGTGAACAGGTCCAAGCACAAATGATATATTATCAGCTATACTATAAATAGTGGAGCCTCTTACTCCCAAGTGCAGATCTGTATTTAGTAAAATATCCCCAAATCTACTCTTCTCCCATGAACAATGCGAGAGACTTTAAGTTGCACTGGATGTTGGGGAAAAATTCAGGCATATTGATCACTTCTGTTGTATATTCGATTATCTTCCTTAAGCAATCACTTTAATCCTGTGTTAACCAGCTGACAGAAACCTTGACCTGCTTTTCACCCTCTTTGGTTCATGTTGTTCCCATGGGTTTCGCATATTTGCTCTGAATCAACTAACATTAAATCAATTTCACTTGCAGGCCTAATTCAAATTGACACCATAGTGCACTGATTAGAAATCGCGAGTAAGATCACCACAACACAGTGGGTTAGCCAACACGTTCACTTTTTTAACAGTTATATATTTAAATCCATAGGGAGTCTTGCAGTTCCATTAAAATTTTAAATAATTCCATGAATTAAGATCTTATTCCTTTTTTCCCCAGGAATGTGCTAGCTGGCTTAGATGTAGGCTATTTGCTTTGTAGTGGTGTCTGTTTCATCACTGTAAAAACAATATGTTTATCAAGGAAAAACACATCGCATTAAGCATAACAAGCATTAAGAAACACTGTGTAGTAATTGAAAAAATGTTTAAAGTTGATAAACTGGTTGTATTACTTATTTGAATTTACAGCACTAAAAGTTGCAAACAGTTTGCCCTTTTGAGGTAGACTTTGCTTCTCAGATTTGAAATGTCTGTGCGATGTCTCAATGAGGTAATATGTTCAATAGTTTAGACAATATCTATCCGGGCATGTCCTTGAAAACCTTGGATATCCAGATTAGGATTGTTTGTTCTGTTTTGTTGAGGGCGACCTTTATAAAAAAATGCAGCACCCTCTGTGCATAATTTCTTAAAGGAAACAGCAGAAACCTCCCTTTGACAGATCATTGTCGTAATAAGCGAGCATCTCTGTTGACATCAACTTGTGATTACCTAAATGGAGGAAGGAAGGAGATTAGCATTGATTCAGATGGGGTGCTCTGACAATGGGAGGTCAGAGCTGGGCTGCTGACCACTGCAGTGCTCCGTGTCATATGCGCTTAATTCCTCTTCCCGCACATTCTGAGGGGGAAACAGTTTCTTGGAGCTCTGAACTGAAAGTGAAACAGACTGCAGATATATGCACGGATCGTTACGCGCAGTTTAATTGAATGAGTTTATCGGTTTAGTGATCAGCTTGCTTTCTGCTGGAGTTAAATGCTTGCCATTACCCTGAGTGCTGTGATGACTGCACCCCCTTGGTTTGCCTTTGGTGAAGTGACAGCCTCTTATGCTGATTATTTAACTCTAAAAATATATCTGATCAGTGCTCCGTGAAAATACAGCAGACGCTTTTTTTGAACAAACTGAAATAAGCTTTATGTAAATAAGTCTGATCTTAAAACAACTGTGGAAAATTGAACCAAACTAGCTTGATGCTCTTTTGTATACTTATATATACTTATAAATCAGCGTAAATGAATACAAGCTTTTTGACATTTTGACAGTATTCAGCTGTAAGATAAAGGAAAATACTTCATTCACATTTCTGATACTAATAAGAACATTTTAGCTCGAACTTATAAGTAAGGAGTTAATCCCTGGAGTGTTTCCTGCTGTCTGGTTAACACCCACGGAAGCAGTAAACGGTTAATAGAGTATGTTCCCTTCTTATGAGAGTGTTGTTATTAAAGCGATCATTATTTATTTCCTCCCAAAAGGCAGCCAGCCGTGAGTTCTCTTACTTAAAGCTCGTTTCCATCCTAACGGCTATCTCAAGTCAAAGACAGGTTGCCCTCTGGGGTACATGACGCAAGATTGCTTGCGCTGGCTAGGAAGGGGAAGGAATGAAAGGAGGAATCGACTTTAATAAATTAGTTTTTTTTTCCCCCTGAAGGGCTTTTAGTGCATCAGCCCTTCGTTTTATGATTTCATTTCTTTCCATGAACATTTTTTTTTTCCTGAGAGTATAATGGCAATGTGAGACAACCAAGAGAGGAACTGAATAGAATTGAATGATTAGCTGGAAGACAGCAGTGGCCTGAATGAAGCTAGTCATATAAATAGCTGTGCTTTACTTTCTCCCCCCCCTTCTTTGTGGTGGCGAGGCGGGCTAGATTTACCTCCGGAGGTACTGCTTCGTTAAAAGGGACCTGTAGCTTGTTAGTGTCCCTCCAGGGGGAGAGCGCGGTTTTCCCTCTCCTCTCTTTGTGTAAGCTCTGTGAAGTGGCACACAAGCGCGACGTTGTGATGGGAGGCCCCGGGCGGCTACATTGTTGCACCGATGAAGGACTTTTATATAACAGCTCAGTGAGTGAAAAGGAGGCTCAGTGTGAGAGGGTCTTAATTCGTATCAAAGTAAAAGCCTGACTGAACTCACGTGTCCAAAGTTGAGGTCGGGTCTGCCTGCAGTGCTCATAAAACGGGGTTTCACCGCTTTTTCAATTCTCTTTTGGTCAAGGGAAAAAAAAAAAAAAAAACAAAAACACAAGATCGTGATTCAATCTGTCGCAAACATTTTAGCCAAAGCGAAATTGTACCTTAAATTGGATTTTTTTTTCAGTGGTATTGCTGAAAGGTTTATGGTAGATTCAGTTTTACCCCCTGACAAATATGTCTCATAGTTCGATACGAATGGAATTGGAATAGTTTCTCCTGTACCTAGAACATAACCTCTTGTTTAGTTCATACAATGGAAATCTTTAACCTTCTCTGTGAATTCTTCTAGGCTGTTTGAATTATCCTCGCCCAAGAAGATAGAAAAACTCAAAACACTTCTGTGCTATTTTGAAAAAGTCACACAGAAAAGTAAGTCTCAGAACCTTCGGGTTCTTTTATGGGAATTGATATGTGTTCCAATTCCCAATACTGATTGCTATCTGTATTTTCTATTGGGAATGAATGGCAATGTGAAGATTTTTGTTTTTGTCTCTCAGGACCCACTGGCCTTGTAACGTTTACAAGACAAAGTCTGACCAGTTTTCCAAAATGGGAAAGGTATGTATATTTTTGAATGTAATTCTTAAATCAGGTTGGAGAGGCTGACCCATAAGACTGACCTGTCATAAAGGCTGAGAGGTGACGTATGTGATCCTCTAGCAGAAATCTCACATTATTTTGGGATAAATTATCCATAAACCTGTTGTCTTTTTTCCTGCACATTATTAAAAGATCCTGCTTATCGAAACTTAAAAAAGAAAAAAACATTTTTACATTGATATTTATCAAATGAAACTTATTCACTCTTGCAACAATAAAGAATGATTGAATCATTCTGTGATATAAGTGATGGTAGAATCAATCATGGCTCCACAATCCCTTGAACATCCCAGGGTGATTCTGCAATTAAAGAAATCCGAGGGGTGTCCGAGGGCAGTTCACTTGTTGAGTGCTTGGCACTGTATGCCCGAGGACACACATTCCATGGGGTTCATTTAGAAGCCCTTATGACCTTCTTTCAGAAAATAGAAGATTGATTCAGAGCTGTAGTTATATGTACATATACGTTTGTATGTGTACATACACGTAAAGTGGTAGTTATGGGGTTAATTGCTCGTAGCTCTTCGGAGAGAAGCCCTTGGGTCCCTTTAAATTAATTTTTTCTAGACTCCCTTGGCTTGTTTCTTTTGGTTGGAATGACCTGTTAGCCATATTGTGGAATCAAATCAGTGACTCCATTGAGAGTCTGCATCTCTGTACAAAGTAAATGGAGTTTGGTACCCTAAAATGAACCTGTGCACCTGGCTTGTGAAAAAGGCCCCAGATGTCACTCATTTTAGAGCCATATTCATTGCAAAGTGCTGCTGGGTAATGACAACCGAAACAGATTAACAAGTAGCTTTAGTCTACTTTCACTGGATCTCTCTCTCACTGCAACTGTTCATACATATTCATTTAGATTATACTGAATCCATGTGCAACAGTACTCTGCATATTACAGAAAGTCAGAATGGGTCAGTTGTGAAATAAGTATCTTTATGATCAGCATATACCTAGTATATTCTACATTATATCTGTCATATATACATACATATGCATGTTTATTTGGTCTGCATTGTATATACTTTTTTCTTTGCACAAAAGTGACTCTGAATCATAGATATATTCAGTCATGACTGAATTACTATAAAAAAATAGAACGACTGCTGATTACACAGTTTTCTTTTTTTTTTAAATTCTATACTAATCAGTAATTGTATTAAGTAATAAGCAACATAATTGTCATGTTTTCAGTTCTAAGACCCAGCTCTCAAAGCTCCACATCACATGTGAAGGCACTATCGAAGATCAGGGTCATGGCATGCTCCAGGTAAGAAGCACACCTGAATATTATCCTGCAGTGTTTGAAGAAGGGCTCGTTACTGACAGTGATGTGCCCCACAAACAAACCCTTTATTGACGGAGCTGAAAACCCTCACTCCAGAAAACTAGAGCATTATAGCCCACGCCACGTGTCCCTCAGGGGGGTGGGCTCAGCCTCGGAGCTGTTTTCGCACGTCGTTGTGGGGTTTGCCGCGGTCTTTGTCCGCGGGAGTCAGTTGAGGAGCTACACGCCTGCTTCCAGCGCGGCGTCTGAGAAGAGCGGGCGACATGTTCGCGGCAGACCGTTCTGGGATCGGGGGGGGGGGTGGGTGGTGGGATGTAGGGGGGGCGGAGGGGGGTCGGGCCTGACATTCCCCAGGAGCGCCGGGCGGGCCGCTCCGCGTCCGATCTGTCAGGGTCGCCTCCTCTCCCTTTCACCTTTTGTTTGCCTCCGGTTGCCGCCGGCTGACAGCTGATGGGTACACATGACCAGCTCCGGGCACCCGGCGGGCCGAGAGCCTGGCGCCGGATTGATGGATGCTCTGGCGAGGTGGGCCGGGCTGACAGCCTGTCAGTGGGCTTGAGAAGCGGCCCGGCTGTCCCGGAGATGAGTGACCAGTTCAGCAGGATCAGCTGGCAGACTGCCACTCGCTGCCATATTTTCACAGTTCAGAGGAAGTCTGCGGGCCAATGAGCCAAAACTGACAGCCCGCAAAACAGTGTATTAGAGATTCCACGCTATTTTATTTAGCCCCCAAACACATTTGCAGCGTCGCTTACTGCCTGTAGTTCTGTTCCCCTTTTCCAGCATTTGAATACTGTTTCTGATATCTGAGAAACTCCACAGACGCAGGCTTGAGAACAAGGTGCTGATAATTTAACTGAAAAATTACAAATTGCACACGGAAACATTCAGTTCAGTTAAACCATTTCAAGAAACTAACACAGTGAGCAGAATGACATTATTTGTAATTATAAATACTGTAATTTATAGTATAATAAATAATTATAATCTGTTAAATCTCCGCAGAAATAAGGACTGATGGGGCACTATTATGATTTAGCACAGCCTAAACGACGGTTAAGAAAGTATTCACACAGCTCTATTGCATCTATTTACGCTGAGTCAATGCAAAATCAAGACCCCTGTTTCAACAAACAAAGCCGTTCGATATTAAGACATCCACTTAAAAGAACAAGGCTGAGTTTGTCGGACGGATGCCGCACACGCGCTTTAGCTGGACTCCTCTAATACATTCGTCTCCGACGGTGACGGGAGGTGCAGCCCGGTGGAGGCGCTTGCTCCCGGCTGCAGCGCTAAGTACCACTCCCTGGGAAAGCTTTACGCAGGCATTTGGGAGGGAGGGGCGGCTTCAGCACGGCCGCCCTCTAGCCCTTTTCCCCATCATTCCAATCAGCGCGAAGTACCCACGAAGGGTGCTGTCACGGCTTGCAAGCAGGGGCCAAGCATTTTTATAAAAGGGCTGCTGGCATCACGATAGAGGGTTTTTTTTTTTTCTCCTTACTGTTCTTATTTTCAGCCTGTAGTCTGAGTCATTTTAAGGTGACACTGAAAGCACAGTCATTTCAGTCAACGGACTTTGTTTAGTTTCTTTTTGTTCGCCTGCCTCGTTAATAACTATTTTAAGACCTGTCAAAGTTTTCCTATTTGTTTTGTATTACATTGTTACATTGTTTACATTGTTTTGTGCTTTACTTCAATCCAATTTACTGTGCAGTCCTGTAGAAGTTATTGGCAGGGTGTCTGGTGCTTATTAGTAATCCCTATATTCTGTGAATGATTAATCTAGTACACTTTTATTAATTACATTATAATTTATACAATTGTATAAAGTGTCTACAATTTGTATTGTGCTGAATTGTGAAAGTTAAACAGGAGACAGTTCAGATAAATGACCATTGCATTCTACCTGCCTCATTGTATTGGAGTTGTTTCACGCAGTTGTGCTTTCAGCACTAAAAAACGCTGTGGTTGTTTGCAGGTGGACTTTGCCAACAGGATGGTGGGAGGAGGGGTGACCGGGTCAGGTCTGGTCCAGGAGGAGATCCGCTTCATAATCAACCCCGAGCTCATCGTCTCACGCCTCTTCACCGAAGCCCTGGATCACAACGAGTGCCTGATCATCACAGGTCAGCCCCGATGAACCTCCCCTGTCTGCTCTCTCCGTCCCCATCCACTCTCCCTCTGTCAAACACATTTACATTATATTTACAGTTTACGTTTTACCTTTTAATTTGACAGACGCTTTTATCCAAAGCGACTTACGAGTGAGGCAGAGTACAACACAAGCAAAAAGCCATATAAAGAGTCAACAATATTAGAAGTGCTGCCTGACCAGGTTTCAGTAGTTCACCAGACAAGGTACAAGCTAGCTGGTATGAGTGCATTAAACTATTAAATCTGAATTTTTCTTTTTCAAGGAAAACAAAGTTTAAGATATAAGAAATTGCTTTAGGCGGTAGTGTTCCAGGTGATCATTTGAGCACGGAAGAGCTGTGTCTTCACACAAACATACTGAAATCCCCTTTCTTCTGCACTTTAAGGGAGCTGTCAGTTATGCCTTGCGTGCTTTCTTTTTCTCCTGAAGAAAAACTGATTAACTAATCATGGGACGTGTTTTTGATGGAGGAGTCCCATACATGGATGTGCCGCTTTCCCTGTTAGTAGCTCCCTGTCTGTTCCGACAGAACTAATAGGCGGTTCACTCTGGGATGCTCACAGCTGGCTGCTAAATGGCAGACCCTTCAATCTGAGACCCTCAGACCCCTGCTCAGCAAGGGCCTGGGGGATCTGTGTTGCAATCACTACCTGGGAAGTGACTGTCACTCTCCCCCTGCCTGTCTTTCTGACTCCTCAAATTGTCCCCATTAACACAAGTGACATTATTTTTAGACTGAGCTGTCTGATTGCTTGGGCCGGGTAGTAATCACTGCTTCCAAATGTCAGGGGCACAACACTCTCATCAAACGGCAAACTGCATTTTGAAAACAGTGAGGTTTTATATTTGTTGCTGTGATGTGTAAGAAATATGAAGCAGCTGACTCATCAGCATAATGAATAGCCCCTTCCTTTTGTGCGTGTTGGGTAACTAAGGCTCTTCGGTTGGAGCACAGATGATGTTTAATTTTGCAACCTTCAGTTTATCGAGCTCTTCAAAACTGGGAGACTGAGTACTGCACCTGTACGTGATCTTAAGCTCTGAGGACCTGCTCGTAAGCACCCATGCAGAGGCAAACAGCGTAGCTGCTTTGCTCTTGCTTTTCAGGGTAAACTAATTAAAACTCCCAGAATTCTCCGGGGTTGTCCAAGTAATCAGCTCTGGAAGGTATCCTCATCATGTAAAGTGCCTTTGACGCGTGCAGGCTCCTGACCCTGGCTGGATACAGTATTCATGCCTGCATCACTCAGGGAATGAATGCAGTGCAGTGAAACTCCAGTGTATTTTCACAATTTTCTTTTTTCTGTGGGACCTTGTGAGATCCTCTCTGGCTTCTTCAGAGATTTTCTTCTCCGCTACTCACCGAGAGGACCGTTAATTGTATCAATGGTGTCCGTTCTTTTTTTTTTTGTTTTTTTCTTGTTTTTTTTTTCCCTCCTGTGTCTTGCTTCCTTTCCAATTTTTGAACGTGAAGACCATTACATTGATCCACGCTGGACAGTCGTGTTATTCTTCATTCCTGCCCCGACAGAATTGGCTTATTTTTCACCCTCCTATTCTTGGTTGCTTGTTTACTCTCCCAGTCCTTCAGAGAGACTGTCACTGTTGAGTCAACATTTTAAAGTGACCCTCACTCATCCCCTGACAACTGTAGTCCATACAGGCTCTCACGCTATGATCATCAGCTCTGGCCCAGGGTGTGTGTCAGCCGGCATCCTGCGTCAACAGTATCCTGAACACATCAATCTCACGTATTTGCACCCCACCAGTTTCTCCCTCCGATCTTATTCCCAACATTCCTTCACACGCTCGGTCTGCGTGAAGCGGCGGACAGTCTTACTTTCTGCGGGGAAAACAGATGATTATTTACCGAGACAAACTAAAAATGTTGCCGCAGATGCTTCGGACTAATGGAGCTCGTGCGGCAGGCAAAGCGAGATTTATATTCGTCTCCGCAAATCGTCCATATTGGAAAATGGCCTTTTGTGACGAATGGATGCAAATTGCAGCGCCGGCCCAATGGGAAGACAAACTGCCTCCATTTCGGAATTGAGCTAAATCTAAAGAAAAATGCCAGCGCAGGCGGCGCTGGCATGAGGGCTGAGTGATTCCCTCCGCAGCCCTCCTCTCTGCTGTTTTGCTGACCCCCAAAGCCCCGGCGTTCCAATCAATGTTTCTGTGCGTTTTACAGATGACTATGGGGGAAAAAAAGTGCGATTTTCTTTCTTTCAGATGGATTTCGGCACCCCTGATAAGAAGGCCATGTCTGATTGCGTTTAATGGCTGAAGTGAATTGAAACGCCACACGCAAGGACAAAGGTGCTATACTGTGCCCAGCGATCGTCTTAATGCATTTTAGCCTAAGGCGCCAGGCTCAGACCGGCAACATAGCAGCCACTCCGTTTGCCCTGCCTAAGCAAGCGTTCAGCTGAAATGGCATTCAGTCACATTATGTTTTACGGTTAAAAATGAGAACAGTTTTTCCCCTCCTAATATTCTTTACATGCTTATGCATGTTTCTCTTGAATTTGTAAAATGATTACAGTGCAGTCTTTGCTGTAAAGGTGAACATAGATACCTGGACTTCACGTTCTTTCTTTTTAATGGTATGTACACGACATCCAGTTAAACCCCTTGTTTAGATTATTTGGCATAACACTGTTACCTGTATGACAACAGTATGTTTTCTCTGGCCTTCTTCTGCACTTTAGCAATATCTGGTTTCTGTACCATGTTGTAGAGTAAAGGAGTGAAAAAAAAAAAAAATCCATGACCAACTTTCACGACTGGCATCAAAACCACCTCCGGTGGTAGTGTGGGATTTGCTCATGCAATATGTGTGAGACATCTGTGGAACAGAGTCTGTCAGACACTCATAACAGTGTCACAAGAAATCTGGTGTGGAAGTGGTTTCAGGTCAAGTGCACAGCATTCTATGGCTTGGGCCATTGGGTCAGAAGAAGGGACATAATTTATAGTTCAGAGCATTTCTGAGCTGATTCTGTGCCAGCATATGTACAAATAATGTCTGTAGTTCAAAAGGCAATTGCACACAGCCAGACGTTATGTGACCATGCAACTCCCTTAATATCAAACCTACTTCTTTTTTGTTGGCAGTTGCATTCTACCTAGCCTTACTACCTTTTGAGGTAAGACTGGATAATTATTTTTACGCATCACTCATTTTGAAGTGATGGAAAATAACGAATTTTTCACATATTTGAAAAATTCTCAGCTTACTGGGAAACTCTTTCTTTGATTCATCCTTTCACTCAGGAGAAATCTGAAACCCAAACAATGAGCCAAAGACAAATGACTCCAATGCCTGAACGGTTAAAGAGAGCCAGTGACCATGGCGACCATTGGAGTGGAGTAGCTATGGGGATGCTCATAGATGCAGCTGCCCACACTGGCACCCACTGTGAAAGCTCTCCTTCATCAAGCTTTCCCCAACACACAGCCCTCCCACGCAAACACCCCGTCGGTCATCAACCGCATGGCACAGCTGAAGGTCACAGAGGAGACACACCGCCAATATTCTACCCGGAGGCCGACACGCCTACGTTCCCTCACCGTCACCGTGGACACCTGATCACGGTGACCACTGCTGCTGGTGAAATGAACACTGCGATGGTCCCCTTTCGCCAGGCGTTGAAAGGACACTGCTCTGGGAGCATAACCCTTTCAGATCAACCGAGGCGAACAGTCATATCAACTCAAGGAATGGGGATTGCCCGAAGATTTTAGCAAATGAGTGTATTGTGTTTTTTTTTTTTTTAAACTTTTGCAGTCAGCTCTTGGAAGTCTGTGGCAAGGGCAAAATGGACATTGAGACAATCTCTCTAATCAGTATTCTAACCCTTTCATGGGGACACCTCTCTTGCTGGAGTCACCTTCAGCTCTTAGTCAATGCCCGCGCCCCTCCCCTTAAACCACTTAACTTTATTACACTTCCGCAGAATTAATAACCACTGGAAGACCTGCCCAAGACCCACTCCACTAATGGACCAGGCCATTCCATCATCTTTATTAAAACAACGGAATATTTGTTGTCATTTCCATTTCTAGCCAGGTCTCCATTGTATCATTGCCACATAGTAAATTACATTCCCTTGTGATGCATCTTGACATGGGGGCCTAATGGAGCCTCCCGCCTCAGTGAAATTTGCAAAAGTGCCCAGCCCTAATTGAATTTCTCTTGATTGCCCCGTGTCTGGCTGCCATCGGGGCGGTCATAAATATAAATTGGATCAAGGGGAAAGCAGATGATTCACCGATGCCGATCCTGACCCAGGAAGTTTGACGCAAATGTCAAGAGTCGTTGGTAGTCAAGAGCACTTGCGGCGTGGAGACTCTGCTCTCTCCGGACTGGAGCAACATGCAGATTGGTTGTTTCAGAGATAAGCAGAGAACCAAACCGCGGCAATGCGCTATAGCTACGCAAGCCGATATTTCTTTGTTGTGTTCATCCTCAAGATCTCTAATCAATCAGATAGAGTAATGGTATTTTTATGCTGGATCATATACACCATGTGTACAAACCAGTTCCTGAAGATGTGTTTGAAAATTGACACGGGGGGGGGACACACACCAGAGCATAAAAGGTTTATTGACTTTATGACATTTGGATTAAATGGGCATCCTCTCCTGGGAATGGCTCTCCACACACTGTTTAACTGAGAAAATCCTCCATAAAGCTGCCTCTCTGTGGAGACACCAAGCCCAGCCTTTCACTCTGTCTGCCAGTGGGCATTTCTGGGGACAGTAGAGAGCACACGTTAGCAAAACGCAAAGACTCATCAGGTCAGGTATATTTACACGTGAAAGAGAGCTAAGACAGTGGATAAGCTACCGTTCACACGCCAATCTAGCGGTGGCTTATGAATGTGAAAACCTGCATAGGAGTTAAAATGGCACTCTTTGAGCGAGTGGCATTACAACTGCTGTTTAATTCTGTGGAAATACAATGAAACGATTCCCATGAAACGCGCCAAATTGTCCCAGAAAGATGTGTGCACGTTCCTTGTTTTTTCAGACACTTCCCTTCTTTATTCCACTGATTCCATTCTTTGCTGAGGGAGGCTTTTATGGGCTGAACTCTCCGAAAGTGGCCCCCAGAGAGACCTGCCATTTATCCTACTGCCTCTTTTCTACTGTTGTCATTGTCTCTGAGACATAGCTGAGCCCTTCTGCGGAATAATAATTCATAATGTGTACTTGTGAAAGCTGCCACACAAATCCTCATCTCTCAGAAGCCTTTATCTCTTTGGCCTGTCAATAAGAAAAGGGCTTGTTTATATCAAATTTTATCCAACCGTCGGCATTTCCTTTTTACGACTTGTAGATTCAATACACGGCCTCGGCTGGAGTGGGCCACTATTAGATTTCCGTAGCTCTTATTTTGCTGGTAACCTCAGAGACTGCATACATGGGATCGCTTGCTTGAACTGATATGATAATTTGATTTGCTGATCAAACAAGCAGAAAGGCCTGCACTGCCATTATGAGGCTCAACTGTCTTTTGTAAAGGCATGCTTGAATTGCACAACTTTGGAATACTGCTGAGATAGTAGTTATTGTGAAAAGGAAAATTGCAGCTGTAGCTGTAGCCGGTACTGATTTGAACAAATTTTCCTTTACTTACAATATAAAATTGGAACATGCTCTGGCAGTTGAACACCCTCTGAACATGACAGCTAAGATTTGTTTGTCGTTTTCCTTGTGCTATTGTTGCAATGTTGACAGCCAATGATTAAGCCATATTTTACCTGACATCAAGTCAGTATGACAACACCTGCATCCATTCTCTGTGGATGCATTACAAAAGTCTGATGCAAATACCATCTCTTTGAGACTGTTTGTATTAACTGTTACTGTAGGTTGATCCATGATTTCTCACTCTCTAAATCCTTGAAAGAATGTCACTCGTCCTTTTTGTGTGTGTGTTTGTGTGGTTGTGGGTGTGTGTGTGTGTGTGTTCGCACACATGCTTGTAAATAGTCTAAAAGTAAGATGGTTATATTTGACATTTCTCCCATACAAAACACCCACATCAATTAGTTCCAGCGCGAGAGCCCTTTGTGCGCTGACCGCAGCCCTGCGAGTGTTCAGATCGTTTATTCATGTGCCGCGGCTGGGAGCTGCATGTACTAATGAGCAATAATGAGTGGGAAGTTAATTTGCAGCCTCATTGTTTTGAATGAGCTCTTGTCCCCGTGAGTGCTCATTCCCCTTAGGCCCAGCCGTTCGCTCCTCTCACACCTTTCTGCGGGGGTAATAACTTGACCTTCCTCTCCGGGTCAACAGCTGCTCCTGTAGTATCACTTCACATTGAATGATTACAAAGCTATTAAAAATCACAGCTAGGACCGTTGCAAGCTAAGTGAATTTTTAATATATGTATATATGTATTTGCCCTTCCTTCTCCCATTACTTTTTCTGCCAGCATTTGTCGTTGCAGCAGCAATTTTCCTTAAGACATCATCACCCTAATGGAAAGCTCCGGAAAGTGCTTCACTTTCTGGATTGGACATCTCCTTTTAAAAAGAAAAGCGCATACCTTTTTTTTTTTTTTTTTGTGCTTTGTCCCAATCGATCACTCTACTCTGAATTGAGATGCTCTGTTCTGTGGACCTGGATTAAAAAAGTTTACTCCGTATTACTCTGTAACAAATTGCCATGCCCTCTTTGGCAGCCGCAGACAGACGGCTCAATCGTACAAGGCTTCCCATTTTCTAATGTATTGTTCTGTGTCCTCTTGCCTTACAGGCACGGAGCAGTACAGTAAATACACTGGCTACGCAGAGAGCTACAAATGGGCTGGACACCACTGCGATGAGACACCGAGGTAGGCACTGACAAACTGCTGTCTTTCTTGACCATGCATTCACAGTAATCTACTTTATATTGTACATCTGAGTGGAGTTGTCTATCTGAAGGGAATTTTCGTCTGATTGAAGTGGACAACAAAGAAAAGAGTTGTAGTCATTATGAGGAATGCTTTGATTACTCTTGCCTAAAGGGAACCCACAGTATCTACATATCATGGAAGTTTGATGGAAGTCGCACAGCCACACGTAGTGTGTGGCGTCAGATTTGACAGCCTGTGCTACCATTAACAAAACAATGTGTAGGTTAGTGCAGGTACTTTTTAAATGTTTCACACTGAGGTACAGAAGTAAACCCAAGTTGAGGACAGGAGGGGTTGGCAGAACGCTCCCAAATTCGGCAGACAGCCCCGCTCTCAAGCCCCTTTTCCTTTGCTAGCTGCGTGAGGCTGACAGACTTCAGGAGGGCTGCGGAAGTCGCGATGCGTAACGCAATCCGCTCAGACAGCCCGGCCTCTAAATGGGGCACATTTGAAGGCTGGAGATCCTCCCAGCACCCAGGCAGAAAATCCGCCCTTTACCTCCAATAATCTGTACTTCACGTCGCCGCAGTCAGTGTCTCTCTCACGTCCAGAGGCCGGGCTCTGTGAAGAAGGGCTTGGTGCATGGCTTAGGGGCCAAACAGCTCTTTTTCCATGACTTTGAGTGACAAACTGGTACAGTTGGTGGTTTCTTTGCCATGCTTGTCACTGAAATGAACAGACAATATTGTGTAAGTGTCAAAAAAAGTAACACTTGCTTTAATTTGTCACTCAGAGAGATGACAAAGGACTATTTGTCACAGCTGTTAGACTGAATGTCCCTCTTGAACGTCCACGTGTGTTGATGTCACAGATGAAGCACTTTTACAGGGCAATTTAGTTCCTAGATTTGCGTAATGTCAAGGTTTTATCACTTTCAGTTAAAACAGTCAGCAACCATAAGTAAGCTCTCACTGAGTGCCAATTTCCTCTCCCTGTGTAGAGATGATTGGCAGAGAAGATGCACAGAGATTGTGGCTATAGATGCATTCAAGTTCAGGAACTTCATGGAGCAATTTCAGCCAGAGAAAATGAACAGAGAACTCAACAAGGTGAGTTAGTGGATCTCCAACTCATGCCTTAACTTACACTTTTGTTAATTTGGTCACCTCACAGTCCAGGCTCAATGGAGACTTGACACTTTATCTCAGGAAACTGTGTCATGGTAATTGTTCATGCTGTTTTGTGAAATGGAATTGATTGCCTTTGTCACATGTTGGTACACATTATATCACTGCTTGTTGGAGATTATGTGAAGTGCCCCAGGGACATTATGTCAATACAGACAAGGGACTATTAACTGCATAGATGGCTTCAGTGTTCAGGTGTGAAGGAAGCCTCCCGGTATCAGAATTAGGCATACCTTGTACTACATTATAGAATGTGTCGAAGATCCATAATACTCTTTTAGAAACTGTAACCAGTAGCTCAGAAACTGTAACCAGTAGCTCTTGATGGTTTAACTAATAAGAGACATTTTTAAATGACAAGACCATGCATTTTGTCAACCCAGGATCGACAAACTAAAACCAAATTATTCCCAAAAGGGACTTAATGAGACAGCAAAGAAACCAACCCTCCAAGGAAAAGATAGTTGGTGGGTTTTGGTCTAAGAGGGCCCTTGTGTACTATTTTGGTGTCCTGAAGCAGGGTTCACCTGAGTTTAGTAAGAAGGGAAAAGAATGTTCCGATACACCCGAACAGTGACATGTTGTTTGAGTTTGAGCTGTGGTGCCCTGTAGAATTGTCACTGCCTCTTCGTCTCTTTATGCAGCTGGTACATAATGAGTTAGTAAGCAGTTAGTTCATGCAGAGCTAAACGAGAAGTTGCTACATTAGCAATAAGTAGTTCACGCATTAAAAGAAGCAGTGCCTTGACAGCAGTAATTGCTTGGCAGAGCTCGTATACGAGCATACAGACAAACTGATTATAGTGCTTATACAGTTAATGTTCAAAATGGCGTACCTGAAGAATACAGGCCCTGTAAAGCCAAAAGTCAAAAACAGGAGTTAAGCTGAATGGCTTGGCAGTCATTACAGTTCATTTCAAATGAAAAATTGATATAGAGATCCATGTGAATTATTATTAGGAAGGTCACATTCTGAGCCTCCACATCAGATTGTGCAAATCCATGTCCAGGTTTTTTTTAATACTTATGCTGTTATAAAATAGTTTGGCGAATGAAGAATTATGTATAGTGTAATATTTGGTGAATATTTGTAACGCGGCAGGGCAGTTCTTCCCTCCACAGTATTGTGTGAAAGCGTCCATGATGTAACCATTTAGCAATTCTAAAAATGAATTTGCAATTTCAGACTGACATGCAGCTGCTTCATACTTAGTACTTGAATAGTGTTTTAGGGACAATTTGTTCTCAGTTAGTTTCCAAACACAAATATTAACACCCTGTATTATTTATTACAGTGGAAGGAGTGAGAGGGAGGAAATCTACCATAGCTCTTTGATGTTTTGCTTTGATCTTCCATAGATGAATTCCTCTGTAATTGTAATACTGCGAAAGGCTTGACGCATTGGATAATTTAATGCACCAGTGAAAACTTTAATTGGCATTTAAGTTAAAATTAGGCTCGTACAGATTTTAATTGCCTTAGTGTCAACCCATTACATTCAATCACGTAACGTAATCTAATAAACGCTGTCAAACGTAATCTAAATTGACCAACATGTTTACCTTGCTTGAAGTAGGCTCATTTTTTTCATTTGCTGTTTACCCCTTGAGTAAACCTGCAAAAGTGCAGTATGAAGAAATCACTGCTCGAGAGCCAGCTATTTATTCTGCTTTATTTGCATAATGCATTTTCTTTTGTTTATTGTCAGTTGAACAAATAAAATTACCGCCGCTGTATGAAGCTACAGGGCAACACGTTTTCATAACTAACCCAGATTACATTAGTAATCACAATCTGACAACGTCTTGATTAAATGCATGCAAAGTATGTATAAACACATTATTGCATACCAGGCTCATGTGTTTAAAGGCTTGTGTTGCAATGCATAAGAGGCGTAGCAGTATAGAAAGTGTCACACAATGCTTTGACGATGGAAAAATGGGTTATTACGATGATCTTTTCAGCCTTGTGGGGCATATGCATTCTGCTCTGGCCCGAGTATTTTTCTTCCCCTCCGATGGAAATTCGCATTACAAAATCAAGACGTCGATGTTGTCAGGTCTCACTTCAGAAAGCACAGAAAAAAAGATGACAGCTCTCAAAGAGATTGACAGGGATGTGAAAAATGCTCCAACATGGAGATCAATCCTGCTTGGAGAATTGTTCAGCTCACTGTCACTGCTGCCCTTTCAGAATAGGAATTTACAACAGGAGGGAGAGGGAGTACAATGTGTACTGTTCATTTTCGCTCCACGTGCATATCATCTGAGGTGAAAATGAATTTTCTGTGTTCTCGCAAATCCCCCGCAACAGCCAAATGCTGCAATGTTGGGGTCATCCAATATGCAACCTCACGGTTTCCCCCCACCATTTCCTAATCTATGGTTGGATCCGTAATGGTTGCATTCAAAGATTAAAGTAGATTAACATATTAAGTATGATGACATTGATGTCGTGTTTGTGGATACGTTCCCATCGTTTAGAGTTACTACTTACGCAATATTAGGGTACATATGAATAATTGAAGGTGCGTAGGTTTGCCGAGCCTTCTGTATTCATTTGTACATGTACATGCCATGGATTTTTTTTTTTTAAATGCTGAAACATTGCCCTGCGTTCATACGAAATGATATTGTCCTTGTGTATATTCGCCTGTTATGTGACTAGGTGATGCACAGGTTTCATAATTGCAAAATGCACCAGTGATCTGTGACTGCGGTGGTCTGAGCCTTGAGGCAAATGAAAGCTGCGAGTAGTATAAAGATTTTCCTGCTTACTGGTGTAAAGCTATGGCCAGGCAAATTATTCTCTCCATTACAGAGCTTGGCACACAGGGGCTTCAGTACTTGTTCATACGCAAACCACACAAGGAGATGGAGAGAGTCTTTGCTGTGGGTGGGTTTTGTCACAAATCTGTGTCCAGTGAGGAACTCTCTGTCAGTGATGATGTCATCTTCTTTGTCCTCAGGCCTACTGTGGCTTTGTGCGCCCTGGGATGAAGAGCGAGAACCTCTCTGCTGTGGCCACAGGGAACTGGGGCTGTGGCGTGTTTGGGGGAGACACCCGATTAAAAGGTACCGGGGGACCGGGCGGGTGGGGGCATTGCTGTGCACAATGGTAGTGCAAGTCTGTGCCCAAATAGTGGATTAAATGGTGGACCTTTATAACCTTTTTGAGCTGCACCTCTGTGCAGAGCTTTGTTTATGTTTTCCTTTCTGTTCAAGTCAGGTACTTGTTTCAAATATAGCGCAAGGTCAAAAATCAAGCACTTATTTACACTCCTGCACAGTGACACACAGATAGGCAGGCTCCTATACCTGGCCCTTTAAAACAGCCTCTTTCATGGGTAGATTTTTTAAAACAAAGCCTCGGTTGTATGAAGTGGTATGGAGCCTCATTAGTCTCAACTCACATTCGCTCATTTACTTAAAGTCTATTTGTCTGCCCTCCTGTTATTGATCAGCTGACAAACTTTTATATTTTTCATTAAAAGTGAAATTGATTACCTGGCCCGGTCCATCAATCCACTGTGGCCTTCTGTCAGTGCCCTACATCACTTTCGATTGGCAGGGGCTCAGACAGTCTCCAGATGCTTGCCGCTGTGACACAGGCGGAAGGCGCTGAAACATATTTCTTTTTGTAATCCCTTCCCGGTTTTGCTCGCCGTGACGCACGCATATGCGCACATGTGTCCTGTGCCCCATGCGCTCACAGTGAGTTAATTAGTCACTGGACTGGGTCACTGAAGTGTAGGTCACTGCAGAATTAGCTACTGTCCTTTTAATGACATGACTCCTGGGACGGTGTGTAAATGCGGCTATAGCCTCCCCCCCCCAACACACACACACACACACACACACCCTGCTGTCTTCTTGGAATATTTTTAGAGACCGTTTAATTTATGAGACTTTATGATTATGGAGAGAGTTGTAGAACCAATAGCGGCTCAAAAAGGAACCCCGCTGAATGAATTTGTGGCCGTGTAAAATGTTTATTCCATAAAGCTCACTAATGTTGTTCTATTCTGATCATCATTAATCAGCAGACTTATTTCCAGCCTCTTTAAATATTAAAAAGTCTCCGGGGCCGTAGCTTCGCGTTCGACTCTATGACTTAGATTGAGGTCCTCCGGGGGAAACCTCTCATTGCATTATTTACCTTTTAAATAGAAATATAAATTGGACTGCTGTATCCTCTGCAGCCGAACATGAAATATGAGCAACATAGGGAAGCTCTGCTTTCAGTCAGGCTTTATGAGTGTAAGTTAATAATTCGATCAGTAAGGCCCATGTACTGTACATGCAGAAATAAAAGACTTTATTTAAGACAGATGTGGAAAAACATGCACAGTTTTTCTTTTCTTTGCATTGGTTAATCTAATGAAAGCAATGCATCCATTCATAAAATTACTGATTTTGCACATGAAAATCATGTGAAGATACATGCTTTTAAAGTTTACTTTGCCATCTCTGATGATGTCAAGGATAGCTGTCACAGAAATAAAAAATACCTACACAGTTTGTCCTGGCTTTCTGTTAAATATAGAGACGCTGTTGGAGTTATTGACTGTCTGTTGACTGTAGAGATGGTGTTGGAAAACTTGACTGGCTAATGGATGTAGAGACAGTGTTGGAGTTATTGACTGTGTTAAATGTTGAAACACTGTTGAAGATCCTGGATGGTTGATGATAGTGTTAGTAGACCTGGTGTAGACAATGTTGGAGTTACTGACTGACTGTTGAATTTAGAGATTGAATTCAGAGGTCCTACATTTACATTTACATTTATTCATTTGGCAGACATTTTTATCCAAAGCTTACAAGTGAGACAGAGTACAGCACGATATATTAGAAGTTTCAGTAGTTAGCCAGACAAGGTACATGCTAGATCCTGACTTGCTGATTGATGTAGAGACCGTGTTGAAGAGTTGAAGATCCTGGCTGGTTGGCATCCACTACCTTTGCTGATGGCTTGTGGGCTCCTGTCTCCTCAGCTCTGCTGCAGATGCTGGCAGCTGCAGAGGCCGGCCGAGACGTCGCCTACTTCACCTTCGGCGACAGCGATCTCATGAGGGATGTCCATGACATGCACTCTTTCCTCACTCAGAGGCGCATAAGTGTTGGTAAGAGGCTCTCCGAAAACAGGCAAAAGCGTGCATACACACACACACACACACACAGAACCTGTGAGACCCAAGAGGAATGCTTTAATATTCAGATGTGATTTTTCAGCAATAATGTACAGTTTAGTCAGAGAAAGAAGAGGAAAATACTTAAAGCTTTTGCATGACAGTGTTTGCTATATCACTCTGCCAGAAAGTCATATTTTTAATGATTAAAGTGGTTATTAGTCTTAAAATGAGCACACATACAGGTCTTCAAAAACCTTTCAAGGACACATAGCTGAAATATTGTAACAATTTAAAGTCATATAAATTACATATTATGTATAGAATATATAATATATTAATCTACTATAATGGTAAATCAAGAGCTTTTTATGCAAGAGTACTTCATAATCTACATAACAAAAAAAAACACAGACATTGATTGATTCTTGGTTGTTAACTTGTGCATATACTTAACTTCAGTGTTTATTCATTGTGAGAGGTCCTGGCTATTCATCATTTGTGTCATTGAATAAACACACAAACTCAGTACTATATAATCCTTTTATTTATAGTGGCTTCATTTAATACGTAAATTCATAAATTAATAAATTAATGAAGTGAATTCTTTTTTTCCCCAGTTTATGTGTTACATTGATCCATTACGTGGTGCTCCACTGTGAAAAGTGTGTGTGTAGTTTACAGTATAGTGTTGCTCTCATATGTGTACGTTTGGCTTGCTGGACTCAGGCCTCAGTAGTAGCACTAGGACTAGCGCTCTGACCAGTTCATCATTCTCTGGAGGACCGTGCAGCTGTTCTATCCTGCTGTAATTTATGGAAAGAGAAGAGGAACCAATTTATATGTAAAGTTATTCAGCCTTTTACTGTAGATGAATTCTACTTTCCTTTTTTGTCTTATGCCCAAGCCAAACTTTTCACAACCAGCCCACTTTTCAACTTTTATATTGAATTCTGTGACATAAGTTTAGACTTTTCGCTCATTTCCTTAGCGTTAGCCTCTTGACTTTTTTAGCCCCGATGTCCCTTTTGAGAGTTTTCAAAGGAGACCTGGCCGTAGTTTACAAAAACAATACAGTCAATTATGCAGAATTATTTCCTAAATTCAACTGCTAGATAAAAGGATAAATTTTACAGTCATGTCAAACCTAAAAATATGTAACCTACACTCTTGCTGTAACAGGCTTTGTAATCTGGATTTCTACTCATCTAGAGAGAACTCATCTAATTTTAGAGTTAGTGTATATCTTACTTTTTACCTAATATCTGTACCTCTGGGCATTCTGTTGAAGGTATTCAGATTCAAGCACCATGTGTTACTGCCATCTGAGCAGACTGAAGACCCACCTTTCCAGACTGCATCTCTGGCTCCACCTCAATCCCCACCCCCTGACACCTGCTACTTGTATTACTTGCTGTTTGTTTTACATGTAGTATTGTGATGTATTTTAGATTCTGTGATCTAGTGACTGGTGTATGGTAGTATACTTGGCTTCCCTTGTCTAGTCAGGTTGCATGAGTTAACTTGCTTGAATAGCATTATGCTCACACTGGTCTTGGGAGGGTTGTTAGCCTGGTCTGACAGTGTTGCTAATTCAACTTGAATGGATACACTTATGTTCTATTGTGCTGGAAGTAGCTCTGAATAAGAGCATCTGTTTGATGTGATGTAGTGTAATGAGCTTGGCCCTTCTTCCTCCCCCCCCCCCCCCCCCCCCCCCCCCCCCTACAGGGCAGGTGTACGGTATTCTGGAGCAATATTACAGCACCGTGTGCAGGAGCTGCACCACCCCGCGCCCCAACGTCAGCCTCTACGGTTTCATCTTCGAGAGAGTCCTCGCCTCTTCCCCGTCCCCCGACAGAGAGGGAGGCACCAGCCGGCCGGCTCACCCTGCAGACCTCCATTAATGCCAGCCAGCCAGTGACTCGCCCCCCCTCCCCATAGTACATGCCTCTGCTATAAACGACCGCTCCTGTTGCTTATGTCAGATTTATTTTTGTATGATTCTGGAACCTTAGAATAACACACCCATATTGAACCCCCCCCACCCCCCCCCCCTCATTAACTGGATGAAATATTATTCGGGGAGTCACAAAAAGGAGTCGTGAAGAAACAAGAGATAAATAACGGTAAATGGGTTGCCTTGGTGGCTCTTTCTCCATCTATCCCCTAGCCATTTCCTCAAGAGTTTGTTTCCTAATGGATCACCGGCAGTACCCAAATGCTGTTGCGGAAGCCATTTCATAGTCTTGTAAAATAAAGTTGTCATTTTAATGGAGACACATGGGTTTGCCAAGTCCTCCTTATCAGTATCATGTTTTATTTTCTGACATTTTCACTGTCAGCCAACTTTATTGGATTGGAGCTAGCCTGGTTGGCTGTCACCAAGGAAATAATACATATGTAAACATATCTTATATGCATGGAACAATCTCAGTCTACACTAAGCTGTATTTTTTTTTTCTCTCAGACAGTGTTCCAGTGCATTAGAAAAAGGCGTTGAGTTTGCCATGATACTGTAGCTGGGTGATTGGTACCTGCAATGGATAATGATCAACCTTACTGGTGTGCCTGTGCTTTTTGCTCTGCCTAAACTACTTGCAAGTATCGCTGTTTAGCCCAGATCTTCCTTTAAAAGATTTAATGTTTGCAGTCCAGTTTTCCTAGTAACTATATACGCAACCGCAAGCAACAGGAAGGAAAACCTGTGTTCAGATAGGTGTACTGCTTTCTGCTCAGTTCAGTTGAATAAGCACCTTTATCAGGGGCATATGTCTGCATTTGAGGAGAGGTGGGAATATTATAAAACTGACTTTTTTTGCCTGCTTAGTATTATTTTTATCTTTAATCACATTTGTCTTTTGAGAGATGAAATAATTTTTCTTTATGATTTTGGTCTTATTGGCAGTAAAGTAAAAAAATGTGGGATTCATAAAAATTGTGTTATTGCAGTTTTTTATACTGTACCCTGTACTATATTATAATTTAATAATAAAAATATCCCATTATTCAAAGATATATATTTCTACAATGTATGATTTCAGTTTTTTTGAATGATTACTTGCACTATGTCTGAATGAGCACCATATTAGGCTGTCCACAAGATATCCAGCTAAATGTTTATTGTTTGGATTGTGTTGATTGGACACTATTAATGGAGACATGGTGTGATGCTTTCTATTTTAATCTTTCGTTAAAAGAAGGAGTCAGAGGTGCCTGAAATTTCTCCAGTTTGCCAGAGAAAGCCTTTTACACCGTTGGGTTATAATCACTTCCACAATTAGAATAAAAGCAATGGCTCTTGGCCAGAGCTGGAGTGACGCAGCTGAGTGAGTCTGCACATCTTTAGCTGTTATCGTTTAAAGGCTGTTGCTTTGCCCTTTCACTCCCGGTTTAATAAGGTCATACCTTTATATAAACTGTACATGAAGCCTCATTAAGTGCAGTCAGAAGTGATCCGGCTCCAGCCCGGAACAGACTGCCCCTCCTCACAGAATCAAAGTGCTTTCCTTACCCTCCAGTGTTCGTCTGAATCCAAATCTAAGCCAGGCTGCTCGTTATTTCACAAGTGCCAAAAGACAGCTGTTGCAGTAACTAAAATTTTGCCATTTGATGCTGTCTTCTCCAGCATTGTCAGAGCAGCTGTGTAGCTCTCTATGTCAAATTAGTCCTGCCAGGTCGAGCACTTAGTGAAAAAGTTATGGTATGATTAGTGAAATTGCAGGTTAATGATATCAAGCAGTAGATTGCAAAGATGGAATGTTGTTTGTGTGAACTGTCTTGAATAGATTATTCATGGTCCGTCTAAATCATCTCACTCTAAAATCGGCACTGAAGGTGCATTCACACAAAAAGAACCACCATAGTGTAAGCAGTCTTCCGCACAAGTTGTATTATTTTGAATTTATATGGATGCAATCACAATGCATGTCATGAATATGTTTGACAAAATCTGCTTTAGCTTTCTTTTGTTGTCATTGTAGCTCTCTAGCCTGCCACCTGGTACTCAAATAAATTGATTGTGTCAAAAAGAACTTAGATGACAATATTTTGTGACAAAAGGCCTGCAGACTCTTGTGGTAGGTCATTTTAAATTAAAATAGAATCCTTTATTTGTCAGACAGCCTTATTCCGGGCAACTTTAGAAATATTAGAAAGTACAGTGGCACTGAAAGACTAATGATAGTAATCATTTTAGCCGATTGCATAAGCGCCATGTTCAGTGTTTCTGCTGCTTACTCAGTTGGAGTAATATTTCATTTGAAAGCCAAATCGACTCTTCCTCCTACACTTAGAAGTTAAAAAAAAAGTGAATATCAATCATGTAAGCACCCTCTACATCACTGAATACACACTAGGATATATGGATAAAAAGGAATTTAATCACTCCATATCAGTTGTAATGGAAATGGCCTGCCCCTGTAGATAGTGGGATAGCAGGATCTAAGCGGTGTCTTTATTTCCCACTGATATCAAAAGGATTTGGGCGGCAGCCTTCACAAGTGATGCTCCCAGAGCTGAGTGGGAAGCATTGGATTGTTCTTTGCAGATCTGCCCCCCATGCTTGTCAGTGACCTTTTTACCACCATCTGCCTCAAAACTCACCCATTCATCACATCTGATTAAATGCCAGTTGCCCAATACATATTTGATTAAAGGAGACATCTCCCTTACATGTAAAACTGCCCCTTTAAAAAGCCTACCATACCTATCTTCCAGAGAAAGCATTACAAAGGAGGGTTTCATATTTTATTTTGTTTTCAGTGGTATTATTATGGTAAATAATTGAGGAATTTTGGTGGGGAGGTCTTTCCCAAGAGCCAAGAATTTTGCCTAAAAGTTCACTTCAGGCAAGATATTAATATCTCTGTGCTGTGTCAGCTTTCATTCTCACACTCAAGTACGATAAACTCGAATTAACTGTATTCTAATTTTTAAAATTTTTTTACAGAATTCAATAAACATTAATATATTGTATGGTGCAAACTGCAGCTTGTGCATTAAACATTGTATTTTTAGTTAATTATGTAAAATGAGGGAATCTTATTTTTAGATTATTTACTGGGTTGGTATGAATTTTACATTCCCCACCATGGGCCTGTGAGGTGAAAACAGAGTGTAATTCCTGGAGGGGTTACCATTGTGGGTATGCTGCCTTTGAACAGGCAGTGTGGTGGGAAGGGATGGAACAAGAGCTTCAGTCAGAGAGATACAACAGGAAGGCCTCGGAGAAGCACCAGGGGAATTGCATTTCCAGGGTTCAAAATAACCAGCAGTGTCAGCTAAAGAAAAACACACACCGGCCTGGCATACACACATAGCAACTGATGTTTTGCTACAGATAAGCAGTTAGATTAAGTGATTATTTCTGACATGGATTTCATTAGGGTCAAAATAGCAGCCCTTCCTATAATAGGATATGCCTAGCACTCAACAATGGTTTGCTGGTCTTCAAGATGTCCCCTCTTATCAGTGAATAGAACCTCAGAGATCAAACTTATGACGTAAACTTCCAGGTTGAGTATAGAGGATTGACGTCCTTAAATGTATTTTATCTCATTATCTGATGTTCCCATTGGAATCGAGTCCCTCCTTTCACATTTTAGAGAACTAAATGAACCTTAAATGTGGACCTGCTTTCTAAAGGTAATTATAAACTTAATTTGTCTGCATCAGATTACGTGTCTGCTAAATACATAAAGTTGTCATCCATCTTTAATATACATAATATAACATCAGAGGAAAAACAGACATTAGAGGGTTAAAGAAGATATAAAGTACTGATGACTGATGACATGGAAAAAGTGCAGGTTTTCAGATTCATTCATTTATATAGATATAAAGTATAATCATATATACTTGTACAGTATTTAATGACTGATTTTAATCATATATCAGATAAACTTTGTAGTGTGTGGTGCTGTGTCTAAATAAAGAAACAATGGCTGTTTTTTTATCTTTTTCAAATGACCAAATTGGAAAGCAAAATCTGTATTTGTAGGTTGTCATCGAAACTCTACAAGACTCTACAAGAGCCATCAACCTTACGGGGTATGTTACTGACACACTGGAAGTGATGTCAGACACGGTCATTAGGGCATTGTACAGTTTTACAGTTTTTAGTTTGGCTAGCTTCGGTACAATGAGAAAAGTTAATTCATTGTCAACTCAACAAGTGATGTTAATCAAACAAATTCGCTAACAGGATTTGTCCAAGAAAAATATTGTCACACTTGACCCCTCCTCTGTCATAATGTTGAGGTTTAATGCCTATGTTTTATTTGAACTGAATGCGGCAAGATAGTGATTCCATTCTTAGAATGCTGAATTCACTCTGAGTACCGAGTAGTAATAACACTGCTGAATAGTGTTGTCATCCCTAAGGACTGACTCTGAAGCTGATCTATCCATACTGAACGATAAAGAAAGGCTAACATTCATGTCAGTCCTGTTTGTATAGTGTTCTTGAAAACAAATTGCTAAAGTATCAATGCGGTGTAGCATGAATGAATCAAATTTCCACTGTTGGACACGGATTAAAAGCGTTCTGTACTGAATTTTGATAAGTTGTTGCAATGCTCAGCTTCATTAAAATGTGTTTGTACTCCAGGCATAAAAGATAAAATATCCTAATACATTATTTATCACACCGCTTCCTGCTTTCTTAACACCATTAACAACAATTTTGATTAGTCTTGGAATTGTTTGAAAATGGTATGGAATGGGCAGGTTTATTCACAACCGCAAAATGCAGAATACAATGCAATGTTTTATGAAATACACCTTTGATTATCTCACAATGGTTTGTTTGACTTTTTTGTCAAAACAATGGCAAATAAATTCATTATACTGTACAAAAATTCCTGTGCAGAATTAAATAATGGGGTTTTCAAATTCTAATCAAATATCCAAGTTCAGAGTTATTTCAAATGAGATGCTTTGTCTTCAAATCTGAACAATACATGCATTGCATTTAAGTATATGAAAGATACCTGTGCTGTATTAAAGTGTTAAATTTCCAATCTCTTCCATGGTAGTAGGCTCATGAGATTTGTGGTTGGCAAAACTGACAAAAATGTTACAGAGTGCATCTGTGTTTGGTTGTACCTAGAAGGAAGGAACCAACAAAATGAATTGTATAATAATGTTTTTTTTCATTTTTCCCTGTGAGAGTCATTTCTTGAGAAGACCATGTGGGCTCATTGGTGTAGTTTCTGACCCTGGTCAGGATGAGATGGTCAGCTGGTCAAAACACAAAACTGTAATCTTCCGGTACCTCCGACAATATGCATCTCGTATTCAGAAACCACAAAATTAAGTTTTTGTGCATTTTATGATAATTATGCACTATCAAAACAATTTATGAAGTTTAGATTTTCTGTTTTTTTTTCCCCAGCCTGGGGATTTTTTTTTTTTTTTTTTTTCCAAAAATGCAACTTCCAGTGCCATCTAAGGAGTGAGAGAACACCTCTATGCTCTGCTTCAGGGGTGATCATTATCCCAGACACTTGTCATACAGAGGATTACATAAATGTGGTGAGCAGTATTCTAGATTGTTTCTGACCCTGGGAAGTAGAATGTAGAATATTCTAGAATGCGGTCTTTGGCATAGGTCTTGCTCACACATATACTCAAATATATGCATGCTAAACAAATCCAATACTGCATTAACTGTCTCATCATTTAACTTAAAGCCCAGAATGATGAAAAACACATGTGTGCGCACAATTATCGAATAAATGAATAATGTTCAGTTTCATGTTGCAGCATGGAGTCATGCAAATTATTTGATAAACTCCCAACTTCCTCAACCAGCCAGTGTCAGAAATGAAAATATCAAAGAGATTATTCAAATAAAACAGGTGGTAGCATTCCTCTCTCCATCTAATTAATACACAGAATTATCCAAGGGATTTATTAAATTCTGTCTTTTGGCAGTCTGCTCCTCTTCTCCGGTGCTCTTTGCTTGTCCGTTGGGACTCTGATTACAGCTAGTTTACACTCCCTCAGGTGCTAAGTCTCCATCAGGCAAATTGATACAGTTGTGTAGGTCAGTAAGCCCCAAGACTAGGGGTCCGTTCCCTTAAGGCTTGGAAAAATTATGTTTTAATAACCGTCCTGCCTCCTAGTCCAGTGCTATCTATCCAATGGAGCCAAGTTCATATTGGTGACACATCTGAATCCTTCTAGAATCTTGGTTGTTAACTTTTTACCCCTATGCTTTAAGGCTTTATAACAATAAACTGGGTCGGATTTTTGCCTGAAATGATCTTTTTGATCTGTCTAATGACATTTCTATTTTCTGCAGTACAGATGAGTAATGGTCACAATGTAAGAAATGACAACACATCAATTATTATTATCTTTTCCATCAAATGGATTTAACTAAAAGTGTGCAGATGGAATTTATACAGTATTGTACACGCCCCTTCGTGAAAATGCTCCTATTGAGCTGGATTGTTGCACGGGTGTTATCTTTTTCATCTTCGGGCATTGTGAAATTCACAAGAAAATAATTTTCATACAGAAAACATTATTCGGTTTGAATCAACATCTTAAAATACGAATCTTGTGTCTGCTGCAGTTGCCTGCAGTCGAGTATATTCTTTGAGCTTAACTGACCTCTGTTTGACCTGCAGTGTTTGGTTTTTCTGTCTCCCCTCACTGGTTTCAGCAGCTTCAGGAGTCTGTGAGGGGATAATTTGTCTCCTTTCAGCCAGTGCCTTCTTGGAGTATATGAATGTTGACTTATTTCCATGACTAAGTTAGAAATAATTTGGCATCAGTCATCTCTCTGCCATGTTTGTGAATGGTGTTTTTTTTTGTTTCCAAGTCACTTTACAGCTCTGTGTCATTATTTGCAATACCTGTAAATGGTCATAGGTATTCAGAGATGTTGTCACCTGTTTTTACTCAACATTGGATGTTATGAAAATATCCCTCCTGAAAATAGATTACCAGTCATGTGTGGTGCGGCAAGAGAATGCACGGTAACAAAGCACATTTAATGAATCCCATCAGGAGTAGTTAAAATATGGAGGCTCCTAAACAAATGTATGACAGACAATGTAAATGTTTTATAAAGGCATATGTAATACATTATATTACAGTATTGCACAGAAGAGAAAGTAGGAAGGTTATCACTTTACATTGTTACATTACATGCATTTAGCAAATGCTCTTACCCAGAGCGATTTCCAGCACAATAGAACAGAAGTGTATCCATTCAAGTTAAATGAGAGACAGTGTCAGACCAGGCTAACAACACTCACTGACCAGTGAGTGTGAGCATAACACTATTCAAGCCCTACAAGAAGTTAAATTCTGCAATATAAGTAGGCAATGGAAGCTGAGTAAACCAGAACACAAAATCCAAAATATATCACACTACACGTAAAATAAACATCAGTCCTAGAGGTAGCGGGTGTTATGGGACGGGGGTTGAGGTGGAACCACTCTCCTCTATTCACACTAAGTCCAATTCACACCGGTTTAATTTAGCATAGACCAGGGCAGGTCAAAATACAGTGCGTTATGTCAACTCTGGCTCGTTTGTTTTCAATTTACAAGACCAACCATATGGTGACACTTTGTGAGGGTCTCCTGCTGTAGTCTACTCTTTCATCTTTACAGTTGTTTATGCATCATGTAATCACCGCCCAAAGCTTCTCAACTGTTTTTTTTTTTCTAGAGAATATATCAAAGTCTGCATTTATATACACAACCTGCGAAAGTATGACCTTCTGTTTTGAAGATTCATGGTGAAAGCAAGCTCAAAAAATGTGCAACTGGCTGGAGGCATTTTTGTCTTGGTAAATTGAAATGGATGCATACTCTAAGTGTAACTGGCTCTATAGCATAACACAGCTGACAGTATTATAGTGATTGCTGATGAACAGGGAAATCTTTTTCATGGTAGTGACATGGTAAAGTTGTGAGTAGAATTGATTGGTTAACGGTTTACTTTGCTAAGCGCTGTAAGTCAATTCCTGCCCTGTGCTGCACGTGATGTGTGCTTATATGCTGAATAACACCATTCTTCAGATTAAAAAGAACGGACTAGGAACAACAAGTAGCGGTCAGATTAACCAGCGCTGACGATCTTTTTCATTACAGTTTGAACCTCACGCTAACACTAATGGGAGACACCCCTCTTAACTGATGCGAAAAAAAAAAAACAATTCATTTGAGGATGCACACAGTACAGGGGGTAATGCTGTCAGGCCTTAAATGCCAAGCGACCCGACCATCGTCGGATTCCCGCTTTGACAGGCACGTCCCCCTGCTCTGTGGAAGCGGTTCTGGCTGTGGCACCAGCTGCCACATCACAAGGAGGGTGAAGGAATTGATATCAGCGGAGATGTTGTGAAATATTGAACACCTCAGCGGTGCTCCCCAGACGGCCCTCACAACAGCGAGAGCCTCCCACCCCCCCACCCTCCACAACCTCCTCTCCACCAGAGAGATGGGGCAGGAGTCGTGTCTGGGGGAGCCGGAAACGGTTGAGCCAAAAATGGGGCCGGAGGTTAGGCCGCTAATGAGTCCGGTATAAACAGGAAGGCAGCCTCCCATGCTGGTGCTGGAGAGAGGAAGCTCATTTAAAAAAAGCGAAGATGCGCTGAAATTAAAGCTGCTGTTTGACAGCACATAAAAAAAGCTGGTGTTGCAAAATGTTTGGTGTGACTGCTATATTCAGCTTAATTAATTGTACCTGCCTTTGTCTAAGATTCAGAAGTGTTGTTGAGGTGCAGCTTGATATGTTGGACTACAGTTCTGAAGTACCCACATTCCTTATAAACAATATAGCTTGATCTTACCAACAATACATATCAGTATTGTGCTGTGGACTCTGTCTTTTTATTGCAGCTGTGATTGTGTGTAGACCATTATATTTATTGCATTGATGTTTTACGATTAGGTCATATTGAAAACTCAGATACCTGGAGTTATTTGTAATGGTAGTATGATGTCTGATGATGTACATGGTGAATTGATGCAGATATTAAACCCTGACCTGAGAGGTCTGTCAGGGATTATTCCCTAGCTGTGGTCAAGTATGCGTGATGTAATATTTCCCATCCTTGGTTCTTCATTTGCACATGCAGAGAGTTTGAAAATGCTTAATTTTGGGTGTGTACTGATCACCTCTTATATATCTTGAGACTGGTTGAGCTCATCAGTAGGGACCCTGGTGAATTCTAATTTAATCGGTTTCCAAAATGTTTGGACTCTCCTCCCTAGAATAGCCAGTCTGCACTGTCAGTGTACGTTGATGTCCTGAGAGGTCCAGCGTAATTCAATTTGTGGTTGTCTCTTCTGGTGCCTGTTGTGTTTTTGAGCTTGAGCAGTCTTCGGGGTGCATTTTGTCAGCAAAATTGATTGTAAAATCCTGTAACCTTTGCCACAAGTGGATATCCAGGCACCTTGGTTCTGATATTTTCTGTATTTAATAGAATAAGCTTCTGCATAACCTGCATAAACTGCATAAGCTTCTCATCATTTACTGTAGGGACATGTCAGTATTTTGCTTAGTCATTGATAATGAATTTATGCAGTGTGTGAGTGGTGTTGTCAATTGGTTGGTATTCACTAATGGGACACAACAGGCTTGTGGGAATTATCTTATTACACATCCTGCTTGGTTCTCTGGTTTTCCATTTTGATTACTGTCATGTTACCAAAGGAGACACGCTTGGACTGGACGCATATCCACAGAGTTTTTTTGTTTTTTTTTCTGGTGCTTTTTTGTACAGTGCTGCTTTGGGAAGCGCTCTCGCCTCACTGCCCTTGTTTCCAGTCTTCTGGTGTTGGTGTGGAGTTGTAATGTTGTGCTTGTGTCTGGATTGTTTTCCTCCGGGCACTCCTGTATCCTCCCACCATGCGATGACATTCTGTATAGGCTATACTTGTATGTCCTCACATTATCCCCTGTGTGCACCTGTGTGTCCGGTGATAGACCCCATCCATAGCATCCTGCTTTGTACCGCGTACCCATCAAGGTTTGACTCCTGTCAGTCTCAAACCTTCCTAGAGTGATCTGGCTTCTGAAAATGAATGAATAGATGGATTGATGATTTATCTACTATAACTACAGTATTTGAAGGATACAGTCTTAAGGATACAGGATGCAGCTTGTTCATTCCGAACCTGAACTGGATGGTGGCACTACTTTTACTTGGCTTGTAATTGCACACTTGTTGCAACAGTCTTACCAAGCTGCAAACAACACCATCTGTTCAGTGTCCACCGAAGACCAATCACAATTTCATAAAGGGAAAAATATATATTTTCTCTGGCACTGATTTCAAAGTGCTCCAGACAGCTGTTTCCCTCAAATTTCAAAGGAGTCATTTTACAAGGTTTGGGGCCTTGATCATTTTTGTGGATATGCTGAGGTTCTTGCACATCTGTTGGGGAGAATAACACAATCTGAGCAGAGAAAATGCCATGTGGAAGCTTGGTTTGAGTCACAGGCTTGTCAGTGTACGTCTGACTATTCCTGCTTCTCCACAATGAGACCAATGTCATGGTCGAGTAAGTAATCAATTAATTAATAAATTTACCAAAGGGTGCCAAAGATCATATGCACTTCCATTCTAATAAGACACTTTCTATTGGCCCCTTGGGGAAAGGAGCTCAGACAGCTCTGAGTTTATGACAGCCATTTTCAGCATATAGATATTGGCCCTGAAAGTCTTATTTGATGTTGTCGGCCTGTTCTTCTTAGCATTAGCCTCGTTGTTTGCGGCAGTCTTCCTGGAGGCAGCTTCCTTGGCCTTCCTCTGGGGGAAATCATGCAGCAATAAGGGGCAAGGAGGCCTCTGGCTCTGCCACTCTGGTCTCCCGTGGCAGGTGGGCAGGGAGAGGCCAGGGAGGGTTAGCTGTCATGACAGCTGTAGCAGAGGGCGCCTTGAGGCTTTGCATTTAAGGCAGCGTTGAGATTGCTGGGGTGTTTTTGTGACAGGTGTTCTTGAAACCTTTGTTATGCAATATGTTCAAGGGTGAGAGTGATAAAGTATTGGCATGTGATACAACTCTCTCTCTCCCATTATTCTATTCTATTCTACTCTCTATTCTATCTATTCTATCTTCTACTCTATTCTATCCACCACTGTCCCCGATGGTGGAATGAACTTCCACACTTCATCCTTTCTGCCGAGTCCCTCCCTGTCTTCAAGAAACATCTGAAGACACACCTCTTCTGCTCTCACCTGAGCACCTGAAACACTACCACCTAAAGGAATTTCTGATTCCTACTAAAAAAAAAAAAACTGTTTCCTACAAAAAAAAAAATGTAATCTAATGGTTTAACACACTTGTTATTTCTACCAGCTAGCTTGTACCTTGTCTGGCCAACCATTGAAACCTGGTCATGCAGCACTTCTAATATTGTTGACTCCTTATGGTTTTTTGTTTGTGTTGTGCTCTACCTCAGTTGTAAGTGGCTTTGGATAAAAGCATCTGCCAATTGAATAAATGTAATGTGAAGGAAAATCTATTCTATTCTATTCTATTCTACTCTACTCTAACTTGTGTTGGCTCTTCTAACATTTCTTCTGAGAAGTTTGAATCTTCATTTGCAATAATGAAGAATGAAATATTTTCAGTCAGCAGAGCTATGGTATCATACAACACAAGCCATAGAATGAAGCGCTTACAGTGGAGTTTGCACATCCTGCTTTTCCCTGGCCAAACTATTCCCTGCCATACTAAGTGCCCTGCAACAGTGAAGTCTAATGAGTATAATGAGAAAATGATTGAGATTTATGCTACATTAGGTTACATTAATGTACTGTCCTTACTGGCAATTCTTCCTGCAGGTCATTTAGAAAACAGACTTAGACATACCCAGCAGAGGAGAAAATCTGTCATGCTACAAATGCATATATTAATGTAAAGAAAATATAACAGAAGCACCTGTGTACTGTTGATATAACAGTATCTGTGGTAGGGTATTATGTGCTGGTTGAAAGTAAGTGGTGTATTGTTATTGATACAGAACACAGACTGCACAAGGCACATTCATTACAAATCATTTCCCCTCAGTCACTTACAAAGTCCTTTCGGAATTTACCATGCCGACTTTCACCAGGACATTGCCAATGACTGATATTTAAATTAATTAAATTAATGAATCATACCTTTTTAATTAAGGCCACTTGTAATCAAAAACGACGTGCAACAACAGTATGTCCAGAAATCTATGAAAGAGAAATGATGGTCCAATCTATGATCAGTGCTGTCTGTTAATAGTAGGCTATACAGTAATATGAACGTTATATAGTGTGTAAGCACATTTATTGTATGTAGCCATTACTGTTGAACAGGGGGTACTATTAGAAGTGCTGTTTTAATTTCATGTGGTAATATGGTAGAAACAATCTGAAAACCTAACCTTTAGCTTTTTGATTTTATCTGGATAATTAATTATTCAGCTGCACTACAAAAAGGGCAGAAACAGAAACAGCATGTGGTGGGGTAACCTGGACTTTCACTGAAACAGAAAGCAGTATCAGTCCTTTGTTTTCTGAAGGAAAAGCCTTTGGACACGTGAAACAGACAGATGTACATTCAGACGACCGCTTTGTCCAGTAAGTGCGGCGTTTTTTTTGTTGAGGTGTGGTACACAGATTAGCATTGCATTGTGAGACTTCAAACCGGGTTGAGTTGTACTGTTTCGCTCTCCTCTCGGCCTCGTGGTTCTACATCATCCCTGTCAGCAAACACAATGCGCTGTTCAGACGAGCTGAATTCAAACGTACGGGATCAGTCAAAAGTTCAGACACACCTACTCACAGAAGGGTTTTACTATTTTCCACATTTCAAAATAATAGTAAAGACATCAAAGCTATGAAATAACACAAATGGAATTATGCAGTGACCAAAAAGTGTTACACAAATCAAAACTATCTTATATTTTAGATTCTTCAAAGTAGCCAAAAAATATTTTCTGGAAAGAAATTTACAAATAGGCATGAATTTCACTATTTATATTTGTCTGAAACAAATTTCAGGGATTTAAGCATAAGTCTTTACATCAAAATGTCTTTGAGGGAATGTTTCCCATTATCTTACTTAGGTGTATCCAAACTTTTGACTGGTACTGTACTTGGATTTGGTATCATAAATACTACTATTCCATTACTAACGCTAACTCAGTATAAGTGAATTGAAGCCCAGATATTTATTCTATTTTATTTTATTTTTAAATCATTAATTACAGCTGACATATCATCTGCTTTGGTCTAAACTGAGCTTTACACCAGTGCAGTCAGTCAACCTCTAATATATATTATAGATAAAATATGTGCCTATGTGAAAAGGGATTGTTTTATACATACGATATATCACCTGATTAAGGTGAGAATAGATTGGTTCCTTTACCAGTGGACTGTAAAGGGAATGAAGTCTAACTACATACTGAGTTGATTATAATTCACAGCTAAAAATGGTTCACTTCAGGGCCTTTGCAGTAAATGTAAATTGGATCCTCTCCCTTGAAACCCCTCAGGGTAGAACAGAGACATCTCTTTTAATCAAAACATTTATGAGACAAGTTAAAGTATCTTCTAAGCCCTGGGGATTTAGTGTGTTGTAATTGAGATATAGACTATAATGTAAAGATGCTTTAATCTCACTGCAGTTCTTTACATCTTGATCATGTTGTTAGTATCGACAAACTGGAAGTCTTTGGGACCCAGGGGGCATTCTTCTTATTTTTTACCCATTAGTTATAGCCATATACCAATGCCCAAGTGAATACCATGCTCAAATGCTGCAGGAAGGACAGGCTATAGATAATGTGCATCAGTAAAAACCCGGGACACTCCAGGTCTACTTGTGTGATAATAACCTATCAGAGCTCTGTTCATGTTCAAAATCAAAGTGGCTCGCCATTTATAGTTTCTCTCAGTGCAGATAAGGTGTCTCATTTGACATTACTCCCCTAGTTTAGCCATTTCCTTTCAGCTGGCAGGATACAGGTCTCCTGCTTAGTGTTACTTTCTTTTTTCATTTTAAACTTCCTTGCAACATGGGAATTTGTGTGGACCCCTCTAAATTAAAATTGATTTTTTGGGCTCAGGTTTGGGGATTTATTGGCACAGACATGGTCTACAGTGAACAGCTGCAGGGGCTGTGGTTGTTTGATTCTCTTTCCGGCCTTGAAGACCATCGGGGGGCTGGTCAGGCACGGCTATGACGCTGTCTTCACAGGAATGCCTTACTATCACATGCCACAGGAGACATTTTAACTGATGAATGCATTTCTGCTTATGAGTGATACATCTCATCAAGAACAGCATTTATCATTCACAGGGGGTCTTTTATCAAACTGCGGATGCAGTGTACTCTAAGCGTAGATAATGTGTCTTGTATGTTGACAGTGTGTCATAATCTGTATAGAATCTAGGAAGGTCATTGTGTGATATATGTATGTATATATGCATACATTGTGTGATTTATGTATGCATTATATGTGTATTCACAAAAAGGCCAGGACCGAAAATATATTTGTTAACCTCAATCAATCAGGTTTGAAGTCCCTGTCAAATATGTGAGGAACAGTTATCGCAGCACCAGTCCAGAGGTAGAATAGCGTGACTGTGTGATGTCTGGCTGCACATTGACTGTTGACGTGGCTTATTTTGTTTTTCCCCTCCTGACAGGGTTCACTTCATACCCACAAGCGGTGTTTTGCTGCCCGCACCCTTCTGACGCTGCCGGAGTTGCCAGCGTCCACGTCTACCACGTCAATGCCGCGTCATCACCATGTCAATGGTCCCGGAGTGCTGACGTGTGTGGAACGTGACAGCCAAGTTTAAAGGTAAGGTCAACTGAGGACTCATTCTCCTCTTACCCTGTTGAACTGAAAAAACAAGATTGGAGGAAGAGGAGTTTAGGTAGGATGCTCAGGTGGGCTGATTAGAAGACCAGTTATGGGCATTGATCTTGGGTTAACATCCCTACTCTTTCAAGTGCTGCCGGGTTTTCATGACTTTTGGAGTCAGAACCTTAGTGTACCAGCTCATCATAAGGACCACACTTCATCACTTCATGGAGAGTTAATTGCTTATCTGTAGGAAGAATCCCCCTATTGGCTCACAAAAACCACCCCCAACAGCAGCCTGGTTTTCCCAGGAGGTCTCTCATCCATGTACTAACCATGCCCAGCCATGCTTAGCTTTAGCCAGAAGGAGGGAGAGGGCCACAGGGTGGTATTGCTGTAGCTGCATGGAGAGCCATGCCCAACACTCTAGAGAGTGAGAGCTTCAGCTGTGGAAATCAGTGACAGGAATATTATTATGTTCAGGGAGTCAGACTGATGACCCCATGGTCCTATGATCTGATGTCACTCCATCCTCTGCAACAATTGACATGACTTTTTCATGTACTTGTATGTTACCCATTCAGCTTTGTGTTTTTGCAGTCTCAGCCTATAGGATGATGATTCTGAGGGCGTGCTCCATAATATCAAAGCTCAGAGTTGAGGTGACATTCATTGTGTCCGGTAGCAGTTCAGCTATTGAACTTCTTCCTGACATGTTCATCCATTTCAAAGCTGTGGCTCTTAAATGCTTTTTGCAGAGTGATGTCTTTCCTCCTACAATGTATATTGTTTTTTTCCCACCGCTTGATGGAAGCCTTTTTGCCATAGTGAGACCTGAGATTTATGCTTTGCTCATAACACATTTATAATCTACTCCAACATGAGACCCAGACTCTTTCTTCCCATCAGCCATTGGGGTCTTTACCCTACAGAAACCATAAACTCTGAACACAGCCGTCCCTCTCCCATGCGTGACCACTGCTTAATCCCATCCCCTCGCTGCAAGATGAGCTGACAGGTTTATTTACACTGCGGCAGCCTTCCCGCAAATTACACTATCTGTCAATCTCCAGCCTCCCATTTTGAACCGAAGAGATTTCCTGTAATACATTATATCACGACACGTTTGTAACCTTACGGGACCCTGTTTTTGAGTAACAGAACAAATTTTGCTGGTCTGTCCTTTATTTGAGCAGTCAAGGATAGGAAATGCTACATTTTTCTGCTGTTTGTGTAATACTGCTGTATAATACCAGGTGTCGTTATGTTTTTGAAATGGCATATTAAAACTGGCACAGTTTTACACAAGTACAGCCAGCTAAATATCTAGGTGGACAGTGATATCCCCCATTACATCCATTTAATCTTTTAAAGTTGGAGGCTAAAACCATGTCTGATAACGTACAGTACTGTACTATATCTGTTTGGTGAAACATCAAGCTTGTGACTATAAAAATATTCTGATGGTTATTGAAGTATTCTTGTATTTGCATGTTTTGATTGTCACATTTTCAAATATTAACTGGCTATTGAGTGATCTTTTTTGTTGTATAGCTATAGATTTCTTCACTGTCGGAACCAAGGACAACGAGCTGATCTCCCTCTGGTGTGAATGAGGTCTGAAAGCTCATTGGCTGCTCAGCCACATGCCCCAAGAGGCCTGGTTTAGAAAATCAGACACACTAGGAAAGTACTGTAATGCATATGTCCTTAGGGATTTCTGGTGATTGGGATGTCCGGGCTTCAGTAATTTAACCCTCACCCTGTACATTACAGTACATTCAGTTGCCGGTAGTTAATGCTGCAATCATGTAGTTATTTGGGATGTTGTGTGTTGACCCTGTTTTTAGTTATTTGTGAGAAATGGCTGGAACCATGAGCTGATGTCAGATCACTGTTAATGCTGCAATTATGCAGATAGATTATGAAACAAAGATATCGCTATTTTTACCAAGGTTAAAAGAAATGAGAGGTGAAAAAAAAGTTAACTGCAGCTCGTTTATGATAGCAAACAGGACTTTTTTCCAGAAAGGATGGATATGGTAATCTTATGAGTGTGTACTGTTTTTCTTTGGAATGGTGCCTCAGAGCCTTCTGCTTCCAGCTGTTCAATTACCCCGGCCACCATAAAAATCTGGAGTTTTCACTGATGAAAACAAACGCTGATGGTGGTGCGTGTCCCGAGAGGGCCGTGCGTGTCAGCAGTGGAAGTTCCTCCGCTAGCTGGCAATGACAGCGTGATCTAAAGGGCCCAGCGTGATGGAGCAGTCCTGGGGGACTGTTCCATCTCGGGACACTGCTCTTGCCAGCCTCCCATCAAACGTGGGTCGATCACTTTAAACGGACAGCGTTACCCCATCTCGCGATGAGGTATTGATGATTTTCGTCCTCTACTTTGAGCGGTTTCATGATCCTCTGTAAGTTAATAAAAGTAGCTCACCTGTAAACCAATTTTTTTCCCCACAGAATAGCACTTACGACAGCTTGACTCTTTTCCAATGGCACAAACAGTACGCTGCGAGCACCAGTGCTCCTGGCACTTTATTACGGACTGGGCCATTGCTTTTTATTTCTTCCTCTTATCTCATATTTTCCCCTGTCTGGGTACTCTACTTATTGCCATATTTGTTGCTCTTTGTGGGCATCATCTCCCTGGTGGATCATTTTGCTTAATGCCAGCTTTTGATCATTAGTCCCCATGTGTCTGGCTCCTCACAGTGAGGGCTCATTTTACACTGTTCTGTCCTTTTTCCTACCAGCAGGGGGAGCACAATTACTTCAACACAGAACGTTTTTGAGATCGATACTAATAAAAGATGCACCTTGAAGGATGAAACATTTGCAGTACTGTGCATGTATGTATACACAAACACAAACACACACACATGCACATGCACACCCATACACACACACAGAGCCACCCTTAATCTGAAGGTCAAGCTTAAGATATTATGGCCAAAAAAATTCATCTGTGAAGTGAAGTGTTTCCATGTTTTGCTGTGTGAACAGCATGCCTGGCACTTCATGATGAAGTCTAGGGTCTCTATGTCCATGGTGTGTCTTGTAACTCTGTGGGCCCATGCAAACATAAGAGGTGCACATGCTGTGAACAGGATCTTGGATGTGGCTCCCCATGCTACAGAACTGGATCGAAGCCTGGCTTATTTACCCAAAGATGAGGACATATTCTCTCAAGTGAGTATGCACACAACTCATGCCCACCGATGACTGTCAGCCTTATTCCATCCATGTCAAATGATAAGGAAGTTAAGATGTATTTCAATTAGACATTGGCACATTCACAAACCCTAAGCTGACACTAGCCCTAGAGAAATCTTCCATGTCTGAGGTAGTCGTACGAGATGTAGTCATTGTAATGTCTCTTTTGGTGCAGAATAAATGCCTCCTATAAGACCATCACACGCAAAGCCACTCTTTTGCCACCCAATACACCTCTGTTTTCCATGCACCACTTTAACTATTCACATCAGCACAATTCCCCTTCAATCAAGCTATGCTTTCCCCACTTCAATCCACATTTTTTGCCTTGAGCAATTTTGGTCCAGTAGGATTTGCATAGACTGCAAACACTCTACTGGATAAACTATCATTTGATCCAGCACTACTTTTGATGGCATCAGATCAGACTGTATACATTAGCCCTGCATCCCCGTACAGCACATAAACACCTATGTGTCTAACTGCAAATTTTTTGTCTTGTTTATGTCCAGTTTACATCTCTAAATTACAAATTTTGCTCAGCTTGTGGTTTGAACCTATTTATCTTATTTGACAATTACTCTCAAACCCTTTTTGTCTGGGTCAGTTATGAAAAGCCCCTTTTTCCGCAGAACACTGCAAAGATTAAGGTTGACACAAAATCCCAAGGAAGATATTGTTCATGTCATCAGTGTTGATTTATTCTCGGAACGGGGTCAGAAACCGGGTGTATCGAAAGCAGAGCAGGTCCACACTACCCTTGTCAACAAAGTTTCAGGGAGTGAACATATTGGTGTGTTTCCGTTGGCCGGCCTGGCTCGCAGCTAAGCGAGTTAATGACTTATACAAATGGGTTCAGTCACCTGTGTCTGTGGATGTGCTGTGAGGTTTGGGCTCTTGATTGATGGAACCTCTGGCCGCCGTAACGCTAAAGATCTGCCGTTTATCCCGGGCCTCGGCGTGCTTTCAGCTGCACTCCTCGGGGATGCCTCGGAGTAAACAGCCAAGCTGGAACCGCGCCTGTAATGACCCACGCATGGCAAGCCAGCTCCAATTTGTTCTCTTTTCATTGCTGTGTTATTATTTCGCCCTCCTTACCCGTACAGAAAGGGGAACTTCAGGTCAACGTTCACTTAAAAGGGGAGTTATAGCCACATTATGCACCACATGACTGGAACGAGGAGCTCTGGTCAGCATGTTGCACCTGTGGATATCTGGTCAGACTTTGTGCCAGTGCACTATTTGTGCAATAGCTTCATTGAACACTGCAAGCTGACTTTCTTTTAAGGTTCGGCCAGTCTACAAATGGTCACAAATTGAATCACAGAGGCTTGTGGAGACAAAAAAAAACAATGAAGACAATTGTGCAGTCCTTTTAATGAGTTGACTCGTTTCTATCTATACTTGAGCTCTCCTTTGTCGGCTTGGATGTGCGCATTCACGTTTGATTGTTACGCAACGGGCTCTCGGGACCGGGCGACACGGGTAGGAGAGTGGGCCCGCTCGCCATCGTTACTCTGATGTTTAAGAGGTTTTAAATGAGTGTCTCAACGCGCTTGTGTGGTCGGCTGAGCCGCGGTCTCGGCCGAGGATCTGGCAGAACTTATTAAGTCCCGACTCTCCACTCACATCAGCCCCCTGCTCTGTGGTCTTTCTGCACACCCTGATTGAGACTGATCAGAGAGAAAGCGACAGAGAAATAGAGGGAGAGAGAGAGAGCACAAGCCTGGTGAGATGCGGTGAATACACTCCCCCCCCCCCTTCACAGTCCTGTAAAATGGGGTATCTCCCCCCTGTGGATACCCTACTTTAACCCTGCCATCAGTCACCGCAGCATAAAGCGGCCACTTCCACTTGGTGAAAGATGTCATAAAATCAGCCGTTTAATTTTCTATTAATGTGCCCTAGTACATCTTTATTGGTGTTCGCTAACCATAATGTGGTTTACGTTTCACACTGTAGATGCGTGTAATAGAAGTGTGAAACTGTTGAGCTCCAGGCTTTCTATATGCAGCGCTTACAAATGAGGCAGCGCTGCAAATTGTCGTATTCTGCAATACATTCAGGATGCACCAATTGTTCCCCATTAATTAATTTACTTTGAAGCACGGAGCTTTCCTCTGGCTCACTCATTGCCTTCACTTTGTCTGCAAACTATCCTTGTCTGAGCTGGCAGCTGGGTTGGTTCCCTTTTTTTCTGTGCTAATATCATATTATTGCAGCACAGTACCAGAAGAAATGTTCCATGAAGGAAGGCATTCAAGTGTCACAGAGTGTAGGGATTTGTTGACTGAAAAATCTGTGGAAGCCTTTTTGTTCTT
Source organism: Megalops cyprinoides (assembly GCF_013368585.1). Classification (NCBI taxonomy): domain Eukaryota; kingdom Metazoa; phylum Chordata; class Actinopteri; order Elopiformes; family Megalopidae; genus Megalops; species Megalops cyprinoides. Next base: position 57,387,097 of record NC_050583.1, read on the forward strand.
TATTTTTGCTTTTTTTCTGCTTGTTCTTCTGCTTACAGAATTAAAGGAAAGTATTAGAGTTAAATCTTAGATATCCATTAGCATAAAACATTACATTTGAAGAAATAAATGTGATGGGAAAAGTTCCATGAGAATAAACATATTTCAAAAATTGTATACATACCGCATGCATTCATACATACATACACACGTTCATACATCCAGACATACATCATGTTGCTGGGTAACCAAGAGTGCATAACCTACAGATGGACCATGTCAAGTTGCCCTGCCTATTTAATTGATCATAAATCTTGCCAGGATGTTTTTATTGGAGACTGGCAATCTGTGTAGTGCAACCTACAAATCTGGAAACATAAACTAAGAGTGACTGATAAAATATAAAGCTGTCAATCCTTCCTGTGACAGTTACATTTTTCAATAAGATGCAGTGCCGCATTTCCCATCTGCCCATTGCCGCCAAATGAAAACAGTGCCGAAAGAAAGCCAAGCTTTGCAATTGGGTAGGAAATGAACAGTAAACTTACATATTTATGTTCACGTTGCATATAATTTACGTTCATATTAAAATGGGAAGACCTTGTATTAATTATAAGTAGTCACCTGATTATCTTTGTACATCTGTACAATTTTTGGTGTAATGGTGTGCAGATAGCCAGCTCGTCAGATAGCCAGCTAGGGGCGTAATGGCGATGAAGACCTGCTCATGCTTAGAAGGCATGGGGGAGATGGGTATGCATCTGTACTGATAGCAGCTGTAAGACAAAAACAGCCGAATATCTCCGTGCCACCAGCTTCCCTGCCTACCTGATGGTGCTGCCAACTTTGTCCCGGCACAGTTATGTATAGAGGAAAAAGAGAGAAAAAAAAGCACGGTCAATTGGGGGACATTCAGAATGAATAAGGCTATGGCTACTGCATCGCGTGGTGTGACGCTAGGGCTGGTCTCATTAGCGTTTTTTACTTCCATGCTAATCAGTGGGGGCCGAGTGCCTCCCCTTACCCCCCCCCCCCCCCCCCCCCCCCCGGCTTGACCTGGACACTTCCTGCAGATGACTAAGGATGAGTCATGCTCCTGTCTCATGGACACATATTTCTCAATGGGGCCCCGCTGCCCGCCTTGGGGATGCTGGTCTGCCAGCCACTTAAATTAGGTTCCTGATTGCCCAGTCAGTTGGTTAGAGCTTAAAGCGTTCTTTATTAATGCCGGCGGTTTCACTGTACAGGAACGAATCACTCCCCAGGGCAGCTGGGGGTGGAAAAAAATGCATTCTCAGAGGCAGAAGTTACTCTGCATGTGTAAGCATTGCCTTCATTAGCAACCCACTCATTGGCTTGATCTCCAAATTGGATATTGATCTAACTATCACAAAATTAGCGAATGTGAATCCTAATTGGTATAAACATGTTTCCAGCATTGCCGTTTTTTGTTGTAGCTGGTATGCATATCATACACAAATAGTGTTATCTTAAAAATACTTATAATTCTTTGCTAATCACTGAAGTTTATTTTATCATTAATCTATCCACAGTGTGTATGGGCAGTGCATACATTTTGTAACACTACATATTTGTCCACATAGTTTTAAAATGTAGTTGCACAGAAGGTTTGTTATAGTATGATACCATGGATTAAAGAGGGTAATCATATACAGCAGTGAAGCAGAATTCGGCTTAAAGTGTACGGTGTGCCAGTGAGTAGTAAAGCTTGATTTATAGAGGAGTTTTAAAGATGGAGCATCAGGAATAATTTGTATATCTCGTGTAAACTTTACACGTTAATTGTTATGGGACAATTAGAAAGAAACCCTCAAAAAAAGGTTTGCCCTCTAGGAAACCCAGCGTACAGCTAGGGCTAGGTACTCTCCATTCCTTTGAAGTCTGTTTTTTAAACTTACAGCAAGGCTCCATGGAAACCAAGTAATAACTCAAGACTGTAATGTTAACCATAGCATTGTTTTTCTTCTACACAACATCCTTGTGCTGCATCATGTACATCTACATATATTCTCCTGGTTTGTAAAATTTACAGAAAGAACCTTCAGTTTATGGACAGTAACTTAATTCTGTATGTTTGTGTTTACTTCTCATTCAGTAGCTCACAAGAGGCTTTGAGGCCTGGCAGCTGGTCTATAATTAGATTGTGGTCAATTAGTCAGCACCTGCCCGGTGCTATTACACCCATGTGTTAAGGGGGAAGCTCGTATGACCATTTTCACATAAATCACATTTTAGGAAAAACTACATTAAGATCCCCTCCTCTATGACAAACCTTTTCCCCTGTCCCTCTGTCAGTTGTCCTTCATAACAGCACAATTCGAAACATTACATTGTATTGTTAACGCTGTGAACATGAGAAGCTTTTACTGAATAACTTAAACAGAGAGCCGTATAGTTTCTAAGTGTGTTTATTTAGCAGACTAAATTAATGTTGTGGACTCTTGGAGAGGATTAATTTGACTGGTTTTGCAGTTTTAATTTTTTAGGTTGGATACACATATGTTTTAAGGTTAGATATGAAGATATTTGGCTGGCAGCACTGAAATACCCTGAGAAATCGAATGTGTCACCGTTTGCACTCTGACTGCACATACCAGGACTAATGTGAAACCCGACTGAATCTCCACAGCATGCATTGTAGTCTACACTTCACAGGTGGTGGAATGCTAAATTTGAGATCCTTGAAAAAAAAAAACCCCTTCAAAATTTAAGACATAGCTACAGTACCCAAAACATAGTTTTTACTGTTTCACATTTCCCAATGGAGGTGTGTTACTATGAGAATAAATTTCAATAAACTTTTTCAAGAAAATGATTGAGCTGACACCTCACACTTACTACACGATTCTGAGCAGCCTATTTGTGTTTTGGGAATGTTGCTTAGCTTAGGGGCAGCAAACGGATAGCACTTACCCACCGTGAAACCAAACAACCATGTGATGATGTTGGTTGAGAAAGTGCCCATTCTCCTGCAGAGGACATAATGAGTTGAATCAGGGCACTGTCCCAGTGGTGTGCTGTATATCTCCTTGGCATCTGCTACCCCCTCCCTTATTATAGGGGGCAAGGCTGTGTGACCTTCACTCATAAAAATACCCAGCATTCCTGGAAACCGTGCTCAGGTCAACCCACACATGACAATGTGCAGAATGGTGCTGGTTATGTTGATACATTATTAATAACCTCCTATTATATAGTTTAATGAATGTAAAACTTAGAGATGCTCTGCAGTTTTTAAAATTCTTCAGTCAACAGTTCTATCAGACTTTTTTTCATACAGAAGATGGTTCAGTGTTCAATGTCATTGTAGAACCGTGGCTTGAGTACGATAAGTAAACTCATTATTCCTATGTAACGAATGACGTTGTAAGAAGAAAAATAATTACACTGGCAAAGATCATCAGAGTAAGAAAATATGATCATTTTGTATATTGAAAAAAGAGTAGACCCGACTGTAAATTCCAATTTATTTATTTTGGAGGATTGACTTACATTGACTGACATTTCCTCTTGGCAAACATAGATGCATTAAAGACCCACTTGTTGAAGGGAGACTTTGGTGAAGAGAGATACATCTGTATTGAAACGGGCAGCGATTGGCTCATAACAGCTGGAAGCACACCACTGGCAAATGTCACAACTTAGACTGCCAACACAGGACACATCTGACAGCTGGTTGAGACCAAGGAAACCATGTCCAGCACATATAAAAACCTTAAACACTGAGGTCTACTGGAAGAGCAAGTCTCATAAATAACTAGATTGATTCTGTTGATACACAGATTCTGTGGGGCACATAGGTGTATACGGTAAGTGTTAAGGCTAAACACCCTGACTGCAGTGTCACTTTAAGTAGTCCTCACGAGAAACATGACAGGGACCTCATGCACACAGTCTGTATTTGACTAAACACAAAATATCGGGAAGCTTGGTGAACGATGTGTTTGTGCCTCACTGTGTGTGCTGTGTGTGGCACCATGGGAACCGAGGGAGTTGTGTCCCATGGCCCGGTTTCACCCTGTGGCGGGGAGATAGGGACAGGGAATCGTGCTAGTTTGAATAACACTGTGAGGTGAAAAGTGCAAGGCAGTCAGTTGACCTGGTCCTGGCCAAGTCCTGTCAGTCCTGTCTCCCAGTCAAAGCAAAGTGGTGCCTCAGATGTTAATTTATTTAGCAATATTTGAATAGCATTATTTTTGATATAACTGATAATGTGCAAAACTTTTCAGAGTTGGATAATCCTCTAAATTGTGATATCATATTTTATTATATATGTAGGCATATCTCTCTTTTTAAGGGGAAGCAAATTTCTAGACTAAATGTGATGTGTATGAAATCTTTCATTCATTGTTTTTTTTTTTAAGAAAATCTTCAGGTACTATGGACAGTGGAGAGATGAGACTTGCTGTATAATTTAATAGGCAAAAGATGATAAGTAACATCTATCAGAAGTGACAACAACTGAAATTATTTCCACAATATAACTTTATAAAGTGTGACTCTTCTGCCAGCATGAATGAAAATAGCGTGTGTGAATTTGGCTCTCCAGTCCAAACAAAATAAACCTTTAAATATTTGGTATCTTATCTAACTTGAGATTTAATCAGTTATGACAAGTGTATTGCTACACAGTAGCTGTAAAGCTAATATGATCCACTTGAAGAATTCACCAAATATTACTAAATGTTTACAATGGTTTGTGGTTGGATGTCCTTGCCAACATTTCCATTAAATTTAGTAAAATGTTGCAATCCTTCACACAGTTTATAGCTATAGTTCCTCCTAGGCAAAGGAAAATCTAGTTACCCAGGTTTTAAGGAGAAGTATTTCTAGAGTGCTAGAGTTTGTTCTGTTCCTGGCACATATGGAGAACCATTAGATAATAACTCTCCACAGCAGGCCCAATTAGGAACCAAGACCGTGTGTAACATGAAGCTGGATAGCCGGTTTCCCAGAGGAACAACTGCTACGTAAATGCCAAAAAGGTTATTATCACAAACCTTTGAGAATAAAACAGACAGTCCACGTCTTATTTAATTGAAAGATTTAAAGAATGGCAGTTTGGAACAGACAGTGATATTTTTCTATGAATTTCTTAAAATGTCATGGTCTAAGTACCACAGATGCAAGGCAATGAGATGGTTTTCAGCAATCCATTGTTAAAGGAAATGTCAGGTTTGGCTCAGTTCAAAGAATCTTAAAATTGCAAGCTAAGCAGAGGCTTTATTTCTATGTGGTCCAGAAGCACATTGGGGTGGCATTTGTAAAAGCAATTACACCTATAAGAGATATGACAATTGGATTACAAAAAATATATGGACATAAATAACAACATATACTGATCCAAAGTATATGGAAGAGATTCATTTATCTAAGATTAATATTTGGAACTGTTACGTGGGTATATTATATCCACACATCAATGGAATTAATCTCATGAAAACAAACACACGACAGAGGATTGAAACAGTTTATTTGACATTGTATATGTAATAAAGTTCTGTTGTTGTTTGATAATTGTTTGATAAACTCTGAATGAGACATAAGTGTGTATATACTTATTGTCACGTTCTTTCGTGGTCGCAGTCTTTCTTGCTCATTAACTGCATTGTTTCTCCCTCTCACTTTCATCACACAGTTCATCACACTTGGAGAACAGGAAGCAACGAAATTAAAAGTTCAAATGGATGAAAAACATGTATTCAGTCGTTTTGTTTGTTTGTTCTATATTTTTGGACTCTTTGCAGTGGCCTGTTGAACTACTTATGTGGGAAGATTTTTTTCTAGTAAAAGTGGTATGATATGTTACAATTGTTACAAAATAATGGACCCTACTCTCTGTCTCCTTAATGTCTGAATTGTTCCTCATATCAGTATGGCAATCTGCATTACTGCTTTACTCAACAAAACCAATCCCCTAGCAAAGCATTGGTAACTGCATACAATTTACACCTTTCTGCTCTGGCTTTGAATAATGTACTTTTCGTGGACTTGGAAATAAGATGGAAAACACTAATTGCTTGGTCAATCAGGATGGCTGCCTTTGACGGGTGTTGTTCTGCTAGTTTTCTGTTATACTTGTTTTGAAATGACTCATGTTGTTTTGAATAAGTGTGGGATTGTCTGCAAACGGAAAAAGAATCAAAACACAAAGGATGCCATTTGGATTGATTTGCAGTGCAGCAAGCACATCAGTGAGTACTGAGGGGGATGGTGCGGTCAGCAAGTCTGAGGCTCTGGGACGGCAATAAAATTAGTGCCACTCTCAGGCACTGTAATGAATGACATGTTGGCTTCTGCAGATTAATAAACTCATTCAAATGACAAGCCACTTGGAAAGATTTTGTAATGTCCAATGCCGACCAAAACTAATTCAATCCCTTGTGCACAGGATGCGGCTCCCGGTTATTAGCTGCGAAAGTGCTGCCCGTTTCCTGGATGAGGTAGCCTCAGGATGCTGTCCCGTTGCATCAAGGATGTGTCACATTAAGTGGTAGATGTAAAAACCCCCCCTTGCCTCAATGGCATTTCATGAAGGCAGTGAGGCTTGCATAAAGGAGAGAAGATACATAAATTGCAGGCTCTTCTATAGTTTTGCCATCCACCACGAACTGAACGGATTATAATCCCTTAAGGTCTTAGCTATAGGAGTGACACGTCGGGAGCTGGTTGGATTTACCATGTCACTGACTGCCAGCGGGTGATCTTCAGACAGGACCAGTGCGTCATTCTCCTCTACGTGCTGTCGGCTGATCAATGACAATGTTCCTGTGTGGTCCCTTTCCAGGTGGCCCTCCGCTGCCATCCCCCTAAAGAAACAATCAATATTGCTGTCTGTACCTGTCACAGGCCTCCCCTCATGCTTATGTCAGTCTGAACCACCTTGTGCTTAAAGGTGCAGGCCCACTGGCCGCTGACCATTATCTTTTGATGTGTATTACTGCAGCATTGGGCCACAGGGAGTTTTGATCTGCCTGTTCTTGCTTCACCTGAGTCAAAATGAAATCAGGTGGAGGAATTCGAGCCAACTGCCGGCAAATCATCCTTAATTTTGAGTAGCAACTTTTATAATGGTTGTCCTGTTCCTCCGCATCAGCACTGAAAGTTTACTGTTCCTCCACATCAGCACTGGATTGTAATTAATTGTCTAACATGATCCTACGTATCGCTTAGGACCTGTCAGAACTTGCGAGCACGTCTCTGTTGTCAAACCTGAAAAGCCACAGGGCAGATGCAAAACAAGGAGCGAGAAAAAAGGATCACTTATGCAAAGCTCAATGATGTAGTGAGAAATTCAGGAGAATTCAAATACAAACCGAAATTTGAGTGCTATCTGGCTAGTGCTAGATACTGTACACTCTGCATACAACAACAGGAGACAACCACAGTGCAACAGATAGCTCCCTCTGCCATGCAAAATTCATGCTGTTAATGCCATTATACTTAATAGAATGGTTAATAGTATTTACACGAAAAGCAAATGGGATGTTTGCCACATCATGGATAAAAGTGTCTGCTTGATGTCAACAGTGTAAATGTAAATGTATTGTTAAATATAGCTACTCATCTTGTGTTAAATATAGCTACTCATCTTGTGCTTTGCTCTGAATAAGAGTGACTGCTAAGTGATAAAATGTAAATGAAAATGTCATGGTTGTCTAACTGCTGTTTTGAAAGAGTAAGAACATTTGTAAAGGTAACATCAGGTAATATCAGGTCCTCAGCATTGTCAGGGTAGCATGCTTATATGGGTTTGTATTTAAATTCTCTGGAATTTCTCAGAACATCATCTTCCTTGGCATGAGTGTTCCTCATTTTGCATGAGCTTTTTTTAAGGTTTGAATACAGACAATAAATCACACACATTCTGAAAGATACTGTGAAATACTGTACATCATGTTATAAACTGGCCCACAATCCCACCCAAACTCGCAGCTTGTCCTTGGCTAGTAAAAATAAGCAGAGAATGATTTGAGTACAGAAGTTATAAACTGCATGCAGTGGTGTTGAAAAAAGCCAGGATTTAGCCACATGATAACGTAAGTGTGTCTCTTGCTCCAAAACTGACAGCCCACTTCTGTACTTTCAGTCTTGTTGCTTTGAAAAGATAAACGGCTCTTTGAAGTTAACAGCTAGCCCAGTCTCCTTTGACCTGTGCTTGAAATTTTTATTTTTTATTTACTTAAATTTATTTTAAAATACTTTACAACTTTGAAGTACTACTTAGTCTATGGTGTTTGGAGTCATGCTGACTCTTCAGTAGTGGTTATGGAAGCTGTTGGTTGACCCGCTGAATTCAGGATTAACAAAGTCAACAGTGGTGTTGTTATTATTGGGTGTGGTTGGCCACGGCCAGGGACGTGGTGTCAGGGTTTCAGGCATGGCTTCCCACAACAACCAGCAGGCGTCTTCATTCAGCCTATCTCTCCCAGTTGCCTGCTGCTTCCTTGAGCATCCATCAGAGAGACTTTACGTCCTGTTTGTGTTTGCACTGTGTCTGATTGTTAACACCTGTTTGTAATTAGTCTTGAGTGTTTGCTGTATTTAAACCCTGCCTGTTGTGGTGTTCCTTGCTCAGTCTTGAGCTTGCCTGCGTTCTGTGCCTTCCTGTGCCAAAGTTTGCTTGTTTTAGTAAATGCTCTTTGTTTGTTGTAATCTTCCTATGTTTTTTGGGTTATCCTTCCTGCTCACCGTTACACAGGGAGCCATGTCAATCAATTTTGGCATATTTTGAGCCCATGCCAGGTGAATGTGCCACATGTGAGAAGAATGAATGGCATAATTAATGGCATATGTAAAAAATGCATTTGGTGACATTGATGGGAACTGATTTAAGGCTGCAAAAATCATTTTACAAAAAGGTTATGGACTATGGCCAATGAGTATGTGAAATTTCAGCTAATCAAGCAATGTGTGAGCAGCAGGTGAAATACTGTGCAAAAATGTTGTTTTGCCGACATAAATTCATTAGGACCAGAAATTCCAGGAAACTGACATAAATGGCTGAAATGAATTTAAGGGTATTTATTAGTAGAAAGACACAGCATTAAATGAATGGAAACAGGTTTGCTGGGATCAAGGACAGTAGAACCTTGGATCCAACCGGAGAAAGGAGTGTGAATAAATAGCCAGCGGTAGTTTTAAATATGAGCCATAGTTTGTTTAGTGTTAAACCTCAAAGAAGAAAAAAACTAATTACACATGCAACCTCTGAAATCTTGCATGGTACCAACTCTGGGTCGGTCATGTTCCTTTGTGCAAGCACTATTTCATGCCCACATTGCGTTAACCATGATAATTCAATATAAAGAGTTAACTTATGTACTCATTATCTGAGGTGGGCATACAGAACTGGAATTATATTGACTGCTATTTTCCAGATACACACCTCCTTGTCTGGTTTTTAGAATGTGTTCCTTTTTCAAGGAAACCATCTCAATGAGTCAGGGAGATGTACTGTGGCATATTGGCCCCTAGGGAATAAATTCCAGTTAGTCAACCTAAATTAAAATGGTGATTTCTGTTACAGTGCATTTTGATGGTATGCAAATGTACTGTATCTAGAATTTACATTCTCACAAATGTCTAAACATGATATCAAAGTCTGTTATCTCTGCTTTGAGAATTCAGTCCTTGACATTGAATGTTCCCTCACCGGAAGTTCAGTTTCTCAACAACTTCACTAACAAGCAGAACTGCTTAACAGGAAAGAGTATGTAGTCTGCCTTAATAAGAGTCCCTGCCTGTGACTAAAGGCATATGATTTTTTTGTGTGAGTAACTACAGAAAAGCAATGCCCTCAGTTCTTAGATAGCTGCGAGTTGGCAGTCTGACTCAAAGCTTTATGGTAGATTGCCCCGCACACGCATTCACTGCATTAATCGAATGGCTATTAAAGTTTAATCCGCAAAGTGAAGTTTATGTTATGGATTGAATCCAATGCAATTTACTTCAGGCTTGTGTCTATGGAAAGATCCTTGTCATGCACTCATGTGGTAGAAGCATCGGGCATGGCCTTGCTTGCAAGTACTATATTCCTAAATCAATAACCTGACACCTAGAATTATAAAGGGAGCTAACCGCTGACACACTAACTACAATGGACTGACTAACCCTGAAAGTTACCTCTGAGATACCCTCAGGAGATTGCAGATGACTTACTTATTGACAAAACTATTAAGTCTGCTAATTAACATTCATCATCCTCTAATACAGTACTGAAGATGCGCTCTGTGGAAGCCATTGTTAAAAAGTCCCTTAATTCTCTTTGAAGATTCAGACACTTTCTGTGAAATTAACCTTACTTAGAGAACTTCACCTCTTAACTCATTCATATAATCTTTATTTTCATATAGGATGAGTCTATACATAACAAGAATACAGTATACATTTTGTACAATACAATATACACAGTAATATACACAGGAATTACTACATATCTTGATTAAACATACATCTATGAACTCATGTTGTCCACATTACAAAAATAAATAATTCATCTACTGTTTTTTTTTTTTTAAACTTGTGTAAAGTAGTTTTCCAGAATAATTTTTAAACATTCATCATGGCTTGACAGATAATCCGGTTTCATACATAAAGGACAATTGAACTGATCTAAAGTGGGATGAACTGGTTTGTAGTTAGTCCCACATGGCACACATGACTTTTGCATTTCTACATACATGCATTGTTCCAAAATCTGAGGACTAAAAAAGTAAATTGTAATCTAATTTAAGGCATAATTACTCTTGTCATAATTCACACAGTATTTTCAAGAATGATTCTACATGATATGTTTACCAAAGCATTCCCCCACAGAGAAATCTTTTTAGAACAACCTGTTTTAAAGTGCACCAATTATGCATGAAATGACTTTATTGTGCATAATTACATTTAAGTCACTCTAAGTACATGCTTAGAGACTTGACTTCAGCATCATGAGTGTGTTGAAATGTATAATGTAACATCTTACACGAAGACATGTAACATGACTCTGTATATTCACCACATAATTGTTCTGATTAATTAAACAGCATATTAACAGATTTTCTTACATTTTTACTAAACACAAATCTACCTGGAAATGATTTTGATTAGTGCTTTACACTTTACAATTAAATAGTTTTTCTCCTACAAGTAACTGAATAACTGTTACTGAATAAGAGACAACATATAAATATTTGACTGCTAGAATGAACACCTACAGGATTACAAAATGAGAATACAAGTGTTTTTGTCATGTACAGTACACAAAAAGATTTCTGAAGCAAGAAATCTGGTGTTACATGGTATGATATTAACCATTTAAACTTATGACTATTATATTTTTCTTGCTTTGTGTGATATTTTATTGCATATGTTACACAGAAGATATATTACCTATATAATTCTTTCTATTTCAGAAAAGGCCCACACACTACAGAGAACACACAATAAGTCAATGGACACATTACACTTGACATTTAGAGAATACATACTGTAAGTCATATAGATAGATCATTCTTTTAAATTCCTCTTATTTATAATATTGCTACAGTTCCTATAAATACACCAGTATCAACATTTCATGACAACACAGACTAATTATTAAGAACTCAAACTCAAAAATTGTTTCACATAAACATAATTAAATTAGTAGAAAAATAAACATGATACAATGAAAAGAGTCATGGTCATGAGGTAAGAGTCATTCTTTTAAGTTAATTTGGAAAAAAAAACCCTCACATACTTAATGTTTTTTGGTTGATTTTTAACTGTAGGTTGTCAGTATAGCTTTTTTACATTCCCTTTTCCCATGACATTTGGGACAATATTTACAACACAAAATTATATGAAAGTGCAGTTCTTCTTTTGACTGACTACACCCAGTAATGCAGACCTTCCTCTTTGGCAGTCAAATGTACTACTTTATTACTTTAGGCATAAATGACCTGCAGATCTTTGCTTTCCTCTCTGTCTCCGACAAAATATATTCCTGGACTTGGTTTGAAGAATTATCAGTGGAAATATGTTTGTGTATGTGTGTTTATCTACAGTATGCATATATTTGTATATACACATCTGTATTCATTTAATTAGATTTAGCAATGGATAGATTTAGTAATGGAATGCCAGTTGCTGTTAAAGCTATTCTCATCACCAAATCAAAATTTACCATGATCATTATTAGTAACAGGGGGGGGTTATGTCAGATGGGTGTACATTTTGTGACTGAAATAGAGATCACCATTTTAATTTTGCATTGGCTGTCCTCATGTTCCCATGCACAGATAGCTTGAACTTTCCTCAAATTTAATATTGCACTGTTAACATATAAGTTCTTTCTCAATGACATCTATCAACTATTGTTTCTCAGTCTGCACATTTTCTTCACAAGCTATCAACATATCATTTCAATAAATCAGCTATCACTAATAACTCAATTGACTGTGCATATGGCAGAAAATATTTCTGAATGTGGTAGTAGTAAGTACCACATTAAATATGTAGTGTGCGTATATATATATATATATATATATATATATATATATGTGTGTGTGTGTATATGTCATGACATTTAAAAAGGTTCGATGTGTAATGAAATGCATGTTGTCAGGAAACACTAACATTGACTATAAGACAGTCTTCGTGTCATTGTGATGAGGGGAGAGGAGAGCAGACTGTGCTCTTTCCCTCATTATGGCTTACTTCCATTTTTCACCGGCTTGGCGGCCCCCTCTTTCTGGTCGCTGGGCTTGGCCGCAGCATTGCACTTATTGCACAGATCCCTCATCTCCACCAGACACTCCTCCAGCGCCTTCACGAAGACCGCCGAGCACGTCTCTGTGCTGTCCCGGAAACTGGACACACAGAAGATGATGTGGTCCAGCTGGGGGTTGTAGCAGGCGCCGTAGCCATTGGGAACCACAGGCCCATAGCAACAAAACATCTCCATGGTAGTGGGCACCTGTATGGAGAATGGAACATTCCAAAGTGCTGCTTCACAGATCACACCACTGGAGGTAGCTGTGGTACGTACACTTTTGGATGTAAATCCCAAAGAGCAGTTCTCACCATACAGTCAAATATATAAACAAAGCAACGGGTTTTATTACCTGGCTGGTGGACAGAATGAACTGGTTGGTGGCCCAGTAGGTTTCATCAGTGAAGATATCTGGTTTTTCCATTTTTAGTTCCTGTGCAATAGTTCGCAGTCCTAGTAAGTGATTGTCTATTGCCATTCCACTGATTGCCTGAATGTAAATATTAGAAATGACGGATTGTTAAAAGCATGCTTTTAAAAGGGACATCAAGATGACACATAATATATGCATAATCGTACTCCAGCACTGTTAAAGTTGAACTAGAGAGTAAAATTTAAGAGAATGAGTAACAAAGAGCAATTGGTGATGTGGTAGCCTAACATGTAAGTGAGCTCAGAAGATTTCAAAAAAATGTACACAGAAAACATGGAATTGAATTGAACAGAAATCATGATTGAATCCATAATATTAAAAAAAAGGCAATTTACAGTGGGAGGGGGAAGGTTATTTCTAACTTTAGACTGAAAAGATAACATAAAAAATATAACTAGTACTTACAAGGACAGTGTAACTGGTCTGGGCATTAATAGCATCCCACAATTTCTTCATCTTTTCAGCAGCCTAGGGAGAGGAGTCCAAGCCAGTTATCAAACAGATGAAGGCATAGTAACCTGTCTTAGACAATAAACATGTCTTCTAATTGATTGCATGAATAAAAAAAAAGATGTTTGAGGAGAGAAAACAGTATGTGACCCACATATGTATATGTATGTACGCTGTGTATATTAGCAGAAAAAACCTGAAGCTCGGAGAGATACTGGTAGAAGGCGCCGCTGTGTTCCATTTCCCAGACTCCCAAGAACAGGATGGATAACATTAGGGGAGAGGCACGGTAATTGGGAGTAAGTAAGAAAAATGACGTACGGGTACAGAAGACTTCCCATCCGTCATTGATTTCACAAAGGCCAGGGCCTCGGCAGTCGCGGAGCGGATGTTGTCCACTCGGCCTTCTCGGAAACGGCGGATAGAAGCGCTTTCGTAGGTGGACACCGGCCGTCCATTACATCTAAATACAGTACGATACAGACAGACGGCATTTTCTCCCCACATTAGCAACTTAACATTAGCATATTTTCATCCACTGTCGCTAGTTGCCACTGAGACACATGACATTTAAATTAGTGAATAAAATATTATCAAAATAAAGTCATGTTAAACAGTACAATTCCTCTGAGGGACTCTGACATTTCTCCAGCAATTGATCTCCCAGGTAAAAGAGCTGCTTTCTGCTTTTAGAATGAGAATAGGCATATATACGTATAGACATTTAGTAGATGATATTATGTGCTATAAAATTCATACTACATTCCTTTTTAATGGTGCAGTCATAATAAATATCAGTGTTAATAGCCATAATATCCATAGATATGCAGACAATGCAGTAGCTTGGCATTAATTATGTACTGAGTAACACACATGCACACATACAGTAATATGGTTAGAGGTATGAAGGCATTCAGTAACGTGAGTTAGAGCTCCCAAACTTTTACCTGTAAAATGCAAACTGTAGTGCAACTTGTATGAACGCATCTGGACTCATCTTTTGCTTTTTGATGAAATCCTTTCCGTAAACTTTGAACGTATAAACTTCCATGTCCAGATTTCTCACCAGCCTAAAAGGCAGGAAAGTTGGGTCACAGGGTTGACAAGAGAATCCAACACTAATGAAATTTTTTCTTTTACATTGAAACAGGGTATATCAAACATCCAGCCTGTCACACGCGCCAAAACGTTCCAGTTTTAACCTGCTGTGACAGCTCACGGGGAAGCCTGGCAGTGTTTCATTTCTCCGTTTAACATGTGGTCATGCAGCAGCGCTGTGCCAGGCACAGTCAGAGTGAGGGATTGTGGGCATTGCCTTTGGAGGTTGTCGGCGGAGGATGCCAGGAACCCCTGGACTTCGGGGGAACACTTCCAATGGAGTCTTCGGGGGGCAGGAAGCTCGGTGACGCTGGCCGCTCGCACCAGCTTGGAGGGACTTCCTCTCCTGTAGAGAAGACGGTCACAGGGTTCTGCACTGCCTTCTGCCGCTACTGTACGCTCAACATCCCCCGGCCGCCTCTAACTGCGGCACGACCGAGGGTGACAGATTACCTTGATGATCTGTACACTTTGATATTTTATAAATCAATAGCTTGCAGCCCTCTGCAGTCTGTTTTCCTGCACCGATGATTTGTCTTTGGCGCAGTATCACCGCATTGTACAGACACACTGATCGTTCATTTCCTCCACCTGAGGCAAGCGAACACTCAGAAAATGCAATGCGTGCTTCTCCGTTGCTTACATGTATTTCAGCAGGTACTCTGAGCACTGGACGAGGACGATTCCTTCGAAGGGAGAGTGCTCACACACCATGCCGCAGACGCCGTCCATCCCTATAACAAACTGAGATGGGCATCATCTGAAAGTGGCGCCATTCCAGCTTCCAGTAGACAGGTAAACGGAGACCACAGTTAAGCGTGTATCACCTTTTATTGTTTCGTACAGGACTTTTTTTTTTTTGTGTTAGCTACCCACAAACATTCAAAATGTCATATAAAAAAATCGCAAAGGTTCTTTTTAATTTGCCATTCAAGGATATCGACAAAGCACAGTGTAGAACAGAGGCCAGCGGCACTGAAGCAATCCCCTCTCTCAGTTCATATTCTTTACCTGCATGGGCTTGTCGTACCAGCGGTTTCCCCCATTTTTTGTGTGCCCTCCTCCGTGAAGCATTTGCAAGGCTCGGTTGGTGTCCTTTAGATCGAGTCCACAGGGGTCGTCCAGACACACCAGACAGAGGCACCTTTCAATCATATCAAGCGAGTCTCTGTTGGTTGAATCTGAGAGGGACAAAGACAGATTCAGAGTGTTTGTACAATGAGTTTGTTTTTGAGATCTTAATGACATTTGCATTCACAATAAAACCCATCCAGTGAATGTTACACTTGCAAATTTTGGCCCTGTTCAAAACGGTTCATGCCTGTCAAAGCATTTTACAAATCACAAATAACAGGATACCATCTTTGCAGCGTCCATTTAGAAAGGTATGTAAATAATTTTCACGTAATCAGCACCTTTTATCATTTTTGCAATATTTTAAATTGTGGTTATTAACTTAGCTTGAAGGTACTTGGGTTTTTTTCTTGAAAATTTCCAGCCACTTGCCACCATTTTTTTAAATATCAAACCTTTCACGAGTGAGCTCCGAGCTTCTGCCCACTGTGTCCTGCCGTCCGAGGTGAGCAGACCAATAGGAGGGAGCCTTTCCTCTGCATTGTCGGCCATTTTCATGATCTTATCCAGCTGGGTGAAGAGGTCCGTCTCGTTGAGCCGGCGGAAGTTTATCACCACGTCCAAAACAAAGAACTGGAGGCGAGGGGGGTGGAGGGGAGTATCAAAGGTCACTATGGCAATTAATGGACATGGGAGCTATTGCACTACACGAGGACGGCAGTAAGCTGCTGCATCAGTGAAGTATTGTGGGTAATCCACACTATTTTCGATATTAGGAGCAAACGTAATTCAACAGTATATATCCATTGCATTGTGAAGATAGCGTAAACCAATGTAGGCTGGGGGCTACGTAACATAAAGCAGGCCTTGTCGTTTCTTTTTGCAACGCTACACTTCACAGAAGCTGCTAACCTAAACAAAGTGCTCAATCAATGGATATATTGTTTCTCTAGGTTACTTAAACATAATTTATTAGGGTAGCTAACGTGAGGAGGCCAGCTGAGCAATTAACCGCAGTGGCTGGGTAATGAAAGTGCATTTAAAGCATTGAAGAGATGAGGCAAATGCAGAAGCATCATTATTTCTGCCCAGAATGACGGCCGTTGCAGCAATCAATTGTTCTTGTGTTTTACGGAAGCTTTCAGACAAACTGGCAGATTCAATCTCCGGTAATTCAGTTACACGTCTGCATCTCTCCGGGGACGGCCACATGTGGCACAGATTGATTGCCCCTGGAAGGATTTCCAGGTAAGGCTTCCTTTTTTTGCCAGTTCCTAATGTGGCGTAATTGGGTAATGGCAGGCGCCCTAATACATGACGTAGACTTGGACAGACAACAGCAACCTGCTCTTTTTAGCAAACCCATCGTCGCCTAGGGACACAGACACAGAAGATTTATGAAGCTATATGTAAGACCAGGGTTAAGTGACCCTTCCTACTGATATGACAGTAACCGTAAATTCACGCTCAGTGTGTCAATGCTGTGTAATGACGTTTCTGCAGAGTAGACAGTGACGCAGTATAACATGATGGAAATGCACTGTGCTCTATTTTTCCGCTAGTGTTCCTGACCTGGTTTTTGCAGGCCACAATGATGTGCTCCGGCTCTGGCATCACGCTGCTCTTCTGAGCCACCAGCGTGTCCTGCTTCGGTCCAGGCAGGCGGTAGGAAGTGAAGAGCCTGTAGTACTGCTCCATGCACAGGGGGGTCCCAGCCAGCTGGCCCCGGGCATACTCTACAGGCAGAGCCCGCCTGGCACACCACACACACAAACGCACACAGGCTACACTTCAGCCAGCACCTCTTAGCAATCGAGAATGCCTGGCTACAATCTCGGTACATCCAGCCTCAGCACTGCCTCTTGTTTTAAATGAAACTTCTAGGAGCTTTAATGGGTTTAACAAGGCAAAGTTTTTGGAAAATTGAGGGATGGAACCTACCCATCAAGAAGAGCCTTGTACTCCAAAACTCCTGAGATGAGATGAGCAGCAAATCTGAGAAAAGAGACACACAAATCAACAAAACAGCAACACGCACTGTAAGACCTAATTTGCTTAATGTGCACTGTAAGATGTAATTTGCTTATAAAGAGATAAACACACATATTATATTGTGTATGTACATATACTTTGCCAGGTATTTGATGGATATTTGCGATGGCTATGATGAAAGATGTTGTAGGGCTCTGTGGTTTCTATTTAAAGAAATAATTTAATCATTTGTCTGTCGTTTAACAGATAACAGGACTGCATCTGCTCATTCTGAGTTTCTTATGCCTTAGAAACTGCACAACAGGATATGATTGTCACCACAATCATGAGCATTGATTGAAATGCTCCATGGATGTCTTCAACAGAATAAAAGGCTAACTGAATGTGCACTGCAAAAATACCGAGATGAATTGTCCGCTAGCCTTTCAGCTGCATTACAATAAAGACTTATGAACAAAACTGATCAAAATTAAATACACCTAGGTTAAGCAGTTTAAGGAGACACTAATGTATAGTTTCTGTTTATGAGCAATACATTTCTTGGAAAATATGCCTTGCTTCACAGTATAGGTTTCACTCACAGACACATTAAACACAATGGTTCTGAGGGTGTCCAGCTATTGATACAGGGGCCTTTACTGATATAAATGTTGCTCTCTTGGGAGCATTAGTGGGAGGACTGAACTATGGGGGAGCGGACATAGCTACATTCAACCACATCACAGCCTGATGAGGTAATGTAAGTGGTTCACTGGACCATGTACAGTACATCCATGTCCTGTCAGCCGTCAAACTGACAATGTGTGTTGCACACAGGAACATCGCTCCTGAACCCCTCTCCCTCTCAGAGTTGAAAGGGTAATTCGATTTGGGAGGAGATTACAGGGAAAGACTGGAGCTTGATGTGTGCGACTGTGAAGGAGAATGTTTTGAGTTACGGTAAAACACAGGCACATCAACCCTTGTGTCTTATCAGATTCATCTGGTTCTACTTTTGCGCGCAAAGCCAGATCAATGTAAAAAGGGGGGCAGGCGAGACCTCTCAGTGGACATTAAACAATCTATGAGTCTCATAAGGGTACTTGGCTCTGTGATTCTTAATCTAATACCAGTGTCTGCTAGTATATTAACCATTACTTTCAGTGAACTGGAAGTGTTCCACCAGCCAGTGGAAGTACTTTGTACTCCATAAAGCGACAACAGATAAGAGCGAATTACGGTGTTTATGATCTAGTAGGAGCACACGGTATATTAAACCACACAACATTTAATAATGGCAGAGATTTAGAACAGAGCTGACTCTGCCGTAGTTACATCCTCTCAGCGTTTCTACATCTCCTGCCTCTGTACCGTACACATTAAAATCAATACGGCCTCGCTGTCCATGCTGACGTACAATAGCCTTCCTGTAGCTTATGACCATTGCCTACAGTGGTTTTCCTCACCAAAATGGAGCCGAATCAGAATTAATGAGGGAGTGCTCCATGTGAAGACATGTTAGGAGCTACAGGAAGGACAAACAGCATGTCCAAAACATACCCAGCATACCCTTCAGGCATGAGCTGGCTGGAACAATATATTGTACAATAGCCACCAAAATGTGATTTTAGAAGGTTTGAAGGAGCTATAGGATCCTTCGTGTGTACAATGCATACTACAGATATCACAGATAAGAAGAATATATGCCATGCTTTCGTCTGCCACATCATTTTAACAGCTTAAATACTGAGTGGATAGTATTTTTGTGTATGGTTTTATAAAATGATAAACACAAAAGCCAGAACCTTCTGATCGGCAAGACAAGTGAGCATACAATACACACCTGAGCATGTCATTGCGATCTCTGAATGTCTGTTTTGGAAAGACCATAGCAGGGCTAGAATTGACGGGAAGTGGCAATCTGTTGTTCAGGTACATGTCTTCAAGCCAGTAGTCGTATACCTGAGACACCGAAAGAAAAAAAATTGTCATGACATTTCGCGTGGTTCCAGTCGGCTGCGCCTCAAAAAGCTCCTCAGTGCTTTGCTGACCATGGCCGCGCTGTTCGGCTACCGTGACTGTTTTGCATCAAATTCGATTCTTACTTATGATCATGCTCATTAGAACAGAGGGCGGGGCTTCCTGATGTGAGATGTGGCCTTGTGGGCAGCTAAGCGGGAGAAGCCATCAGCACTGTCAAAGGCGACCGCATTGGTGAGGAAGGAGGGGAGAGGGGAGGAGGAGGAGGTGCGGTTCTGGAGAGAGAGGGGGGGTTTGATAGATCTCACTGCACTAGATTAATCCTCAGCTGACTGATCACATTCGGCCTTCCTGATGGATTGAGCTGGCTGAAAAACAAATGAAATACATGATGGATCTGTTGTTTCGGCGTGGACTCTCCTCTCCTCCATTTACCCCTTTTATAAATGGTTTACATGCATTGTGTCATCCCGGGATATTTGTGCCCTAAATCAATGGGAGCTTCGCCGAAAAGGCTGCGAAACGTTTTGCCGTAATAAAAAAGAAAGCTAATTGATCTTGCAGATTGGATGATGGATGGATCTCATTGATAGGGGCATTTCATTAATGAATTGTAAACATGCTACTTAATGTTAATTTGCTGCACACTGCGAGCGGTATGTACTGCTCTCGTTTGCAAAGTGAGCGTACTTTATTAGAACAGATAACAGCATGCATACAAATGTTGAGTTTGTGCAGACTCAAGTACCATCCCTTCATGAGCTACAAGTGATACTTTAGACCTCATTTAACCTAACCTCATAGAGCTTTGCTGAGCTTCAATGAAACTTTGAAATTTTGAAATTTGAAATTTTAATGTGTTTCTCCCTACCTTGCATCATAGTATATATAGAGTACATATGCTATATATACTGTATGCATGCTAAAAAGTAAGCAACTGGTTTCAGATGAAAAAAAAAACTTTCTTCATAACTGTCTTCATATTCTTCACAGTATTGCTACCTGTGTCTTTAGTTTGCATTCTCTGTAATGTATTCCTGTCTTAGTATGAGCTTTCAAAGTGCTAGTCCTACAACATTTAAGATTACGTTTTATTGCAATGTTGATGCTTCTTATCTGAAAGTAAGTGAGTGTACTCACTCTGTATTGTCACTATGGTCCTGTCTGCCTCCTGATCCCAGAATGCTCTGTAAAGCTGCCTGTGGCCCTTTTGTCTGTTAGCAACATGATAGCAGGTGTGTGAAATGGACATGAATTCTAATTCCATTCTCATCCCAATGAATGGGATATAATTATGTTATAATTTTGGCAGTGCAGTGATGCTCCCTGAAGACTGAGCTCATAATTCACTGAATGTACCTAAGTGCAGGTACAATCCAAGTCACGATCCAAGTTTTCCAAGTCTTTGTGTTCTGAATTGTTTTAGTGTTTCTTAAGCAATTATTAGCGGTATGGAACATGGCCCATATGGTACAACACTCAGTTTCAACTTTCCACTGAACTTACCTACCCTTTACCTTTGACTGTCAAGCATGTGCTACTTGATTACATTTTCTTTTACTTTTAGCAAGCACCTAAGAAATCCTATTGTATAAATGGTAAAACTGTGGTTTTAGATTCTGAAAATCCTGTTCTGTTTCACTCCTTGTATCAGCATTTTTTAACGATATTCATTTCATTCTTGATTGACATTTTTACCAGGAAAATTTACCCAGTTGTCGATTTTGTCTCTCCTTTCCAGGAGCCTTTTCTGGAGGAGCTCTCCCACACCTCCTGGTGCCCCGAACTTTTCCACGATGGCTTTGGTTTTCCTGAACTGCTCTTTGCTCACCAGGTGTTCCACACATTTCAGGTATGTGTCCAGAGTCTGCTGCAGAGGGGGGACTGGCAGCTTGGGCAAGACCTAACCAAACAGAGACCAACCCCAACCCACAATGAATTATGCTCAAATTCCCTGTATGTACGAAAGAACCAATGCATGCACAACTGCCCATCCTTTTCATGTCTGTGGTCCCGTGACATTTTCTCATTATTCAGTGGATTCACTTGCATTTCTAACTGACTCTCTGGAGTTTTTGTCTTATGCTTGTGTTCTTTGAGGCATGGTTAATTATTTATAGAAACTGCTTAAAGACAGATAATGAACGGATATCCAAGCCTCCTGGGGGAAATATTACTTCCCTTTACTTGCTTGAAAAATGCTGTTTTTATAGCATAAAATGTTAATTACGGACCCGCCAAACAAACAACTCATTGCTAAGACTCCTTTCAAGCAATATCTTTAATTTAGATGACATTAATTGTTGGTGGTAGGGTGTTGTGATATCAAAAGGAAATCAATGCATTTTATTAAAAACTGGAGCTTTGAAAGTTCTATCACAGCTAATGAAAACATGTTTGACATGACATATTCATTTGTTTTGGTAGTTTTTAGAGTTGCTTCAGTATGTAATTGCCACATGCTGACATTCTTTACACATACTGTAATACATTTTACATTAAGTTACTTTTTCAATTGTTATCATGATTTTAATTTTTTACTTGAGATATGCATTAATGCATATAGAGGAATTTGTATGTAATTACAATAGCTTTTTACAACCTAATCTATTTCCCATATTTTGCAGTTTAGACACTGTATATGTGCATATGTTTGTGTGTGTATGCATGTAGATGTGTGTGCGTGTGTGTGTGTGTCAGGGGAGGGGGGGGGGGGTGATGCATGCATGGGTGCATGTATGTCACATATATTTGTGTGTTTCATAAATCATAGAAAGAAAAGAGTAACATCATGATCATTGAACAAACATATTTCTTGTCAATGTACTCAGGAATTTTCAATGAACTCAGTACAGCTGTGGCTCCACTTTCACTGATCATAGTATGCTCCCAGTGTTTCCCTTTTCTGAGTATACTTTCATTCACATACTGAGGCCTCTTTCAGGTCAGGTACATTTCTGACTGTTAACCTCAGTGTGCTTGTGTTCAAAGTTATATTAGTACTGGTCAAAATTCAAAAGAAGAGAAGCATAGGTCCCTCAAAGGCTACACTGACATGCTATGATGTAAATGGAGAGTAACTCTTTGTATTTTCAAGCACTGCATATGTACCGATGCTATACAGATGGGGTATGGTGGAAAATACTCATTGAGCAAAAGTATTATTCATTTTGCAAATGAGGTCAAATTTTGAATTTGATAACCAAACCTACTCATAACTCTACTGCAGCTGCAGTCTTTATCTGTGGATGCTGAGATGAAATGTTAAGGTAATTTAATTTTGCAGAAGGAAATCATATTTGTATATTACAGCTCTGCAGAGTTTGATACATGCAAGCAGCTGTTGCCAGTTTCTGTTGCATTGCTCCTTGCAGAAGAAATTTATCCCTATTGTAAAATAAGGGCACGATGGATTTCTGGTGTCATAAGGACAGCACTGGGTCTTTACACACAGCTCCCCAAGATTGTCCTTGCATCTAAACTTAGCCATTCTCATGCTATAAGCAAACACGAAAATAACACAAAACATTTCACATTATGTAATTTGTTAGATTACCAAAGTTTAATTTTTGCCTCTTTATGGCAAATCTTGTATAAGATCAAGCTTTTTGTTTCATGCTGTTTCGTGAGTAATGTTTGCCTGTGGTTCAGACAAAGCTTTTGCTGTCCGAGTGAAGACCACGTCTCTCTGATCTGGACGTAATTTGACATGGTGTGTACAAGAAAGTAATTCTTTTTTATCTCAGCACACACACACGTCAGGCTTGCTGTGCCTTATCTTTGATACCTGAGACCATAAGACTAATGAGTGGTGCTGCACAGACAGTGAACCACTGCTCTACACGAATACTTATAGCAGCATCAGTAAAAGAGAAATGTGCCTTCATCCACCTTCCCTGACCACATTGGCGACACTGTTCCCGCTGGAGCCTACTGGTTGTCATGCATGTTTAATACTAGGGTGGGTAATTGCTCTTGGGACACTTTGCAATACTGAGATGTACCACCATGGGACATGACATTGTATAATGAGACTCGTCAATCTATAAGAGCTAAAATGACTGTCCATTCACATGATCAAGAGGGTGATTATGATGTGCTTATGTTTATGATTATGATTGTGAGGATGAACATGACCATTGCCATTATTATTATGAGTATTCCTGTTTGGTTAGCAGCATTTGCAGTCATAGTATTAGTGTTATGGACTTGCGGTTTATTTTCAGCACCATGGACAGGGATGACTCCGTGTTTAAAAAATAAAGCACATGTTGGCATTTAAGCTCCATTCTGGTTATTGTGTCATTATTAGGTTTAGTGTTTGAAAGTGTGTACAGCTGCATCCTGCTGATACTTCAAATGCCAGAGATGCCATCAGCGCTCATTATTCTAAGGTGCTGTTTACATTGAGCATAATATTCCTCAACATCAATTGGGAATGAATGTGAATATGTGACATTTAGTTATGCTGAGACCACGTGTAGATGTGACAGTACTGACAGATTTGACAATACTGAGTTTTTTTCATTTACAGTGTCATTCTGTTTGCCCTCCTTCCAGCCCCCCCCCCCCCAGCCCCCCCCCCCATCTTTCTGTCATTCTCAGAGTATGTACTGTATGCATGTGGAATGTTGAAGGTATTGATAGAACAAAGATAGTCTGCTGCTGAATACAGCTGTTGAGCTGTCCCACTGAGGAAGTGCCCACACTTTTGCTCGTATTTCCAATCAAGGCTAATTGTTTAATTGGGAAAGTCATAGCACAAACTAATGATGAATACTATAGAAGAAAAAGCCATTTGAATATATGATGTGAGAGCATTACAAAATATTCTGACAGAGCATGAGTCATATTGCAAATACAGATGCAATCATTGATATGGTGCTGTCACTACAAACCTATGTGTCGATTCAAAGAAAACTGAAATCCCTCCATGATCAATATGTGATATCAGTGTGTGTTTTCTTTAAAACTGCTTTAGTGTTTTTGTTTTTCATAGCATAATGTGTACCATGTATACATTTAGAGCAAAATGTAGCAAAAATGTATACCATGTATACCAATTGTAATAAAACGTCATATTTACATTGCTGTCTTTTGGGCCTTTGGGCTGCTCTGGTTCTAGAACAGGCATCGTCGGTGCTGACAAGTCCAGTCAGAGGAGGAATGGTGGGAGCCCTCTGAGTTGTTCTCTGTCCAGTTATTTGAAATAAGAAAAAGAAAAGTTTGATTAAAAACGGGATTTTTTTTTTACATCGGATCTGCCAATTCGTTTTCACGTAGGCAAATTTAAAGACATTATTAAAAACGTGATTGTGTAATATGAAACGCTATTGAAAACAAGTAGATTTACACTCATTAGTTATCGCTTTCAAGTATTAAATGTATAATTAGAAACTATAAACATAATTATAAATATTAATTGATTAACTCATATAAATCGTCTGCAAATTGACGTTTTCCTTTCTTTATTCCTCTGTTATGTTCTCGGGAATGATCAGAAATGTGCATTCCAGGGCTAAAAACACAGTAGTTACGCAGACTTATCTTACCAAGATATACTCGAATCCTTTCTCTATACAAGGTTCGTTGCTGAATGACAACACAAACATTGATATCTGATTTATATCTGTTAAATTCGATTGCTATCAATAATTTCAATCGACGATCAAATAATTCAAAAGTTTAATTCGCTCAGCATATTAAAACAACGGAAAGTCCTCGTGGTACACAAAATTAAAACCACCGCTTACCTGTGGAATAGATGTTCTGGAGACTCTTCAAAAGGTCGAAAAAGTGGACTCAGCCGCATTTTCGGTCGCATCCATGCTTATACGGCCTCGAGATAAGATCCCACATTCCAGCTGCGCGCGAATTGGACGGCTGTTCAAGTTGAGTCCCCTCCTCAGCATCCTCGCTTCACCCCCATCGCTGGCTCAGAGTTCTACAGCGAGCTCAATAAAGATGCTTGTAGGTGCACTTCCCTACCTACCCCTGCAGGCAGGAAACTCCTCCCATCGAGATTCATTCGTGGAACTCAATATTTGACAGCTTGCTTTTCCAGCCCACCTCAGACGGAGAGTATGAAAATTGTCTGTGGAAGACGTTGAAATTATGGATAGCCGAGAACGAGATTTCACTGTGCCCGGGATAACCGAACGTGCGCTTGATGCTCAAATGTACGTTAGTTATGTTGGAAAACATTGGAAACCGTAACATTTGGGTGTTTTTAATTTAGTTTTAGGTACTATATTGGTTCGCTCGGTCCTTAGAATGCATTTAATAAGAATGTAGACATTCGGGAGTTTTCGGGAAAAAAGAATGCCAGGAGTAACTGAAAAAGAAGAGGCGGTGAACGGCCATCGATATCCCCTTGTCAAAGGATGAAAAAATTATATATATATGACCATCTTTACATACTGACCAATGGTAGTATATGTGTTACATTCACATACATTTTATCATAACCATCCGCTGGATATTAATTAAATGTTTCCTAAATGTTTTCGGGTATAAAACAATAGGAACAATGGGCTGTTTGTAAAATTTAAAAATGACCCATGCGTGTTTCGCTAAAGGTGTCTTTATTGAGGTTAACTCGTGAAGTATATATTTATTTTTTAAATCCTGTCATTCTTCACAATATCTGTGGAATCGTGTGATAATTGTTCGTTTTTACTGTGATGGGCGAGCAACTAACTAACAACTAGCCTAACTAAGATGCAGTGTATCGGTATATAATAATTACATAACTTTTCACCAAGAAGTGACATTTCTCATTTATGTTAATGTTCTTACCTCTGGCAGTTGGTGGATCCGGTGATGTGTGTCTGTGTGTAGGAGTGTGTGTGTATGGTGTGGGGGTGGGTGGGTGTTTATATATATACCTATATGTATATACGAAAGGACTTGAAACATACGTAATTTGATACGTACATTTCATGACAATTTTCAGGTGTACTTTCACACAGAACGTAAAATGTGACATCCGATACCACATCTATCCACAACCCCCCGGAGACTTAAATGCAAAACTGCAAAATTGATGCGTTTAATTAGTGTAAATGTGTCTTTTTCTTTTAAAATGTGAAATTAAATTTGTAATTATTGAAACTGAATTCTTTTATAAAGCAAACAAGCAAAACAATCTCCTTTATTCCTTTTTGCCGTTTTTTTTTTTTACCACAGTTCTGGCACATTGAGTGTGTGTCCCCTCCCCAAGCGAAAGAAAAGCTTTGCTGATATTTAAATCAAAGTATTTATTAAAATGACAGCAAACGAACGAACAAATAAACGCTCAATGTCATTTTAACATTGAGCTATATTTAATCGGATTACTTACTTTTGATTTGAACAGTAAAACCCCTTTCTCATACATACACACCCTCAAATATGCATAGTTCTAAATACTTAGGTTTTCATTATTTACATTGCTATGTATATACACATATGTACAAATAATGGTTCATATGATACACATTTGCAGCCCAGAAATACACAATCCAAATTAATAAAGACTGAATACGGACACTGGTGCCAAAACTCAATTTATTCTAATCCTATATTTTATATGTCACGTTGTGTGTTGATAATAGCAGCAAACCAGGTGATTGGTTACACAGCATATTGTTAAAAGAAAAAAAAAATGTTTCTCTTCTTTTGTACACACGAACATATGACACTATACAGCATTTGTTATGCATTTAAGTCCATAGATATGCAAATATATTTTTGGAATACATTTATCTATTTACCTTTTTACAATGCTATACAATAGTTTTGCACACATATTCAACTGTTATTAGTTAACCTTTCACAACACTCCAAGTATACGTCTAGATGAGTTAACGTTTCACTACAGACTTGTTCAAATACGACAGAAAAAAAAATCCTTCATTGTTTTTACGTGACCGTCAAAGTAAAATAAATCCGGAAAGAACTGGTTACACAATCATGATTAGGTGGTTCGGTAAATACGTTGCGCATCAGTACAGTACATTACATGGCAACTGCACCACTACTGTATTGTAGGTTTGTCTGAATACTGTTCCTGTGGTCACAAAAAGGGGTGTGTATCTTGTAAAGTTTTAGCTCAGTTTAACTATATTCAGGCCCAGACGATTCCTCCTCAGAATATGACCTTGAGTTTCCTCTAAAGGTGTCATAACCATTCTCATCACTGACCATGCAGTTACCGGCCGAACTATAGCCCTTCCTCCTGGCTTTTCGTTCCTCCATCTTTATGGTATCATATAGTCCCTGGGGTCCCTCTTCCAGAAGAACATTTCTCTCCGAATGAGACGGTTTCATTTGGCACACATTTCTGAGCAGGAGGAGAGCGGGTGCGTACAGTACATTGACGAGACCCATACCTAGATTGAGTTGCACAAAGCCAAGGGTATGGACAATCTGACCTGCAACAATGGGTCCCATGGCATAAGCGACAGAGTAGGAGATGTCTGCGATAGCGTAGACACTGCCATACACAGAGACGTGACGCACGTCTACCAGAAATGCAAGCGTTGGTAAAAGGGCAGTGTCCACGAGAGCAATGCCGAAACATATACCACAGAGAGGGGCAATTAACTGTCCAAAGTTTTTACAGGCAGGTACAGTGCATGAGCTGGCACCAATTATGACCATACCGACAGCTCCGTAAAACCACTGCAAGTTAGGATATTCGGCCGCTAACTTCACAGTAATGTAAACGCCCAGGACGTGGGGAAAGAAGGCTGGCAACCAGGTGAGTCCCATCTCCCATTTTGATGCATTCATGGTGGTTTCCATCCAGTTGGCAATGGTGGGTTCCAAAAAGGCCAAGGGGATATTACACACTGTCAAAGCTCCAGCTACCACTGCGATGTAGGGATCAATCATGAGTCTGTAGATAGGGGTACCCACAGGCATGTTTTCCCTAGTCCTATTCGAAAAGGGCTTAATTACAGTCAACAACAAAATACCGTCTGCTAAGCAAACACAGGCTAGCACAATGAATGGTACCCTTTTACCCGCGAATTCGTATAGGACGCCCCCAAAGGGGGGCGCTACTAAGCTTCCGAACGAGATGAATGCCAATGCGATGCCGAGGGCTCGACTTCTCTCTGCCTCCTCCGTGTATTTGTCGGCAATCATGGCAATTCCAGAGGTATCTGCAAAGGCTGACCCCAGACCCTGCAGACTGCGAGCCACGAACAGAGTAGCGTAGTTCTCGGCAAAGGCAAATATGCAAGTTGATACAAACATGACAGTCAGTCCAATCAAAAGTGGAATGTCGTATCCGACTCGGTCTATGAAGGTTCCTGACAGGGGATTCACTAAAAGCTGCAGAATGGCTTTCGACGCAAACAGAACTCCGATCTGGACGTCTAAATTGTCCCTGGAGGCTTTACCAGGGCTTGTACCGTTGATTGAAGAATTGGAATGCACAGTTACATGGGCGTGTTCCGATTCACTTTCGAGATCAGCAAGGTAATCTGGTATTATCGGCACAATAACCATGTAAAGCATATTATCTAACAGAAGTGCTACGCAGACAATCACTAAAATAATCCGTCTTTGACGATTAGGGTCTTGCATAGCTGTACCTAACTGTTTAGTTCTTTGGCCCATCTCGGATAATTTCACCGCGGCAGATTTCGCCAGCCCGGTAGGCTCTTCTGAAGCCATGATTCCCTACCCTTTAAGGAAAGTTTCTTCTCCGAGGCAACGCAGCAATACCGTCCTTCTACAGTGAAATCTGGTCAGTGCAGATAATACACTTTCTGAACATCGATGATTCTTCCTCTCAGTTCACTTACTCGGCGCTGAAGGATGCAGACGAACTTTTCCCTTTATATTTTAGTGTCGCAGTTGTTCACCGCCATTGCTTTTTCTCGGTCTCGAGTTGAAAGCGTTTCATCCTCGGTGTCCGATGTTATTTCATGGTGTTCTTTCCGTCAGAGAGGTGACGCGGTGGAAACTGACACCTTTTGCCCCGCAAGTTATTTCTTCATTCGCCCATCCTCCATGTCACGTTTTTTTTTTATTGAACAGTTTTTGTTGCTTGTTTACAGAACTTCAGACACCCGAGATCTCTGCCTGCTGAATGCATATCCTCTGCCACCTGTAACAGTGCGCTGTATGGTCGCATCTAGGATCACCAGTGGTTTTGTTGCCATTGGCACGGATTGACTCGCATGCTTGTCGGTTCTTTAGTTCTTTTTTTCTACCTTTTTTTCCATGGGCTGTGACGCACAGCCAGCTTTGCCCCCAGTGGTCCCTCAGCCAGTTGCGTCTTTCATGCTAATTTAACACATGGCAAACCCTTAACCAATAAGCGGGAACAGCAAACCACTGAAATGCCAAGGGAAGGATAAAACCCTACCTACATTAAATGAGTCTTAATTCGCTGACCGACGAGTTTCAGTCAAGATGACTACCACTCATCCGCGAGGCATTCATGACGATCGGAGATTTAAAAAAATACGTGACGAAATGACATGCATCTAACATAGGCTACTTTTACGTGTGATCATTAAGATGGGTTTAATATTAATGGGGTGTTTGTGTTATATTTATGCTTTCTCTTTCCTTAGCGAAGTGTTAATTTCAAGTAAAATAGATTACCTAAAAGTATTCATATAGGCTAAGTAATGAAGTCATTTCTCAACAGAAGAGAGATCAATAGTTTGCTTTTTAAGTGATAGATAACGAAACGATGTGAATTAAATTATACTCGAATCACTAAATGTATATCTTTGTTCATATTCCTTTGTGTTCTATATTCTTCTTTTTAAACGCAACAAACTATACTTTTAATATTTTGGCAAAATGTCTTAGCGTGGTGTAACGCTTAGGCTATTTATCATGAGGCGGAGACATGCTTGAGTGGATGCCACTGTTGTACTTGTTTGTTTGATTCTCTGGTTTCCGCAATAGGCTATACCCTACGTCCAAAACATTTTTTGTCTTACCTTTGCTGTCCGCATTAAAGAAACATTGCGGAGTTCTGTTAGGAAGTATTCTTCAATGAAACGCAGTGTGTTTGTAAGCTTAACTTCCTATTCAATTTCAAGTTTATTAACCTATTATTTATTTATCAAAACACAGTTTTGTTCTGGCAAAGGGAGGCACAACTCAACATCACCCAATGAACAGCGTCAGCAGGTTGGCTATGTGTGAATGCTCACTCCGACGTTTGGGAAGCCTGAAGAGCATCTGGCAACAGCGCCCCCTATGGGCTTGCGCATTTCTTTAAACTCCGAGGTCCAATGGTTAAATCATACAAATATTATTCTCATGATATGCTGAATTTTTAAAACCTATGTCTCATCTAGTTCTTACCGTTAAAAAACATCGATGTCAAGATATCCTTTGATGGTCTGTTAATTCGGTGGTGTAACACTGATAACGCAAAAGCGGAAAAGCAATTTCCCACCACTTCACCGTGCACTTCTGACGAGTCAGCGTTGTCACGCGGCTTCTGTTGGAATGGAGCCCACACATTGACCACGTTTTCGCTATAAGTAATACTGAAGTACACACACTGGACTACTCCAATTAAGCTGATACGCTAATAACGAATTCTCTATAATAACACCCCCCATTTATCTTGTGAGGGCCATTACGCACTCAAAACGTCCATTTTAAATCTGGGATTCAAATTCAAAGACTTATTTTCCTTCACTTTATTTATTAGACAAACGTTATATAGAATTTCAGACCCGTAGGGTGTGTTTTAGACAAGAACAGAGTACACTGGCACTTGGTTTATCACTCGTAATAACTGGCAGAATGAAGCTCACCACACCCCGGGCCCTGAGAGAGCGATTTTTTTTTTTGTTTTTGTAACGCATCATCAGAAGCGTGTGCACTCCACTATCAACGCGCTGTTCAAAGCCCGGGCTGGCGGCCTCAAATACTTTTCGCTACAAAGTATGTTAAACAAATGAAAATGCCAGCGCTACGCTAAAGGTTAACAGTGGCAACTGTTTAACGTATCCATGCTGTAACCACAGAAGTTCAAAATGTTGCATAATACAGGCCGTTTTTTAAAATTCCTCTTTTTTAAAATTTTTAAAAGATGATTCAGATCTGTCTAGTAAACATAAAATTAGTATGTACGCATGTTGCAGTTGCTTACATGATTATAAGTTATAGCAGCATACCGGAAGACAGCGTACATTCAAAGACATGTCTTGACCCTTGCGATGAATTTTATCGATCTGTTTTGGGAATAATAAACGCAGGTCTTACGTCGTATTTGAGCACGCCTGAGGTGAGGGACAGTTAATTCGCTCAAGCGGAGTGCCTTAATTGGGTAGAGGCATTCAGATGTACATCCTATCTGCTCTGTGAATCACACGCGTGGAAACTGTGCTGCTCCTCAGTATGACGCCGGAAGACAGGCTATTAGAAGAGTAAACCCCAGGGAACAGCTTATCTTCCGATAAAATATTTTTCTACTTCTTACACTTTTTTGTCAAAGACTTTATTAATACCTTTCTGTAACACTTTTTAATGCCACTCGTACACGCCTTCGATTTAAACCAATTAACAAACCATCGACATTTTTTTTCATCTACAATTTATTCTGATCGGTAATTCCGTCGGACCCATTCGTAAACGCTCAATAAAAACAGTTTGCAATGGTCCAGACACATGGAGCGTCGTACCCCAAACCACTGCGTCTAGATAAGAAGTGCTCTTTAATGCATGAAGTTGATTCACAATGCCCATTTAAATTGAAGAAAAAAGGTATCTAGGTAGGCTATTGAAATGTTCTTTCTTTCTTTCTTTCTTTCTTTTTCTTTCAATTAAGTCGTCTTTATACCTGGAACTTTAGAACCACACATAATTGGACAGCTCCCAATTCTTTTTTCAGAAGAGTTGAAAAGGGCAGCACCTTGAGCAAAATGAAAATTCATGCAGTCACTGAAAACCCGCCCACAGCTTTTTTTTTCGGGATAATAAATTGGTTTCTGTATGCTAGTCTTTCAGCTGGTTCGACTGTCAAGAGAGCTCGCAAAAATTCTTCAATGAGCTGCTTAATTTACGCATCGTATTTGTTGGGTCTACAGGGCTTGATTGGAATTAACATTTTGAATAAAAGAAGTCCAAAAATATATACTGTATTCCACTATAGTGAATGGAATAACCATTTCTGCATATTCTACTTGCGATTGCGCAAATTGTGATTTTTTTAAAGTATGCAAATGCACACATAACCGTAAATATGGAAACATAAAATGCAGAGTTTGCTGAGACGAACAAATAAACCATTTTATTTACACACAGCTAATGTCAATATCTGGTCAAAGCTGCATATCTAATGGTTTAATGCACTCGTGTCTCTACCAGCTGCTTGTACCTTGTCTGGCCAACCATTGAAACCTGGTCCTGCAGCACGTCTAATATTGTTGATTCCTTCTATCGCTTGTGTTGTACTCTGCCTCAGTTGTAAGTCACTTTGGATAAAAGCGCCTGCGAAATGAATAAATGTAAATGTAAATGTGAAGCTTTGATTATACAGTAGATCTCACATGGCACTGTTGTTGACTGCAGTCCACATTCCCATGGATGTTGTGAAGGCAAAGTACACTTGCCTAATGCCATCATCGTACAACAATTAATCCTGTGCCCTATCACTGTCTCCATTAATAGGAGAAAGGTGTATCTCTGACTATGGGTTATGTGTAATATGCCTACTTGTCCATGTCATGGATTGTGTATTTGCAAAGCTAACAGAATGCTGAGACAAGAAAAAAAGTTTGGTGAATTTATGGTAAATCCTGGCTAAGTAAAAATGACTTACTACTGCATGTCGTGATTCTTGCAGTGAATAACATCACATGTCAACACTTATCTGAAGGTTGTAACACCTTGGACAGGTAAATAATTTCAATGTCAGGTGTCTGGGACATCAGAGGTTTCACACTCATATTTTGGAAGGCCTTGGAATACACAGCCCTTGACTGAAGAGTTTAAGTTTCAAGGGTTCTCCCTTGATTATCTGTTATATGTCTTTTATGCGTGTTCATATATCTACACACACACACACACACACACACACACACACACACACACACACACACACACACACAAAAGTAGGGTTATGTAAATGCAGTTTCTGTATTACATTATCATTTATAGTATCTGTCTCCCTGGATGCATGTGAAAGCGCAGGTCTGATTAAAGAGATACACTAATAGAGGGAATGGGTAACTGCCTGGAACACAACTTTGACGCCCTTCAGAAATGAGCCTGACCTGCTAAAATGGACAGGGATCAATACCAGTCCCTTGGAGAGTAATTGGCCATTCTTAACAGGTTTTCATGTCATCCCTGGCAGTCTGTTGCTGGAACTGAAATGGGAAATTTGGGCAGAAAAAGTATTTTAGCTGGAATTGAAGAAATATGTAATTTAGAATTAGGAACTGATTGAATGGAGCAAAGATGGCATAGCTGGAGCAGAGAAGGCAACTCTTTTCATGTCATATTTAACCAGGACTTGTAAAAGCATGACCCAAAATTCAACATGTGAGCAGCGAGCCTACTTGAGTAGGACTAAGAGTACATGCAAATAAATTCCCTTCCCTTTAATATGTATGTATACATCCTCACTGGTATACATATGCACTTTAACAGTATTTATATACATACACTTACACCATAAGACTATATACTACTCTTAATAAAATCATACGGTTGATATTGTTGCTATCCTTTGGCATACATAATTGTTACAAAGAGACAGTATGCCCATCACTTCACCTCTTATATCTTGCTAATAACGTTTTTAAGGCAGAAAAAGAAAAATAGCTCTTTTATTTGTTGTTTCTTGTGTAAAGATGTGACTGGTCTGGATTTACAATTTTTTTCTGTTGCCTCCGTGGCTAAACAACGAGACAATAGTAAAAGTACAACAGGGACATCTAGTGGACATTTGACAGAACGCCTATGAAGGTTTTTGTTTCGCGTAGATGGTTTCTGATAAGTGTCAATTTTGAAGAAAATGCAGTTATTTATTATGGCGTGTATTGATTGATCTCACAAAACGTAGACTGAGAATAAAAATAAGCATACCACTGCATTTGTTCACAAATATTCTGTAGAAATATACAGATTTTGATGTTAATGTTTAAGTAATAATTATATAACAATTACATGTCCTTGGCATCAGATTTATCAATTCATTATTTAAGACCATTATATGTCCAAGTGATTAAATTTTGCATTTGCACTACATCATAACGTTAATTAGACAGGCGACTGAGTACAGATGATGATGTTGTTTAGTTCCCTATTTAATTTGTCAGTTTGCTATAATTTATTTTTCTAGTTTTCAAATTTTATGACTTATTGTTCAAAGCAGATGTATGTCTCATAGGATGATTCACAGTTGTAGTGCAAGCTAGCTACTCCCTAGCTAGTCTATTTTTAAAGTAATACAAGTTAGATAATACAATCTAAAACAGTAACAGATTAGGTACCACATAGCACCGGCTCAGAGGTATTGTCTCAGAGCCTCAGTCCAGCCGTAAAATGTCAGGATGGATCCAAGCTGAGGTAATCACGATGGAGAGCT
Source organism: Megalops cyprinoides (assembly GCF_013368585.1). NCBI lineage: Eukaryota > Metazoa > Chordata > Actinopteri > Elopiformes > Megalopidae > Megalops > Megalops cyprinoides. The sequence continues at coordinate 57,422,410 of NC_050583.1, forward strand.
CTGTCTGCCACTGACTGTAGATGAAAATAGGGAAGGTAGGGAAAGACAGCCAGCAGCAGAGGAATGGATGAGGAATGGGGATAGGAGAGTAAGGAGAGTTACAATAGGAATCAATAAGTGTGATATGAAGGAGCAGTGCACTTTACAGGGCAGGACCAGGCCAGAATTCTGAAGTAAGTGTGGCAATCGGTCAGTAGCCAATGAGAGAGAGGCATGAGGAAAGGTGTGGCACACAAGAATAGCTTAGCTGTGAAAGGAGAGGACCGGTATGAAGTTTGAGTGCTATTGCATGCATCAACACTGTGCTAATGTCCATTAGTTATTAAAGCTCATCAACCTTTATAACTGCGATGGAGGTAGATGATAAGTTATTTTCTACCATACTCTGTCGTGTTTTACTCGACTACCATTCATTCTAAAGAAGGAATAATCACAGCAGTCTACAAAATCACACAGCACTGGACTATGACTGGTATCACTCACTAACTAAATTATAAATAGAATGGTGTTTGAGAATTTGTTGGTTTCTGATGGGTTCTACCATTGTTTCTTTATAGAACACAACATAGGTGAATGAACTTCAGAGGAACTTTTGACATAAAAGCTCTGGATCTCATCTGACAGGAATCCTTTCGTGCTTACCAGTCATGATCTGCTCATTTGAAAATCCTGCCACTACATGTAAGGTCTAGTAATATAACTTTATATTTATACAAAAAAAAACTTACCTATCATGCATACAGCTCAAAGCTTTACAATGCAGATTTAAACAAAACATAAGTAGACACTTGGCATGTCATTGTTAAAAGAACAGACACAATTCAAGGCAGGCGATGTCAAGCTGCTGAAGCTTGGTGACAGACTATTTTTAACATACCGTATACAGCATTGATTACTTATCAGTTGTAAGGAGTTAGTGTTGTACACCCTTAGAATCATTACTATCATTCATTAACTCAGCAGAAAATTATCCAGAGTGACTTCTGCAGCTTACATTACTGCACATTTTTTGCATTCACACAGCTGGATGTTTACTGATGCATTTTGGGTGAAGTGCCTTGTTAACGGAGCCTATAAACCGAATCTGCATGTAAACTGAAACTGCAACTTTCCAGTTTCTGTACGAGCTCCTTATCCTCCTTTTGATGCAGCCAACACGTTACACTGCCACTACTACAACATACTGCTGCCTGCCGTCAGAGAATTTAGATAGCTGAACTGGGGGATGTGGTTACATTGCAATAGAAACTTTTTTGTCAAACCAGTGGCGGCAGTGTAGCATAGTGGTAAGGAGCAGGACTCCTGAAGGTGGCTGGTTTGATCTCCCGCTGGGGCACTGCTGTTGTACCCCTGGGCAAGGTATCTTACCCACAATTGTCTCAGTAAATATCCAGCTGTATGAATGGATAACATGAAAAAAAAAATCTATGTAAGCCCCTCTGGATAAGAGTGTCTGCTAAAATGCCAATAATGTAATGTAATACAAACCAGGAAGCAATGTAAATTGTCCAGTCTTGTTAATGACCGGTAATCTCTGCGTGCACTCTTTCTGTGTTTGGGAACTGTCAAGCACTTTCTGTCTGTGTTACGTTTGTTTGAATTCATCAAGAAATGAAGCCAAGCCTTTACCACGCATAGTAATCCCAATACGTAAGGTTAGCACAGTATTGTTGCCTTCGAGATACTCGTATAGTAAATTGCAGAGCGTTGGTACAGTATTCTCAGTCCTCCACAGCAGCCATTATAGCAAATTTTTGACTTTGTTTCGAATCTTTTTGTGTCAGTTTATTTCAGTGTTTTTGTGTCACTGTAATGATCAATGTCAGTCTGTTATTCTGCACATTTTTTTAATCATGTGAGTTTCTATGGCTTTGGTACATTTTAAGAATCTTAGCACACCATTTTGTCCAAGTTATTTCTTTTCTGTCCACTAGATGTCCTCAAAGAAGCAGACATTTGTCAAATGACAGCAGCTTGATGTCTGATGATGTGACTGGATAAAACATACTATTGAAACACACCTAATATTGAATTTGGTTTCCCAGTCAAACCAATCTATTACTCTGTGTCACATACACAGAGGTGGTGTGCTTGACCACTTTGAACAACATTACTAAGTCAAAGTGTCACTGTTTATTTGAAAAAACAAAAAAAACAAACCCAAACAACTAGTCCTCAAATGCCCCATTAGTTTATTAGATTTATTAGTTTTTGGACCCTGGACCTGACTGCATGTAAATGTAAATGATTATCCAGCCTCAATTTCTCTCATAAAAATAAAAAAAATAGAAAACTTGAGTTTATTGTTATATTTAGACAAGCTGAGATGTGTTTTGCCCTGGTTAAAATCATTACAATAATCTACTGAATATACAAATCACAAAGATTGACATGAAAATGAAATATATTGTAATATACTGAGCAATATGTTGTTCAGCCCAAGAATGTATTGCATGTTGTACATATACTGTATGTTGCAAGACATTTTATACATACATACATACATATATATATATATATATATATTCAAAGCAGAAATATATTGCAAAATACCAAAATGCCAATAATGTACATATTTTCATTATACTGATTCAACTAAAAATATATACCATAAAAGTACTTTTTTGGTATGGGGAATCAATAATTTGGCAAAACAATGCAATATATTGCAAAACTAAACATCAAGGAAAAAAGGGCAACCAGATCATTGTCTCAAATTTTTACATAGCTTATTCAATATCATCACTGTACACCCATAGTGCTTCACAGTGCTAACATTCATGTAGTTAAATTTCTTAACCACTTTTATGATCTGCCAAAAGTTTTCCAACAGATTTGAAAATATCTTAATATTTTTTAATCATTTAAGGAACTGTTGCTTCCTGATATGGGTTCCTCTGGGCTGCACACTATCACTGTGAATCATTCAAGGTCTAGCAGAGTTGCCTCTGAAGATCAGGTGAGCAACATGTTTGCATTCTAGACAGGCATTTATATGGATACTCTCAGCTACCAACTTGACAGCACTTTACTGCCCCCTCGTGGAAGAGAAAAGTACTGTTTTGAACAACCAGACTACTGACCTGAGAGGTTGTACTGCAGATTGGCAGGAAGTATATGATATACCATCAATTACAAAGAATTTGTTTCCTGTGCATGCATGCTGTAATGGTTTGCCCTAATGGTTAAATTATGTAAAGGACTTATGTCTTCCTTTCAATTCATTTGTATTTCATTTGTGTATTGCTTTAAAAATGGTCATGGTTCTGGAGAGTGAAACATTGATATATGGAATGAAATATGGATAATATTTTTAATCTTTTAAAAATATTGTAATGGTAATAATTGTAATTTTAATCAGTGCTCGGTTTGAAGGATGTTACAAGAAACAGACCAGAATTCTATTTAATTCTGAAATGATCACATCATTTCATCGGTTCCACCTCTATTACCACCCCCTAACACCTGCTACTTCTTGCATTTGATGTTATTTTTATGTCTAGCATTTTGATTTATTATGAATTTGTGTTCTACTGACTGTTATGTTGTAGTATATTTGGGTTTTGTCAGAGTGCACAAGTTAACTTGTGGTAGGGCTTGAGTGTTATGCTCACACTCACTGGTCTGGGAGTGCTGTTAGCCTGGTCTGACACTGTTGCTTGTTTAAATTGAATGGATACACTTATGTTCTAGTGTGCACGTCTGCTAAATACATGTAATATAATGTAGATCACAACAATATTAGCAAACATTTTGCATAGTGTACATAGTTTGCACATAATTCTGAAAACCTCATATACAGTAATGTATTAAATAGTATATTTTTTACTATAAACATACACTATAATGACATACTATCTTTGAGTCTCTGACAATCATGTTTTTGTACGTAAATGGTTATATAATAATGTACATGAATAATAATAACTCCTACTGAATGTCACTCCCAAACCCTGCAGTCTGTTTTGGGATGGCTTTCATTCACTGAAAATATGTCTGTAATGCTCTGACAGCATAGTCCAATCTGACCTCAGAGCCGGATCGCTTCCACTGGAGAGTGAACATGTTGGCTGTTCCTCCTGTGTTCAAGCTCAGAGCTGAATTGAGTCCAAGCACAGAGGATATAAAGCCATCATATAATCCCCTGTAGGAAACAAGGCATTCATTTTGTAACACTGAGGCAAAATCCCACACTACTGTACCAACAGTAAAAAAAAAAAAAAAGCAGATGTATGAAAATCAGAGTATGAACAATTTGATAATGACATGTCACATGAATAAGTGTTCCACTGAGCTTGACATGGCTGTGGTGAAGATTAACACCTTTAATAATATTGATGGTGCCACGTTTGCTGAGCTTGTTGATAACTATTTCGTTACAACATTAATTTACAGAATTTCAACAGAAATCAGCGATCGTGTCATTGATCGTTTTATTTTTTCATTTGATTCACTTTGAGTTTGATTTTGCTGTACTGACCTAGAATATATTGATATTAAATCTATAGAAAGTATAAAATGTACAAATAGCTCTGTAACCAGTGAAATGTCTGTAAGGTTTGCCTTCTTGCCAAAGACGAAAAAGAAGAAAGATTTTCATATTATATCACATCATGCATGTTTCACTGGATGAATGTCAGGCTGAGTGTGTTTAACTGGAATAGTGTGAAATTAAAATATGTGACAATAGATTAAAAAGGCATAATTCCTGTGACTAAATTAACTGTGACCAAATAAAAGGGATTATACCATCATTGTCAGGAAATACAATTTTATTAATGGATGTGGAGAAAGTGCATGTTAAGATGTTTTACACAGCACCATCTCAACCACCATTAAGAGCCCAGATGCTGATAATATCAATGATAATGTCCTTTTTAATTACATAAGCATATCAATATAAAAATGTGAAGGCATTATCATTTCTTATGAGAACACGTTATTGACAACATCCTCAGAAGCGGACCCTACAGTATTGCGTGGAATGCACCTGGTGGCTCTCATAAAGAATCAGAACGTGTGAGCACAGCAGTGAACTGTGTCTACTCTTTGCTAGGGCAACAGAGGAAATAAACTCTTACTCACAGGTAATAAATTGCAGAATGAGACAAGTGCCGTGAGAGCGCTGGATGTTGCATGTGCAACAGAGTCAGTATGCCCCATAAAGTGCCAAGGCATTTGTTCTAAACTCACAGCTGAACACACTTTAGTTCCCAGTCTTATGGTGAAAAGGGTGAGTGGTTTGATAGATTAGATCAGAATGCTTTCTAAAGAGCAGTGACGCAAACATCCCTAATCCAGATTATAGGTTATGCAAAATCCTTCAAACAATGATTTCTTGAAGGCGATAGGCGAGGCAACAAATTCAGATATATTACATCCAATTGAGGACATATATGTGAACATCTTTTTATATATTTGATGAAAATATAAATATCTAATAAAAATATAAACATGCTTATGTTTTCCACTGTGAGAGTATCAAGACTGAGAAAAAAAGAGACATGCAGTGTAGATTTTATGTAAAATAATCACACAGGGAAAAATAGTAAAAGTTAAAAAAAAATAGTTTAAGTTTAAGTGTTAGCAGCTAAATTAGTGGGCTTTTAACCAAAGGAATACAGGATCAAAACACACAGGTTGGATGGTAGTGCTGTACCGTTGTACCATTGAGCAGAGTACTTATTCTCAATTGCTTCAGCAAATATCCTGCTGTATTCATGGATAAAACTGTGCGTAAATTGCTGGCTGTTCAAGGCACCCTGGATAAAGAGTTAAGCCAAGCAACTAAGAAGTAATTCTGATTCTCGGCAGCTGTTTTTCACCCGCCATTCTTACTACACAGTGTGTTGTGTAATCGGATCCAGAGCTGAGTGAGAACTGCGTCAAGTGAATGTGAGGGTCATGAAGACCAAGCCCTGCATTTCCTTGACCTCAGACCAACTGATCTACTCATATTAGTGACAGCTTCTAAGCACTGGATACAATACAGTCTTCGGATGTTATACACAAGAATGATTTTTTTTATGCTTTATATCTGCTTGTGTGCATATTATATGCGCATATTGAATGTATTAACAGCAGCATCACTTAAATATCAGACATTGGTAATATGTAAGTTAAGCATTTGTGGAACCCTTAGAGAAACAAAAATAATCAGTAATGTATCAGAAATCATTACATTTCATAAGAATATATAATTATGATGTGACTTCTTTCTTGCATGCAGAAATGAATTCCTAAAACAGGAAAAAGTAAAATCTCTAGCCATCAGAAATAATTAACTAACTACATTTGGATGATCATATTTTTTGTAAGAACATCATTACTACATCACTACATCAAAGGAAAGTGCTTTGCAATATTTATGTTGTATCATTAATGTCTAACATTTTTGCAGTTTGCGTCAAGATCAAAGATAGTCCTTGATTATGAACGGCAACATCACACAATCAAGCAGTTCCCTGTCAGAGAAAGGAAACTGCATAGATCAGAGAAACATATTCTAACGAATTTCTCATTTTCAGTGAATGTATTCTACTCACGAGAACAAAATGTACCATATACTTGACCTTATCCAATAGTGCTTTAGATTGCCACATTGGTTTGTAATCTTCTTAAAAAGCCCATATGAAATTTTAAATGGTTTACTGACTGTAATCTAGGCATAATGTTGGACACCTGGATTTGAAATGTGAAAGACTTCCAAGTTCTGTTGTAAGAGCAGCAAAGCTGATGGAATAAAGACAGGAAAGCAATAAAGAGACGAATTATGACCTCGTGCTAGAGATGCCAAATCTTAGCATAATCTGAGAATTTTGCCTCTTGCAGACCTTTGGGACTAACAGAAAATCTTCTGATGATGTTCTTTTCAAACACAAATCTGTGTATTTAAACTGACATCTGGGATGAGGAATATTGGGGTTTGCTCTGAAACGTGATTTGTGATTGCTTCTTAGCCATCTCCAGAAAAAAGAAAACAGATCAAATTTCAGTCAACATCTAAAAGGGATTTGCTCTTATGAATGGTATGTGATGCTGGAACGCTTACAATAAATGGTAACACTCACTGCTTGGGGACTTCAGAATATATAATGTAATTCTAAATCATTCATTAAACTTCATAGCAATTCAACAGCCTTTGCACAAAATGTGCTCAAGAAGTAACTGCAAGTATCATGTACTATTACATTTTGCATTATGTATTACACAAGTCAATGGGCATACTGTATGTTGGATCTGACATTATTTTGACATTATTTAAGTATTAACTCTCTATATTGTCCCTATATTATTTAACTATTATCATCAGAGAATATGTGGTATTGAATTTAGTTCCCATGCATAAAATGTGGTAGTTGAGGTTGTTTGGACTCATGATTATAGTTGCATTTAATATAGATATATATATATTAATATTTCATATTTTGATGCCAAATATGGTAGCCAGAAAGATGGTGTGCCTATTCTTGGATACATTCAGAACGGATATCTTTAATTTGATTTGATTTTTTTAAATCTCTTTTTCACAACGTTCTTGTATGCTGTAAACTGAGACTGCTGCACATTCATAATTTTACTACAACTGCCTGATTAGTTTCTGTTGTTTCTGAGAGAAGGAATGTCCTCTATGTGTGTGTTTGTGTGTGTGTGTGTGTGTCTGTGAAAAAACAATGATAATGTCCACGTAAGCATTCACTGTCAGCATTTCCAGTACTTTGACAAGCTCTTGAATTAAGCTCAAGCTGTGAATGGGACTGTATTATTGTATTGTATTGTACAGTCATGTGCATGTGAGTGAGTGAGTGTGTGTGTGTGTGTGTGTGTGTGTGTGTGTGTGTGTGTGTGTGTGTGTGTGTGTGAGTGTGCGTGTGTTTGTGTGTGTGTGATGTGTGCCTGCTGAATGTTACAGTGTGTCATTAGCCCTGCTCTACACACTATCCTCTATGCTCAATGCACCTGTACAGTGAATAAAAGCCTGATGCACAGCTTTTGGCCTGCCCTCATGACAGATGGTTTGCTTCGACCTCAGTGTGCATAGTCAATTATGGATGATTTGCAGATGTATTTCCGTAATTAATACAGGCTTTCCAACACCTGTATCCAGAGCGCTGCAGCGTCAGATCAAACTGGGGAGAAGCAGCCTTCATTATACCAAACCATGTGTGCAGCTGTTGAGGATAAACCTGCTTAACCCAAGTTCAAATATAATGTGCTCATCAAAGAAAGTGCTATCCCTTGTGAGTCATACTGTGTCCCATATTGCTCTTGAGAGGCAACTTTTCTTCAAAAAACTTGTTTCTCCTCATCATTTCCATACTGGTTTTTCAAAAAAAAAAAAAAACTTTCACTGTGCTTAAATAATTTAAACATTAAAAAGGCCAGTAACCCTATCCACAAACTGCAAAAAAATAAACATTTAAAGGCCCACATGACATCACGTGTTGTCTGTAAGTGGTTTGCCTTTAACTGAACACTCTGAAGATAATCACAGATAAGATGTAGCGTGCAGAAAATTTCTTCCTTTATTATGTCACAGGAATGACAGGTATGCCATCTGCAAAGTTACAGACACAGCCTACCAAATATATGACAATGAAAGTTAAGCCCTTTCCCCCAGTTTTCTACTGATAAAACCAAAATACCCCCAAAGTTTCAGTCCTTGTAAACCTGAAGTCATTTAAACAGACAGAATTTAAACATAAACTACAATTAAAAAACATTTCCTGTGAATTCGCATTTAATAATATTATTTCATTGGAATGCCACTTCATAATTCCTAGCAATAGTAAACATTGGCCTTATAATCCTCACCCTAAATTTATGCTCTACTACCAATCAGCACCAAGTTGAGTCTGTTTCAGCCTTATTATTAGATAACCAGTTAGCAGCTGGCTAGCAAGCTCAGTCAATTTTCAAGCTTAATATTACCTAGGTAGCAAGTTAGCTATCCTGCTCAATTGATTTTCAAATTTAGAAGCTCTAGCTCAAAAGTTTGTGGAACAAAAGGACATAGGTAGAAATTAACAGTAGTATCATGCTAACATGCATATAAGAAGTACTGTTGCAGTCAGTTGCAACTACATGGAGTTGCTTACCAGGATTGGATGCAAGGAAGCACAGATCCTTAAAGTGGTCTAGAACAGACGAGACACGGTCCTAGATACATTCTAGACTACAGGCAGAATGAGGCTGGCTGGGGTGAATGGCTTGTTCTCATTGCTAAAGCTCTTATGTTCTTATGTTAGGTAGCCAGTTTGATTGAATTACATATTTATAATCAGTGAGGTAGTTACAACTGACTAACTTACTGGCTAACAAATGATAAGGTTGAAATAAGGTTGTATGCACAAACAGTAAAAAATATCACAACAAAATCAATTTTAAATATAGAAAAACACTGTTACTTACATAAACTCAGTATATATTCTCTACAAGTCATTAAATAAACACTTACATAAATAGGTCTTGCATTGTAATTATTGATATAAAAATTATACAGTTTGAAGAATCAAACAGTTTTGGCCACATTACCTCAAACCAAACAAACCCTTTCAAAGCAATGCGATCCAATATTGCCTCAGGTTATTCATGTAACTTTCATGTTGTTTTTATGTATTTTTTCATCATCTTCAGAAAGAGAGAAAGAGAACTAATGAAAGAAAGTAACTAATAAAATATGGAAGACTGTAGACCAGTATATGTTAATCTAATTAGAGAAGTAGACCACAGTGAAAAAAACCTTCCTTTTTTGGCTCAGTGTTCTTTATTCAGTTTTAAGAGAAGCCTGCTTCCTAGAATTGCGAAGGAGTTAAGCTGCAACATCACAGACTGCCACTCCCCCAACGTGCTCCAGTTTAGGCTTAATCATCGTGCGGTATGGAACAATGGGCAGCTTTAACTAGGAAGAGGCCCTAATCAATTAGCTGCAGGGTCAGAGTTAACTTTCCACTCGAGAAGAAAACAATACTTGGAATGTGCTGGCTGCACACTGTAGACAGTAGTGAAAAAGGTCTTAATAAAGAAAAGTTCGTGAAGTATGCTGAACAGCCTTTAAAGGAAAAGTAATCACAGAAAGCCAGCACATGGAGGTAAAACACTTTCAGCATTCTCAGCTGCTGGTGAGACCATCTCACTTGCACAGCAAAGACATCTTACGCTGCATTCTCTTCCACCGACAGTTGTGCATATCAGCACGCAGGTCTGAGTCTGGCCTTATATAATTGCACAATCAACAAAACGTGTTTGAAGGGTTTTCAGACCATGTGGCTGAATTAAAATTTGAGAAATTAAACCTACTCACTGGATATCCGGATTACATCAAATCTGGTAGCCATTCTGTCATTTTAACCAGTGTTTTCCTCTCCCCCACAGCTCTCTGTTGCATTTAAAATGCATTTATACAGGTTTTTTTTAAATATAATGTAATGTGTACATTACAAATCCTGCTCACTAATTCAACTGTCAAAAAAAGCTGTCAGGATTCCATCAAATCCTGTGACACATGAATAGTCTGTCACAATTCATTACATAGATACGTAGATAAGTAGATAGGGGCTATAACCATTATACAGTATTGTTGCATATCTAACAGTGTTGAAACAGTGTTAATCTTTTTCATTTCTTGTTCATTTAATGCACCAAACCTCTTCATAACCACACGTGGCACATTCCCCCGGTTGGAATTTTGACATACAGCCTTTAAGCAAAACTGTTCCACTCTACTGCCAGCTAATGGACAGTGTCTATTTAATGACTGCCATGGTTAATTTCCCCAACCTGCATCTAATTCTGCTTGCTGCTTTGCCACTGTAAGAGTGATATAACCTGCAGGCACAATGGACAGGGCCGTCCCTCCCTCCAGCCAGCTCCTGCTATGGGTCCCTCTGCCATGGCTCTGTGCCATATTCAGTGTTACTGACACATCCAGTTAAACCCAGTCAACCCTCCCAGCCAACACACAACATTTCACTTGCATGCCATCAATGATTTCAGAGGATCCCTCTTATTTCCTCCGCACTTCACTGTTGACATAATACAGCTGCAAACAGACAACTATATTTACATGAAAATAACTGAATAAAAATTTTAGTTTTTAGTTTTTTTTCTTTGTGGTAAGTTTGATACAACACAGGGAAAATTAAATAAAATTTATTTATTTTTGCAGGCCTACTACACGTTATATTATATAAACTAGTACTGTGCTAAGTATAATGCTGAAAATGCTACACAGTACACACACTTCCAAATGACCTCATAATATAATCCTGAAAAATATAGCCTCAGATTTTTTCTTGTCTGAAGGTTCTGGAACATTGCAGGGCCTTAAAAACACATTTTTAAGTTGGGTAATGGCTTAAAATTAAAAGTTCCCAAGGCCCTGAGCCTTCCAGTTTTCACTGAGGCATCTATTTTCATTGATTTCAAAGTAGAAGAGGATGCAAAAAAATCTACCATAACATACTGTTAGGAAAGTGCTTTGGATGGTTTAACTCAGAGTCAGACCAAAGATCATAAATAAAGTTTGGATACTAGGGAGGGATTCAACGTCCCAAAAACTGAAATTCCACATCGACTGTATTAAGTTAATAAAAGCTTCCTCATAAGTTACAACACAAAAGTGGGTACAGACTGAAGGAGCTGTACTGTATAGGGTTCCTTTTGATATATTCAGGAATGAATGCATACATTTACACTTGAATATATATTTCCGGTTTGGCACCCTTTACTTAAATGTAGTCCTTAAATAGATTAAAAGCACTGGAGGTATTGCAAGTGGATCCCTGAGACACTAATAAAGCCTGTTTAAATAGGATTTAACTCTTTGAACAGCTGAGTGATATGTGGTCATTATGCCAAAGAATCAGGCCTGAGGCATGTATAGGTCTTGCGTGACCTCTTGTACAGAAAGTGCCATCGCACCGATCACTATACTTAGTGTAATGTTATGTAACACAGACCTTCCCTGGAGTGAAAAGTGTCCAATTGATCTTATTAACACCTTGAACTGCTTGAGGGACAGGTTGGCTATGTTAACATCACACTATTCGCATTGTGCGAAGAAAGACTTAACCTTCTCTTTAAGCAGTCAGCCACTTCGGAAGTGTTCAAGGGATAATGCTTTGTCTTCCTCTGAAGAACATTCAGGGAAAACGTCTTAGAGCACCAACACTCAGCAACCTAGTTTCACTGTTTTATTATGGCCAACAATATTGGAGGGGCATTTCCTAGTATAATTAATTAAATATTTTCCACAGCAATGTACAGGTTATTGATATTAAGCAAAGAGCCATTAATATAAAAGATGATTAATTCACAAATAAAACACTGAAGGTGCTTACTATTTACAGAACCAAACAGGGGAAAGAAGTCTACAGTAATTAGAAGCAAAAGTCAAAAGATTGCATGGGCTAATTTGCAATATAATTTTAGTAATATGACTTTAATTTCTGACAGATCACTTGTCACAGTGGTACCATAAGTTACCCTTTTGTGTTCAAGGTCCAGACCCAGAGGCTAGGATTAAACATGTTCTGTTATTTGCCTTCTTAGCTGATGTGTTTTCAAAGCATATAGCTTTGTAAAGAGCAGCTGATCATGCTACAGGCTCTCATGCACTGAGCAGGTAAGAATGTGAAATTGAAATAATGAACAGTAGATTTAAGTGTTATTACTGCACTCATTTTCTTAAGGAATCACTTAAAACAACCGTGGTTAACTGTAGCTGTTGTGAATTAATGCTAGTTGCATTATGTTGATAATTTGCACTCAAATGGTATTTTGCACTGTGGATTCTGTTGTGCACTTGTATACCTCTACTGCTGCTGTCTAACCCATAATTACCTATATTGCTCTGTAATATGTACACTCTGCACTGGTTAAAAAGACAAAGACATAGGTGGTCAATGATTAAAATGCCCCCTGGATTTTTCAGGCACATTGGAAGAAAACTTCTAACTGTCAAACGCGCAGGCAAGACACATCCCAACTGTGTCTTAGCGTACGCCAATGTATGGACCATTTTAGAGTGCAAAGGCATGATAATTAAACATTTAAAACAAAATACAGCATTAAATATTACATAGGAATAATCTTAGAAACTGAACACTATAATGATTACAAAGAATCTCAATTATTAATGCGGGATATGGTTCAGGTTATAAACAAGGTGACAAAGCAGTAAGTGTACAAAGCATGTGGGCTATATAAAAAGACACTGGGGTAAAGCAGATAAAATACATTAAAAGTAGTGCTTTAATGGTGAGACTGGGGGGGAAATGCATGGATATTATTTTAAAAATTCTGCTGCAAAGGTTTCATGTTTTACAGCTGACATACTGAAAAGTATTTACTTTGGTGCATCACTCTTTTTCTTAAGACAGAGGAATGAACAATTGGTCAATTGGTATTGATGTAGGCCATAGCTTTTGGCTTTTATCTTGTATTGCATACATTTAAATGGGAAAAATACTGCTGAAAATTATGTTATAGAAAAAACAATTAACAGCAAGAAAAAGAACATGGGCTTTTAGCACGTATTATTTCAATTTGAATGTGTGCTGACAATGTGCAATATGAATGATACTGTTCAAGTCCTATTCATGGAAAATCCATTTAGTTAAGATGACAGATTTATGATCACATTGCACCAACTGCAAAGTTAATATACATGCTGAGGCTGCAGTAACCAAGAGCACCGAGAAACCCAGTCCTGGGAGCGACTGATTAGAATTTCACCGCCTAATACCACACACATCCTTTCAGGGTGAAAAGTACTGAAATAACCAATTTCTGAAAACACTAATGCATTTCTGTTAATTTACTAGGTCACACCCATATGTACAAGTACAGAGAGAGGAATGTGCTTTTCACTGGTCCGAGCACGGTAACCTGTCAACATTACACATCATCAGACAGGAACGGGGCCATGAACAATCAACGCATGAGCGTTCAGTTTATCTTTTCTTCTCAGGAGCAGGTGGTGGGATTTTCTCCCCAGTAAGGAACTGCCAGATGCCCACTCTGTAGTGCTCGTTTCCAAAGGCATACAGGAGGGAATGGAACGTTGGAGAAGTCTTTGCCAGAACAGGAAGCATCTACAAAACAAACATAAGGTCAGAGCCAGCCATTCCACAAATTACTACATAAAGCCTTGTATTTGCATTTTCATGTTCCAGCCGCAACACCTGCTTATATTAGTTACTAAAAGACCAAAGCAACATATAGCTTATATTGAATTCCCCCTTAAGGTTCAACAACCACCGATCTCAGTTAGGGCTCCTCCTCCTGTAAACTCCACAAAGAACACGGTAACCCTTGTCTTCACGTCACCTTCAAACATCTGAATATCTGCTGTGTACATAGGTAATGAAGATGTGTCCTTACCATTCTTAACTTTGGAGAGACGAGCCTGACATTCTCAACAGTGGCATACATGCAGAGGAGGACATAGGGACCCCAGCAGAACAACAACGTCCTCAACGGCAAGCTAGTGTTAAACTACACAACAGCAACAGTAATAAGGGTTACAGGTATGACATTTTCAGTTTACATGATGAAAATGACAGCTGAAACACTATATGTTGCTTTATATATCTGACAGAATGAATCAGCTAAAATAATAATAACAAGGGGTGCAAACACCAAAACCCACTGAAAAGTCACCTTTCAGAATGTTCAGCTCCTTGTAATCATAACAACAGTTATGATTAACAACAGTTATGAGTACAAGGAGCTATTTACTACTACCCCCACATTGCTGTAACAATAATAATAACAACAATAATAATAATAATAATAATAAGTAGAATTACACAACAGCAGCTAGCAGTAGCAAAAACAAAATGTCTGATTTATGGATTGGAGACTGGAGTTCCACGCACTGACTAGTCACAGGCCCAGTTTTTCACAGCTACGTAAGTAATCGATTTTGGCTACACAGAGAATACACCATCTAAATCTTGTTATAAACACCCTTGCAAGAATTGCAGACATACCCGGTATTTTCCAGTCCTTCGGAACTGCTTGTAAATTGACTGGTAAGAGGTGAGCATGGTGGTGGCTGGGATAATCAGGTAGAAGAAGGTCAGCGTCAGCATGTAGGTGGTGTAGTTCCTGATAAAATGGAAGAGAACAGCATACATCAGACTTTGCAAAATATCTATAAGCTTTCTTTCTTTTGATTCTTCACAGTTCTTAAACTAGCTTGCCCATCTCTTAAAATACCCCTATTTTTCACTACTAGCATTTTTTAATTGTCTTGCTATTTGTTTTCAATCAGCTGTGTGTAACCCAACTAATCAGCCTCAGATAAATATCTTTTGACCTGAAACATTCATAAACGTGGCACACCAAGAAAAATTCTTATGAAACCAAGTAATCAGTCGCCCCACTGAGTTCAGTGTGAAATACTTCAAAATGCTTCTTGGATAAGAGTCTTTCCATTGGCCATACAAGACCTAATGAAAAATAATTTATAATGCCAAAAAGATGATATTTGCATACTGCCCATGCCCAAATTGTGTAAAGCAAGCAATTGAGGGCAGCTCTGTTGGTTAGGTACAGATACATAGGTACAGATTTATACCATTGAGGGGTATTAATCCACAAGTGATGTAATATAAATCAAAGCTCAGGGATTGAGTACCAGGGATGAAGTCAGATGGGGACAGTGGGAGTGACATTCAGTAATAATAAATGAAACAGCAAAATTCACCTAGGGGTGTGGAAGCCTTACAAAGCTTGGGGGAACCCCTGAGCATCTGACAACACCCTCCACAACCGAGTCCTTGAGGCCATTTATATCCCCTGGTATTCACTAGTAGGATGCAAACCACTACCTACTACCTATTTTGCTTACTGCAGTCGCAGGTGGTGTGGCTCATTTGCACAGCTCTAAATTCACACAATGGGACATGTGACGTGGCCAATCAAGCCTTGACATCGCTTCATTTTACAGCCATATCAGCTAAGTCCAGTTAGAGCTGAAACCTGCAACTGATTCATTGAATGTACGAACATGCCTAATATATGCCACTGTATGTAACATTGGCGTTACCAGCTTAACAGCTCTGGCCCATGAAAACTAAGGGTTATAGCAAACACGAGACAGAATGTCACGGAAGAACTTAAAAAATCACACGGAGACAAAGATGATGCAACAATGGTATACTGGGAGGAAACAAAAATACAAAGTGATATCCCTGCTTAACACAAATTTGTGGCATAGTTGTTAATGGTATTGGATCTTGGTACCACTCCATTGTTCAGACAAAAGTTCCCAAGACAGACCAAAAAGCCCCTAAAAAAACAAAACTGGCTATTCTGCTGACCCATCCTTTCTATTCTAGAGGAGTAAACTCATCTAGAGCAAGGCTTTACTATTTTTCAGTGCCAGGATGCTCCAAATTTTCTCAGCTTTCCTTGCAGCCTTTGAGACACAAATGGCATCTTTCAGCAAGGTGCTGTAAAGAATCTCTGTTAGTTCCTGCTTTGTACTGCTAGGTACAATGTAACACATGAATAATTGCTACTGAAATGTTTTCTAACTTAAAGCTTTATGCTGCATTTTATGCCCAATTTGCTATCCACGACAAATGATGGCTCACATAAAGAATTCCGTGGATATTCTGAGTGCTTGCATTTTACCCAGTCCTTGTAAATTTGGACCATGAGATAAGATCCAAACTGCTGTATAGTACACAAACTGCCAAATGGCATACCTGTCACCCTTGCTGTAGTCCAGAGTACAGCAGGTTCTCAGTGGCTCAAAGTCATAGTCACCCCATCCAGCCAGGGGAAGGGAAGCCCAGAAGACAGAGAGCACCCAGATTATGACAACCAGGGTTATCGAAGTACTCCACTGCAACTTTTGTCCTAAAAATGAAAAAGTTCATGAAATAAACTCAAGTGGAATGCAATGACATATTCCTGTGATCATTTATCTCATGTCTCAATTTATAAAACCTGCACTTTTAAGTTAATTTCAGATGTGGACTGTGCTCTGTGCCTGCTTTTTTTTGCAAATGTTAAAAATATATTTTTACTTTTTATTTAACTTTCTCAACACCAAACCAGCATTAGCTTACTAGCATCCCCTAAAGTAGTTCACCACTTTATTTCCTTTACATCATGGAGCAGTGGGAAGCAGTGGGAAGAGGGCTCTCCTCAGTTTATTCCCTGCTGATGCTGGCTGCTGGTCTTGAGTTGATGTTTACTTTTTAAAAGAAGAAAGTCCACTTATGGCAATGTTGCGGTGGTGACCTCAGCAAGGGAAATAGGTCAGAGGTTTTAAAGAAAAGCTTTACCACCCCTCCCCTTTCTGCCACACCAACCCATCATCCAGCATTTCTATACTTCTCCCCCTTTTTCATGGCATGCAGTTCTTATGGTATGCTACTTACTAGTACAGTACTGATGGTATCTGTCCCAGGCAACTGCACCAATAAGGCTAATGCTGGAGAGGGCAGCCACCATTCCTTGAAAGGCATGAGTCTGGCATCCTTCAGCCCCATAGGGCCAGTATCTTAAACAGAGAATGTTCCTCTTATTTCAAAATAGCATAGTATGATTATACTTAATAGTATACAATTATTGTAACTATCACCTTTATTTCTATATTTTTCCAAAATTACAGTGTACTTTTCAGAATTGTACTACTTACAGTTTCATACAAAACCTCATCTATCTGAGTATTAAAATGAATATTAAATCAACATCCACATTTAAGCATGTTTCAGTAATTCAAATCAGATTCAAAACTGCCTTCACAACTTTTATGAAGATCTCACATTTCTGGCATTAACTGTAGCTGCTCATGTAATGACACCATGAAAGTGATAACACAAAACCAAATGAAGTTACAAGAATTACCATCCAGATGAGTCTGAATGTCACGTTGAGACTGACAGCAAGTTAAATATTACAACACCATCAACCTTTCAATATCCTGCACAAGATAAGAAGAAAGTGATCCAAGAATACTTCCTACCTAAGAAAACTTGCGTATGCAGCAAAAAGGCCATTTACATTCAGGCTAATATCAGCCAAAGCCAGGTTAAAGACGAGGAAATTATTTGAGGTTCTCATCTCCTTAATTGTAAGGAAGGACAAAATTGCGATGGAATTGAGGAAGAATCCAACGAGAGCTTAAAACACAAAAAAAGAAAAAGAAGGAAAGATTATTACTAAATTACATAAACTGACAGGCACGCGTGCACACACAGAACAGCTGGACTACATATGAAGGCTACTCGTACACAGTGGGTGAATTAAAAAATGACACGCAACAGTCTATAATCCAGCACGATACTAAACCCACTAAACCTTGGATTGATTGGGTTAATTGATTGGATAAAATATGAAAATTCATCAGCGTTTTAATCGCACTGCAATCAAGCTCAATAACCTCTGCATGCAATTCAACGAATAGCATCAAAACATTATGCAATACAATAGTGCAGAAAAAAAGTAACCACTTACCCTCCACAAGGATGACAGATCCGAATGTAAACATGTCGAAGTCAGTGAACCCCTCCGGTAAAGTGTATGCCACCATTTTTAATATGATTATGACACAACACTATAGAGAATCACTTTCGCCACGTTTGTGTTAGTCCCGGACTGACCGAAACTTAAAGAATTCTCCTTTTAAAGGACCGAAGTCACGTGAAAAAGAAGCGAGTTGCTCTGCTTAGCCCTTCTCTTTTGTTAAAATCCCCGTAAGAATGTCTTAATGAGCCGAGTAGGTTGTTCAGTAAGTGCATGCATAAAAGTTCTTTGTTGTTTCTAGTTATTACTCGCACAGACTACAATCAAGCTACACCCCACTTACAAAAAGTGGAGGCGTCAGATAAACCTCAAGTGTGTACAGCACAAGTTAATTATCAAAGAAAAGAGTCGTCCTCAGACCGTGACTTTTAACCTGTTGATATCCAACTGGTCCGGTTTCGCATTTTCCAGAATTTTACACAACCTTTCGCCTCAGTAGTGCGTTGAATAAGAGCCTCACGGGGTGCCGATGGACTTTAACCATTGAATTCCACTGGCCATACAAGTGACTGAAATGAATTTTTCACGTTCAAAGTAACTTGCACTTATACTTTTCAAGTCATGTTTTCTTACATCGTGAATTATATCATATTGTAATGTAAAATTGCAAAATTTGCAAAATTATGATTGATGGTGATGGCCACGTGACCTCAAGCGTCCATTTCCTGTTTGTAAAACGGAGGAAAGGAAGGAAGGACCAGAGCTCTTTCAGAAACAGTAAGTAATACGTGTTTGTTGTAGAAATATCTATTTACACGTGTCTAGCAAGCAGAGATCATTCATAGCTATTACAATGAACAAATACTTTGTTAGTCACAGAACCAGTTGGGTAATTCGGAGCATGTCATGTGTATATATACTTGATCATAACATAGTTTTCCTTTTTCTTAAGTTCAAGCAAGTTTTTGTGTATACTTCCAACAGCAGCTAAATGTAATTTTGCCTTTCTTCCCCTGGCTAAAACATGCTAAAATCAGTACAAATAATCAGATACAAAAATCAGGTTAGGCCAAAAAACAAAGTGGAGCTATCTGCCTGCCTTCCATCTGATGCTGTCCACACTGATTGACTTACTGGTTATCTGCATACTGCAGGACATATAGTCAGCAGCAGCGTAGTGTAGAGTGACAGCCAGTTCAGAGATAGACTATTGATATTATTAAGATAAACAATGGTCCTCAACCTAGGCAAGTCAAGTCAAGTTTATTTATAAAGCACATTTAAAAACAACAGCTGTTGACCAAAGTGCTGTACAAAAAAACAATAAATAAATAAATAGACAAAAGACAATACATAAAAGCAATGAGACCATAGCAATAAAATGAAAGAAAAAGGAAAAGCAACTCTCATACTGGGTTAAAAGGCAATGAATAAAAATATGTTTTAAGACGGGATTTAAAAACAGGCAGTGTAGGGGCCAGCCTTAGATGCAGAGGCAACTCATTCCAGAGTTTAGGTGCTATCACTGCAAAGGCATGATCTCCCCTATGCTTCAACCTTGATTTTGGAACAATTAAAAGGAACTTGTCAGTGGACCTGAGTGGTTTTGATGGGACGTGTGGTTGTAATAGGTCAGAAAGAAAAGTTGGAGCAAGCCCATTTAACGATTTATAGACAAACAATAAAATCTTAATAAATTAATCCTAACCTAGGGGGTCCCTGTTTACAATAACAAAGGGGTCTTTGGTAAATGAAGAGAAGCACATATTTTGTAGATAATTTCAACAATTTCATGCAACAGATCTATCGAATACAGAGTGCTATCACTTGCTATCAATGGAGAGAGAAATAGACAGACTGTGTATATGTGATAACCTCCCATCTTGTCAAGGACAACCAACCATAATCATCGCTCTCCTTTATGCATGAAAAAGCACACTGTTTACCTGTTGCCATCTTGTTTGTACTGAGTATTTTGTGGGCCTTTGCATTTTGTCATTCCTCATTGGACCTTGGATTAATTAGATGGTAAAGTCTAATGTCTCAAGGAAGCCAGTTTTTTTTCTATGATGCCAAATGTGTATAAATGTAAAAAAGTGTAAAAAATGTGGATATATTTATTTACCATAATTCTACACAAACTGTAATTTTTAAATGCTGTTTGCTGTTGTTTGTTGGTTTATCATTTCTTATGAATCTGCTGGGTTAGTTTAGAGTTTCATCACCTCATTTGATCCTTGGGGAAACTCGGCACATGTATTCTGAAATCACATTTCGGCTTAAGAACTTAGATCGCATAATGTGTCCGGTCCTACAAACTATGCTGACTGCTCTTTTGAGTGCCTTACAAGCTGTGAGTGGATATCCAAGAAGTCCTGATGTTTTGCCACGTTCCTGTTCAGAGTAGGATTTTGCAAGTGGCGAGGACTGCCAAAATAACAATTCAACAATCACATACTGTGTCCAAAAACAAACAAAAATTAAAACAAAATCTTTGTTCTATAAGCTGTTATTGTTTTCTTTACTACAGTGAGACATCTGGTATTCTTTCTTATTTTTGCTGCCATTGTAGCAAAAAATAATATTAGTTATTGTTCCTGAACCAGCTTTGTTGACTAATACATTTACCAGCATGCTACTACAGGCTAACTCTAACCCGACACAACAGTCAATTAACTTTTTAAATTGATGCAATATTATAAATGAATCTGAGCTACTAGTAATACTCTCAATACTACCACTAAAAAGCAGTAATAGCAGTAATAATGAGGGGCTTGAAAACTTGAAATTTCCTGCTTTTCACTCCAAAGAAATGTTTCTATTGTGATAAATGTTTTGACTGTAAAAACAGTTTTTTTTTATTATTAAATTTGTTACATCGACAGTGTGTTTTTCTTTGTTAAGTATGAGTGTGTACAGTAAATTACAGTGAGACCTCCAAAAAGCTGGAGCCAGCCATGGGCTAGTCAATTGGAGCTGCTGTTAAAGTGAATTTTCCACTTGTATTGGATTTTATTTTGTTTGTGCAACAATTAAATAATTATACACACATACTCCTGCCTTTACTTCATGTGTTTCAGTATGTGCTAAGATACTGTGCCCTTAACTTTACCTGGACGATCCACCAACATTGGCTGAGTAGCATCATACAGAATGCTCTGACGCTCAAGCGAGCTTGTGTGCTATTAAGGTAAGATAATCATGTTCAGTTTGCGTTTCACAGAGACATGACTCAAAGAGTGAACTCCATTGACCTTAGCAAGGGTTTAAACCCTGAATTTAGATGGCGGGACCAATGAACTGTCGCACTGGAATGGTTGTTCCTAATCTTGAAGATTAGTGTTCAGAGGTCCAGATCTAATAGTGTTCTTTCAGGACATAACTATGTGAAATGACAGTTGAAAATATTACATATGAAAATATCTCATCATCATTATGTTATCTGTGAATGATAACACAAACAATAATACAATGAAACAATGAGAACATTTCCTCATTAATTGCTATTAGGAAGACTGACCTAACTAAACTGTGCTTTCCTCTACTAACAACACATTTTACAATTTCAAACTCAGATTCATGGGATATATTCTCGTAGTGAATTTTTTGTGTGTTTAAGAAAACTGTTAAGAGTTACTAAACACACCCAAATGTAGAGGTATGCAATACATCTTTGAAATACAGCTGTGAGATGGGATGCATTGATATTGATTGTGTATAATGAAGACAGTCTTATTCCATCACAGTGGACTCAAAGAGCAATTTTCTTCTGAGCATAATAAATGTGTATATAATGATTAACAGATTGGGCATCTACTGAAAATGAAAATAGCTTTTGATAACAAACGTACTCTATACAAGTGGCACCAACATATGGAGTAAATTAAATTCAGGAGAAATCAGGGGAATGTGTAAAAATTGCAACAGATTAATTAGCTGATTTTGACATTGAACATTTAGCATTGAAACAAGGGTTATATTGTTTAGAACAGTGTTTCTCAATCCTACTCCTGAAGCCCCCCTCTCCTGCATATCTTCTGTCTGTTCTTGCTCCAAACACACCTGATTGAAATTAGTATGATTAACATGCTCTTGATCAGGTGTGCTCAGCTAATCAAAAGTGCCACTGATGAGTTCAGTCAGGTAGGTAGAGCAGGGAAAGATGGAAAACGTGCAAAGCAGAGGGCCCTCAGGAGCAGGATTGAGAATCAGTGGTTTAGAAAACTCAATCTTTGCTGCTGGATTATAAGATTGTGAAAATTGAGAAATAGTGAAAAGTGGTAAGAAGTAACACTCAGCAGCCACACATTCACACAATCTGTTAAGAAAGAGAATTCCTGTTTGTGGTTTCAAAAAGTAGATTTTATTAAAAAGTGAACACCTCTTTGTTGTCAGATGTTGTCAGATGTATAGTTGGTATTATATTTAGGGCTTTGATGCAGTTTCACAAGAAGTATGTGAAAGGTTGTAACGGTGACCTCAGTAAAGGATTAATGTGAATATATGAGAACCTGGAAGGAGCTTGAATCCTGCCATGCTTCTTCACCCTTCTGTGGTAACAGGATATCTGTTATTTGCAGCAGTAGTGTAGTGTTAAGTTTTCTGCTCTAAAACTCTTCAAGGTAGTGACATGCCTCACCAATTCACTTTCTGAGAAAAAATACAGAATATAGAAGTGGGTACATCTTTATACTCACAATAGCTCTGGAAGTATGTTCATTTTAAAGTTTTAGCAAAGTTGGAGGCTCATAAAAATGTACTGTAAATAATGTAAATACACCCCTTTGATTCAAAATGTCAGAGAGATTGAAAACTGCTCTATTACATCTCATCCCATTGAGGATGTTTATCAGCATGAACTTTTGAGGCCCATAAATGTTTATTCATGAAAACTGCTTTTACCAAAAGGCACACCTGTTCTAATGAAAGTGCTAACTAACAACAACTGCAGCCGTCATGGCCTCTCTTACCATTTCGTTTGAGTTATTTTAAGTATATTAAAGTTTTAGGACCTTCACTTCCCTCCTGGTTTGCTGGGTATAGTATGCTTGTTTATCTGACTAGGCATTTTAGCCAACAAAAAGAACCATTCAAAGGTGAAGAAGTAAACTTTTTTTGTAAATGTAACCTTAGCCTGTTGCTGAGTGAACAGTGCCTCTAACAAATGTTACAAATATCGACTGAATACTGAAGTCTGAATACCTGTATTTTGTGCTAGATAGTATGACATGAAACACAGAATTAACATGGACTCAAGTGACCCCTTTGTTTTTCCAGGTTTAGGGATTGCGTGAAGCTTCTGTGTTAAAGTTCAATCTCTTTTTCAGTGAAATAAAATGGAGAAACACAGCATTATTTTTCATTGTAAGTGAGATTAGGCCATTACTAATATGGATTGCTTACTAGACCATGCACGAGTAATCATTCTTTCTGCAAGGTTTAAAAGAATTGGTAGAACTTTCTTTGTAACTGGATAAAGAAAAAAGTTCATTTGAGTATGATTAAACAATGATTGTTTGTGCTGAGGACACAGAGTATGTAAATGGTATTTCATGTGAGGTTAAAAAACACTGCATTTCCATTTTCGCTACCTACTTTGCCCAGCTCATGGACCAGGTCATTATGCTGTCCTCACTCGGACTACAAGGAATCTCTTTTGAGCTCTCTTCCTGTCTCTGCCAAAATGGTACTTATTCAACTTCCATCAACAACTTATTCGGAATGCTGTTGCTAGGCTGGTCTTTAATCTCCCTAAATATGCCATGACTCACCTCTCTTTGGCTAGCTATGCTGGTTTCCAATTGGTAAATTCAGGGTGGCCCTGGGGTTAGGCTACTGGATACTCAAGGGCACCACTCCTGCCTGCTTCTTCAATTATCAGGCTTGACCCTGCTGCACAAACTCTCTGCTCATCTACCTCAGATCATCTGGCTGTCCCTCCTGTTATTTTATTTCAATAATTTATTCAGATACCAGAATAATTTTTTACAACAACATTACACACAGTAAGTTGTTGTAAGGTTTAGGAAAACCATTTACGAACTCACAAGCCTGAAATTAAATAATGTTTATTTTTATCTGTATATGACAATAATACAAATTATGCGTCTCAAGGAAAATAGTACTCACATGAATAATATTAATATTTCGGTGGGACTCTCTTAGTCATCAGCTGAAAGAATGGATTGTGTTGTATTGTGTGTTGATCTGTTTCTTTTTTTCTGTATGTTTATAGTTGAGAGTAACACTGCTGTTCCCCTGTTAACCCCACCACACAGATTACTAGTTGCAGGAACAGGTCTGCAAAGAGGTGCATACGAATCCATGACCTCCACCTGTGAAGTTAAAATAAGAGCACAGGTGGCTGTCTTGGCTAAGGATCTTGGTCTTTGTCTTAGCCAGCTGATTGTATTTCTGGTTGTGCCACATGGCCAGCAACTGTCTGAACCCTGCCAGAGAGCTACTTTGGTAGCAACAAACTTAGATTTAACTGGGTGATGCCCATATGCTGTTTGTTGTGGGACTTCAGAGGGAGGAAATGTGCTGGAGCTCAGAGGTGATGATAATGTGTTTCATGTATATTACAGTTTTAATGGATCGTAAAGTGCTTTACATTGTGGGGGTGTGGGTGGGGCTCACCTCACGCATATCCAATGTGAAACACATACTTGGGTGATGCATGACTGCTGTTTTGAGCAGAACGATCACCCCAGGTGAAGAGGGATGGACATATTTAGTCACTCAATGGCTCAGGACTTGATGGCCAGATCACAAGGTTCTCAAAAGGAAAACAACATACACATTTCCCCTGTTTTGAGGGCATTTCCGATTTTAGTATGACTCAGGAATACACATCACCAGTGCAAGTCACACATTCACTGCAAGCCTGTTGTACACTGTTATCTGCATATCATTTCCATCAGTGCCCAGGATGAAATTATTTTCCATTATGAGGGGTTTTGGTAAAAGCCAACAACAGGAATAACACACAACAAGAATTCGGAAGATATTAATTTTAATACATTAAGAAACGTAAGTATTTCTGTTTCTGTCAAGAAGTACTGATTTTTGCGCAGACTTTTTTTGTCCCTGGTTGGAATGTTACATTTGCGCCAGATCATCCCCCCCCCCCCCCCCCCCCCCCCCGAAAAAAAAAATTATCTTAAACTTTATCCAGCATGCAAATGAAGAACACAGGAAACACAGGAAAACAACAAAGGGTTATCAAAGGGTAGCCAGCACGCGTTGCTACACTTTAGTGCCAAAAAATAAGAGAATCCTCGTCATTACTGTAATTACACGGTGTTCAATTTAATAATATTTTATGAAACTTTTTTTTTTTTGATTCCACGTTGTGGACAGTCTAAATATGTTTAGCCTTACCAATGCCATAGATAATCAACAGGCCGGGTTAAGGAATATAAGACAGTCCTTTATAAGTTTTAATGTAGCCTACATAACAGATCGTTTTAAGGATTTAAGAATGTGTTGCAAAGACCCGTGTAGCCGTCACATTCATGTGGAGCTATGCTTTTCAAAGCGAAAAATTCATACACTTGATGAAAACGTCAAATGTTATGATCAGAGAGAAAACTCTGATCGTGGGAAGAAGTCATAGCTGTATTTAGAGAATATGCGTTGACTGGGCTGCCATCCCTTGACTGATATGGACATAATTCTGACCTTTTTCGAACGGATAGAATAATGATGACGACGCAGATGATAGAGAAAGTTATTTGCAGTGAGGTGAAGAACTGAACGGTGGTACAGAATACATACAAGTAATTTAACAACAGCACGTGTTCTAATACACTCGTAACCTCTGTAAAATATGAAATAGCACACGTTTCTCTTTTTAATGGTTGTATTTGTTTTTACTAATGAAGTGAGTGGGTCCTTCTTCGCGACGAAACGGAAAACAAAAATAACGCTCATCTAGGAAATGGAGTGGAACCAACAGACGGTAAACTATGCGCGACAATTTTCAGTGAATTATTTGCAGGCTACAACAGAACCATAAAAGTAGCCTGTGTGCAGAATACTAAAATTACCCCCTAAGTGACCCATTCGGAGGAAACTACTGTGTTCTGTTCCGTTCTGTATATAAACACAGGACGGCAAACCTAGCCTATTGGGTTCCAGGAAGCAATAAGCGTGTAAATGAAAATAACCCAAGTCCTTTCACTAATCCTTGTCTATCCTTTTTATCCGGGGATTCGGAGCAGTCAGCTCAGTATGGGACAGCGAGGCAGCAAGACAATGCGATGTCGCTGATGAATCCATAAGAGAAAACAACAGTAATTCTCTTCTTTAGTAGTATAGTAGCGTAGCTGGGAGGCAAAATGTTTCCCCGTTTTGGATGGGTTTTCTGCTTGGCTTTCGGTTGTCTCCCCCTGGTTTGGAGTTCGTGTCCATCTCAGTGCAGCTGTTTTTATCACAAGCTGAGTGATGGATCCAAGGCCAGGTAAAATGAGAAATGTTTAACCATGCTATTAAATATATAAACGTAATATATCGTATCGTTTGCGGAGACATTCGGTCTTGATTATTTCATATGCACTATTTTGTCATGATTGCCACGATTTTTCTACGGCTCTCTATTTAGCAAAGGATTAATTTGCGAATGCTCTTTAATCTACTTTCCTTTTCTGCTGCTGTTATGCTGTGTTTTGCTCTCCAATTTTAAAGCAACGGGGAATTGAAAAAGAGTTATGTCTAATGGAATATTGCTTCGACTTGATATATTGCCATTGCTCCATTGCTTATAATATAACCTGCCGGAATACTTCTGTATGTATTAACTGATCTCACTGTACATGAACGATTGCACGCATAGAGCTAATCCCCGTGTTATTCAGCAGAATAACAATGCAGTACAAATATCTTTAAAGTTATATTGTCAATTGGCCTGGAAACAAGACTGAAATATAACTTTTTTGCAGGAGCGTTCTTTGCAATGACCCTGAGATTTCCCTGATACCCGCCAATTTCCCCGCGGACACTTCCAAACTTCGAATTGAGAAGACGGCAGTGAAGAGGATTTCAAGCGAAACATTTCATTACCTCAACAATTTGGAATTCCTGTGGATGTCTTTCAATTCTCTGTCGTCATTAAATGCGGACAGTTTCCGTGGTTTGTATAACCTAGAGGAACTAAGACTGGATGGCAATGCCCTCACCTCTTTCCCGTGGGAATCTTTAAGTGACATGCCCAGTCTGCGGCTTCTAGATTTGCACAACAATCAGATTGCGTCAGTTCCAGTTGAGGCAACAATTTACATCAAAAACTTAACCTATCTGGATCTATCAAGCAATAACCTAATGACTGTTCCGTCAGAGGTCCTCTCGACATGGTTATCTGTAAAGCCCACCCAAGATGCAGAGAATCCCAAAATGATTCTAGGTAAGACACTTTTTTATTATTGCTATGCTTATTATGACTGGTATTATGATATATTTTTTTAAAAAGTATAAATATGCAGCATTGCGTGAAATCCAACTATGGAAAAATAATCAAAACATTTTTGATTAAATAACTTAGTATAAAATGGTAGGTTTTGTGTAGGAAAAATGAATGCACATATACAACAGAAAAATAATGTGTTTTATATTTCTGTGACAGTCTTGTAAGTTGCATTGAGTAAGAATATTTAATAAATACAGAAGAATAGGAAGAAAGAGAGGAATAGGATGCAGAAGAAGAAAGAAAATTGTGAAAATACTATTTAATGTTCAGAGAAATTAGTGAAATATTGAATGATTATTTTTATATATTATACTTCCTAACTATAACTATGCATTTGTATGATTACACTATCATTAAGTACACTATTGAGGCTCCTGTGTGAATGATATCAGCAAATATGTACCAATCAGTGTGCCTGTACACATATTGTCCCTATTTTTACATATTATATGTTTGCGTGCAATATAAATATTAATCTTTATTTTTTTATGCATGCAGGTCTCCATGACAATCCCTGGGTTTGTGACTGTCGGCTGTATGACCTGGTCCAGTTCCAGAAGTCTCCCTCATCCTCTGTGGCTTTCATAGACACCCGGCTGAGGTGCTCGGAGCCGGAGAGCCTCTCTGGGGTGCTGTTCAGCGACGCAGAGCTGAGGAGGTGTCAGGGCCCCAGGGTTCACACCGCCGTGGCCCGTGTCAAGAGCGCCGTGGGCAACAACGTCCTGCTGCGCTGCGGGACCATCGGAGTCCCCATCCCGGAGCTCTCCTGGAGGAGGGCGGATGGCAAGCAGATGAACGGGACAGGTGAGTGTCAGCAGCAGTGTGGTGACAAGGTTTAGCTAGCCATTGCATTGGATGGTAGGATGCTGACTGTTTTTATATTGCCATATGTGAGTATATGAACTTATTGTGCTGCAGTGCTAACTGCGAGACATACATCTCAGACGGCGGAGGTGGCCCTAATCTGTGTTGTCATCCTCTTTACAGTTGAGCAAGAGGTCTCGAAGGAGGGAATAATTTGGTCCATTTTGAGTGTACCGGCTGTCTCACATCGCGACTCGGGGAAATACATTTGCCAAGCTACCAACTTCATCGGGAGCGCAGATGCCATCATTTCACTGGTTATAACAGACACAGTAAAGTCAGAAAATCTAACAGGCAACTCTAAAAGATCCAGGGGGAAGAAACCAAGTGGGATCGGAAAGGCAGCCTACCAGGAAAAACTGGTGGCGAGGTACATCGCCCCAACAACCACTGCAGCCATGCCCATCATTGAACCGTTAGGAGAAGCCGGGCCGTACCCAGAAATAGAGAGCTACAGTGTCTCTGACAGCGCTACAGACGGGCAAACATCCAGCCCAGCCAACAGCGAAGGGCTGCTGGAGGTGGAGAACGCAGTGCTGAGCAACCTGGCTGCGAACGCCTCGTCCCTGCAGCAGGACCCCGAGAGAAGGGTGGTCAGGTCGGTGAAAGTGATCGGGGACACCGACCACACTGTCTCCCTGAACTGGAGGGCGCCCACGGCCACGAACACCACGGCCTTCAGCGTGCTGTACGCCGTCTTCGGAGAGAGAGACATGCGCAGAATCAACGTCGAGCCGGGCAAGAACAGAATCACCATCGAGGGCTTGGTGCCAAAGACAAAGTACATCGCCTGCGTGTGCGTCAAAGGACTGATACCAAAAAAAGAGCAGTGTGTAATCTTCTCAACAGATGAGGCGGCCAGTGCGAGTGGGACCCAAAAGCTCATTAATGTAGTTGTGATCACTGTTGCCTGTGTAATAGCTGTCCCTCTTACGCTCATTGTCTGCTGCGGGGCGCTAAAGAGACGCTGTCAGAAACTGCTGGGAAGAAAATCGAAGGACATTCAGGACTCTTATGTCACCTTCGAAACTCTGTCCCCTGGAACAAAGGCCAAGGGTCTGGAGGGTGAATACTTGACGAGGTTAAACCCAGATGAGTCCAACCGGCTTCTATCAGCCAGGTCCAGCGTAGACTCAGAGGCCACGGCCAGAACAGAGGGACAGCCAAATGAGTACTTCTGTTAACAGGTTGGGACATCCTAAACTTCAGAAGGAAGAGTTGCCTGTTCAGTGCAGCTGTGTGGTGGGCCTGTGGAAGATACAGAGGACACTATGAGATACTAGTGCATGGCTAAAACAGGAAAATATTGGGGCAATGTCTTTAGCAGATTTTCACCCTTATTTAAGGTGTTCCTGGCCATTGTGGCCGTATCTCTGTTTCAAGGGCTGCCGTGGAGGCAGATAAAAAGTGTGAAGCCTCCCCGAGGCTGTTTTGCCGAGCCTCAGCAAACACAGAGAACCTGCAGTAAAGTGTAAAAAAGGGAATGATTCATGTTTTCATTGTAAACATAACATTTGTCAGTGCATGATGCATAAAGCAAAGTTACATTTTTTCTATTTGTTGTGCACTTTTTCATATCTGTGTATACCTGTATATGTCTGTCCACTGTTGTTTTGTTTTAGAAATTATGAGTTTTTGTGATGATGATGGAGAATATTGAGTCAGAATGTGAAAGATATTTTTCCAAAGCATCATTCCACTGTGTGTGACAGACATTCTTTAAGGGATACAAAGCAAAGAAAGTTGTATGCATTTATAGAAATGAACATCGCACATTTAACATTGTACCATGTCAGATAATGTGCCAGTTTTAATAACCTCTGCTATAAAATACATTTCAGACTATATACGCTGTATATTGTATGTATTTAATTTCTGAGATCTGTGAATGTTTAAATATGTGGAAAAATAAATTGTTTTTGATATTACTGCTCATGTGTTTCATTGAACACATAAATAGACAAAGCTAAAATATTTTCTATCACATCTAATAATACATCATTCACAATTTCATAATCACCAATCATCATCAACATTGTCACCAGATGCATTGTTCGTAAG
This sequence comes from Megalops cyprinoides, assembly GCF_013368585.1. NCBI lineage: Eukaryota > Metazoa > Chordata > Actinopteri > Elopiformes > Megalopidae > Megalops > Megalops cyprinoides. Next base: position 57,453,290 of record NC_050583.1, read on the forward strand.
AAACTATTACTCCTGAGGCTAAGAAATTAATACTGGCATGTAAGTGAGAGAAAACCTTTCACGATACGGTTAAATGACCCAAAAATAGCAAAGTAAATTGTTACTGTGGTTAATGTTCACTTAGTTGAAACCTACCATTTAGATCATGAAAATGAACTTACTACTAATATTTATTACACACATGAAACAGACAGACAGACGGGAAATTTACGTGCCAAAATTTAACACGAATTGATAATAAACTTTGATTTTTTTAAACTGAGAAGCCCCATTTGAATAAAAATGATTTTTTTCGTAATTTCGCCCAACCTATTTCATAACAGGTACATATCATCTGAGACGAAAATGGACAATTTCAGGATTTCCCGTTAAAATAGATATTGCATGGATACTATCAGGGTAAGTGTTGATGTGTAAGAAAAAGTAATAAGTAATGAGAATAAGTAATAAGCTAAAGAGCTAAAGTAATTGCGTTTGTCATCAGTGTCTTCCAATCAGCATTTTTCTTCACAGAGTACTGTCCTACTTGCCTCTATGTGATTTTAAAAATTAAACGGTAGACTCACATTTATAAATGTAAGTAATAAAAAATACGACGTCATTTTATTTTTTAGGCCATCTCTAGTCGAGTTATCAGCATGCTCTTAATTCACCAATGGTGTCTGTTCCAAAAATATCAACTTCCGGCGTCTTTAACTGTCATTTGATGTCTTAAGAATTGCGTCAAGGACGATAATAAGCTTTACTAGACCCGAACCTGTGGACATGTCCTGTGAAAGTACTTTGCATGCACCTGGTTTAAAGGAATATGGGCACCTTTTATATACCATTAATCATAGGTTTAGTTTTTCATCAAACGAATTCAGCTACTTCATCTTGCTTGCCGGGCTGTTCTTGTACAAATGACAGTTTTGGAAGGTAAGTTTTGAATTAAGACAGACGTTCACGAAAGTATGCGAGATCTCATTGTGTTAGTGGGTTATTGTTGCTTGTGCTGACCGACTAATGTCGCAGTCTAATTTCATCTCTTTTAATTGTTCTACTCAAACCTTAAGCAAGTTTAAGAAACAAATCTTAAGATCTTTCTATTAGTATTGATTTTTTAAAGTAATGATATGTTACATTTTCAAAGCAGTCTGCTTGGCTTATGTGAAAGCGACACAACGAGAAGTGCTCAGAACTACTATACTGTCCTAAAATACTTTTACTGTCCGTAAAAATACGAAGTCGTCTTGAGTGACGACGTTTTGTTACTATTATTGCCTTAACAAAATGCACGACTGTGTATCTTACTAATACCCATATTTTATTTATAGGTCGTTGCTTTGTATGGGAACCGCCTTGAGAAGACTTCCAGAAAACTTGCCCCAAGATTTAATAAAACTTCGAATAGAAAATTCACAACTAACTGAGATACCGCGCGGATCGTTCCATGAAGTTAGTGCCTTAGAGTTCCTCTGGCTCAATTTCAATGACATCACCGTCATGAATGTCAAGAGCCTAGAGGGTCTCAGCAATCTGACAGAGCTAAGACTACAGGGAAACAAACTTCGGTCAGTACCATGGACAGCATTTCAAGATACGCCTAGTTTGAAAATTCTGGATTTGAAACACAACAGGCTAGACGTTCTCCCTGAGTACGCGCTTAAACATTTGCCGGGGCTGACCTACTTAGATTTATCGTTCAATCAGCTTACTGTTATATCTAGGGATGTATTCCTGAACTGGCCTCTCTACCACACGCCAGACAAACAGGGGAAACGAGAGGACAACAGTGCTATTGTTGTTGTCGCGCTGCACGACAACCCCTGGTTATGCGATTGCCGTTTAAAGGGTTTCGTAGAGTTTATCAAAACCGTCAGCTCGCCGATCATTTTAATGAACTCGTACCTAACCTGCTCAGGTCCCGAGTTAAGGGCAGGCAAGTTTTTCCACGAGATTGAATTAAAGACCTGCATGAAACCGTTGGCCACTGCCCCAGAAACAAACCTCACACTACAATTGGGCGTGAACGCCACACTCGTGTGCTCAGTTAAGGCCAGACCCAGCCCAACAGTTAGATGGACATACGGACTAAAGATAATAAGAGGATTTACTGGTAAGGTTTAGTATAAAACTTTTACTGTTTACCATATGTTGTTTTCTCACTTTGATCTATTGCTCTGTAAAAGAGATTTCTCATACATACAAGACTTGACATAAATTGTGTGTGGATTATGTATATACAAAATGCATATACAAAACCTACTGAAACGACAATACATTTAATACATTGGCTTTCCGTAGTGGTGAGAAATTGAGACTTCATGGACACCACAATGGGTGGAGCTATAATATCCTGTCAATCACTCTAGCAAATACAGTGATTGGTTAAAATCAGTGAGTCATTTATACAGAATAGCTCAGCCCTTTTGTAGTTCATGTGGATGCTCCCATCTTCAGTTGCATTAATAGTTTTTTTCTGTAACTGTATTTTTGTCACCCCAACTCCAAGCCACAGCTTAGAGTTGTCACCTTTATATGAAGTGATGCACGGATAACCATAACCTGGGGTTATCAGTAGGTGTGCACTGCACCCCCATTCTCAGAAAGCCTGCTAGTGTTCCTTCATCCAATTTTTCACATATCAGCCACACACATGTGATTCATTTTCACATGTACAGGCTATGTCTATCTAAATGTCCTCTGGATTGTTGTCTGATCTCATTGCTTGGCAGTCAGCCGGTGACCTATATTTTTTTTCTCTCTGGTGTCCTCAGAGTCACACACTCAGGTGGATGAGGAGACCGTTAGGTCACACCTGGTGATCCCATCGCTGCAGCTGGCAGACAGGGGAGTCTACACCTGCACCGCCAACAACTTCATCGGAAACTCCTCCGCCAGCATCCTGGTGAATGTCAAGTCACTCAACACGTCATCGCCACTCGCCCCCGCATTTCCCTTGGCATCGGCGGAGGAGAATGTCTACATTGACATCCGCATCGCTAAACAGACAGTCTACGGCATCACCCTGGAGTGGTACGCGGTGACGGAGAACCCGGCCGAGACCTGGTACACCATACATTTCGGCAGATATGACGCCGCCAAGAAAGAGCTGATCTACATCGGGCCCGGGATCAACAGCTACTCAGTCACGGACCTGCTGCCCGTCACCAAGTACGAGGTCTGCGTGACGCTGAAGAACCAGGCTCCCCGAAGCGGCCAGTGCATCGTGTTCGTCACTGGCAGCGACATCAGCGAGCTGGAGCAGCGGGAAAAGCTGATCCACATCATCGTCATCGTGTGCGCCATGGTGCTGGCCGTGCCCGCCGGCATGTACGCCTGCACCACCGAGACCAGGTTCAGCTGCTTCGACCGCTGCCTCGAGCTGTGCAGGAGGAGGAGGCGCAAGGACAAGACCCAGAAGCCCGGAGAGAGGCAGGGCACTTTCGACAGCCTGCAGGCCACCAGCGACGAGGGCCTGTGCAGGGACTCCAGCGAGGACAAGAGGACGAGGAGGAGATCGGATGACAAAACCCAGAAGGGCAGACCGACTGCCGAGCTTTATTAATCCAGAATAAGATCGGCTTAAGAGAAAGGTTCATACCCAAATATTTGGTAGTCCTAATATCCCAAGTCTACATTTGAAAATAATAAATTACATATAAAGGGGACATAACCATTGTCATACATCTGTACAGGAAAGTAAAGCCTTAGCTAATCAGCTAGTCAGTAAAGTATTAGCTGTCCTAAGTGTAAAAGGCCTTTTTCCTCACACAGTGGAGTCTTCTTTATATTGTGAATGTACTTTATGCTTTGAAATATTTGTGTTATAATAAATTTGATACTTCTTTAGGAAGTATATGTGTTTGTTTTATTGCTTCCAAATGCAGAGACTGTGCAGCTTTTTAGAGACATTGGTGTAGATTGCAGTCCATTCTCATGCTGAATGACTGTGAAGAGCAGCATTAAATGTTCAAGTAGTCATGTTTAATAAGTGAATAAAATAATAATTCATACATTTTGTGAGCAGACTGAAATAATATAGGGTTTTTAAGCTTTAAAAGTCTGGCTGAAAATAATAAATTACATAGAGAGGGGCAGTTACCTTTGTCATACACCTGCACAGGAAAGTAAAGCCTTAGGTAATGAGTCAGTAAAGTATTAGCTGTCCTATGAAGTGTAAAAGGCCTTTTTCCTCACACAGTGGAGTCTACTTTATTTTGTGAATGTACTTTATGCTGTGAAATATTTGTATTACAATAAATTTTATACTTGTTTAGGAAATATATGTTTGTTTTATTGCTTCCAAACTTCCAAACTATGAAAGTTTTTAGAGATACTGTCACAACTCAGGCAGGGACTCAAGCGCAGACAGCGGAATGGGGTGCACCAAGCGAAGTATAATAAGCCGATACGGGGAATCCAGAAAACGAAGTCAAAAACAGGCAAAGTCAGAAAACCAGAAAGACACGGCAAACAGTACCAAACAGATCCAAAAACACGGTCGAGGGAAACAGGCAAGATCGGGAAAACAGGCTGGCAGGCAGAACAGGAAAAATAGCTTGTAGCGAAACAGATAACTGAGACGAACTAGCAACGAGACAAGAAACAAACGGGGAATATATAGGGCAAGGCAGATGACAAGATGGGATGCAGGTGTGCAGGCAGGCAGGTAGAGACAATCAGGTGGGCGGAGAACGGGGCAGGGCTAGAACACAAGGAAAAACAAAAGCACATGGACAGGGAAAAGAAAACAACCGGCTAAGACGCCGCAGTCATGACAGATACAGGTGTAGATTGCAGTCCAATCTCATGTTTAATGACTATCAAGAGCTACAATGAGTCTTTTACTGACAGCAACTGACAGTTATACTGTGAGGCAGTGTGAATTGTGTAGTTATGTTAACCACCAATACTACTGTTAATACTACTACCACCACTACTAGTAATGATTCTAAATCTAATCATGATGATAATATGACTGTTTATATGATTTTAATTCTGGCAAATCCGGGAATGAAAGTTTGTTAAAATTATGGACAAGCATTTGTTAAATGAATAATGGTCTCCAAAGACCCTTTGCTCCTAACATTTCTGCCCTTAATATTGTGTGACCTTTGGAAACTTCCGAGAAAACCCCAGCGTAAACATGCTTCTTTGTTTTGCGACATGTTTTACAGTACCTATTTTTCTAAAACCCGATTGTGTTCTATAACGTTATTATATTCTATGGATAGAAGAAAAGACCACTGTTCTTTATGAAACATTACTTTTGGTTTTGATGAAGACTTATTTCTAATTATCTTGGTGAGCATAAATGTAAAGCTTGTCAGCTTCTGTTCTGTAAGACATCTGACACTTTGAATTAAGAGAAAAGAATATTTGAACCAGGACACAGGTATAAACGCAAGCCAAGGAATGTTGAGGTAATTTGCCCCCTTTTAATGTTTTTATACACTAATCAAATTTATTATCATATTAATCATGATTACTGTTATATTAACCACAGTAAATGACATATTAACTGAAGTTATTGATATGTCAGCCATTTACTCTATCTCTATTATGCATGTAGAGGTCTGGAAGTCTGGAAGGGAACCAGAACCTTAAATAAACAATGTGTGTGTGTGTGTATATATATATATATATATATATATATCCTATTATACTCTGTATGTGAGCAGAAACTAAAAAAGAAGGGTCAGAAGTGTACTGTGAGAAGGTATGCAGCTATGAGATACTATATCTCAAAGCAGAACTGAGAGGGAGTAGAACAATTCTACATGTGTGCCGTAGGTTACAAAGTAAGGCCAGTTGTCGGGGAGGAAAATGGGAATTAGACACTGTCCGGACACTGCCCAGATGATAGACCTTGAGTGTAAGATAAAAAAGAATTGGACTCTGTGAGGTGGGGGGGGTTGGTGTTGCAAACATTGGACTCTTTGTTCAGTGCTATACAAAAGACTGCTTAGTGCCTTATGCTTTTTGAGATACTCTCCCTGATGCTGCTGAGAATGCAATAAAAGTTTTTGGCCTCTCTCATTATTGTGTGGTGTTGTGTTCTGTCTGCTTAATTTTTGAACCCGCTGTGATTTATTAACTAGCATTGATTTTATAGGTGAAGGGGGGGACAAGATGAAACTTTCTCCTACAGGAGGCCATTGCCTCATAGTATTTTAGCTGGGGACTTTGTATATTTGTTGTTTTAATTTCTGTATAAAGACACATGCTTTTTGGAGAATCTTACCACCTTTATGTATTACCAGTAAATTTCAGTTCAGGAATAAGAAAGGTAATTTATATTGAAAACAACACCCATTCATTTCTGATCCGTACTTCAGAGCAAAGCCAGTGCTTTAAGATTGTCTTGTAGTAAATATAGTGTTTTGGAAAGGATAGAACATTCATACTTGATAATTCACTGAAGCATAATATTATGCTGAAATGATAATATGGTATACCATGGCATATTTCTCTGAAGTCAATATGCATAAGAAAACCTCAGTAATGACAGACAATCATCGATACATACATGCAGACAGATAGTGTAAAGGGTGTTTATGGACAGACAGCCTCACAAGTCCATTAGCATGACTGTTGTTGCGTCATTCCCAGTCTGAGAGATGAACTTTCTCACTGGGATAAATGGCTCAAGCTGATTAAATGGAAGTATGTACTATCTCAGGAATAGGTTCGGCTGGGGGCGAGGCGAAGGGATTACAAAGTGGGTAGGGGTCATTTTAATGGAGCAAGAAGAGGATATGTAGGGGTTAGGATTACACCGTAGGAAGTGGGTTAAAGGTACAGGCACACATATAATTATGAATACAAGGTGGGAATGGGGCTAGGTCATGGGATCAAAGATAAGATGTGGAACAAAGACTAGTGTGGCACAGAAAGTCCTCCCCCTCCACCCCTTGAGATGGTTGGCTTCTTCTTTCTCTGGTTTAAGGACATTTTATCTGTGTTTTAGTGTATGGTATGTTTTACGATTACAGTATCCTCTCCCTGATAATTGATATACTGAACTGTGGAAACAGCTGTGGCATTACCTTTGTAAAGAGTTTCTGCTTGTCAGTATAAAAATTCTCATACAATAAAATTAATTGTCTCAGAGTATGTAGTTTAAAAACGTGATTTTATACAATATATTTCAGACATTTCTATTAATGTTAATATTATTATGTTTCATTCTGTCTCAGTCACATCTTGCTTTATTGCCATGAACAAAATTTCAAATGAAATATTTTTTTACATGTTGATAACAAAATATCGGTGGCAGATGTTTTCAGTCTTTCTGTTGGGTCCATAGAGTTGTCTCCCAAACAGTGTATTTGAAATGTGTTGATAAGCTTTTGGTAAAAGGCTTAAATTAAGCTTTAGATCAGCAGCACCCTGCATGCATACATACAGAACTCTGCAGGTTAGCCAGGCTGATCAGGATTTGTGTTTTAAATCCGTGGACCTTTCACCAAGCACAGTCTGTGCCTTAAGTGGAAATACCAAACCACTGTGTGTTAAATTTCAAAAAGAAAATGAGCTTCAGTGTTAAATAATTACATTCAATATTCATGTTCATGATTTGCCAAATAAATAAATAAACAGCAAGATGTGGCAAATGAATGTCATTTATTTATCAAAATAATCAATATAAAGTCAGTACAGAAATTCACATGCAAATGTTGCACACATGTTTTACATTCAATTTATGTTGTGAAGCAATATTTTTGCCATACAATACAGTGAACAATTTAAATGCTGTACATTTGTTTGTGGTACTAGTCATCAACAACTAAACAGTATAAACAATGGGTGGATGAACACTGAACATTTAACATATTTCCAAATCAATAATTCAACATTACATTATATTTCAATATAGATACAGCATGTATGCAACCAGTTATACAACATTAATATTGATCTGTATTCTTCTAGAGACTGTAATAAATACCTAATTTATGTGAAAAATTTTCAGATGATGCATCACCAGAAATTGTCATTCAAATGTCAACTTTACACTGTAGATTTTAAAGGCCCCACAGTGCTGAGTTGAGGGTGTGTACGACACAGTATTGGTGAGTTGAATTCAATAAAAAAGCTTTTTTTTCCCTTTACAGTTTTAATTGCCCTCTACCAGTGAATAACACATTGTAAATTTCAAAACATGGATGTGGACATGTGGATGGCACATTGCATGGGGGCATGGCTGTCATTTTGAATGACATAGTAACTAATTTCTCAGAATAGTGAATTTTTGTATTATTTACATAACGAAAATTCAGATTAAAACATTGACATTTATTCATTTAGCAGACGCTTTTATCCAAAGCGACTTACATAGGTTACAGTTCTTTACAATGTTATCCATTTAAACAGCTGGATATTTACTGAGGCAATTGCGGGTTAAGTACCTTGCCCAAGGGTACAGCAGCAGTGTCCCAGCAGGGATCGAACCCGCAACCTTTTGGTTACGAGTCCTGCTCCTTAACCACTACGCCCACTTTTTACAGGACAAAAATACACATGTACAAACCCAGTTAAGGAGTGATACTGTATATGTTAAAAGGCTGTCTGCTCAAAAGAAATTGACCATGCCAAACAAGCCTATCATATTCCCCCGCAATCATAGTGTCACATTGTTATTATTATCACATTTTCCTGTGATATTAACTGTCACCAAAAGGGACTTGACACACATAAAAACGGAAGAAAAATTAAACAAAGGAGCAGAGAGGCTCCAGTCATCCAGCCTCTACATCTACTACAATTACAGACACATATTTGTTAATCATGCTTGAGTTACAAATAGCATGTAGTCATTGGAAGGCGGCATTAACACAAGCTGCAACTAAATAAATTACATAAAACTTTCTATCATGACAAGGTATTCTCATTAACTAGAAACTGCTGTGCTTTCCTAGTATTACCGATATGTTTTTGAGTTCACAAAGTTGTAAGATTCATTGTGAACCCACTTTAATTTGTATACATACAGTAATTAGATACAAATCTCATTTCTTAATATTTTATGACCAAGATCAAGATTATTGTATACAACCATATGTTACAAATGTTACAAAGACATTGGATTTTAATATTTGGCATACATTCAATGTGTTATTGAAACTGCCTTTATTATACCAATTATTTTGTCTATTAAATAAATATATAAATATTTGTCATGTCAAACACGTGGACACTTCACTGTCACAGAGGAAGCTTTATCAAAGTCTAGAAGGTGTAAAGTTGTGATCTAATATGTACTGTAACAACCCATTAATCTTTCTAGTTTCTAGTTTGAAATTTTCATTTGGAACAATGTCTGCTGATGCTTCTGACTTTGAACATCGAGTATTCTGCTACCTGTACGTCTGCCTACCCAGCTTGTGAAGATTTATCTGGATGATATACTCTTATCTTTACAAATACTGAACACAACTGACCGTAAACTAGAGTGGAGCAACTTAAGGAACATGGTGGTGAGCCCAATTTCAGCAGAATTTTCCATCAAGTTAAAAGTAACGCCATTTTATGTCTGAGTGTTTTGTGAGTACAGAGGTGAGCGTGTTTGAGCATCACAGGTGCTCTACGGCCACAGGTGTGCTGCATTCCACAGCAGTTCTGCGAGCTGGGCTACAGAAGTTACTCCAGCTAGCACTGACATGAGTTGGGGAGAACTCTCTCATGCAATCGGCTTGGCAGCGCCTAACACAGTGCAACCCGGCTGCATACTCTACTTGCCAGAAGAGAACTCACACCGTCACCGCCAACAGCCAGCTCTCTCAGCATGACTGAACCACTGTTGTTTTGGCAATTTTTTTGGCCATTTTCCTGCTTTTGTTGTGCTTTGACGATGATCTTTCTTGTGGTGTTTATTTTCTCCTTTTCTGCTAACAGTAAAGTAACCTGATTCACATCCCTACGCCTGCTTTGGTCTCATCTTTCCCCATGACACTATGCCAATCTTGCAATGTTACAATATGTTCGAAACAGTTTTGTATCAGCAACAGTTAAACAGAAGTGTACTTTCTGGAAAAACAAAACAAAACATTGTAGAGTAACAAGTGACAAGTGACAGCAGAGAAAGAAACTGAGTTCAAACTTTGTGAGATAATCTTTAAAGGAAAGCTTAGATTTGTAAAAGAAAAGCGTGATTTGATGTGAAAAACACCACCTTCATTGTGGCATAGCCACATAGGGACAGTGGTTAGCCTGAATGCAAACATGTAAAAATGATCATTTAAGTCCCCAGAACAAAAGAGTCCTGTTCATTTTTATAATTGTTCATATACAGATGCATGGAGCAGTGGGTGGGACAGTTACTCCCCATTAATCTCCAGGACAATTTCATCATGTGATCTTTTAGGCTCAACTCATTGTTAAGTAACTGCAATTCGATAACCTTCATTTCCATAGACTCTTAGTTAAAAAGAGGAAAGAGTCTGGACTATATACAAACAAAAATCCAGCTACATTAGATTCTTGTCCAGGATATCACCACTTGGGATGGGACCTGCATTGAACACCCGCACAAGTATCTGCAGCAAAAAACAGCAAACATTGATAAATAAAGGAGTTTGTGGGTTGGTCAATCAACCAATCCATGATGATGCAGAAGATTAATTAATAATAGCCCCTGTTGTTTTCTAACATTTTTTGCTCTAGCCTCATTTTGAGCTCAGAGACCAATGCCGTGCTGACACCTCCATCCCTGTGCCTGCCTGGGATTTCGGGGCCCATGGTCAGCAGAGTCCCAGAGACGGTAGGCACTGGCTGCTTCATTTCGCCGTACCTCGCGTAGCTGGATGGGGGCGGGGGCAGGATGGGGGCAGAGGGAGGCGGAGGGAAGTGGGAGTTGTTTTTGTTGAGGTTCTCGCCGTTGCCCTCTGGGTACTTGGCAGAGGGGTTGCCGCCGGGGGTGAACGGCAGCCTGAGCTTATAGGGCTTGTGCTTCCTGGGTCTCCTCCGGATGATCCGGCGGCTCGGCGCTATCCTGTTGGACTTTTTGTTGTTGCGCATGAACATAACCGTCGAGATAAAGACCGTCACGACTACCATTACGCTAATGATACCAGCGACCATGCCTAGGACTTTCATGGGATTGTCCCTACTTTTCAATAAAAAATCTGCCATAGGCCCCTTGAGATGATTCTGTAAAAGAGCACAAAGAGAATTTTTTTAATCAAGTCAAAAGGACTGTAGTAAGGTCACCATTTGTCCAAAACATGCAATCAAGCCATGTGCAAGCACAGCACTGCCAGAGGAGTCCAGTCAACATCTATGCTATTGTATCTCTACATACTATTTTTGTCTCCGAAGCATACATGACACAAGGGTGACACAAAGGCGTTCCGAGTGGGATCAGTAAATACAAGGAACACAAAGTGGTCATCATTCACTGCTCAGTTGCTGAACTTCGTCTTGCAGTGCGATGCGTTTGGACAGGTATTGCCATTGTGATGTGAAGATTTCTGTGTGCTGACAGATACGTGCTGCATTTGTTTTTTAACACGATGGCATAGTGTTGCCATGTTATTGTTAAAGAGCTAGAACTGCACCTCCAGACAAGATCAGAAGGGTTCAACGGAGCACCTGTGAGAGCGCCATGCAGCATCAAATTTCCATTTGTTACCCAAGGACAGCATGTAATGTGGTAGGGCAATGTGTGGTGAAATGATAATGGCACAGCTCCAGACACATGAAGATGAATTATTGGCAGGACATGGATACTTCCCAGAACAAGATTCCTTATCTCAGTGTCTTCTGTAGAAATGGTACTTTATAAATGGTATTAATGGCACACATTCTAAGGTCTGAAAAGTACAAAGTAGGATAAGAAATAACAAAAAATGATATAGTGCCTACATGCTGTCAATCACACATTCTTACTGTATCTGACTGAGGTTAAAATAGGTAACGCGTGCTTTCTCTTAGACAGAGAATGCAGATAATTACCTCTGTACATGCTATGAATGCCAAGATTGACTTTAAGTCTTGAGATAGCTTTCATTATATAGAACATGAGTTGGCGTGAAGATGATTTGAGTATACCAATGACCATAACATGCAAAGCAACGAAGGTGAAGTCCACAAATTGTGCTCCTGTACTCTTTTACAGACAAAAAACAAAACAAAACAAAAAAAAAAGTGAGGTCATACAACAATAGACATTGCTTCTCAGGTGCTGTTTGTCCGTGTCTTGGTGGTATTGTATATTAAGGAAGAATGTATCAGATCAATAATAAGACTGCAGCAAGCTTTTATGGGATGGGCCTCCGAATAATCTTTCTGATCTTGCCCTGTGGGTGGACCCGCGACTTTTTCACAGCCCTCCAGTAACAGATGGAGGAAATAAGGGCTGTTAACGAAATGGTGAAGAGGACAATGGTCAAACAAATTCCAAAAACAGTCCACGGACGCTTCCTGAGGCCCAAGAAGTATGAAATAATTCTGGATTTGATCTGAAAGCACAATACAACACAGAGACAACTTAAAGAACATCCATGTCTGATGCAAAATCACACATTCATGGTCATGGAAATGCAGTCATCAGTTATGTGAGAACAGATGCCGAAAATCAACATAAGCACAAAGAAAAGGATAACAGATTATTTTGAGTAATTTCATATTTAGGTGTGATAATCTATGTGTGACAGGCAGGGCTCTACGGCAGCATTGCAGAAGCTTCAAGCATTCACATACATCCAAAAATAGTTTTATAAATGACAAAAGATTCAACACTATGATCTTATATGCCTGTGAATATACTGAAATGACAAGTTAAGAAGAAAATACACTGTAATATGTATTACTACCCATTTTGACTTTAGGAATAATTAAATTAATACTATTTCTACAATGAAAGGTTTGTCATTTGTGTTATATTTTAATATAACACATAACGTAGGAGTTATGTGTTATATTAAAATATTAATAGAATTTATGCAATATTAAAATATATTTTTTAAAAAATGTAAAAAGGATCATTCCATTACTACAAAATGTAGAACATACCTTAAACATGTTATCAGTTTCAAATAAGACTGGAACACAAGTAAGATTAAATCAAGCAAATGTATTGGACATGTAAATATACAGTTACCATGATAACAATTAAATATTTTTACAAGGGGTGGGGCCAGAGTCATAGTTGCTTGAATGATCTCACAACCTGGTTACGGACCCTGTCAGGACTTACCTCTTCTGTAAGGTCGATCTTCAGAACCGCGGTGGTGCTGAAGGACGGAGAGCCTCGGTCTCGGGCCTGGACCACCAGGGACCACTTGCAGTCCTTGTGCTTGGTGATGTTGTGCACTATATCCATGGATTTTATGTAAGGCTTCACCTTGATCTCGCCGGTGTCCGTGTTAATGTCAAAGATGTTGTCGGGGTCTGCCTTCATGATGGAGTACTCAATAACATTATTGGGCTGCTCCGCATCATCATCCACAGCCTATAGACACACAAAAACACAAGAATGGCCAGTCGCGTTTTTGTCTGCTATCATACACTATGCTGAGGGCCAAGTTACACTAAGAGTGGGGAAATATGCACTCTTACTTGAGTAACATACGTATTTATCAACATAGTAGACATCCTGCCGCTTTCCTTCTAAGCCTTGTTCCTTGGGGGTTATAGTGCCTGCAAAGCCTTTGTTGTAACGTTTTAGTCAAACACCTGATTCAAGTGATGTGATCATTATCACATCACTTATTATGGAACCAGATACAGCCTCTCTCTGATAGCTTCTAGTCTGACAGTGTTTGCGGTTTGAAGAGAGCTTGGAAACTTGTTGAATTGCTACCCTTCAGGACTGTTGACATTTTAGGCCCAGCTCAGTTCCACGCCTGTTGCACTCACCTCCACTTTCACTGGTGTGCCGAGGACCATGGTCTTCTCCATTAAGTTTGCGTTGAACTCAGGGTAGTGGTCATTTTGGTCCAGGATGGTCACAAAGACCTCGGCGATGCTGTATTTCCCCTCAGTGTCCTCAGCTTTCACGTAAAAGTTGTACCTGGACTTCACCTCGGCATCCAGGACTGCCCACGGCTGTGTGTAGATTATGCCTGATGTTGGGTGAATGATGAACCTGATAACCAATCAGAGGACAGACTGCTGATTATGATGTGCACAAGCTGAGGCGGAGTCAAATGGCACACAGCTGTTGTACTGAGAGCTTGTTTCCTCTCAGTACAATGAGTTCAAAAAAGCCTGTAGAATGATTGCTTATGCACCACAGCACAGATTAAACCACAGTGTATAAATTAATTTAGGTGTAAATTGCCACTGCAAGGATTGAGCAAAATCTGAAATCATGCATGCAGCTTCATACACAACTTTATCTGTACTAAAATAAAAGCTCTGCACTGCTTTATACTGACATCTGAGCTTGTATCTTATTCAGCTGTTCGCTACATTTTTTTACAACTTGTGCCTGGTGAGACATAACAACTTTTCTGGTAGCTGTGAGATTTCACACATTTATAATTGGATATCCACTCTGAGGTGAGATCCAAGCATGCATTTGCATATCCATGTATGTTGCCTGGTTTCAACAATTCTTGAGCGTTCTTACCTCCAGCTGTCACATTGCAAGTTAATTGGCCCTGTTACATGAGATGACTCTGACGATCTATTTTTTCCCCCTCCAATCCAATTACAAGATTAGCCAGAACCTTGTTGCCAGCCTTAAGTAAGCTGTTTGTGCAGCAGTGGACCCAGGCTATTGGGACAACAGAAGAGATTTTCCTCCTCTACAGCCAGCCAAGAGGAACAACCTCAGAGCACTGCCAATAGCCATCCTCATGACAACAACATGTTAGCCCACTAACTTCCAGTCTGTTCCAATGAATACACACCATTTTCTTTCCGAATACTGTAATGTTGTAAGGGTGTTGTATTATCAGTGATCACGGTGCTGTATTATGTATATCCTTCTCATTTTCTGTGAGTTTCACCTCTTGTTAAATGTGAATCAGTGGCACAAGAGGAAGTTGAAGTAAGGGTAGTAAGGGTATGTCTGATACACTGCGCGCCAAATATATGCTATACAGATCTCTGGATGAGCTTAATATTGTTGTTGTGGGTAGGGCTTGTAAAGGAGCAAAACAGACTTAAAATGTTAAATCGGTCAGCGTTTATCCATCTCTTACTGTACTAATAACTATTGCATTTTCATTTTCAAAATCTAATCTAGCAAAGTAAAAGTCTGCAATAGTAAAGGCTCATGTGCTGAGATTAGATCTGATCTTTGAAGACAATGAAAACTTTTTGCAAAAACACATCTCTCTGCAGTTTTATGTTTTGAATGTACAAAAACAAAAGTTTTGAACGTACAAAAACATCTCAGTGTAGGTATTCACACTGCTGCTCTGTGAGAGAAGCAGCAGGCAGATCATGTACAAAGACTTCTCCAGACTTTTCCTCTCCAGACCTTTTCTGCTTCTCAGATCATCAGTGAATGTGTCTGTCGAATATATTTTAGTTTCACACCCTTCAAGATGGGGCTAGTTCATGCCTACTTAAACTGTGAAGGTTAGGGTTAGGGTTAGGGTTAGCATTAAAGAGCATACACACACGCACACACACATGCATACACACACACACACACACACACACTAAAAAATCTTGCTGAGGGCACATTGTAAATATAAGTCTCACATTGCGTGTGATGTGTGCATCCAGTTTGTGGATTTATTCAAGCTGTCAGAGAGAGCCAGACTATGGGTGTGATTACATCTCTGGATTTGGACTGTGAGCAAGCACAGCTGCTGGTGCTTTCTGTTTCAAAACACTCACTTGTGCCATTTCCTGCTTTGTTGGATTTAAATTGTAATTAATCATAATTAAACTTCTATAACATATTTTATATAAATGGAAATAAACAATAAAGCACCATTGAAGGACAATCATAATGACTCCTTATATGACCATTTGTCTGTGTTGTACTCTGTCTCACTTGTAAGTCGCTTTGGACAAACGCATCTGCCAAATGAATAAATGTAAATATAAATAAATGCAATCAAAAGATATGTATTATACCAATGAGGAGATCATATGCTATTGGCCACAATTGTTAGAGTAGCCCTTAGAATTGTAACTTGGTGATACTAATTTGAATCACTCAACCCTGGCTCAGTAGTTTTAGCAATCTGGGAAAGGATCTTTCAAGACATTACTATTTGACTTCATTTTTTACTTTTTTGCATGGTTGAGGACTTTCTACAGTGGCTGGTCATGGAAAAAAATGTACCACTTTTTTCAGATTCTTTAAATGGGGGTTGAGAATAAAAGGGTATTGAGACTTTGATTTGTGTTTTCAATGATGCTGGAAGACTGAAATATATCAGTTGTTCTTTTTTTGCAGAAGTAGTGGAGAACCACTAAAGAAATCCACCCTTTGGTAAAATTATACCAGAAGGCTGGACCCTAAAAATACAAAGACGTCCTGTAGTGCTTTCAAAGGTCTCTGCCCTCAGTGTGGTATGGGCAGGGTTGGGGAGTAACGGAATACATGTAACAGCGTTACGTATATTTAAAATACAAAATATGAGTTACTGTATTCCATTACAGCTACCATTTAAATTGATGGTAATCAAATTACAGTTACATTTTAAAAATATTTAGATTACTGAAGGGATTACATTGGATTTTTTTCATTTTTTTTTTTCATTTAATGCTTATTCTATATTATCTATCCAATGATAGGCAACTCCGAGGTGTATCTCCCATATGCCCCTCATGAAAAAAAAGAAGTAGAAAAACACCCGCAGCGTGCCTGACTCACAAGACAGTAGAATGGAGAGAGTGAGACAGAAAGCAACCAGCGCAAGGTGTTTATGTCATGGAAATACCAGGACGATTTTACTTTCAAATTTGGCAATGGTCGCAACATAACAGTACAATGCACGCTGTGTTTGCCAGAAACCAAACTGCTATCCACTTAAAAAAAGTAGATCTTTAACCTGAAGAAGCATCTTGGAGTAAGTTCTCTTTTTCATTATTTAAGATAATATTGATCGCCACTTAGCTATCTTACATTGTTTGGCTGCACTGGATTAGCTATTCAGCTAGCTAGTTGGGCAGTAGGTATAGTATTAAAGCTAACTAGCTAACAAGTAGATACAGTGACAAAACAAGTGAAATTTCACATGTTCAATTTTACACTACGCATATCACACATTAAATTGTTAAGCTACTCCTTTGTCACTCACATTGTATTTAGGGTGGCTCGTGCCTTTTCTAACTCATGTTTTCGTGTAATGTACAGTTTTTGAATGACCATTTACAATTCCAAAGAAACTGCGATGAAATGCCCATAGATTTAACATGGTGGTGCCAAAATGTTAGCCACAATAATGCTAAGTGAACATTCTAAAAATAACTGTTCAGAATCTTAGTCAGATGAGCATTCTTTAAAAACCCGTTAGAACGTTCTTTGGATTCCATCTTGCTTATGTTATCATAATTAAAAAAATACAGGCTGTATTTTATGTATTGCGGGAAAAAAATCACTGAAGTTAAACTATTTAGATTTTGACATCACTTGGACATAGTTCATGAGAATCACCCAACACAGCCTTCAGAAAGTAATCCAAAGTATTTAGATTACGTTACTTACCTTGAGTAATCTAACAGAAAATGTTACAAATGACATTCTAGGGCAAGTATTCTGCAATCTGTAGTGGAATACATATTAAAAGTAACCCTCCCAACCCTGGGTGTGGGCCTCTCTGTTCCCCACCCTGAGGTTGCCTGAGCATGATAAAGCAGTGACTGACTGACTCACTTATACAGAAGAGGGTGCCTGCTTATGTTTGAGAGAGTGATCCAAAGCAGGATATAAATGGACACAGCCACTGACACACTCGTCATTTGTATGGTGCACATTTCCTAGGAGGCTTTGGTCTGTGACATCAGAAGCGTTACATAAAGCAATAATTGTTGCTCGCATTCAGTAGTCCATTTTTTTTTTTTTTTTTGTCTAAATGAATAATCAGTGCATTAGAACTAACGATATTGCGTAAGCAATCATTTCTAAAGGATTTATTCTTGTGAACTGGCTCCACACCAGCTGGGAGCTCTGTGATGCACATAGCCAGTAATTATTGGTATTGGCAGACAGGCACCATAATTCTACTCACAAATCAGCCCCTGATCCATAGATGGAGTATTTGACTTCACCCCAAAGGCTTGAATCAGGATCAGTTGCCTGTGAAAAAAGGCAACAATATCATGCTCTATACATTTTCTTGTCTGAAGTCATATGTACAAGCCAACCTATGAAAAAAAGAACCCTACAGATAAATCCTTTTTGAAAACAAATGCAGGTTGTCTGCATTGTATATAGGCAGACAGGACTTAAAACGAAGATTTTACCTTACTAATGTAAGCATGCTGGTAATCCACTCCCAGACCAAGGTCATTCCTTGGCGGTTCATTTAGCTGATTGGACCTGGCTGAGGATAACCCCCCGATGAGCTACAGCTCATGGACAATGTGTGGGGATTTAGTTCCTAGTCCCCACCCTGTCTCTCCCTGTGTCACGGCGATGACACAGCCAGGGTGACAGACAATATAATTATCCCCCCAAACACTATACATTGACTCATTTCAATTTCCCGCTTCTATATTTATTTTTAGCGCAGAGTATATTCATTATGTCTTAAACTATAATAATCCAGCATTATTATCCTTATTCAGCTTGTTTGAAATATGTGCTGACAACACTAGGAGCTAAACCGTACTCAGGATTCTTTTTAATAAAATAAAATCATTTCAAATGATTATAGCACAGTGGTAAATGTATAATGCAAGCATTTATATTTATTACACAACAAAATAAAAGCAACAGCCATCTATCAATTTGCTCCAATTTATACTTGAATTTATATTTGACCTTGTAATTAAGACAGTTTAAAGAATTTTTTTTTAGATAAATTATTTAAATTTTCAAAAATGTCTGTGTCTGCATATAGCTTCTACACTTTGTTCAGGTGTGTTAACATAAACACCCACCCCTGTGTTTATTATGTTCATATAGGTAGATTTTTGAGCTTCTGAAATTTGTTTAGAGTGGATTGAACAGAAACAAATATAGTGACACTTACTGTTATAGACACAACATTGGACCCGCCAGGGGAGTTTTCTGGAACCCTGGCAATGTAGAAGTCAGAGGAAAACTTGGGAGTGTTGTCGTTGGTGTCAAGGAGGTGAATGACAATGTCGGCTGTGGCGCTGAACTTCTCGGGTGTGTCAATCTCAACAGCAAGGAGCTAGGGAAAGACCATCCACGTGAGCCTGACAGAATTCAGCACCTCAGCTTTGGCCTCACACACACTGAGACTCATGTCCTGAAGTCACATGCTGGGTTACTCCTCACAAACCGCTTTGCTAAAAAAAAAATCACTGGCACCTTGCAGGGCAATCAACTACAGCTGAGAGTGAACTAAATGTGGCTGCATAACCATTTGAGTACCTTGAAACAGACTGACATATTCTAGATGTTTTGTACTATAACAATCAGTTAAGGAAAGCTATAAAGGAAAGAAAATGTGATGAAATCTGTTCCTTTCCTACCTTGAAGTTTAGGGACTGATTCTTTTCATAGTCGATGGCTGCAGAGTTTTCCACGATTATGGTGACTTGGGCTTCATTTAGAACGGTCTGGGGCACTACCCGCAGAACTCTGCTTGGCCCGATCAGCCTCAGGTTAAACTTAGCATTGGCCCCCTGTGAAAGAAGGTGTTTTGAAATTAGAATACATAAATACATGCATACCATCATTACAAACAAACCATCAATTATACTTGAAATTTCTATGCACTTTTTAAATTTCGTACCCCACAGTTTCTTAGGGCAATTTCACAGACCACCAAACACTCAAAAAAGTAACACAGGCACAAATCACACTGTTGGACAAAATAGATTGATTGGTCCTAATGTTAATCTTTCTGCAGTTTACATTATTCAACAGAAGTTCCACAACTGTGGAAAAAAACAGTATGTAAGATGGAAATGCATTACCTGTAAGTAAGCAACTTTTAATGAAATGAATGCATCACCTTTAAGTTTTATGGAGGAATGAACACAGAAATGTGAAACTGATTATTTTAAGAAACTCTTGAAATGTACTTTCATTTAGTGTTAATTTCAGGTTGTGTTGTAATTAGATTCTTTAAATGGTAATATCCTGTATTACACATGTGAATGACATGACAATGTGGAAAAGGACAGTAGCAATGCGTTCCAGCTATAGTTTTTGGTTTATGTCTTTGATGTACTGCAAAGAAATTATGTCCTAACCCTAACATGTGGAGATGTTTCACTAATATGGACAATATGTTTCCCTAAATGCTTATGTGTGACTCCAATAACTGAGTCCTTTCCCTCAGTTTCAGCTCAGATAGTTTGTGTGTGTGAGAGAGTATGTGTGTAACTAGTCAGGCATGGAGTAATAGGTTAACTGGTTAATTGATTGACCTCACCTTCCACTTAAGAATGCCAGGCAGTATGTACAAGGATAGAAATGAGCCAGGATAGGACAGGGAGATTGTTTGATTGTTTGTTTGTTTGTTACCTAAGCATTTTTATCCCTTTTACTCATACCTGTTTTATCAAGTTGCACTTATAGTAAGTTCCTTCATTGGTGCCAATCCCCATTCCCATGTGTTTAATGAAACCGTTTTATGTGAGAGGCAATCAGCCAGGTTCTTTTCACAAATTTTAACCAATGGTGCTTAAATACGAGTCATTGCACAACACAAACAGAGTTTGTATGTTCTCAAATCTCTAACTAAGCCCTAGGGTATTCAAATTGGAGATATGCCAATCCAATAATCTAGTGTTATGTCAGACAAACAGCAGACATGAAATATGATAATGTTTGGTTGCTTTAGCCCTTTTTTTAGGAATGATGACATAATGTTATTAGCAACTACTCACTCTAAACTGAACCTTTGCTCATTGCTTGTTTTCTAGGATTGAAATCTGAAATCGTTCATGCAATTGCATAATTTGAAATTACTCGGTGCAGCACATCAGTGGAAATGACAACACAAAAATAGCAACTGGATGACTGACGAACAGTTATGCAATACCAACAATTTGTTGATGCATTTGTATGCTGGAATTTTCACAGTAAATACTAGCTTCGAGTTGGATTCATTGTATTTCATTGTAAATGTCTCAATGGCTGGCCAGTAATGGATTCACTGGGATATGACATCAGTGAGGTTTTTCATTGACTCTCTGAATCTCACATGTCCTGTAGAATCAGCTTACTTTTATACACATGAATGCTTCATGTATCGATTAAACAATACGCCGAAAGAATGAAGCTCAGACTGAAGGGATAATGACATGGTAATGTTGCAGTGATTACTAGCATGTAAAGCTGAATCGTTGTGTAATAATTATAATTAAATTAAAACAAAAATAACTACTCACTTCAAATATCAATAAAGCACAATGTTTGAGAAATGTCTCATGGGGACAATTTTCTTTGACAATTCCTTAAACTGTAATTGAAGTGTAACACAGTTCCCTTGCTTTTAACATGGAGCAATTAAAGATTGAATGTTTGATGCAACCAATAAAACTATGACAAAACAAATCAGGTGGTTATTCTGAGTACAGGTCACAACAAAAATTTAGAAGAAAAACTTGCAGAGAGAAAACATGTTGAAGCTTTTTCATTCAAGCCTTGATGCAGCGCCGGCAACAGATACAGTACTTCACAGTAGACTATGAGCAAAATGGCAAGCCTACCCTTCTTGAAGCTTTTTGAACTAAATTCTTTCTGCAAACACATTAAAACAGATGAGAGGATATTTCATGGACATCACTGTGATAGAAATTCCCTGGATATCTCTAACCAGGGCAGCTTGTGTTGTTAGCGCTAGGCCTACCTGGTCTGAGTCGTTGACGGTTATCTTCAAGCCTCGCAGGATCTCTCCTTCTGGAGGGTGCTCGTACATTGTGAGCTCAAACTTATTCTGCGGCCCACTGTCTCCATAAAAGGTGGGCGGATGGTTGTTGAGGTCCACCACTCGGATGGTCGCCGTGGCGATGGCATAATCTGTCTCATTATCATTTTTCAATTCTGTGGCCTGTGGTTTTAGTTGAGAGATAATGGCATGTTATTCTGAATATTTCATATCTCCTCTGAAAAAAATACGCTCCCTCTGACATGCATATATAATATATATGTAAGAGCCATTTTAAAGAAAAATGCCAAATACAAACCTTTATTTTGAGTTCATACATTTCCTTCTGGAGTTGGAAAGGATAAACAAGAAGAATGATCCTTCCAGTCGTATTGTTTATGGTGAAAACACCATCAGTTTCTGTGGGAGGTAAAGCAATCAATGCATTACATCTCAGACTGATCACATATAAATTCATGTCTCCTGCAGTAAAGATCAGGGGAAATATAGATAAAAATTATATCCAGAACTATACAACTTATTTATAGAGTGTATGTTATTGAATTCTTAATTTGCGATCTAATAAAAAAATCCTCAAATCCTGAATGCTTCGTTTTTTTTTTTTTAACTTTTTGTCATTTACATTAACATAGCATAGTACACACTGCAGCTACGCATTTAACCTGCTGTTACATGGAATTATTTATGATGCTCAAAAAATGATTTCCCAGTGTGAAGAGGTGAACAGCTCTGAGTGCATTAGACGTTGTGCTTACCGTTAACAAGAGAATAGTAAATAGGGCGAGGCTGGCCCTGATCTCCATCTTTGGCATAAACAGTGAGAATTTCTGTGCCCTGAAAGCACAACATTCACAACATACTCAAACAGACATCCTTTACGCAAGCCCTATATTTGTTTTACTAAAAGAAAAAACATTGAAGGTGTGAATATATTAAGTCCATAAACATTTTAAGGCTAACAGTTAGTGATGGTCTTGGAAGTTGCTCTACCACTACTCCTATGTGAAGAATATTCAAATAAACCTGTAACAATGAAATGTACTGTAATGTGGATCTAACAGTGCAGCATAAATGTGTAATCCAAAAGACTCGATACGTGCATATGATTTTTACCATAGCAGTGTAATGATTAATGTAATGTAATGTAATGACCATCATCTAGCTCAGTAATCTGAAGAAGCCTGAAAAAAAAACTGCACTTCATACTTACTGGTTCTGAGACCTCATAAATAAACCCAAAATAAGGCGTGCCAATAAAGTTAGGAGGAGAGTCCTGGGCATCGATCACATTCACTGTCACGGTGGCCGATGACGTCAATACTCGATACTTCCCTTTATATTTTCCACCTCCGTCCTGAGGTACGAGAGGGGAGCATATTATGCTTCTGTCACATACTCAATATAACATACACACTGAACAAATTTTAGGATAGCAATACACAAAAACTGCACAGTATAATACTTGGTTGATTCTAGGTGCATTTGGATATTTCACCCTCATAACTTCTTAATTTTGTTGTGTCAGCTTTGACATTCCAGTCAGACTCCAGACGTTCCCTCATAACATTTTTTAATTCCCACACTTCTGTTTTGCTGAACGCATTGTTTTCATGGTGAGTGTAAGAAGTCATCCATGAACCTGTGGCGTTGCACTGAATTGAAAGCTGGGTCTTTCTGACCCTCATCCAAACATGGCTGACACAGAAGGCTAGCAGTCATCAGGAGCCCTGCCAGCAATAGAGAGCGTCCTCATCTTCATATGATGATGTCACAACTAACCTTGGCCACCACCGTGACGAAATGAGTTCTTGTCCTCTCGTAATCAAGAGATGCATCTGGTTTGATTCTTATGACCCCACTGTGCCCGTCTATGGCGAACTTTGTCGAGGTGGGATCCTGGACACAAAAGCAATTCCAGCAAGCAATTTCTTTAAAATCACCTCTTGAGCACTGAAGCATTCATAAAGGTCTGTTTTAGATGTGAGTCTAAACTTTCATACAATATTTTATATAACCCTTTATATACCCTTTTGGTACCTGCAAATATTTATATACCATATTCAAATATGAATAAGTCTGTTTTTTAGGTTGAATGACATAGTAGTAAGAACATTTTAATGTAACAGATATGAATCAGGAATGCCATATAGGGAATCTGCTGTATCCACCTATCCATTGTATGAAACATAACTTGATGATACATGTTCTGGCTACCACAACAAAAGTGCTGAGTCAGGACGTTTGTTGGCAATAGGCAAACCCAAACTTTCACTAAACCCTAATAGCCCTACCCAAATGCAATTGGGATTTAATCCCAAACCATGGAAGCACATCTCGCATTTTACATTAGCTTGAAATTAAATGTGTACAATTCTTTGCTTTATTCATAGATTAATCTTTTATACTCCACTTTTAAAACAAGTGTTCTAGATAAGGCTTCTGAACATATCGTAGGGGTCAGTCATCCACTTAGGTGTGAGTACTTGAGTGAACCTTGTGTCTTCTTTTGGCAGAGGTTACCTGCAGGAAGTATGTGACACTACCACCAGATCCAGTATCTCTGTCAACTGCCTGTACTTTGTAAATACTGCTCCAAGGGGGTGTGTCCTGTGAACAACACACACAAAATGTTTATAAAGTGTACACGCACATGTAAACATAGACACACAAAGACACACACACACATGTAAACAGGCACAAATACATGTACATGTACACACACACACACATATAATATATATACACAAATATAAGCAAACACATATATGTGCACACATGGACCTGTGAATATGCACACAAACATATGCAAACTCAAATGATTTTTTTCACATAAAGGACATACAAAATGCACCTTACATTAACAGCAAAGCCATTAAAAGCAGGTGTATGCACCAAATAGCAACATGACACCTACCTCTGGAACGTCTACAATGTATGGCAAATTTTGAAACTGTGGTCGCTCATCATTGGCATCGGTGACAAATACCCTCACTTTTTCAACCACCTGAATTAAGACATCAAAAAGTAACACATTTGTGAAAGAAATACCCAGAGACCCAATCTATGGACTTTCCAATCAACTATACAATGGCACGTACAGTTCAGTGTCAGAGGCTTACTTTATTACGGCCATCTGTAATGCTGACAAGAACTTCAATTTCATCTTGTATCTATTAAAGCAAAGAAAAAGAAACCATTATTAATGGAAAAAAACAACTTTCGATTAGAGCAAACATATTTTAGTTTTTTTTTTATGTTGAGGCTTACTTCTCTGTCAAGTTCTTCGATAAGGGTAACATTTCCAGACTTTGGATCAACACTAAAATACTCCTTGGATCCCTTTTCAAAGGCCAGGTCGAACCTCACTGGATCTCCCTCTGGGTCTGTTCCATTCAGAATGTAAATCTGGCTTCCTGTATGGTGAATAATGGAGGATTTTACAACCTATACGCCAGCACATGTTACACGTCAGGGAAAGACACATTACACCTTGTCATTTCCACAACCTTTCAGCACTGAAAGACTTTATTTACATTAAACTTTATTTACTGTGCGTAGTTTGGACTAGCATGGCCTGCAGTCTCTCTTAGTCAGTGTGAACTCTCCGTTGTCCTCATAAGGTAAGATCACCTCTTTGTGGCATGAATTACTCTTGGGTGCCACCAATCAACACCTTTGCAGCTGTAAATATTCATCAATTAACTTGCTTTAATGAATTTTTTCATGGGGCGTCAGTGCTGCCCCTTTGTGTCTGTCAGGCTTCGTAAACACATTTCACCTGATGCCTATGAAAGTACGTCAGACTCTGGATGGTATTAATGAACCCAAAGCTTATATTTAGCCCCCATGTGACCACTGACTCATCATTTGAATTCTGTCCAACCAACCAACAAGTGGTGAGTTGCGCAGATAATCAACAATAAGGCGGATCATTCCATGTAAATTACACAACCAGAATTTATAGGGCACATTTTAACTAGGCAGCGCCATTTATTTGTTGATGTTTTACTAATTTTAATGCTTCAGTGACTTACCAATAGGGGTGTCTTCTGAAAGGCTGAATAATGCCATGTTTCCACTGCTACTGCTGGGTCCATTATCGAAAAAATAAGGGGCGTAGTCGCTTTGTGCTACAAGGAAATTGCCAGAGACTAATTAAAATTCACAGTACAGCACAGCGCTTCCTAAGATACTACTAATTAAATGTTAATGAATACCTGAACATACCAAAACACTACTATACTACTAGCAAAGAAGAGATATTGTCCACACAACAATGCCTACAATTCCAGGTATGCCATATACACACAAATGCTGTCTTATTGAATTTCTTACTTAAATAAATATCTCCACAAACAGTTTAATGCTTCCCAAAACTACAGCACCATAACTTTTCTAATAGTAAAGCAGTGCTTGACAGATTAAACCAAATTCCTTAATTCACACCCCAGCAAACATATTCAATTAAAAGAAACAGACTCACTTGCTGTGAGTCAGCAGTTGATCAGCAGATGGTGTTGAAAAGGGGAAAAAAACACATTTTATTGTCAAAAGAAATCATATGTAGCTTCAGCAACGTTACCAGGAACAGCACACATATCCACACCGCTCACACACTGAAGAGAGGATTAGGCAGACATTAACCATGCTCACCTCCAAAATGGCATCTAAAGAACGACATCAAAAGAAACTTACCAAAGCAGACCCGCACCAGAGTGAGACACAGGAAAATATATGCTTTCTTCCCATTCTTCATTCTGCAGGAGTGGAGGAACAGACTGAATCATATGGTGGGGAGGAGGAGAAAGATAGCCAGCGTAGTGCCTCTCTGAAGGTGTCTATGGCTGACTAGAAGAAGCTGGAACAGATGCTCACATGCTAATCCAATGACGCGTCTTTATTCCACTGGCTTTTCAGACCCTCCTGCTATACCCCAATTATAACAATTAGTTTCTCATGAGAAGGGGGATATTTCAGACCCAACAATACATACATTCAACTGCCAGGTAGCTTTGCCAGACATGACACTCTTATTAACACAATGTGTAAATGATATTTCCAGTTATTTAATAGTGAGAAGACAATGTGAACAGAGACTCAAGCACAGGAAAGTAGGAGTGCAATTTATTAGACACTGGATTTACAATTACAAATGTACATTGTATATGGTTCTTTTCCATATCAATTTTACCTTTAAATTTTACCTTTATCATTTTTATTCTTTGACCATTTGCTATTATAATTGCACCTGATTCCAGATTTTTGGAGTAAGTAGTTTTTTTTCCCTTGTGTGTATTCGTATTATTCTATAACAGTGCAAACACAAACCTTTACATAATGTGATATTTGTGTTTTTCAGTTATTCTATTTGAATATCTCACATACCAGTTAGATCTGTTGTGCTAAGTTAATCAATCTGATTACTCAGCTGAAATTTTAGTGGACAGTTTATTGATTTTAATTGGACCCCGTTTCATGCATACATACTCATGCTTAAAGAATGTTCTCAGTATAATATCAGTCCTCTACCCTGGGAAGTAAAGCAGGAAAACTTTTTCAGTAAACTAATTGCCACAACCAAGGAGGTGTGTTGCAAATGTCTTCAAAACGTCGACCTAACATATCACATTTTTCACACTTTTCGTTTGATAGTGTTACAATAGTTAGTAAGCCAGCTGGACTGATGTAGGTAGCTAGCGAATTAATGGTAATTTAGCAAAGTAAATTTTCTGATTAAATATTGCTTACTCAATGTAATAATAATAATAATAATAATAATAAATAAAAACTCACTGTAAAACAGTTATGCACTATGAAGTAGCATGATGTATCATTCTAGATGGCTAATGGGCTCCAACAGATTTCAGGCACCAGTAGTTCAAACTAGTATAATCATTTTAAACTGCTGTAGCTAGCCACCTAGGTAGATCGACGTGTGTACGGTGTATTCACCCGATTGAGTAATAAGCTACATCGGGACATAGCATACAACAGGTAGTAGCAAATGCTGGTTCACTAAGAATAAATCCACAGGAAAAAGTTATGTTCAGATGAGGAGATCATCCATAACCGTGGCAACCAGCCAAGGAGTTAAATCTGTATTCATCTGGCCTTACATTTAACATCAAATGAAACAATTGTACTCTTTTTATACCCCCACCAAAACTGCTTTTAGAATGTTCAGCTATGCAGGACGTCATGCTAATATTACCAATGTAAAACCAAAATTGTCTGATTAATGAAATAATAGGAAAAAACTTATTCCAAAAATCTACATTCATAGCTAATTTGACTGTTGCAATATATGAATGTCATACAGTACATGAATGATATTCATTTTCATGATATTTTCTGAATGCATTACTTTTTTGTATTAAACATTTTATTATTATATAAATGTATAAATAAGAGATATATTTATGTACTTATTTTATTTATGTATCTTTCAGTCATTGTATTTCTATATCCATTACTTCCCAGCCTTGTGGACATTATTGTTCTTAAGAGCATATGATTTTACTTTCCTCTCATCTGATATGATTACTGATTGATTCTGTCACTTTCTTACTACTATTTTGGATAAAAATTATTTCAAATTATGTTGTCTTAAAGTCATATGATATGCGTTAAAACTGTGCTGCCTGAAGGACCCCACATTGACTTTTGACCCTACACCAGTGGAAAAAGCCAAACATAAATATCTCTTTCAATTTAGCAATTAATAAAAATATATACATATTCCTATGATATGTAACACATATACAATTCATCAGCACTGTGGAGATCAGCTCTTTATTAAATTCTGCGTGTCCACTCTTTACTATCTGTACTGTAAAAAATGTTTTACTATTTGCTGACAGGTTTTTTTTTTCTTATGCACACTTTCTACAGTGCTCTTGGACCACCTCTTTTACAGTAGGGTTTTCAGTCTTGATCTTTTGTTTATTGAGTCACATGCTCAGTGCTCCTGGACGCCAAGCTGCTAGTGCTGAGAGCTGGTACTCCAGGCAACAGAACCAACTGTAGATTGTAAACGCATGGCCCGTTGCTTACGGAGAGCTGTGGACTTAAAAGCAGAAAAGGACCAGATGCCTTTTCTCAATCTGTCTGCAATATCTGAATCAATACACCACAAATGGATGTGCCAATTTAAAAGATATGTTAGAAATTACACATTCGTTACCAGTAGGGGGCTGAGACTGCTGGCAGAGGGTGTGTCATTGAAATGAAGCCTGAAATCTTTCTCCCAAGATTTAAAACATAAAGGCTTTGATTGAAATCAGGTTTAATTTATGTGTTTTTTTTTGTTCCACCTCCTCAAAATGTATAGGTATCAGTATGTTTGACATGGAAATATAAAGCAGTCCTAAGTAAAGGGAATTATCATATGGAAAATACTGGGAGAAAATGCAGCAACTGAAGGAGCCAAAATAGCTGAACCTCTGGTATGAGAAAGACAAAGCGCACTTTTAAATATATGCGAACTGCAACGTCATTGCCTTGACGTTCATCTGGTCCTGAAACGCAGGTGTGATGCACAATAGCGTAATATTTCTGCGTCTCCAGGCGCTGCGAGGTGCGAAGATATTCTGATCCCGCACTGGTATACTCAGACTGCTGCGCAGTCATGCGCATCTTTCGCATTCACAGGTCTAAAAATATGACATGACGCATCGTGAGGTACATGTCACAAATACATTCAGGGGCACCAGCCATATGCTGAAATGTCTTACATCCAATTCCTCAAATGTTTTCAGGGGAAAATTAATATTGTTTTTTGCTATTTGATTTTGCTTCAGACACTATCATGCAGGATAGAAAACAACTGGTGATAGCAAAGAACTGTATGACAATTTTAAAAACATATGCACCACCATAACAGATCTGATTAAATATTATTAAATGCCAGGACATATTTTATATAGCAATAGAATGAATCCAGATGGCATATTGGATATTTTCTGCTGTCACATGGTCAAAAGACATAGAAGTGGATTGGACAGTGTCCGGGACTCCACTGTTTTATTGTCTGCCATTTGTTGGTGTGGGTGAGTATTTCAGATTTGTGGCCTTAGCGCACTTTAAAGACTGACGAGATACAGAGAATCCCAGGATGGATTAGCTGCCCACATGCCATTCCCTGCAAAGTATTTCAGGGCACAGATCAGGTGAAGCATGTTACCCTCATATCTCAATTTTGAGAAATGTTCTTTCAAATGGAGCTCCATCCCCTTAATAGATCTTAAATGAATTGAATGTAGTTTGGTTTTTGCTCAGAGCCACTGTTTGAATTTTCATAAACCTCTTCACACAAGAATTATAACAGTTGATGGATGCAGTGCATTCCGCAGACGTTTAATTGGTCCAGACTTGAACAATTAGACAAAATAGATTGCAAATGTTCATTACAGAGAAGCAGGAGCAGTACAAGCAAAGACACAAAATGATATGATCAATCTGAGATTCTGCTACAGCATATAGAGAAATGGAAGACAAAAACAAGCAAGACCAAAAAAACTGCTCACTGTAAAGTGAAACAGAATTATAGGACAGAATGAGCTTATGGATACAGACCTGCATTTCTGAACAAGTGAATATTACAATACAGGGTCTGCTGGGGCAGGCCAGTGGCAGAGCTATTCTGGCACATCAGATCAGTGGGTTGGATTAGAAACGTCATCTTATCCTCAGCAGACCCCTAGTCTCTTGATTATATTGTACTCAAAGGTCTGCTCTGAAAAAACAGTTTCCCTCCTTTTATACATGCCCATGTTATTACAATGAGTTTGTTGCCCCTCAAAGTTGAAACTTACAATCCCTGTAAATAACCAAACTCTCTCCATTCATGGTGAGCATTTTGTACATTGAATTGACTTTCTTTCAAAGTCTGCACACTTCAATCAAATGGTTAATTGAATACAGCCTAACTGTTGGAGAAAAAGCTATGTGGTGATAATTTGACAAGGAAAGGAAGCAAGCGGAAAAGTTGTCACTTTCGAAGCGGGTAGATGTGCTCTCCAAAAGGATTCCTCTCTCCAAAAATGATAATCACTGCAAACTTTCATCCTGCCTTGTGCAGTCTCTGTTGAGATCATTAGCAACCTTGGCTCTCTGCGTGGTGCCTGAACCAGGGAACCAGGAAGTAGGGTGTGTGGGAGCCCGGCTGCTTGGCTTCTCCCTGCAGAGGATTCTGGGAGGTGAGAGACATGCAGCTCAGGGGGCCTGGTCACAGCCTGGCTGCAGACAGCTGCCAGCTGACTCTGAATCACAACCCCCACCAGCACTGCATGCTGAAAAGGAAAGCCAATGTATACATCTATCACTGTGGTGAAAAGCTGGAAGGTTAAGTTACTGAAATACTCATGTATAATAATTGTATGTATATGTAATGTATAATTGGCACTAGTTATCCACATTCCAAAAAAACATTAAATATTAATATTAAAACATCAAATTAATTTTAAGTTTTATATTATACTATAATTTTAACGTTTCCAGACAACTCTTAAATTACATGTATTCTCTGTAAGAGAAAAACAAACTAGACATTCGAGCAAAAAAATTATGAAATAGGCCGAATGAATGAAAGAGTAAAAAGACAAATTAAATATACAGTACCAGTCAAAAGTTTGATTATAATAATGGGAAACATGCATTCAAAGACATTTTTGATATAAAGAATTATGCTTAAATGCTTGAATTGATTTCTTAGACAAATATAAGTCAAGAAGTTGATGCCTATATACAAATTTCTTTCCATGAAATCTTTAATTCTGAAAAATATTGTCTTTATTTAAAATAAATAAAGAAAAGTGAACCCAAACTTTTGACTGGTACTGTACATACAAATTGCATACACATACATACAGTATCATGCATAGAACCAAAGTTTTGACACCATTCTTCACAATCCATGAGCTTGAAGGTTGGAACATACTTGGTTGTGGATAATTTAGTGACAGTTTTCACACAGCTCAAAACCTTTACTCTACAGTTCCAGTAAAATATAATCCTATATTTTTTAAATGTCAGCTGAACATTCATTTTGAATACAGTATTCCCAAGGCTGGTCTTTTCAGAAAGACAAAAATTGCAACAGAGAAAATCCTTTGGGATGGTATTTATGCACCTCAGTCAATATAAATGCTTCAGAATAAATGCAATATAAATGCTTCAGAAATTAGTAACAGACAATTAGACTAAATGTCTAATTGCATATTATTAACTGCAACTTTTTGGCACTGACAGGAAACACACACATATTTCAGCTGTCTGCTGCTCTTACTCCTACAAGGTAAACAGACAGGGAATATAACTCTGTCCCCCTCTATTGGAGAATCTTTGCTATTGGTCTTGCAATGAACGTGACATGGAGGACAGCGGAGGTAATCAGAGCAAGATTAGCTACCCCGGCGTTCACCATTTTACTTTTTTGAGCAGTATTTTATTGTATGCTTTAAATTACACACCAGACGTGGGACTAAAACACATTTTCAGATAGAACGTAAATCTGTTGTTAATGACTGTAATTTAGGTGTGTTGTAAAATAATTATATTATTAATAATAAGCTGCTAAACTTTACATGTTTATCAGTTTTCAAGAAAACGGCGCCAATTTACAGTACAGATGTTAACATCTGTTGCTAGTGCCCTGGATTCAGGTTTAATTTTTGTGGAGCGGACAGATGGCGGACAAGAAGATTAATGTGCTAATCCTTTGTCATCTGCTGGTAGGCAGGGCCAGCCTGCTGGGACACATAACAAAACACGTCCACCATTACGCACGACTTCAGACTGGTGAAAGGAAATTTTTGTCCCCTCAAATACCATGAGTAAATAATTTTGTAGTTACTTTAACTGTTGGGAATAGTCCATGGTGACATTATTGTAACTATAAATGTAACTCTATGTCTGAAAGCTGTTACCCACAGTTATATACAGTCTGATTGGAATGTTGAAAAAAAAAAAAAAACTCAACCTCCCTGTAGCCGGAAAATTTTTCATCTTTTCCCCTCCGCGCTAAGCTATTCACATGATACTTTATCCATATGTCTGTAAATATTTATACAATCATTACATTTGTGTATAATTGTGCTTGTTTATGTTTGTGGTGTTCTTTGGAATGTTGTTTTATAGAATCATGCATAGATTAAAACCCCGGTCATAGACAGATGCAATTTTATATAGTGTAATAAAAGGAACACTTGATGCATTGAGTTCTGATATTTATTGTTTTGTCGCAGGAAATTGCATATAAAAATTGTATACAGCGTTGACAACATCTTTGAATGAACAGGGGAAGTGAAATAAATTTCATTCTCAGAAATGTTAGTATATGTAATCTGACATTTAAAAAATAATACAAAATAGTATAAAATAATACAAAAAAAAAAAATCACTGCAAATTTTACTTGGTCACAAATCTATTGTTGCCCTATAAACCCATATATACATACTTGTACTTCTGTCATAATCCTCAGACTAGATTTTCTAGCAACAGAAGTAAACTGCCTAGCAGATCTTTGTAGATCTTGCATTAATTGACAGTTTTGTTGAATATTTAAATATTGTTCCCAAATATACCTGCATTTGTTTCATAGGACCCTTGGTTTCCTCTGTAGCACACTTTGTGTGTACTAAGGACTCATTAGCCAGCACCCCTGCCTCCTGTCTCTAGTGGGTATTATTGAGATGGCAGAGGGATTCCAGGCCGAGGGGGAGGATCTCTCGGTTTCCTGCATCTCTTGCAAACATGGTAGACTTTCTGTGGTTTGTACTTCTGGAGCTCTGTTTGAGGGAAAAAGGTGTATCATACTTGGTTAGTTTAACAAATTTTGTTTTACATCAGGTATTCAAATTAGGACTAGATCAATGGCCTTATTATACTGTATGTCCCATTCAAACCATTCAAAGATTGTAAATTAGATTTTCTGTACTTAATTGTTTTAATAGCTTTACATGGAGGAGAGTAAGAAAGACTAACTAATTAACTAACTAATGGAATAAATAAACACATGAAACAGGATCCTCTCATTTTGAATATGATTTTGAGTGGTGGTCTCGAATTAATTGTTTATTTGTTAGTTGCTACAGCAAAATGTTTTTAGGGAACAGATTTTTGTTCCTCTAAGATGCAAAACTGTATGAGACATAATAGATTATGAATTACATCCTGCGCTTTGCCTCTATGTGATTACCATTTAAAAATCATTTGGACTCTTAATTCCATGGAATTTGTGGCTTATGTATTTAAATAGTCTCAAGTGGCACAGAAGACAGATTCATATCATCGTTCAAATATGGGCACTGAGAAAGTTAAATAGTTGGAATGAATATTTATCTTTACCTCGAAGAAGTTTAACTTCCTTTCTTGTGCAACACTTCAACCGGATCTTGGGTCTATGTGCTAAACAAAACATTTGAAAATATAGCATAAAGCATTTGAATATATAAAATCTTATCAAAAATATTTGTACTAAAAATGTACTATAAAATGTTTATCCATGCTATTACATGAAATAACACAAGTATCAACAAAGTATCAAAGAATGTTTCAGTACTATAAAGTATATGTATTGAAGGAACTCATATAGTCTGGTAATTTAGCTAGAATCTTCATAAGAATAAGAATACCACATAAAAATACATATTTTGGTCTGAGAACGCAAACAACCTGAAAACTGGCAAAGACAATGTAAATCACTTAATCAAATATATTTTCCAGCACATTTTTCCCATTGAAATGTCAGAAAACCCCAGACAGACAGCATTCAATACAAACTGCCCTTGAAAGAATGGGCTCATGGGATGAAAAGTCTTGGAATTGTCTGAAACTACATTCATTGAATAAAAATGTCCATAAGCATTTTTACTTCGAACATGATTGCTTATCTGACCATGATTTGCCCGCGATAGCTGGTGATTCACTCTCCCAGTTCCATTACCAGCTGGTAAAAACGTTGACATGTCTTTGAAGATTTATTTTAAAAGTCCCTATGCATTTCAAAATGTACCCAAGTATAAGAATGCACACATTTCCATGTATAGACCCACCCACACACTGAGCCAACGACCCCTTAGATAGTTTGATGAAAACCTGATGCTTCCAAACTAAACATTCTTAGTTTTACTTCCTCATAGACCCACCCTATAACATGTCTTTTTCAGTTCTCTCCTCCAGCATTTCAGCTGTTGAAGGGTGCTCAAATCTTACCTTCTGTGGACAGTACAGCCACACACAGCAGAAACACCATCCCCAAGGCAAGCAGAATTTCTCTCTTCATCTCTCAGTAAAAATGTCTTTGGGAAAGTCACGTCTGAGAGTACTGTGAAGTGCTTTTCTGTGAAATCTGACTAGGTGAGAGTTGCTTTATTACTTCAGGTCATACAGTATCCTCCCCCTGCCTTCGTCAAGGCAAGGAAACAAAGAAGGATACTAGGAAGTATATGCACCAACACTGCACCCATTGCCAGGGAAACACTGACAACACAGAACTTTCACGAGAATACAGTTGATTATAATGGAAAGATCACTTACTTATTTTGTCTATCTTGGCAAAACAATATTTTGCTCCTATTTGCTCCTATTGTTATTTTAATTATTTGTTTTAAGTGTTTTTAAACACTCTCAATTACTGTTGACTGGACATTTTGTATACATTGTGTGTCTTACCACCTGTGATTCAGAAAAATCACCATGAGCACACTGAACACAGTGTGCTTATTTTTCCATTATATATAGATATAAAGTAACCTAGATTTCATCACTTCATGTTTTGTAAATCAAATAAAAGGCTATTTTAAGCCAAGGGAGTACAACAGCAAAAAAACGATGACTGGGTTTTGCGTGACCCAGACGTGCATTGAGCTAACCGGAGATTAGGGGAATGCATTGAATGTTAGAAAACGAAATCAAATACATGTCATCAGTTAACCAGGATGTAGCAAGATTACAAAACTTACATGATTAATACTGATGCTAAACAAGACAACAATTCATATTTGACCCTCAGTAAGTAAATCAAACTAAAAATCAGACATGTTCAGGATATATTAGAATGAAAATCTTGCAGAGCACACAGGTGGCATCTATTTTAGTAATTTATCAACTTCACCTGGATTTTACAGTAAAAGAACATTTCCTCTTTCTCCTCTTATCTATGCAATGGAACACAATCCTTTATGTAAACAGTGTGACATTATTGCAGAGATTGGAAAACAAAGACTCTTTCACAAGTGTGTTTGAAACACCCCAGACTAACCCGTCACCAAATACAGAAAAACTCCTCAAACCAGAAGCGCACTTGTAAAAGGTGTACGAACAAAAGAGAGGATCTCTTTTCAGCAACGTCAATGCAGTGCCATACAGACAATGAAACAGAAGGGGAAAAAACCCTGGCGTCAAGCGGACATTAAGATTAAAATGCTTTTACTGCAGGTTGTGTTGCATTCTGCATTACCTCCAAAACAGATCTGATTTCTAATTTTTTCAGAGTTTTTCAACACCTGAGGTATAATTATATATAATTTGTAAAGTGAGAAGTAAAAGAAAAAAGACAAATTAGGGTTTAGCTGAATAAAGTAAAAACCATGCCAAAGAACGTCCATGAGAGGGGAGACAAGGGTAAGTTGAGCTTGTGGGTAAGATGAACCAGCCCCTGTTGCTGCCAACCAAGAACAAGGTTAACTATGTAATGCCAGCTCCGAGATGACCTACAGCCTACGCCTGTTGGTGGACTTCTCAGCATTGTGTGCAGGTTGGTGGACTAATTGTAGTAATGCAAAACAGTTTCTTTTGCAACCTAATGCTGCTTTGTCTGGAGGGGATTACTTCAGTATTCATTTTAAATGAAGAAGAAATTACTTTTCTGCATGGCAGAGGAGTAGAAAACAAGGATTTGTGGTAGACTTTTCACGCTTCTCTCTTGAAAGTTGATGAAATAATGCAGTTCCAATCAACTTCCAAGTCTTTATTTTCATTGCAGCATGCAGACAACTTCTTGTTTTCGGCTCTTTTAAGGTAGTGCCAAAATGAGGTCAGGGTAGTTACTTTGATCCTACCATATTGAGTAGGATTCTTTGGATGGCAGCTGTGGGGGCACTTGATGTGCCACTTGGCCCAGGGAAAGTTGACCCATTGTTTGCTTGACTTGAGCACACCTGTGCAACGGTCCTGTTCTTTTATGATTCCTGGTTGAAATGCCCAGAACGTCTGACAGATTTTTTGCGTCACAAAGCTTGCATTTACTGAAGGCTCTTTAAAGTAGCAAGGAGAGGCAAACTCTGACATCTGCGTCTGTCATGTGTCATACAGACCCCTAGATGATCTGATGCAATCAAGCCCTAGAGATGGCCTCTGTTCATCACATCCTCGGAATTGTGAAATCAACCTTCATATCAGATGCAGCAGCAAGCAGCTTCTTGTCAGATTTCCGATCTAGGAGCATCTATCCTGTTAACAGGAATATTTTTTTTTCTTGGATTCAGAAATCTAGCCAGGAACAATCACCGACAGACTCAACCCTTTAATCAGTCATCCAGAGTAGAGCAAACTAAGCCACAAACAACTGCAATCATGCTATGTCTGAGTGGCGCAGTGTTGCTGCTGTGGTTGGTATCAAAATGCCCTCAGGGTTAGCAAGGATAGAATGTCCAACGTCATCACTGACTGACCTTGTCCTGCTTTTCTACTTACTGGAAGAGGCGGGACCTTTTTCACCCAGGTTTTCCTGGGAAGCAGTAAAGCCTTCAGAACTCAAATGCTCTCCACTGCTCAGGCTATCATCAGCAAAAACATTAATGCCATACAATAACCTAAGTATGTTACATAACATTGTAACATCCTTACATGAAATTGTTTCTCATTTATGAGAAATATAATTGTTTCCACCATTTGCAAAGCATTTCATCATGCCCCTGGATGTAAACTTTAGAAATGTGGCAAATCCAGTTGCTGGCAATTCTTTTTTACTTTTAACAGGAAAAGTGATAAAAAAGCAAGGACAAGTGACTTGTTAAACTAAGTGTTTTTATATTAAAATACTCAAAGTTAAAGTTAAACATTTGAAGGGGAATTACATCATTATATCAGCACATACCAGTTCCTTAACTGCATTCCTGACAACAAGCAGGAGTATAAAGGCTGGTTATGTAAACACTTTAGAATTCCAGAAGAATTCTTCAGAACGTTACCCTCCATTGTTACTGCTAAACATTAACAGTTTGGTTCCAGTGCAAATATCATGTTAAGGTAGAATAATGGTGTATTTGTTGTATTCATGAGTTACAATGACCGCCTTTTTAATACAACGACCAAAACTGATCCACCCAAGATAAATAAGAGTCACGACACCAGAGATACATGTCAGAGGGTTACAACTTTATTCAAACCTTGCGCTATTGTTGTTTTCTTAACATCTTTAATCTTTTCAATAAATCACACACCACCAAATGAGCCACCCCGGAAAGTCCCTTTTCACATTACACATGCGGTTTCCATTTTTGTGGGAAGGAAAAACACGAATACAGTGCATGTATGTGTGGAAGCCAGAAGCTGCATTGGGACTGAACAGCTTACTCCTACAGCTCTGATGTGCGCCCAGCTTTGAGCGATTAACAGATACAGGAATACTCACATAATAAATACATTTATGTATAAAAAATTAAGCAGACCTGAAGTACAAGTGAACAGAGAATTGTATGATGATTTTGGTAGCCCAGGGAATTATGTTTCTGCCCCCTTTCCTTGAGAGATATCCAGTTCTATCTAACATAAAGCAATAAAGGAGTATCTTTTTTAAAAGTCAGATTTATTTGGTTTGAAAAAGAGGGCAATACGTACTTGGATTCAGGCTTCTATGGCATAGTGAAAATTACATCTTAAAACTGAATGTAAATGACATATCTGAGTTGCAGCTGTAAGAACTATCTTCAGTGCAGATACCAGCCTTGTTTCAACTCCTTGCAGTTTCCCAGAAAGCAGTGCTCAGTCCAACTGAAGAACCTGACAGATTCTTATTTCCTTCTTCCTCCTCCACCATTGGCCAGAATCATCACCATCCTCATGAAGATGTTCAGAGTATCCATGTAAATTCCCAAGCATCTACATGTCAAGACAGAAGAAAAGTGGGTGTAAGTGGTTGCATTAAAATTCAAATACAAATGAAATACCTGTTTGCCTCTGTGCAACTAGGATTTCACTAAGAAGCCGTTTATGAAGTCTACACAGGAAGGTGCCCAAAAAAGGACTTACGAGTTGATGGGGTCGTATTTCTGAACTCCGTACAGTGGGTAGGTCTCGGCCCGCTTGATAACTTTCTGTGTGTCATACAGCAGGAACATGCTGAAGAGGACGAGGCCCCCGTATACTGCGATTGAGTACAGCCCTGCTCCAAAGGGGGAGGTGGGAGGCAGGAACATGGACCCTATAAGGAAGACACATCATTTTCACACAGTGTGACTGAGATCTGGATGAATGGCTCCATGAAACACTCAAACAGCAGCGCACTGCAGGAGACAGAAAGTCCTTCCCTAAAAATGGTCCAACTTCCTCTGACCTCAGCCAAGAGACAGATCAACCTGAGGCTTCAAACTGGCTTACTGCCTTGCAGCAAGTTAACATTATTTAATGGCAAAACCTAGTAACACATATTTAGACACCCACCCAAGGTGCATCACAACATAAATAAGCATTTAAATGACATTTAGAAAAAAATCACAGACATATATATTTGGTATCTAAAGACAAAAGGAAAACTGGGTTAAAAAGAGAAAGAGAAAGTAAGACAGATAACACCAGTCTTGCAGTCAACTAATCAATGGAGACGTTCAGACTTCTAACAAATGTAGTTCACTCTGTTCCCCTTGACTTTCTAACCTGAACACGAACGCATACAAAAAATTAAGGGTACATTTAACTCAGAGGCCTACAAAGACTGGCCATTCTTCTGGTCGGTGCCTCCTGAAGTGTGGAATAACACAAAAAAACCTAAATGAACCAGAACGTGTAATTAGACAATCACTATGATCCGTCCTTTAAGATTCAAATGAAACTGGACTTGTGCTCACCCAGGGAGGAGGCGAAGACCACACCCAGACCCACGGCCAGGGGTCCGCCCATGTTGAGGAACTTCTCGCTGGGGGCGCACATGGCCACTGTAGACAAACCTCCCACAATCCCTGCTGTGTACCAGGCTGCTCGCATCACCAGAGGACCGCCCAGCAGGGTCAGAGGGGCCACGACTGCCCCCATCACACCTTCGGACACACATACAAACAAGGCACTGATGTTCTGGCTGAAGAAAGCCTGAGCAGAGGGGAACTTTTGGGTTGTAGGTTTTCATCAAGGACAGGTCAATGCTCTGCCACCACCGCACCTCACTTTCAAGGCAATACACGCTATGCTTTTCGCTGGACTGGCCAAGAGGACGCATGATTCAGGACGGGGGAACACACACACAATCACGTTTGATACTGCATCCTTAAAGTGGAACATAATATAAAACAAATGACCATGATAAAAATGGCCTGACCTCCTGGACACTGACATATTGGTGTTGTGTAAAATCCTTCTCCTGGTAGTTTGTGCACACTTTTAATCTCTGGCTGCTCCACCTCAGCACTCATCCGGCCGACAGCAGCAGGGGATCTCCCCTGGGTTTGAAAATAGCTCACAGCCTTTCCAATCTGGCTCTGATTAAAGCTTAGCTTACCGTAAATGTCGGACAGAGAGCAAAGAAGAGCAGTACATGCAAATTTGTATTCAAAATGAGGGTGTCACCTTAAATATTTGCATTTCATGACACGCAATGCTTATAGTAGTTTTAGTAACAGCTTAAACAAAATGTTGATAATATTTAATAACACATAAAAATATGTAATAATATTTAAGCAACACAGACATGTTTCGAGAGAGAGGGTTGTTTTTCAGTGGGAAAGCCACTGACTTCATTTTTGGAAACGGCATTATCCGTTTGTTTAGCTGACACCTTTATCCGGGTCCACTTACAGGAACGTGTTAAATATGATCCATGTAAACAGCTGGACATTTACTGAAGTAATTTAGTCTAAGTGCCTCACTTAAGGATACACTGGCAATGGTTAATCTGGGTACCAACCCTGGAGCCTCTGCCTTACAATTTAAGCTCCTTTACCAAAACCCCAACCTTCACATTTGAGATTATACTCAAAACTGAAACAAAAAAAGACATGAAAAATTTTTTATCCCTAGGCTTCCTGTGAAAACACATCTGGAAAGATGTGCACACTGCTGAAGGCCTTGACTGTGCTGAAATCTGTTTTCCTTGCACAGTGATGATACTTCTCAACATGTCCCTTGGACACTTAAATGTGCCTATATCCCATATTAAATGCATCTACCATACAGGTCTATAACAATTTTAGAAAAGGTCCTACTCCTCTAAGCAAGGCATGACAAAATTAAATTGTTAAATAATACAAAAAACTACTGACAGTAAAATATACTGGTGAACACATGAGTATTTGTTGAAGAGAGCATATTGTTAATCATTGTTTTTTTCCTTTATTATGAAATGTATTTTTCTACAAAAAAAAAAAACCTGGAATGCACACTGTATGATATATGAGACATTGGATGTGCTGGATGGGGCCTGGTTTTGTTTGCTGTGCTCCACAGAGCCCTTGACATTGCTGCCCTCTAGTGGAACAAGCAGTGCTTATTTTTGAAGGTCATTTTCTGGGTATGGCGAGAATAATCCAGCTATAATAAATGCACATTGTTGTGTTGTTCATTAATCTAAAATATCGGCACAATAACAGCCCGTTCCTTTACAGTCCTGGCAAACAAAATGATATCATTAAAATGCAACACCAACCCAAATATTCATTGGCTCAACAATCATACATCAGTTTCGAAAAGCAAACTACTTACCTGCATGAAACATCCAGGCGAGGTGTTTGGGAACGGGGCTGTGCTCATATGAGATTGATCTGACAAGCATCCCTGCCCCGATCATGGCTGCAAATGTTGCACCAATGGCCTACAGACACAGAATTCATTCAACATCAAAATTGATTCATCTGAAGACAACTGTGTGAAGGGTTGACATGTAAATTATTTATGCTGGGACCTCAAAAAGTCTACAGACAGTTTTAAACAAGACAGACAACAGATGAAAAAGGGCTTCAAGGGTTGTTTTCCGAAAAGATGACAGCTAATTTAATACAGACATTCCACGCACTCATTGTCCTGAAATAAATCTGAAATTTCCTTCAAGGTTACCGTAAAAATTAACAACTAAGACCGTGTGTGTGTGTGTGTGTGTGTGTGTGCGTGTGTGTGCGTGGGGGAATCCGCAAACGGCTTGGCATGGCTTTCCCTGGGTTGTTTTTTTGTCACAGAACCACCCTGTATGCCCTTTAAGGTACAGTACTGGGGAGTTAAGTGCATGAGCATGCTCAGATTAACACTGCTGTCAACGGTGAGGAAGAGAGTGGAGGACTCTTACCAGCCAGGAGCCCCTCATCATCAGGCTCATTAGAGCTGGAGTCCTGCTCACTGCCACTGCAGACAGGGCAGTGAAGCCAACACTGCCAGCGAAGTACATGTAGGTGGAATGGATTCTGTCTTTCACATACTGTGGCCAGATACTACGGAGGGAGAGAACAGAGCGACGATCAAAGGTTAAATTAAAAACATAGGTGTGCATGTACACACCTATGCAAACACGCTCAAATGTAGTCAGACATTCATGAACAATTTAACAAGCACATTTTGACAAGAATGTTTTTCATTCATGTAATAAAACATTAAAATAAAATGTTACACAAGAAAAGTATGAGTGGAAATATAATAGTAATTTTACACAAATTCATACTGAAGACATGTTTTAAAAAAAGACGCTTTATTTTGAATCAATGAATAAAGCATACACCTCATTGGATGGGATGTTACTACTGATACAGGCCTACTTACACAGCCTTTTCAATGGCGCCTATCTCATTGGACATCCCAAGCCCGTAATAGCACAGGGCCCCAAGGCCCACAGCTGCTCCTCCGGCTACGAACATCCGGCCCATGTTATCGACTGGAAAGAGGAAGAGGAAACGTACATTCAGGACCATTACCTCAAGTCACAAGTATAACACTATACCTTTACTGGGGATGTAAATAAAGCAGGGAAGCTTATTATACATTAGAAAAATTATTTGCAAGCAAATTACTGAAAGTTGAATACAGCTCACAATAATCACACTGCTTTTTCTTTGCGAAAACAGCAATAGTTTATTCAAAAGAACAGATGCTTGGTGGGTGCTTGAGTACACCATAGCCTTTTTCTCTGCTTACGCCTAATATGTTTGCTAGTCATGTACTAAGTTGTTACACCAAGTGACAGACTTGAACATTGCATGGCTGAAAAATGACCATACAGGTTTCAGCATCTTATTTTCAGTTACTGCTGATCACATTAAGCAGCTGAATTAATCTTGCCACCTGACCTGACAGAAAAAGGCACCTAATTCAATTCACACTCAAAATTTACATGAATTGCATGTTATATGTATTTGATTCACTGTTGTTTTAGTTCAGATTGGGAATTACCATGTCCATATTATACAAAAAATTACATTTTTTCATAAGCATTTTTGATATTATAATGTACTTTCAGAGCCAAACCACAACACAGAAGCCAAAAAGAGTATCTGCTTCTGGGTTGGCTACTTGCTTGGCTCTCCTTCCAATTAAATGTAAGCGCTGTGATGTCAGAGCTGTGCCCGTTACTCAAACCTACAATCTATACATTCTATGCATTGTTATTATTAGAAGTACTTCATACTCTAATTTTGTAATTTGCTCTGGATAAAGGACAAAACAGAACAATGTACAATACACTGTCCAATCTATACTAATGATATAACAGAGATGCCATATTTTGAAAATAATTAACTGGATAGAGTACAGTAACATCAGTGTGCCAATGTACTTGTTAATAAAAATCTATATACACATAACCTACGTTAAGACCGCTGGAGTGTAGACTTTAACACAAACGTACTGCGAAGGCTACACTTCATTCATTTCTAACTATAAAGTATTCAGTCACCTCATGACTTAACGTTACAATTAGAGCTCAGTTATATTATTTTCTTAAAATGATCGGTATATTGTTATCGCACCATTTCTGTACCCAAGGTAAAATGTTGATTCCATCCCATATTCATAAACATAGATGGTAAATATATTAAATATCCATAAAGAATGAGTATACTATACTTTTTATGAAGGTTTCAGTTGCGGGCTCAAAAGCTGCTTCTTTTAGCTGGTCTTTAGCAGTCTTGACACGTCGGAAACCAAACCGAGCTCTGGTAGCATATCCCTGCAGACGCAGAGGAAATATATAAAACCTAGAACATCTCACACACTCGCAAATTCTACCAGAATGCAGTCAAATGACTACAACAAAACACAGGCCTCTGTCCAAACCGGAATTATTATTTCTTCATGGATTACCATCACTAAGGCAAACACATCACACATAAAACGAAAGTACTATATCGGTACTCGTACATTACTCGTACACATTGGCTGCTAAAAATGGTCGTAAGGCTCGACCACTTCAACCCGTGCTGCTGAGTTTACAAGTGCGGGCTGACCCAATATAAAAAATTATCAAAATGTCAAAACCTGTATAATTCCTGGGGTAAGCCCCTTGCAGCGTTTGCGACTGGCTCACCTGGTGAGGCTTCAGCAGAGGCTGAGCCGTTTTCAGTAAGGGGCTCCTCGCGGATGAAGGGCCCTGGGCCAGCACCGTGCGCAGGCCGGCCGCCGGCACGGTGCGCAGACATGCTAGTCTCGCCACCAGCATTGTTTATTGAACTGTAAAGAAGCAGCATTAACACATACAATCATTACAATCACGACCCATATTACTTCTCAAAGCGAAAAACACAGTACATGCTAATTAGCTAGCTAGTCTTGTTACTTTTCAAAGTATGATTAATAAATAGCTAATTTGGCAAGTAG
Source organism: Megalops cyprinoides (assembly GCF_013368585.1). Classification (NCBI taxonomy): domain Eukaryota; kingdom Metazoa; phylum Chordata; class Actinopteri; order Elopiformes; family Megalopidae; genus Megalops; species Megalops cyprinoides. The sequence continues at coordinate 57,498,224 of NC_050583.1, forward strand.
CTAGCTCCGGTAAAGTGACTTGCTGTTTCTCGATTCATCTATATGAGTATGATCCTTACCTACCCAGCTTCACTGTATGATATTAACTTAGCCACCTGGCAAACTATCTTGGATTGTTATTGTTTAGGCCTTATTAGCGAGGCCTATTTTAGCTAACTAAAGTTAGTTGTGCGGGACGTAGTTACCTTGCCGCTCCAACTGGGAAGATTAAACTAACTGCTCACAGTAAGCATATTCATATATGTCAACTGAAGTAATGTTAGCTAGTATCGTCCGCCAATATCAGAAGTTAACCTTACCTACGAGGGTCATGATACAGCTAGCTTCACATGGCTACCTTGCCTGTCATTATTTACGCTGTCAATGCTGGCTAACTAGCTAACGTTACATATGTACTTTTCCCAAACAACGAATTACCAGCGAACTGTCAACTGAAGACAAACGATTCACGTATTATTAGCTAAATTACCTAGCTAACGTAAATTACCAAACGTACAGACTTGATTGATATTAGCAAGCTAGTCTAGTTAGCAGACAGTCTCACATGTAAAGATATGCAATTAGTTAATTAATGTTAAATCTATCAGCTAAGAGAATTACTAAACATTAGTATTTTATCTTGAGAGATTAATTGCTAACATTACCTTATGCACTGCTGTTTTCTAAATTAGGTAACGTTAGCAAAGATGACTTTTGTAACGACATTCTCTTGTCAACTAGCACTACACCTAGCTAACTTAACATTACCTTAGTTAACTAGGAACTGAAACAGCACTGTACACATATTTTCCCATTTTCTGTTATAGCTATATGTACGCAGAATCATAAAAAGATAGCTTTAAATCGAACACTTCTTACCTAACGGTCCTCTGTCCTTCTACAAATTAACAATACGCACTTACTCTTGCTTCGCTCCTCACAACTGATGTAACGCGAAACAACCTTCCTGAAAGTTCTTGTTAATGACGTCATAAACAAGAGACTCTCCGTTGGCTTCTGGGATTTGAAGTGTACAGCTTGTTTCAGGCTCTCGGACAAATGTTCTCATCAAAATTTAGATTTAAGATTTTTGTACAAGATCACGTATGTCAGTGGGACTGGTTGTTCTTGACAACAATTATGACGACGATTAGACTGTAGCTACATCTAAAAGTATTTATTGTATTGGTATCATCATTATTTGTGTTATTCTACTTCTGTTTACGTTGCATGATTTTACTTAGGCTATGCGCAGAAAGAGTTTTGTGCGTTATCGTATAATCCAGTGTTTCTCAAACCTCTCCTGGAGGACCTCTTGTCCTGCATGTTTTAGATCTCTCCCTGCTCCAACACAGCTAATTCAAATGATCAACTCGTTATGAACTCCGGAAGCTGCTCAATAACAAACTGATCATTTGAATCAGCTGTGTTGGAGCAGGGAGAGATCTAAAACATGCAGGGGGTACTCCAGGAGAGGGTTGAGAAACACTGATTTAAACAACTGGATATTTAATGAAGCTACTGAGGTTAACTGCTTTGCTCAGGGCTACAATGCTTTGTTTCATTCTCACCATTATAAAATTATTTAACAATTAAACAGACATTATAACCACTTTAACGAAACAAATAGGTCTAATCAGTAGGAAATCAATATAATATTCAGCAGGAATTAATTGTGTTAAAGTGTTTTACAATTTAGCTTTAACTACACACAAAGAGTCATAATAAACAAGTCATCATTTATCCCTGAGACCAGTCGGAACCTCCGCTGTTCCTTATTTACAGAAATGATATTGATAATTCAATTTCCCGATTCGGACGTGATACTGACAGCTTGAAAGCTGATAAAGTGATTCAAGAAGATTTAAACAAAATCCAGAAATGGGTGACACTTGGCAAATGAAGTTACATTACATTACATTACATTACTGGCATTTAGCAGACGACTTACATATGTTACAGTTTTTACATGTCATCCATTTATACAGCTGGATATTTACTGAGGCAATTGTGGGTTAAATACCGTGGCCAAGGGTACAGCACAGTGTGTCAGCAGGGAATCGAACCGGAAACCCGAGGTTTTATTATGGAGGTTTTATGAATGCAATTCCTTTTTTCAGACAACATTTAGAGTATTTTGTCTTGTTATGGGTTATGGGTGCCACATTATAAGAAGGACATATGAGGTCTTGAAGACAACAGATAAGGTCAACAAATTATTTCCAAGTATGAAACATATACATTCACATTTACATGTACATTTACATTTGGCAGACGCTTTTATACAAAGCGACTTACAAGTGAACTTACATATACGTTATGAAAACAGACTCAAGACATACAGTGATTCTTGAAAAAGAGGGAAAGAGTGGATTTGACTTGCTTTTTAAACTGTAAAAGGCATTAATAATGTGCACTGCAGACGCAATTTTAAGATTAACAGCTAACAATAATAAGATAAAATGTGTTTCTACGTCCTTGCTCTTAATTCAATGCTTTCGTTGTAAACGAAAAAACAGTCGAGACAGGAATGGGCATTGAAATGGAAGCGCATGTGCATAGGACCCTTGAGAGCACTAGATGGCAGTGTTTTAAAATATTCAAAGCGCTATATTCTCGCTAGAACGAGCCTAATACGCGTTGTAATTGAATGTATTTGGTTTCAGTAACCAAACTTTCCAGTTAACTGGAAACATGCCCCATACACTGATAACGGACATAATTATATTCATAATATAACATTTAATTTGTTCTGTTAATAATTTTTGTTCAATAGTAACCATGCGTAACATTTTCTTTGCATGCAAGATGTCCAGTAGCTACACTTAGGCTAAATGGGACGATATTATATCACGCTGAATGTGCTTTACATCAGACCACCTTAAAATTATTATTCAAACCGAAAAAAAAATATTCTTCTAACTGCCAGTCTACTTCAAGCAAATTGCTAAGTGTTCTACATTCACATCACGTGACTTTCTATTAGACTCAAAGTATAGGCTAATAGAAAACGTTCGTGCATGCGGCTCCCTGAATATTTCAACACAAAGCCCAAAAAGTTATGCTGTTACTGTGCAGCAAGATTCTCAGCAAAGTGAGGAAGAGCCCTCCTGTTGGTACACCTCCTCCAAAAGCACGCTCCTTATACAGAACTGAAGTTACTATGGGGCTTCCTGTTACCACGTGACCTGTAGACCAGTCGCGATTCAGCTGGCGAACAACGGTACGCTTCTTCATCTAAAGCTCTGTGCGGCGCTCCCGGTGAATGTCAGCACGTGGTATTTGGTTGTAGTTTTTTAACGTAATATTATTTTGTCCTCATAAAACAGCGACTTCATCTTAGAAACTGGAATTTTGAACTTTTGAGTAACTTTGAAAAGTTGCTTTCTGAACTTTGTGAGCGTTTAGTCCGGGCTTGTGTTCTTTAATGTTTGTTTTTCTTTCTAATTGTACACGTTTTGTTATTTTGATTGTTTCGTCATCTCTGCAATGTAAGAAGTTAACGGACATGGAATTTTTCGGTCGGTGTTCATGGGAAATTAAAGGAATGTGTTGTCCGCGGATAGTGCAGCATCTTTCTGGCGATGGCGACAGTGCGGGATGCTACGTGACTCGCAGTTGGGCACTCGAATAATCGTTGCCTCTCCGGGCGATACTGATGAAGTAAGTATTGCAAAGTGTTAGCATATATCTGAATGTGCTGCAGTTGCTCGTAGCTGTCTTTTTTTTACATGGTCTCGGCAGGGGGACATGATATTTTACATATGACATACCGTGACGCACCGTCTGTGAGGAAACTTGAGATAGTCATGGCCATAACGAGACAAAATGTGATAAAACGAGATCCAGTTTATTTGACTCGTGGGAACACGTCTGTGTCTGTGTATCAGTATTTCCCGTGTTGAACGATGGCACGAACTGATGGTGGGAAAGTGTGGCTGAAATGAACTAACAGACCGTAGAAGTAGGCTACAATTTACTTTTAGTGCATTATCAATTATGGTTTATTTAAAGCCCGTTGTTTGGAGCTAGTCATGAAAAATTAACAGGAAGTGTTAGAACAAGTGTCTCCAGATTTCACTGTCATATTTTCAGCCAGAGAAAACCATCATCGTTCTGGTGCTCTCACAGACTTGAGTCACAATTTAGACAGCTTCTTGCTATCACACACATTCTATGAAAATGGACACAGGCTATCGTTGCACTTAGATGAAAAATCAAATGCAAATACCAAATCAGAGCTGTCTTCATTACTTGTGAGTTCATACAATGTATGTACTGTTCATTTATCTGAAGTTCTGAATACCTGAAACAGTTTGTGCTGAGTTATGATGGAGTTCTGTGAGCTCTCAAGTTGTGATCCTGCTATATTTCCAGGATTACAAATCAATATCTCTCTTTTCAAATCCTTAAGGATATAGAGCTACAGTGAGTCATTTTGGCACATCATTCCGAATGACTCACTTCAGCAAGGATGTACTTGTTTGGTGTTTCTATCAGACGCTAAACTATTTGTATATAACTGCAAACTCTATACCCATGTTGGGTAAAGAGAGGAAAAATCATCGCAATACATGCCATTGTTGAAGGACGTATTACACAGGCAAGCATTAGTCAGGTGCAGTTTTTGATAATTCCTTGACAAGCCTTTTTGATAATTCTGTATTTGAATGTTCATCCCTGAAAATCAGTGAAATAACCACAGGCTTCGAACTGGAAACAACCTGAAAGACCAGACAGCTTCCCAACCACAAAAGCCCACTTGTCATGACATGATATTTATAAACAGGAAGAAAACAGTGGAGGTAATGTGCTCTGTAGGGATTCTGGGTTTATAGTATGCACAGACTCAACCCCCCCCCCCCTCCACTCAAGCCACAGCCCTGCAGTTCCTGTGCAGAGGCGGTTCTGGGTGAGCTGTCACTGGTGATTGTGGATATATGTAGCTCTGAGGGGCGCTCTCTGCGGAAACGATTGAAACGCCCTGCCCTGTGTTAGGGATCAGTAAGGAGCACTCACTGATGAGCCGCAGACTGCTCTATTATAAAACAAGACAAGGCACGCAAAGGGAACCTGCTTTCTGCACTACATGTGGTAAATACTGCTTTGTGTGAGAGGGAAAAAAAAACATACATCATATACTTGCATTGCTGTCTTGGAAATCATACAGTACGGTCAGAGAGAACCCAAACTTATGGGAAAAAGGCTGTGCAAAATCCTGGACCTGTCATTATATATTTATGCATTTTACTGGGTACTGTTGTGATGTACTTAAGGAAGCTCAAAATGATCTGGTGTGTTTCTATTACATTATGCGCCTTTTTTCATCCATTTCGACAAATTAAATCCTAAAGGAAAAAAAAAAACTGAATCCCGGATTCACTTTCTACTGGTAATGAACTACAGTGTAGTTCAAATTTGTAGCAACTTTGTAGCAACAATATTGGAGACAGCTCTGTGGTAGACACTTTTTGGTGCAATTGCCTTACATGGATTACGATCATGAAAACAATTTGTCAGGAGATTGTGCAGAGTGGTAGTTTCAGTTTGAGCAGATCATCAGATCCCATTAGATGTTAAAGTGTTTCCTAAATATTCCAAGATCTCTGTCCATAAAGGACTTATGGCCGGTTTATTTCATTGGAATGTTAAGCTCAGATACTTGATTTACTTAAGCTGAGCTCATGTGCAATAGCATAAATTACTGCTGGTGTGAAGGTTTTCCACATCATTATCTCCACAAGACTGAAGTGAGATGAAAATGGTACTCATCTGTTTTGTCTGAAAGTAGTGCTGCCTTAAATTTGTTATTGAAAGATAGGTCACAAATGAATTCATCTGCTTGATTCTCCAGGCAGTTTTAGAATAAAATTTGATTAGCCAAAGCATAAATAAATAAAAAAAAACACTACTTGCATTTACCTATGTTCTGTTATGACATTAACATTTAAATGGGAAATTAGCTTGTATTTTGAAACTTCCAAAGGACATGCTCCCTATATCACAACCTTGTGAGTTCGATAGCATCTCTTATGAATGAGGAAAAGAAGAGTGACTTCTTACATAACAAATTTGGCATAAACCACTGGAATACAATTTTGGTTTACAAGTATTTGCTTTCTCCTAGACCAGTGAGTTCACATGTGGTGGTGCAAGACTACTAAACTGAAACTAGAAAAGATGTATGTATTGACGTCTTCACAGTCACATGTTCAGTCATTTCTTCTTAGATCACTGTGGAGGTAGAACCAAGCAGACATGAGCGGGAGCCAAAGCAGACTGACCTGGTACAGCATGAGCGCTTTCCCATTGTGTTAAGTGCAACCAGAGCTGTAAAACATGACCTCACACTGAGTACTGGTGTCTGCCTGGATTAACAGAACTATCTTGACTTCGTCTGAAGTCTTGAGGCTGAGGTCTAACAATTATTTGGAGATCTGCCTTTGATAATTACTTCTGTCTCTTGTTATTTGTTGTGATCAGTAATGGGAACAAGGACCTTGGCCCCTTCCGTGTTTATTCCCGTAGTTTTATCACCAACCCTGTTGGAAGCAATATATTCAGACAGCTTGCCACTCCGCTCACAGCCTGCTAGTAAGTGGGCCGGCACCAGTAACACTCATGGGCTGAGCTGACATGGGCTGGCATGACAAAGACAACGGAAAACCTGTCCCATTTGGAAAGGTTCTGTCCGCCATCATGGAATTTATATAAGCATCTACACTGGACCCGCATCTGTTGTAGCAGTGTGAAAGGTCAGCTGCCCCTCACTCCACCGCCTGCATACAACATGTCAAAAAAGTGCGTGCGGGTTTTCCGGCATGAAAACTGAAAGAGACAGCGATCATGCTACTGCTCCTGTCCATAATTTTGCTTACATGTCTGAGATGTTTTGAAATTGGTTTAAATCTGTTTGCATGAGGGAATGAAGGGTTTTTTGTTGGGTAATTAGCTACATGAATGCTTTCATGAATGAGGTCTCCTGGACCGCATGAGAACACGTTGCCCCTGCTCAGCAATTAACTGGAGTGTTCTCCATCTGCAGACCCCACAGAGGCATGCGTAAAATGGCAAAAAAACTCCAGCTGTGTGAATGTAAATAGTTATTAAGAAGCTGTGTGCATTGCCAGTCAGGGAAGTCTGACAATGTCACAGACTTCCACAAACACACCCACTGCTGCTCATGTTGCTTTTGACCACTTGCTGTTTGTTTATTTGTATTGGTTGACCTGTTTTATAACTTCAGTGTAACAGTTATCATCAGTAACATATTGCTTGGTGGAGGGTGGAGACAATGTGTGATCAATTTTGGATGCAGCCAAAAACTGCTGGGCATTGCACGTCGCCCAGTTGCATTAGATTACCTAATTTTGCTAATCTGTTTTATGGCATTCACTCAAAATGTCTCAGGAGAATGATGACATACAGTCACATGGTGTATAAAACAGACAGTTTTCAAGTATGACCTTGTAAGCATGAATACTATGAGATCGGTTTGAGAAAAATAAGAGCTTTAAATCTCTGAGATCTTTGTTAAGCCTGCAGCAGGGCACTCCAGAGTGAAAAAATATCTTTGCAAAAAGGCGTCTACTTTCATGTGCTGGGGCTCTTCTTTATTTGCCTTGCTATTCCACATCAACAGCAGTCTGTTTCTAAAATTTCCATCCTTAAGCCTTATGCCGTAGAGAATGAAGTATTTCACAGAGGTGGCATCCTGGCAGTTTTCTGTTTATACTGTGACCTCTCTGGCTGGCTAGAACAGCCCAAGTCTGCCTATTTCAGAGATTGCATCAGGGTGTTAGAACTGGAATTCAGCTCCAAATACTTAGAAAAGTGGCGTGAGGGAGCGGTTAAATTCGTTAGACCCAAAACTAAACAATAACACATGCATGATTGTCTCATTCTGGTGGGGAATTTACACTCATCATCATTTCATGTGTTTTTGCCGAAAGGCAACTCATGATAGCACTCCTCCTACAATGTCATTATTTAAAATGAAGATCAGTCTGGTGTATGTTGCACAAGGAGAGGAGTTTATCACACACAACATGCCTTTAAGTGGAGGAAGCTGTGTGGGAATGGAGTTTTTCAACCTGCAGTGGCGGTTAAGCCACAGAAAAATCAATCAAGAGTAACAATTCAAGACGCACATGTAAGAAAATGTGCATATCAATGGGGGGGGGGGGGGGGGGGGGGGGCATGTTTAGGACTGCATCAGTTTTTAATACCTGTGCACATACATTTCTAAAGTTTCCATATGTCAAAGGCTGCTGTTTAAAGAAACAATCTTATGATTGTTCAAAGACATTGGTGTAATGAAATAGTGGGAATGGACAGTGGATGGTGGATGTGCTTGAGTCCCTCAGCATTTATATGGTGCAGTCTTAATTATTTTTAACATCCAAGAAGTCTGTATCTCACTTTTCCATACAATAGCGACTGGCTAACTAAAAGATAGCTAGTTAGCTAGTGGTAGGCAACCCTGGTCCTGCTGGAGTGTTGGAGATGTTTTTGGCTTTTACTCCATCCAGTCTCTTAATTACATTATTGGGTCATTTATGCCACAGGTGGTTCAATCTAAATGGGGAAAATTCTGTTTTTGATTTGACTTTACCTGAAGCACATAGTCACCTACCACTTTTGATGTGTGTGCTGTGCCAAAACAACTGCAGAGATAGCAACACAGCAACACAGATGATACTGAGGCTGGGCTCATCTGTTACTGTCATAGTTTGAACAGTGATTTACATTGATGAATTGTGGGAGTTAGTTGGGAGTAAGTTGCTAATTTTTGCCAGAGCAGGGAGCATAAGTATGAGCACTGAGCACTTTATTAGGAGCACTATACTAATACTGGGTAGGGCCTCCCTTTGCTCTCAAAACAGCCTCAATTCTTCGTGGCATGGATTAAAAAATTCTGACCCTACCATCTCTCTGCCTCAGCAGAAATGGAGATTCATCAGACCAGGCTACATTTTTACAGTCTTCAGCTGTCCAGTTTTGGTGAGCCTGTGCCCACTGCAGCCTCAGCTTTCTGTTCTTGGCTGACAGAAGTGGAACCCGATGTGGTCCTCTGCTGTCGTAGCCCATCCGCCTCAAGGTTCGACGTGTTGTGCATTCTGAGATGCTTTTCTGCTCACCACAATTGTACAGAGTGGTTATGTGAGTTACTGTAGCCTCTCTATCAGCTCGAACCAGTCTGGCCATTCTCCATTGACCTCTCTCATCAACAAGGCGGTTCCATGCGCAGAACTGCCACTCACTGGATGTTTGTTGTTTTTGGCACCATTTTGAGTAAACTCTAAAGACTGTTGTGCGTGAAAATGCCAGGAGATCAGCAGTTACAGAACTACTCAAACCAGCCTGTCTGGCACCAACAATCATGCCATGGTCGAGATCACTGAGGTCACATTTTTTCCCCATTCTGATGGTTGATGTGAACATTAACTGAAGCTCCTGACCCGTATCTGCTTGGTTTTATGCATTGCACTGCTGCCACACAATTGGCTGATTAGATAATTGCATATATAAGGTTTATAGGTGTTCCTAATAAAGTGCTCAGTAAGTGTATATGCCAGCAATTCCATAAAATGTAAACTTATTGTGTCTGTGTGATGACACATTTTGATGTTCCCCTGTAATGTACCTCTCACAAATTGCTCCTGGGGACTGTTTATAATCTCAAACAGCTCAAAGATGCTCTTAAGTGCTGATCTAGGATCAGATCCTTTAACCACAGTTGTGACCATTGTAAGCTAAAATGCAAATCCCTGATCCACACTTACAGGCAGCTTCTAGCTAGAGCTCTCAAACATACAACAATTTTAATATCTTGCTTGCTAGCTACCTTTTCCAGCTAGCTGCCTTGGTAAACCAGTTTGTAGAAATATAGTATTCAACATTAAATGCCATTGGAAACAGGGCAGTGTTTGAGGCTGGCATATGCAGTCTGGCACCAATGTGTAGGAGACTTTTCTATGTTTGTAATCTTGAAATAGGTCCATACATTGTCTTGTACCTGACTGGACATATCATCCACAAGAGGGTAAATTCCTAAGCCTGTAATGTGCAGAAAACCTACCATGAAGAAGACATTTGCAACAGTTAATCTGCTAGTCTCATAAACCTCTCTTTCCTGTCCAACAATTGATAATTCATCTGGTTCTGTTGACATGCACTTGTTACAGATATCCCATTTCATATGAGAAACAGAACACTAGGTTTAAACATCTGTTGGAAGGTAATTAGACAGTTATTTCCTTTGGGCAGTTTTCCTACTGAAAATGTCAGTAGCGCTTCCTTATAAATATTGGCATATTACAATGGAGATTTTCCACACGTCTGTGCCGAAACATTTGCAGATTCATTTTCAGATTCCTTTTTTTTGTCAGGGCACTTAGCTCAGGCTTCCCAAAATGGGAAATCGTATTTCTTTTCTATAAATGTGGTTCAAAGTAAAAAAAAAAAAATTAAGCACTTTCCAAGAATGTCATCCCTCTGCTCCAGCTCGAAAAGTGCCTTTCATCTCTATCCACAGCTGTGGTTCCTTTCCCCTCTCCAGCTATCTTTTGATTCACGTTCTTCCTGTGCTGTTTTTCATGTTGACAAGCCAGGACAAGCTTTGGTAAACCATCCTTTGTGGCATCTTTGATTCCCTGGAATTAACTCCCACGCTGTTAGCATACTTTATGGCTTTTCGTGATCGTGATCAAGCCACGGCTCTCTGAGATAATTTCTCTTCGTCTGCAGTCCTTATCTGTGCTGTTTATGATCCATAGTTTTAATGTGTGTTTGCGTATGTGCGTGTGCGTATTTAATTCATTGTTTTGTTTTTTTTTTCTGAGGGGATTATTGAGCATAAACACCCAAAGCAGTTTAAATATTAATGAATGGGTAACTCTTGTTAGAAAAACTACAGCTGGATTGCAGTTGTATGTTCAAAAAAAAAAAAGGTATTCCCCTTGGTGATTTTTTTCCTGGGTGTAGGGCCTGTAATCATTCCAGACAAGTCTGTGATAAATCTTTTTATTCTCCTCCCCTGTACATGCCCCTGGATCTTTTAAGTGAATAGCTAGTACTGTACTTTACCCCTGAGGCTGCTTTAATGGTGAAGTGGCATTAACAGAAACAGATGTACCTCTCAACTTTTTTTTAACAGACTCAGACAAGCATGAGGTTGTAACTTGAAATACAGTTACAACTTTACAGAGGAACTTTTTTTTTTGTTCCCATCATGCTTCATTGTCAATATTGAGCAAATGTAGGAGAGCAGACAGGAAATCGATGGTTGTTACTAAATGGAAAGAACTCAATTTGTCACATCCTGCCTAGTTATAAAAGTCTCACATGGTGGTTTTGTGAATGTGTATTTGTTCCTCTGCTTGGTTACAGGCCAGCCTACGTTGGTTTCAGAAGATGAACTGGGATTCACAAAGGTGCAGAACTCTACAAAATCTTTTTCTGCAGCTCAGCACCATATTTTCTATTGGTCTTCCTTTCCTAATATAATAACCTGCAATCACCAGATCACAGGGGTAATTGTGGAATTGACCTTTCAAGGAATGTCCATTTTCAAATGAAACTGAACACAACGAGAGGCTACCTGCTTGTTCTCGCCAGCAGTTTATACTCAAGTCTCAAAGATTAACCCTGCATGTCATATGTCATGCATGCACCCTACATTGCTACACCGCTACACTGAAACTATGAATGGCTCATTAAATCAGTTATGCTTACTTTTCAAAATGGAATCAAACATTTACTACTGCTACGTAATTTATTTCACAGCAACTGGCATGATATTACTTAATAGGCAGCACTGTTCAATTAAGCAGCATGGGAAGTGTGTACATTGATTGGCATTTAGCTACACTGCACAGAAAGCATGTCTTAATTAACTATGATTTGCATGGTTTGTTCTGTTCCCGGTGTGTAGCCTCCTCAGTACTGATGCAGTTACTTCATTACTATAAACAGACACGCGTACAAAAAGAGAAATGGCACCTTTGCTTCCTAAAAAAATTCTCGCCTTGTCAGCATACAAACATCCCTTTGTATAATTCTACCCTGAGTTCAGCCTGGAAGACACAGTATGAGTTTAAACCCAATTTTTCACAGATTATAGGTGTTACGAGCTTGCCACAGTTATTGCTGAAACTTGGTGTATGCACGCAATAATTGTACGTTGGCATGAGGGCATCTTGCAGTGTGACAGGTGTTTTTTGGAACATGAGCTGTGAATTACTCTCTGGCAAATCAAATTGTGTGTCAGTTCCCATGAACCTATCTTACAAGAAGAATTGCCAACAACCAGTGAAAAATGACCATTCCACAATGCAGTGTTACAGCAGCTGTGTCCTGTAGAACCACAAACTAGAGAGCTGTGGAAAAAGAGAGACAGCTGCAAAAAGGCATAAACACCATGGCAAAGAAAACTGGGGGAACAGGGTAAGAGGATGAGGAGCTTATCGAGCTGTGGCAAGAACACAAGAGTTTATCTGGTCCACAACACTCGTATTTCAGCCCAAACTGAAATCATTACTCACTATTGGCATTTAGGAGACACTCTTATCCAGAGTGACTTACATAGCTTACAGTTTTCACATATTACCTATTGATACAGCTGGATATTTACTGAGGCAATTCTGGGTTAAGTACCTTTCCCAAGGGTACAACAGCAGTGCCCCAGTGGGGAACTGAACCGGCAACCCTTCGGTTATGAGTACTGCTCCTTACCAGTATGCTACACTGCCGCCCTACTCAGAGAGAAAGCGTCACCAACATGCATGCAAGTACACTCTCAGTATACAGGCTTTAGGGATCAGTGCATCTCCCCAGTCTGGCAGGTAACCTGATATTAATCCTTTTGAGAATGTGCAAGGATGTCCTCGTATGGCCCCTGTGAAAGCATGGGGCCTCTGTGAATCCATCCTCACTCGTAGCACCAAGAATCTGCGCATCTCCTGCTGATCTGCCAAGCTCATCAGACCCCCGCTGAGTGTCAGCCAGTGAACTCCCACCATACCTCACCACTGCAATTTAAGGAACCAAAATAAACAGACCTCTTCTTGTGCTGAAGTTTATTTTTAGTGTAGTCTGTTCACCTACCGTTCCCTCTCACTGCTACAATTTTTTTTCTAAATCCAAGTTAAGGTTACTTCCTCTGTGGGTGCTAAAAAGCATACTGTGGTTCAGCTCACCAGCAAATTGGCTCTTTATGACTACATGCAAACCTGTTTCAGAAATAACATAGTTATGCTGCTCCTATGCTTAAATTATTGTATTTAAGTTCTGTCATCCTCATTTTACCTTGAATTACTACTCTTGATTATTTTCAAATTGTTGTTACCAGTCCCTTTAAAGAATGCAAAGTGCTTTCTACTGAATGTCGTAGTCCAGAGTCCCTCCCTACTTCCTTAAATGTATATATGTATTATTGCAATGGTTAATAACCTCAAAGTATCTTTATGCCAGCTAAAACACTTGTTTACTTGTAATCCTGAGGCTAGGACTCATGATGAGGTCTGTTTTATGTGTACCTCCAGAAGTCCCTGTTTTTGCAGTGAGAGGAATGGTCTGGCACTCAGCTCTCAGCACATCTCTTCTAGCTGGTGAAAAGAGGAGCAGATGGTGAATCTCACCTCACATAAAAGGGTTCTGTAACGAGCAGACAGGTGTCGGGTTACAGGCTGGGGGAAGTTGACCACATAGTTCAGCGTGCTATCTTCCAACACCAAGATGTGGATTCTATCACTTTCTATTTGCAATATGTTTATATTGTGGAATTTGCTTGAGCTGTAGAGGAGTGCAAGATGGTAAACCTCTGGTAGACTCTGAAACTTGTTCATAAGCGTGTGGTTATGTCGTTAATACTATAATTTGTATACAGTCAGGAAAGACATATGTGGCAGTGCTGTCAGCAGGGCTTCAGTTGTTAATGTGCTTGGTTGGTGGGCCTGCTGTTTACATCTTGCTCTCAAAGATATTATGAATACTTCCAAGGGAGGGATTACTTTCAATTCGAGACATCCTTCTAATTTAAACTCAGCTGCACCCAGTAAGATCTCTCTATTTGAAAACAATCGAGATGTACTCTGGTAGTATGCAATTTCATGAAGTTTATTTTAGGTTCCTCTAAATCCTATAACTAACTAACTAGAAAAAAAGTTATGCCGCCAGCCAGGCCCGTGGAAGGTGTGGATAGAAGGGAGTTCTGTTTCCTGCATTCACAGTGGTTAAATTCTCAGTCTAGGTGGTGTTGGTTCAGCATTTAATCCATTTTGAACTGGATAAAATTAGCTGTGAAAAATACAGCTGTGTGTGTTCTTTTTAGTTTAATAATGGTTCCCTCTATGAGTGTACTGGTTTAAATGTTCTAAAAAATAGCTCAAATTGTTGTTTAATGTCTGGTTCCCTCATGTTCACTGTTCTGCTGGTATATTAAATGGTTGTTTCATATCGCAGGATGAAGCCAGACCTGCAGTGAGAGACGCAATGAACTACAGGGCTCATTGACCAGGCAGCTGTGGAGCCTTGCAAGATTGGCAAAACTGATTGAGAAGCAATCCCTGGAATCATTTAAGAGTCCCACATCCAAGAATGAGGATCAAATACACAATATCCCTCGTCTTTATTGTGGCACTCGTCATCATCGAAAAAGAAAACAACATTATTTCAAAGTAAGTCAGTCTCTGTTATCAGCTGCTGTTGCATCATGTAGTATGACCTGCCTAGTTCATTAATCAAGTAGAATTAAAAAAAAAATTTAACTGTGCTGGATTTGAAAGATGTAGGTCTCCTAACAGAGCGTGTTACTGTCACTCAGGGTCTCTGATAAACTCACGCCGAGGCAGACTCCTCAAACCCCTCTGCAGTCCAACGTTTCAGCCCCCGCCTTGCTGAAACAGAATGGATCCTACTCTTCCCTCAGTCAGCTGGACGTGATCTTCATGCACCTGAAGAGACGTCTGGAGAACTACACCCAGCGGACGGAGAGCCGGGCGGGCGGGAGGAAGCACATCCTCCTCATGGCCACCACCAGGACCGGCTCCTCTTTTGTGGGCGAGTTCTTCAACCAGCAGGGCAGCAACATGTTCTACCTGTTCGAGCCGCTGTGGCACGTGGAGAAGATGCTCACCCTGGAGACGGGCGGCACCAACGCCACAGCCTCGGCCAAGGCCTACCGGGACGTGCTCCAGCAGCTGTTCCTCTGTGACTTTTCCCTGCTGGAGACCTTCATCAACCCGCTGCCGGTGGACCATGTCACCACCAACCTGTTCCGCCGGGAGTCCAGCAGCTCCCTGTGCGAGGAGCCTGTCTGCACCCCCTTCGTGAAGAAGGTTTTCGAGAGGTACCACTGCAAGACCAGGCGCTGCGGGCCTCTGAACCTGACCCTGGCGTCTGAGTCATGCCAGCAGAAGGAGCACCGGGCCATCAAGACGGTGCGGGTCAGGCAGCTGGAGACGCTGCGGCCGCTGGCGGAGGACCCCCGCCTGGATGTCAAGTTCATCCAGCTGGTCCGTGACCCGCGCGCTGTCCTGGCATCCAGGATGGTGGCCTTCTCTGCCAAGTACAAGAACTGGAAGAAGTGGGCCGTGGATGGCGAGGTGCCCATCGATGACGACGAGGTGAAGAAGCTGAAAGGAAACTGTGACAACATCAGGATGTCTGCGGAGGTGGGCTTGAAACAGCCGGCCTGGTTGCAGGGGAGGTACATGCTGGTGCGCTATGAAGACATTGCCAGGTACCCCATGCAAAAGGCAGCTGAGATGTACACGTTTACTGGGATCCCCTTCACTCCGCAGGTGAAAGAATGGATTCTTAAAAACACCCAAGCTTCGAAGGAAGCCAGCGGCGTGTATTCGACACAGAAAAATTCATCAGAACAGGTGGAAAAGTGGAGGTTCGGTATACCTTACAAACTGGCCCAAGTTGTGCAGAAGGTCTGTGGGCCAACTATGAAGTTGTTTGGTTATAAATTTGTTGATGACGAAGCTATGCTAACTGACAAGACTGTCAGTTTGCTTGAAGAAAAGATGTTTTAGTTCAATTAACTTTTATGTTCTTATAAAAAAAATCTGCTCAAGCAGAAGAAAACAACATATGTTGGAACAAGGGAATATAGTGTGATATTATATTTATTAAGCCTGATGGAACAAGTAAAACAATGGAGAAAGTTGTAGAAAGATAAGTATCTCTAGTTGTATCAGGTGCAGAACTCCAGGGTATGGCTATGTTTTACGCTTGAATCACTTGAATAACTTTGATGGAAGGGGATCTATCACCAAAGACCAACTGACAGCAGAACCTTCCTGACATGTGTTCTGTCATGTTGAAGGAGTTTTAAACTGCCCTTTACCTTTTGTCATTCTAGTGGAGGGAAAAAGAGTTTCTTTAAAAAATGATGGTGTTCTTTGCGGTACAAAACACGCTGCGCATATTAATACCGCATGGCGATAATTTAGTTTTCAGTTGAAGCCTGTGGCTTTAGCGCTTTTGATCTGAACTTTGCTGCATTAGTTATCGCCTGCTTTATGACAATGTGTTAGGCAACATAAACCAAAATCAGAGAGTGTATTTGACCTTGGGTGGGTAACTATAAATTCAAATCACAATATTTCAGTACTTTTAGGATATTAACAATATGCAGTCTCAGCGTCACAAGTCTGTAATCTCCAACCATTTGCTATTTGTTCACTATTCTGTCTCTCAGGACACAGAAATTTATATTTGGTCTTTAGATACAAACTCATTCCAAACCACAGAACCTTTCACTCAGAACCAGATCATTTTGTTTGAGACAATGAAGGCCTCTGAACTTTCATCTATGAGTCATTGCATGGCTGGCTAACTAGTGTACTGTATATTTCAGATGTATTGAACTGTATTGTTAAAGTGAAAAGCATGCAATGAAGGGCCATGGTATTTAATCAAGCATGCCTTCAGCTAGGTCTCCTTCATTAGAATTTGATAATGTGGCCTGATACAGATACTGGTACAGACACATGTGATACGGAACACAAGGCATCAGATTCAATAGCCAGCTGAACTGACCTGCACCTGAAATGCATTCACACAAATATTAAACCCCTCCACCACACTTTACTTTTTCAGTTGCTCGTGTTATTTTAATTATCAGAGAGGATCATTTTAGTGTACATGAAATTATACCAGTTTATTGAGTTAATGTTACCCACCGCAAATTTGCCATAATAAAATTAGTCGTTTTAACCCGAGACAATTAGTGAGTTAATTCATCATACTTCTCCATTACCAAAATACAGAACATGAAATTAAACCACGTGCTCAATCAATACTTTGGAGATTTGCTCAGTTTGTACATATTGTAATGAGAGGGACATTTTGTAAGGACACAAGAGACCTCAATGAAAGCTACTATACATTCACACTTTCCACATAGGAAAGTCTTGTGGCTTCGGTGCAGCAGTTTATTTTTGATAACTTATTTAAGTGATTTCAGAATGTCATGCCAATGTAATGCCTATTTGCAGAGAGAGAGAGAATTAAAAAAAAGATTTTCCAACACCAGCTTTATACCATAGCACAGACACTGTCAAAAGATTCTCTTACTCTGTCTTAGTGGATCTTTCTTGGGGCGTGTGTGTGTGTGTTTGTTTAACAAAGTTGTAGTGATGAATTACAGGGCTTGGAGAGGAAGCTCATTAGTTCATTAGTGTAGAACCCACGTTTACAGTGGTACTGTATGTACAGTAGGCTTTCGGTCTGCAGCTGGTTTGCAGCATTCGTTTCTGCCCACACAATCTCTTGGCTAGTGACTAAAGGAGGCCAAGTGACCAAAAGACTGGGTTTTATCGATACAAATCTCAATTTTGCATTTTAAAAACCAGTTTCTGATATTTAAAGATCTGACCGCGGTCATTCAAATTTTATTGTGAAAGTAAATTATATATGGACACAGTGTGTGTTTTTAAAAACTATGGTTGCCTTTTTAATGTTTGCATACTGTTTTGTTGTTGTTTTAATGTACTGTATGTTATGTTACAAAATGAAATGTAGTGTAGCATCAGGGGTTACCATACGTAATGGATTCAGGTAACAGGACAGAAGCTTTGCTCATGACTTTACTTGAGGAAAAATCCATTTGGACTTTCTGGACAAAGATTGCTCCTGTGTGCTCTTCAACTCAGTTGGACTTCAGAGGACAGAGTGTGATGGGAAATATTCTCGTGGAAGAAAAATGGCAGCAAGAAGATTCTAATGCCTCAATCCATTGGACACTGTGCCTTAAAATGTTGTTATAGGGCTGTCATTCAATAAATTCTGTTTTTTATACTAAATTAATTTTGCTATGAAGCAATCGTGTTATCTTTTGGAGGAATCAAACTGTTGAAAGACCTTTTGGACCAATTACAGATTTACCTTAAATTATACGTCATTATTGGAGTCAGTTTTATTTGCTGTAGACTAACCTGCATAATACCTGTCCATCTACATGAGGACAACTGATCATATGTTGTCCTTTCAATAGTACTATATATTACCTAGGCATAACCTATGATGATTCTGCTGAAATGTTGCCTTTCGGGAAAAAAATCAGTTATTTAAGAGATTTCCATATTTGCACAAAATAAGCAAAACCAAGAAAATACAATATTGCAACTGGTGATTAAATGGCAAATCTAAAGGAAACAAAGCATGTGAATGGCTTGTCCAACATCGCAGTCTAACTCGCCAGACTGGGGTTGTGGCAACATGCTTACAGAATGATTGCTTACTCATTTTCTTTAGCACCGGATTCAGAGCGTTCCTCTTTCATTTCCCTCTCTGGCCTCGTCCACAGCATGTGTTTGTGTTTAGCCCAAACCGACATCCTCGTCCTCTAGGAAGAGTGATCGTGCGGAGGCAGCTGCGCAGCTAGCAGAATGTTAACTGCTGTAGCCTTTGCTATTTCAGTCTCCCCACATAGCAATTTCTCCCACTTTACATTAAAATGTGGTGGGGATCGGTTTTCTCCCACCTGACCGCTCCCTCCCACATGTACCCAGGGAGTCTGAAGTGACTTGCGCACAACTGTGCAGATATGCACATGTTCGTACTCACACACATACATGCACACATGCAAAGGCTGTGTTAGCCACCTCTTCGTACTACATATCGGTATTGCCTCTGGTGAATGGCCACTTGTGTGCTGGCAGTGCAAACGCTGCTGGCCTAAACCATTATCCAGCTACACCGACAGGCCGGACTCCAGCCTGAAGCGGAGCGGAGGCCCCATCCCCTCAGGGCCGTGCTTTTCTGAACTAACACAGAGGACACGTTTTTTTACGGCCTCTGATTTATGGGCCCCTTACTCAGCACTGAGGCACTCTGCACGGCTCCCTCTTACATTTGGATGGCTGACCTGTTTTTTTAAGTGATAAGGATAGGCCGTAATTATGTAGGCGGCATACGAAAACGTTGTTGTCATTCCTGCTGATTGTTCAACTGCCATGGAAACAGTCGTGAAGGTCAAGCGTGTCATTGATCTAGAGGCGACCATTAATACTGACATGTGAACTGATAATATCAATACTCACAAAATATGAAATACAACAATTCAAAGTCAAAGACATGAATATTAAAATATATATACATAAAAGAACTCTTCATCATTTGAACAGATCTGGAACAATAGGAGAACTACTGATGATGAGGGGCTGGGGATTCAGAAACTCTTACAGTGCTGTGGGATTGCTCAAAAAAAGGTCCATGCCTTTTGGGTGGTGTCTTTGTATGGCTGGGGCAAATATAGAATATAGAAACCACTTTCCAGCGAATTAAAGCCTTATTTTCCCTTCAGTGAAAAAAAGGGCACTTAACTCCACCCTGCTGCCCTGTTATATTGCACTGCGCCACATCATTACAGCAGGGACTGAAATAGTCTAACACTGGAGGCAGCCTGAGGAGTGCTCTGTCATCTTTACTGCTGCGGATGTAAATGAGTGAGATCCAAGCTTACTCACAGTTAACAGTCAACAAAGATGTCTAATGAAGTATTACGCACCATAAAATGCCAAACCTTTACACCCACACCGACTGCCACTTTCGTCATTAAAGTCACATGGCCCTCTCACATACTTTCTGTTTGTATTGGTTCGCATTTTACTTTCAGTTTTATGTAAAACGCCTCACATTGAACATAAAGGCCCAGAGTCAGTCTTAACCACAGTGTGCATTGTCATTAACTTTGATTAATGAATTGAAAATCCATGACACTTACCTGTGGTGCTTAAATTTATTACTCAGAGCTAAGAAGGTTTGTTGCATTGCATTTAGGTCAGATCTAGGCCTGTCCCTGTTTTAGAAAAGATTTTTCCCTGCAATTAAATAGCAAATGTAAGAGAAGTATGTGCTCTGCCTGTGTACGTCTGAGTGCTCTCAGATAGAGCCATGAGCAGGGTGTTTGCTTACTCTCTCTGATGACACGGCATAGGTCAGCAGTCTCTTATTAAGGTGCAATTCCTCTTCCACTGGTGCCACAAATCAGATCAAGTGCAGAAATATCAGGGCCTCTAGACCCTGAACAAAGGAGTAGTCTTATACCAGTGTGTGTGAAAGCAAAAAAGGCAAGGTCTTTTCCAAAAAAGGCAAGAGTTCTCCTTAGTAAAAAAAAAAAAAAAAAAACCCTCCAGTTTCCTCATGTGTGAGATGTACTGAAATGCCTTGTACCTCCATGTTGGGTGTGTTCATTGAACTCTTAACTCCAAGCCGATTTGTAGACAAAGGATTATTTGAAATAACTTCAATGACTAACTTAGAGAAAAATTATTTATGAGTTTGAGAGAGGGCTCTGCAAACGCTGTCCTGTAAAATATGCCAGACTAACATTTAATGATTGCTGTGCGTGTTCGCATTGTGCCATACATTTCCTTGATTATGGGCTTGAGAGAAAGATGAAAAGGCAGGTATGTGGGAAGTGATGGCCGAACGTAAAGTACTGTGAGAGAACAGTTGTCATCAAAAGGCTGGCTGATCACATGTCTGTGAATGTAAACAGCAATAAGGAGCTATTCAAGATGCAGTGGCGTTGAGCCTATTTGAATTAATTGTTCTTTTGGTTATGGGTGCGAGCAAAGCCCCAGACTTTGTAGCAAGCAGGTGTGGATTAGGAAGGGCAGAAAAAAGATCTGATGCAGAGGAGCAACAACAGGATGTTTGGTTTCCTTTTCGGGGTTTCCTCACATCTCACACGGCGGCTCCACCTGTCTCGGCAAACACAGTCTAAATAATGCACATTGTGTGGAGTTTTCAGTCTTCAGCAAGTGTGATGTTTACTCCTGTCTCACACAGTGCTTGATTTTTTTGTTAATGTAAGTGAACACAAAGTGTATACTGTTGTGTAAGTGACACACAACAGGAAATGATCATTCTGGTGTTCTCAGTTGAAGGCAAAGCACATTACAGTTATCGTGAATCTGAGCCTAAGCCCAGGTTTGCAGGTTTTGCTGTCTGGGAGACAGTAGATTAAATGTTTCTGCTAGTATGGTTTAGGTGGATTAGGTGCAACAATGTCAGATGCATTTCATCCACTTGCTGCTGACGTGTGCACACAGTAATAATGGACTCATTTAGCTTTCTACATAACTGGTTGGGGAAATACCTGGGGACCATACTTCAACACTTCAGTGTTTTACAAAGCAACCTTGGAATGATAACTCATTACTTACAAAAGCAGTTTCAAAAAACAATGAAATGACCAGTCCCCCAAACATTGCTTTTAACATTGACCTCTCTAAGGAGCAGCATTTACAGACTACCAGCTAGTAGATAAGGAGTATAATTTGTACAGTAAATTCTTCTTTCCAACATGCATTCGTCACAGTCACCCCTGTGCATGGCAAATTTGTTAAATGTGATTAGCATGTGACTGGACATTTGGCTAGAATCCAGCTGCTGGATACAGTGTGCATGACTTCATTTAGAAGATGCCAAGATGAGGAGTTTGGTCATGCTAGTCTCACTAAGAACCCCACTGATGTTTCACTGAGGGGGACAGCTGCAACAGGATGTGCTGAACTGGCTGACTCTCATCCTCAAGGTGCAGAAATGGTTTTGTTTCTCAGCAGCCTGATCACGGTTTCAAATAGCATGACGTTCACTCATATGCACCCTCTGTATCCGTCTGAGCTAATCACACAAATGGATCTTTTGCATCTAGTTATTTTCCTCACAGGCAAGACACTACAGCTCTTGTAACGTTTTTAACCTTTTCACCCAGCCCTGTTGTTACATATTGTTGCTTGAGAAAGAAAACACTATTTTGTTTAATATTGGCAAGTAGAAGGACCACTAATCTCACACGATGTGTATATATGAGGTATGAGGAATGCAACTGGAATACTTTACTATCTGTCTACATCAGCGCTGATTCAAATGATCAATGAGGATTATGAACTCCTGAAGCTGCCTAATAACAAACGGATCATTTAAATCAGCTGTGTCGGAGCAGGGAGAGATCTAAAACATGCAGGACAAGTGGCCCTCCAGGAGAGGTTTGGACAACGCTGGCCTACATGAAGCAATCCATAATGAACGTTGCCTCACTGTAGCAACTGTGGTTAGATCATTCTCAGCGGCGTGCAGCATTGTGGCAGCCCATTAACCCCAGACAGCGAAAACGCTGTTGACAGACCCATCCCTCCCCTCTTTAGATCTGCAGTATGTCGAGAATTGGCATTCTCACTGTGCTGTCATTTGCAGGATGCACAAAACACACTTCTGTGCAACTGCTAGCAAGAGATGAAAGGATTGTCGCTACCACAGCTGTCATCTGTACAAAAAAAAGCATGTATGGTGTAGGCCAGTGCACAATCCGTTTCGTCAGTGTAACTTAAACAGTTATGATTACATGGTTGCAAATGTAGTTAAAGCTCTAAACATATCATTACCATTCAAAATATGACTGAAGCGTCCTGATGGGCTCTCAAAAGAAAGAGGGTGGTGTATTATTGAATTAGGGATTAGTCATCTCAGATTCTGCACCTTGTAGTAGACAGTCTCCCATATATTTAAGGTAAGACACTCATACTCATTTGCATGTAGAACAGATGGCCAGAAATGACTTATAATGCAGTGCATTAGGCCATAGATAAGGTCTAAATCAGTTGCATGAAATGAACACTTTAAGCTATATGACTGAACACAATATGACTGAACACAAAACATAGTACTAACTGTGCATACAATAGAGCCATTCTTTCCTGTAATCGGTAGTTTCCACTGTGCTGTTGTCTGTGCAATGTGTTTTGTGTTACGGTTTTATGACTTTGGATCAGAGGCGGCAACATTTTGTTGGTGAATAAGCTGGAGGGATTTGATTTAAAACCTGGACAGGAAATAGCACCATGGGGTTTCAAAGTGTTAACAAGTTACCACAGCAATTGTACAGCTGGAGAGAATTTTGATTTTCGGGCTGCTGCTCAATACCTCCGGTGGTTTCTGCGTACGTACACGTCACGGCTGCTATGATTGCATCAATCCAGCTGTGAACTGGAATTGCGCATTGGAAAAGTACCTGCACAGAAGTTTCAAATATAAAGTTCTATTATTTTACCCAGGATTATTGGAATTTTGTTGTTACACAGTAGTTCTGACTGCATAATAGTGACTACAAGAGCAAACGTGTTTCTTGTGTGCTATGACTTGACTTGAAGAACAGGAAGACACGTGGCTAAGCTTGTATTTTTTATCAAGGGTATTATTACACAATGGTCTTTCCTGTGTACATTCATAAATGTTTTGGTTATGTGAGCTATATTAATAATTTGCTATTGTCTAGCTGCATAAAAGCTTCTGTTGTATTTATATGCATAAATTGCTTACATACATACACATACAATTGCTTACATACATAAATGGCAGTAGTAGCATGCATTTTCTCCACAACTTCTTGAATCTGTCACAAAGTCCATGAACTTGCACATACTGAAACCTCTGACCTAAGAGGCCATTATGACATGTGCTCCAATAGAGGAAGTTCCTACTTTCTCTGCTTGCCTGTTGTGCTCACCCCTCTGCAATATTTGAATCTAGTGATAGTTCCAGATGTCCTGACAATTTCCACTGAGGTATAAATAAAAAGACTGTAAAGATAACACAGGCCCCCAACCACAAAATGTTGTTCAGCATAGGATGCAGGTCATCATACAGTCAGGGATGGGTTTTTTGTTTGTCTCTATCTTATGCCATTCTGAATCAACATCCTGTGAAGCTGTATCAAGCTGCATAAAGAGACGTGAGGAGGCCACAGGAAACAATAGAAGTCAAGCTGTCCGAGAGCCACCCTACATTTCCACGGTAGGACTATTCTAGTCGTCTTTTTGTAAGAAGCTGTTTTTCAAAACCACAGGGTACACAGACAACACTAGGTGAATACTTACTGAAAAATGTAATCCCTCCTTTACTTTGCAGGAAATTGTTCCTAATGCATTAATTCAATATTGCACTGCACTGCATTCAGGACAAGTAAAAGCACAATGAATCTGTAGAGCAGCTAGTACTTTGTGGTATGTTTCTGAATGCATAACTTTTTTGGCTTGAGTCCAGCGCTGGAGTGCATAAGACATGGTCTTTGAGCATGACCACTGAGGCCACTCTCTAAAATTAGGCGAACTAAAAATATGTCATTACATCCGTCTCGTTATGTGTCGGCACGTCGTCTCTCTGAAGTGTGAAAGTCAAAGACAAATACAAGTACACATACATTCTTCTGTAATCCAGCACCTTGCTTTGCTTCATAATTCAAGCTGTGAAGATGAAAGGAGAAGTTACAGTGAGAAAGAATTAGAGTTGCAAGACATTTCAGTTCCTTTTTTAAAAAATAAGTGAAACAGGTGTTCTTTTGAGTTTTGCAAGATGTATACTGTTTTTCTGTAGATATGTAAACTAAATCTTCTGGAAATGGCTAGGTACAGGAAAATTATCCTAAAATTCCCACGTGAAAACTAACAACAACATGGCCAATCTTTTATGAAGAAAAAAAAGAGAAAAATTCAACACTGATGTATACCAGAAACATCAAGTAAATCTGTTAATAAAGCAAAGATTGCCGAAAATATGGTTACAGGCATTTTTAAGCCGACTAGCTCTCTACTGTATGTTCTACCCTGATTTTTAAAGTAAAGCCCTTCATATTTTCACAGCATTGACATAATTTCATAAAAATAGCTTTAAAAGCTACTTTCTTTAAAAAGAAAAATGAAAATGAAGAGAGCTCATAAAAGTAGAGAATTACACTTACAGAACATTCATATGGCTCACTGAAAGTATATTCTGAAACGCTCTAAATACTACATGTCTATGGCACAGACAGAGGGAGGAATCTCACAAAAAAACGAAATTCCAGTCATTCTTGCGTCTGCGTTTCCCACAGTAATTTGTAACCTGCACTTAACTTTACATTAAAAAAAACAAATTCCAAGAACAATGAAAGCATATGACTGTTTACATATATAGTTTAGATTTATGTGCCTATATTGTAGCTTTTTTTAGTGTTTTTGTTTTCAAGGAATTTTAAATCATTTTTATCTGATGTTCTCTTTTTCAACACAAAACAGTTTTTGGTTTAGTGCTTAATTCTGTTTGGAAACTGTTATATGTACTCCTTATTCCATTAGAAGTCATGGAAAATTCTGATTTGATATCACATGCATGCTGTATCTGAAAGGATTTCCCTGCCATAAAGTGTTTCTAGTGGACAAAAAAGTAACAATACTGGTGGTTGTAATGACAGTGTCACTGCTGTGCAAACAACCTCCAAAAAAGCCAGGTTGGTTTAAACAGGCTTTTAATTTCCACTTATTATTCATATTGCACTGTGATGAACAATCTATGCCAGGTCTCATTAAGGTCACATCAATGTCTCCTCTGTTCTGCCACTGTTTCTACCTGCTTGGATTTAAATGTCTGCCTCTACTGAATAAATACAGGGACCAGTGAATGGCATTCTCATGAAAACCCAACCTCATACCATAACCAATGATATTATACTTGGGTAATCAGTGGAAATTTGCAGGCTCTGACATGGACCATTTAGGTGTGGTCTTTGCTGGCTTGGGCTCTGACCTCACCCCACAGTCAAACTCAAGAGGAAGAATGGATTTATTGACGCACTGAAACACACAGAGAGTACTGTCCACATGCCTTATATGGTTTGGTTCTGTGCAAACAACAGAATAGTACTGAAAGGTCAGCTTTGGTGAAAACCTAATGGGAAAACAGGCCAGCGGCTGTTGGTCCAGTGATTGAAAAGTGAAAATATCAGCTGTAACCTCCCTGAATGGTGCAGCGACCATGTTACTCCCATAGTCAGAACACTCATCTCTGAAGGGCCCAGGGTCATGGTCATTGTGGACATCAGGCGATCACTTAAGCCCTGTGAGAAAGGGGAAGTGAGGCTTCCTATGAGATCAGAGCTACAGGGCAAGTCTCCAGCATGCACTAATAATCACCACTTCTGACCAGCTCATTATCCATGTGCTCCTACCCAGGGCCCCTCTGTGCTGCTCTGCCCTGAAGGGACTTTAACTGAAACTGCTTGCTTTCCCTAATGTTGTGTTTACACTACAAAAAGGCCCATTTTCACACCGGAAAGTAATTAAGAAAATGACTAGCCCTTTCCTTGCGAGGATATTTCAGTTTTTTTTTTCCTTTTTCAGTTTTGGAACATAGAGAGACAAATCCACGGCATTTCTGAGGCTGATTCATTTTCTGTGTGGTGTCTGATGACTTCAGAGAGCAAAAGGAATTTTTCAGGGATGATTTGAAACTGTTAACATTTCCATACATAAGAAAACATGTTCATCATCTTTCTATTATTCGAATTGTGTGCATATTCCACCACAGTAACAACAAAACAACCGTAATAATAATACTAATACTACTACTGCTGCTGCTACTACTACTACTAGGCCTACTAGTACTACTGCTACTACTACTAATAATAATAATAATAATAGCTACAGAATAAATATAACAGGTCAAGTGCTAACAACAATGAGTAATAATGTGTGATGCAAGACAAGTTTGCCAGAATGTTCTCCACAAACCATGTTTAAGATGAAATTCTTCAGCTCTGCATTATCTTTGAAATGGCACTGATAACATTGTGTGTGGGACACCAAATAAGGAATCTACTCAAGCTTGCATTCGCTCTCGGAATGTTTGACTGGGACACAGAGGAATGCAGCTTTTGGACAGATAAAATGGGAGAAACATTTCAATCTAACCGCAAAGCACATTTTCTTTAATAGTGAATTGCAAATAGAATTAATTTTTATTACTTACATAGTAGTACATCTTCTATGGTTCCTAAAATCAATAAAAACTTGCAGAGATGAAAAAAAAAAATCATCACCGCTTTCTTAAATGTGTTATTGTTTCGGACAAAGTGCATTGCAGTTACAATGAACCAAGGCCCACCATACAACACTCAAAACTGTATTCCCCTGCAGATGCCCTGTGTCAAATGATAGAGCCCAGTGCTTTTCCTTCTCAAAACAAAGATAGCTTCCCCCATTCCTGGGCCTTGCCCGTGGCAAAGGACATAAGGAGAGCTGCCAACACTTTTTTTTTTTTAAATGTATTAGCCCATTCTGCTTATCTCCCCACCACCTCCTTTACTTTGGACAGCTTATTTCTTAGGGGGTTTGGAGCTCTGTGAAATGGGTTCCACTTCAAAAATTCCAAGATATTAGCTTTTCTCTTAATTTAGACTCTCGAACACCTTCGGGTAGAACAAAAAAAAGTAAAAGCAAGTTACTGAAGAGCACGAAATCCTCTTATACAGTACTTTCAGGTCAGAAGAACATGAATCACATTTCCTCTAAAAAAAGGCTTGGGAAAGAAACCTGCTTAGCAGTATTAGTTCAGTGATGTAGCCACGACTGAGGGATTTTAAATATTGAGATTGATTTGACCACTGAAACAGTGAAGCAATACAGAAGAGTACATTTATTCCGTGTCCCCGACAGTGGCACAGAACAGAACAATTAAGCCCTTATGTGGGTACAGCTACTGTGGGGATGTGGGTTCGGCTGCTGTGAGAACGTCTGAGGAATTTTTGTGGAAATGTGAGGGCCGGAGCCGTTGGGTCAGAGATAGCAGGATCACCAGAATAAACAGCTGGGTTCTGTGCAGCCAGGTACAAAACAAACATACCCAATGAAGGCTTATTTTGACTCCTCATTCACGGGTCCCATTCTGACATTTGCTTTCCGACAGATGTTGAATTTCGGGCAGACGGTTTGGAAAACGCACCTAGACTTCGTGTTCCCTACCTCTGATGACCTGTCTATTTTTTGTTAAAAAAAAAAAAAACTTAGCTAATTTGGGTTTTTCATACAAAGCACAATCAGTGAGTGTATGTGAGACAGGGAGGAAACACTGGGCCGGGCCTCAGTCAGGGCTGCCCTGTGCTTCTCCACAGGAAGAGGAATGAGAGGAAAAGCCCCTTGAGCAAACCCTGACTCATGGACACTGCTCAAACCACAAAGATTATTGTCTGCAAAACGTTTCCCAGCAAATCCTCCAGGGAGAAGGGAAGTGAGCTATCTAAAGACAAAGCTGAAAGGAACAGAACAGCAATGCCATTGGGAGGATGCGTGCACTGATGGGATGATTTTCCCAAAACGTCGCAGTGAACTGGTCCTCAAAGTCAATCACTGTTTTATCCATAAGCTTTATTACTGGTCCTCAAGCCATAATGGGAAGGGAGATTTATTAATGCTCAGGGCATGCTGTAATTTTGTGTTGTGTTAAATGTGGTACATGTTTCAAACAACTGGGGCATTAGATTACACCAAAAAGCAAAATCCGTTGATAGAAATAACAGTATTAAAAGAATGTGTGCCAGTGACGACAACAACAAGACTGTTTCATTTGTTTCATCCATCATTTTTGGACCTAGGTAAGTGATTTATTTTGAGCTTGAACATGATTCATGGGGAATGTTTTTTTCTGCTTTTGTGTACTCAGACAAAAAAAAAAAAAACAGCAGCATAGTTCAACAGCAACACTTGGGAGACAAAACAGTCATTCATTTCTATGACTAAAAGAGTGCATAGTGCAGCCACTTTCCTGAACGTAGTCAGTCTCTCCCATACAGGTTCTCCTCTGTTGCATGTAGCTTACCACAGGAGCAGCTATGTATGCTATGTCCACACAGATATTCCAGTACACACCCTCTTCAGCTTTAACAGCATGCAAATATTAAACTGATACACTTCCTGATAAAATATTTGTGACTTATTTTACTATTCTTTACAACGGCTGGATTGAAATCTGGATTGAAATACTGTTCTGAATAAATCCGGTAAATCTCAAGGTCGGCAGTCGATAAAAAAGAAGGAAGAAGTTTTTATGCTTTGAACTGATTAATTTGTGGTCCAATAACAAGTCTGTATGTATCTCACTGTTAATAAACTGAATCTGCACCACTGCCTAAAAACCTGGACATACACATTGCTAAGATTATGTGAGTGTGGGTGAGGGAAAAAAAAACCCTCAGAATTAGTTGTGGTGTTGGTGTGTCAGTGTTTGTGTTATGCCTTCATATTTTAGGTCCAGATTCTGTTCTGCAGATGTTTATCACTCAGCTAAACTGAGTTGTTTAGATTATTACCAAAAATCGCCATTTAATAAACTCTTACTCCACTGTGCACTAGCCTCTGATAGGACCTGAGGTCAGCACTCCACTTGAGGCATGCTTGGTGAAATTAAGACAGTAAATAATGGAACATTAAGAGTATGGAAAAGGGGCCGATGTGAGAGATCTGAAACAACACGCTGAGCAGTTTTTCCAGCCTGGCATTGAGTTTGTTTAAGAAACCGGAGTTTTGTTTCCTGAGCCAGTGTAAGTAGGGTACACAAAGCGGCAGTCATTTCGTACGTTGGGCGGCTTCAATGCCACCTATTGTGTGTGAGCAGTGCTGGGTTCCGCTTCTGAAACATTTCTGAACCCTCTTCTGCAGGGATTTCCAGAGTTCACGATATATCCAAATTTACTGGTACATTCTGCAACCCACTGAGAGAAGCAACCATCACTGTTCAGCATAAATATTCCAATAATTGAATTTGGTGTGCAGCATACTCAGCCACATAAAAGAAGTGTTACAGCTGATAGTACTGCACTTAGATTGTACCCAACTCAATTTGCTCCATGCAGAGTTCTCTGTTTGGTGGAATATGTGCAGTATATGGCAACATTACAAGAGCATTGCAAAACGAGAAGAAAAAAGAGGACTCTCTGGAAGAATTTAGGCAGGACTTGCTATTTAACAAGACAGTGCATGAGTAAATTAGGCCAATCCCTACTGACCTCATGGCTAAAAGGCAAAATGAGCCAAACAGGTCCATAAATTACAGCACTGAATGCCACCTTCATGAGCTGGCAAATACGGAGCACTCTGAGTAAAACGTGAACCTCACGGTACTGTGATCACTAATTGCAGTGAACATTGCATTCACGAACACAGCCTGGCAGTTATGGAGGGTAGCGCTGTGCCTGAGGTGCCGGGGTGTCATGTGAGAACCTTGTGATGCTGCTAGTTGTGGCATGTCACTGAAGAGCTTCCCAGAATTTGGGGCACAGACAGGGAGGCTCTGTCACTGCAAACTGGTACTGCAAGTTGGCAATCCTGCAAAAAATGAAACAAAAATTCTGCTTCAAAACTATGATGTCAATTTCTCCCTCCTCCCTCCATTTCCCTGTGATGGATGAAGGATCTACATTTTCAACATTGGAGGGCTCTCCTTCCTAAATTGAGAACTTAATGTCTCACATAGATGCATACATATGCAGTGCACATTGGGAGAACTCAGACCACAATTTAAAACTAAGATGTAGGAGTAATTACAGGCTTTTGAACTTTCATTTTATATTAAGATGTCATATAAGACACATTTTAAGAGAAATGTGGCTTTCTAAAAATAGTCACGTGGGACTCTCTGCTTATTAAGAGTCTGCAGCTTAGTAAACCAGAACATATGCAAAATTTAAACACGCTTATATATGCCCAGTGTAAACAGTTGAAGTGTTTGCATGTAGTGATAGTGTCCTTGTTTTACCTCTTTAAAAGGAACTGATTTGAGTGGGAGTGGGAAGTCTGATCATTCCTGTGTAAATGGTGTCTCCGGTGCAGGTAAGGAAGAAGCAGTGAAATTATTTCAATCAGATGTCGTTTTTAAAAGCCAGCTTTTATATTGCAAATAAATGCTCTTTCCTCTTCCTTCTCTTGCACCTACCCAAATTTGTTTGGCCTTGCATGTGTTTCATCTGCTTTTTTGCAGGGTTTGTCAGTAGATTTCAATGAGTTATGGATGACACTGAAAACTGTCCAGTAAGCGCCCATATTTGATCGCTCGGTCAGGTCTCTCCAAGATCTGCTCCACCTACATTTAAAGTGTAGCAAGCTCTATGGTTACAGTCAAAGCAAGTAGTTTAAACACTGCTGCTGCCTTTGGTAAGCCAGAAAGGTCTGGGGGTAGAAACAGTGACTCAGAGGACAAAGCTAAAATAAATGGTTTCATTCAATGATAAAAATATCCAGGAGTAGTAGTTCTATCTTTAACATGGGATTCTCATCTCCACAGACATTATATCTTAAAAAAAACAACATATGTTATATAATATACATAAAAAAAAACGTGTTGCCACACCAAAGTCTAACCACACCAAATCTATATGCATGAGACACAACACATTAAGATACAGGGGAAAGTGAACTAGATAAATAAGGCACTACTACAGCTGATGATTAAAATTATTAAGCTTTAAAATTTATCCTATTAAAAAGTGCAAGGCATAATATCAGCTAAAAATTGGCCTAAAATGTCATGCTGGGTGTTGACACCAGTGTCAACATCAGTACAGCCTATGCAACAAAACTGCACAGAAGGAAGAAATAAATCATTAATTCATTGCCACTTTAAAATGAAACTGAAATGTACCATGGCACTAAACACCAAATATCAGCCAGGAAATGTTTCACTAAGCTACAGATTCAGATATGCCCAAAACCATTTCACTCTTGGATTAAACACCAAAATATACATCCCTCTTTAAAGCTGAAGATTTAAGAATTTTACTAAAGAAAATGTAAAAAAAAGAAAAAAAAAGGCTTTCGCTTAAAATTAATTGCATTGTGTGTTGTTTCCTTTCCTCCTTAGGGTCACACAAAATACCATATGGAGCTTTAGAGCAGTAAAGAATTCAGGGCAGTCACTGCAAAACTTGATTCCTTAGTATTCTTTTTTCAATGCATTAACTGGGGCCTGTGTGTAAGACTGGATGAAAGATGCATTGTATGTGACACTTCCTGTGAAACACAACAAAAAAAGGCTAATCCCACTGGAGTTTAGAAAAACTGGCTGCAGTACACAGTTCCATTTTACTGTTTTCTCATTAATAATTCAAATCAGATAAAGAACTTAACCTGACTTGCAAGCACTAATTATTTATGTCATGAATGTGGTCATGGGCGTTGCATAGTACCCTGTGTTACACCTCTCTCACATTCCCAAAATAAAGTAAGTCAAGTGTCCAGTGTAAAGTGTCAAGAAGAAGAGATAGAATGGCTCATGGCTCAGACAAAGCTGACTGAGTGTTATCTACATAGCGAAACCTGGATGAGCTTAATCATCCAATTCTCACAGGCTGAACTCTGGCTATCCGGACCTTGTTGGCTCATGCCATTCCTAATGGTGGTTTGAATTTCTATTAAACTTTTGTTGGATTCATTCCAGCAGTGTCAGAGGTCAGCTGCCCCTCAGCTGACCCCTACATGCCAGCTGTTAAAACAAGTAGTGGTTCAAAAGTACAGTGTGTGTGTATGTGTGTGTGTGTGTGTGTGTGTGTGTGTGTGTGTGTGTGTGTGTGTGTGTGCATACGTGCACTGTCAGCAGTTTACCATTTTACTGTACATACCCAGCACACTATTGAAAGTTGATGACAGAAATTCATCCTCTGACTGTTTTCTGCCCCTACAGATTCAGAATTCAGATTTGACATTATTTTCTCTTCTAGGGGAATTTTGTCACACAGATCAATACGTTTCATATGGAGAAATGCAGGCCTATGAGCACAGCACCAACAGCAGAGAGAGAGAAACACGAGCAGGCCTGCTCGACCTCTCTTTTCAAAGGTTCAGTCAGAGGGCAATTGGCTTATAGCATGGTGCAGAATGAAGAGCACTTTGACATTAAATCATTGGCAAACTGCTGCAGAGGCTATACTGTGTGTCATTCTAGGGGACAGCAAGAAGCCTCCACCATGTGGGAATGCAGCAGGAGCAGTTTGCCAAACACATGATAGCAAGAAAGGCCACAGACGTCTGGGTGGAACAGAACGACTGTGGTCTCTGCCAGATGTCCCTCCAGAAACGTAACTCCTCCCACTCTATATTCCAGCATAGCCTCCTGTGACCTCAACACAATGCATGACATTCATGATATCTCCTTACTGTGGACCTACAGTATTCATCTTGGTTTAGCCAAACAAGCCTCCACTGTACCCACAGATACTTTGCTGTCACATAAAAAGCTGGAAGTTGCTCTCGACAGGAGCGTCTGCTAAATGAATGTAATGCAACGTTAATGAGAAAGCTCCACGTATGACATTGGACTTGGGAAGACATAAAGGTCAGATGAAGCTGGATCTGGAAAATATGGAAGTCTGGCGCAGTAGGGATTACAGTCTATAACGCAAAGGTTGCAATGTTAATTCCCAGATGGGGCAATGCTGTAATACCCTTGAACAAGGTACTGACTCTGAATCGCTTCAGTGAATATCCTACTGTCCAAATGGAGGATTTTTAAAACAATGCAAGCTTTGTATGTCACTCTGGACAAGGGAGTCTACTGAGCAAAATACATAATATAACGTTAAATTCAATGATACAAGGTATGGGAGAGCACAGCATTTAATCACCACTCACATTTTTTTTTCAGCTTTCTTTACTTTGGTTTGTTGTCACATTGTCATCATCATCAGTGGTCATCCTGAATATAGGTAATGGCATTACACATAGAGCTGTGCTTACAGCTTTGTTACACATCATAACACATTGCACATGAGGTGCAACTATTCAAGATAATGGTAAGTTGTGTTTAGTAGAGGGTAGTAATTATTTGGATGGGGCCACAAATTTTCCCATCCTCCCTGCTATCTTTTGTGTTCACAGCCATACTCTCCTTTCCTCAGGAGACTTAGTCATCTGTCTGGAATTAGGCAGTATTTATAATTTCCCTCTCCTAAGTAAGCCAACCTTTTCCAGACAACGAGTGATGTGTGCAATGCCATTACACAAGAGCAATGCCATTCTTTCAACAAAGACAGCATTCTTTGAAGTATTGATGAAAAGTCATCGGCCCCAAATAAAAGGCGAACAGTGAACATTTGTAATTTGATGCAGGCTTTGTGTCGATGTTGATACTCTTTAATGTTTATGCCCTTTTTGTCCACCGAGATTCAGGAATCAGCATGCATCGTTGGTTGAAATGTGTAACAAATATGCTGCTATTTGCTTTCAATGTAAGAAATTAATTAATGATTTCATCATGAATTTTCAAAATTACACTTATGCCGAAGAATCCTAAAACAATCTGTCTGCAGTTTTTAAGATGGTGGGATGTGGGGACTTTGGGGAGGTGGGGGGGAGGCGAAGGGAGGTTAGAATCATTACGAATAAATACTGTGACCATAACGATTCACACAGATGGACTCCATATATGTCCACAGACACACACATATCATGCCACGCACATTAATATGAACTAAATAAACTTGTGCTATATTATTCCTGGCCTTTTTCCCCTGGAGGCCTCATCATACTGTTCATGGCTGCAGTGTTCAGGTGGCTATTCATCTACTAAACCAGCCAAAGTTATGAATGAAAAAAGTCTACAGTAAATGCAAATGTCTTTTATGGAATCCTTCATAAAAGGAAACCACCATTTTGGCTGCTGTAGCAGACTGGTAGCTTCTATTGCTGAGGTTTTGGCAATCGTGAATAACCACAGCATTGTCACGGATTCACATAGACGGACTTCATCGGTAGACACAGGCGCACACATTTATCACAAACCGCACGTAATAACACGCGTGAGCTAAACCAACTGCTGCTCTGTTTTTCTTTCCGTTTTTTTTTTTTCCCCCGCCCAGCAATAACATTGAGCCTGGGCCTCCTGTAAAAGGCGCACTGTGGGGGGACAGGGAGGCAGTGCAGCAGGAAACGCGCTCCCACGTCTGTCTCCACACAGCCCGCAGAATGTTTCACTCGCTCTGTGAGCTGCTCTGTCCACACACGGCTGCAAAAGGGACTTTTCATACCTCGTCTCCGGGCTGCACTTCAGGCACAAAGCCTTACTATGTGCAGCATGTAAGACTAGCGGTCTCTTGGCTCCCCCCCCCCCCCCCCCCCCGAAAAAAAAAATACTGTAAAGTAAAATTACTCCATTCAGAGATTATTTGCATTCATACTCCAAAAAATCTGAGAACCGGTCAGACTGAATAAAACTGGAGAAGCTATGCCCAACATGACTTGAAGTGGGAATCACAGCATGAAACTACCGGGCATCATGCTTATATGGGGTCAGAGAAAATAAAGAAACCTGAAGTTGGTCTTTTTTTCACTCTTTTTCATTTTGGCTCTGCTACTGATCGGAACTGTTCAGTTACTTTACTTTACTTACTTGCATACCAGTACTCCTTCCTGCTATCGTGCACCTGCACACACACAATTAGCTGCCAGCGTTGTCCTAAATATACAGGTGTGCTTTCCTGGAAACACAAATAATGCTGCACTTTCAACTGCACCATGTGGGATTTGTGAAACGTTATTAGTGTTCAGCCCAGTCCCGTAAAAATGGTGTCACCGGGGCTGCAGTATTGTTTCTATAAAATTCGAAATGTCTAAGCGGTTTTACCAAGGCACATCATCATTGCATTTTTAAAAGTGGAGGAGTGGGTGCCCCAAAAGTATATGTTTGAAAAGAGGTAGGACGTGTTGACCACCGCAAACCATCATACACCCTACAATTCAAGGGGGCCAAATGGTTTGAGGGGGTTTTGAATAAAGGAACGGGCTTTGCAATACATTTGGTAAATACAAAAATCAAAAAACAATCTTGACAAAATTTGAAGTCCCTCTGAATTTAAAACTAATGTTGAAAACAATCATTATAGCAGATCTTTAAGAATTAGATTCTGTCACTGTGGTCAGAGACTTCGAGGAGTCCATAGCTTCAACTGCTGTAAATTGTATCAGATTTCCCTACTGGTTTCAGAATTGCTGAGAGAATTTTTGGAATATGCTTAGAATTTCTCAAAGACATGTTATTATAGACAGAATTATACTTTACAGCCTTTTAAGACCAACATAGTATTTCTCAGCTATGTCCATTTTGTGAGAGTAATTTGCATTCTGCCAGGAAGCAATTTGCATTTGGATTGGCATTCGGCATTTGGAATCCCCTTAAAGACAAAACTGAAGAGGACTGTAAGTACACAAACCTTTCAGACTCTACAGGACCCTCTGCCATCTCTCTTTCAATTGCTGTATACCCCCTTTGTAAGTGAACCAAACAAAGGAGGGTGCTCCCCGCTGACGGAAGGGAGGGGGGCAGAGAGTGAGTGGAGGTGAGAGGTACTGGGGTGTGAGTCCACTTCCTTCCCTGTAGTCCCAAAGAGACAGAGAGAGCCCACGCTTGCTGGGGTCAGGAGGAGGCGTTGATTCTGAATTCAGGAGACTGGGTGTGGAGACAGTGGCACAAACAGCAACCACCAATCTCCCCGCCGGTCTAAAACCAGGACAAGCTCTCTGATTCCAGTGTGAGGGAAAAATGACTACCTTCTGATTCTGTTTATGCGTATTTGTGTGCTTCATTCAGACATTTGTTTAGAGTCACCTCCCTGCTTGAATTGCAAGGAACATTCAACAACGTACAATCAACATATATTGTACAACATACAATCGCAATCAGACGAGACACACTGTATATACACTGATCCAAAGTAAAAACACTCTGGAAAAAAAGGCTACTGGAACAGAGCAGTGAACTTTTAAACCCTTGGAAATTCCCCCAAATCTACGGTAATTATCAAATTTAAATATTAGCTGTCCCTGTAGAAATATCTTTTTTAATGTTTGTTTTAGAGTTGAAAAATAATCTCTATTTATAAAAGAAAATGAATGGGTTCACTTCAATGATTACAGTATATGCTTTTTGCACAGCATATGGCATTTATAGGCTAAGAAATGAGCTGGGATAAAGAAGTACCACAAAGCACAGCCAACAATTCTATAAATAAGGGCTGAGCTGTGTGGTTTCAACAGGCCCCCAATTTTATTGCTGTCGTCTCCTGTGCCTGTAATGTCACCATAAATACATAAACAAATATGTGTTTACTGAACGTTCAGTGAATGATTGAACCTCTTACACAGGAACAAAAAACAGGAATGCAAGGTGCACCCAAGAGCAGTTTCTCAGCCCACAGATAACCAAGGACCCTTACCCACCTGCTAATAATTCAAAACCATGGTTTTGTGGTGGAATGCCTGTGACTTTAAACCAAATGTTTTCTGACAGTTTTAAAAGAAGCCACCATCAGTAGCAGGTCTGTAATTTGCAAAGGGTGGGTGGTATTAGATTTCGATTTAAGAAATGCCAAGATTTCTTTGGGATAAGCTGTAACACTTGTACATTTTATAGGGAATGACACGCCCTATTCCGCACCCTTGGGCTCACAGAGAGAACGGAATCCTGAAAAATGGGAACACGAGTGAGTTGGGCACCAACTAACCATGTGCTGTCATGCAGGGATCAGAGTCGTCATGCGGAGTCCACTGTCCCTTCATCCTCACCTGGACCACACAGATGCACTTTGCCATCTTATGGGCAATAAAACAGAATAAATTACACCCCTTGAGTCATAGTCCTGAAAAGTACTTTTACTCAATTACTGTCTTTTATAATCACAGGCCCAGCAGGTTTTTAAGAGACTATTAACTTTATATTGAATGTCTTTTAAGCACAACAATGACTGCAGTGGATCAGGGGCCACAACGGTCTCATTGATAGGGGAGCAGAGACAACAACACATTTGGGTGTATTTGTCAAAAGAGCCATAATAATGAGAAACATAAGCAAGTGGCTTCGCCACTTGTAAAGGACCTACTAGTAATGCCAATTCACCATGGAGATTTTTCAGATTTTAACTCTGTATGGACTCGTACTTGGGAGTGTTGTACATTTTATACAATTTAGGCTGTGGCTTTATTATTTGCATATTTGAAGAGAAGACATTTACTGCTTGATAAATAAGCACACAGAAGATAATTGCGTAAACTGACTGAGTTAGCTGTAATCAGACAAAGCTGCCAGAGACAAATAGCCTACATGCTTGCACATGCTCGCTTTGACACTCAGAGTAATGAGCAGGATGACAGGAATGTGTAGATGAAATATATGTACAGTAGCCTCACTGCTGGCCTTGCTATATCATCCCAACAAAGTCTCCTCTGTGTGAGAGCGGGCAGGTCTCTGTGGACCCTGCTGTGGGTAAAGAAACGTATACTCTGACTGCAGGTTGCGTGAATCGTAGGCTCTCACACGTCCCCCTGCTGGGCTGCTCAGGGAAATGGAGACACTGCAGGCCAGCGTCCCCATAAAGAGGCCTTGTTCCCGATTTCTTTAGCCC
The DNA here is from genome assembly GCF_013368585.1 of Megalops cyprinoides. Taxonomy (NCBI): domain Eukaryota; kingdom Metazoa; phylum Chordata; class Actinopteri; order Elopiformes; family Megalopidae; genus Megalops; species Megalops cyprinoides. The sequence continues at coordinate 57,536,916 of NC_050583.1, forward strand.
TGAAACAGAATGCGTATGTTGTGTAAGCTCCCACCAAAGGTAATACTGCCTTAAATTTGTCATGGAATTGCCGCGGCTAAGTGCCTATATGCTAGCATGCTTATGTTACCCCTGGTACAGAGAGGAACGTGACAACAAAGCACTGTTTTATGATTAACGTAACTCATGGAGGTATTATTGTGAATTTGAAAAAAAAAGTTTACTTTGATTATAGATGCTAATTGATGAATGGGCGTCTTTGAGTAAATGAAGTGGAGTTGGGAGCATATAATTCATAAAGTTACCAGCTGTGTTGACTTGTTAATTCTTTTTATTTTGTGGGAAAAGAAAATATACAGGCACCTTGAGAAAACACTGCTGGCAAAGGGGCCAGATTTATATGTATGTACCTTGGCTATGGCAAGAAGATTTAACTGGAGTCAGCAGAGCCTTTCTGGGGCATATCTTTAGTAGTTAGTATGCCTCTCTGAAAGGCATTCTGACTCTTAATTCCTTATAACTAAAATGGCAAAAAGTGAGATGGCTTCCATGTTTTCCAGACATTTATGGCTTCTTCATCAACATTGTGCCAGTTACTATGATTAAGTGGAACTAAACATATCTAAACAATCATACACTAAAAAATCATGCAATGATATGATTATCTTCTGTATTTTGTGTTTTAAAAGTAAACACCATTCTCCATCAGTTTCTTCTTAGTAGTAGTAGTGACATCTTCAGTAGTTCAATATGTACAGTGTCTTCACAATGGGTCCCCATTTCAAAGTGCTGAACTTTCAGTAAGTTAATTTGCCTGCAGAGGGCAGCATAATCTAAGACAAAACATATAAATCAGTCTGAAAGGTATGGAACTGTATTCTGAAATGTTCAGTACTAACGACCACGATGATTATAGCAATCATTGAATGTAGTCCAATTTTGTAAATCTGAGCTGTACTGTCGCGTGTAGGTGCTTATCAAATCTCAGGGCAGTAAAACACAGAGTTCTAAACAATGATTAAAATTTTTTGAAAAGTATGTGTAAATTGCGTGCCTTTAAAACCGAAACTGTCATGACCTTAGATAACTCTGGCCTACTTCATCTGTTCCTTGCAATTCAAAGCCCAGTTGAGGTAGCATCTAACAGCAAGGTAATGCACACCAAGATAAGTGGCTGCCAGTTCACATTTCCACTACTTGAATTTCCGTGGATTTTCTCAAGACAGGCAAAAAGAAGAGTATTTTTATAATTGAAAAGTAAAATCTATAATAGGCATGAATGAAAATGTGGGATCTGATACTTATGTAAAGATGTCTGTGGGGGAAACACATGATTAGGCCGCCGTGTTGCAAGACCTTCACCACAGGCCTGGAAGAGCAGTGGGGAGGGGGAGTCATGTCGACAGATTTATGAGTAATTTTAGGGTGACTTTGCAGACTTTCCTTATTTCCAGAATACCAGTAAATAGTGCTGTGTCTTTGTAAATGCAGGGGGAAAATGCTTTCATCTTTCTTTCCCTTTTTAATGGTGAACATTCTTGCTGGTTCACTTAGTGCCCATATGTTGCTGACTGGTTTTTTTTTTTTTTTCTAATTAAGAATTTCACTGAGCTTCTCATGTTTAGCTGATCTAAGGTGAGCCCCTGTTTTAAAATGTAACACAGGAGGGATGTAATTAAGGGCTTGCACACAGTACTAAGAACTTTCTTTGTCCAATCTGTGATTGCTTCCTGGTGAGGAAGTGTGGCCAATCCTCTCTTCAAAGAAGACGCGACCTCTCCAGCACTAATCTGTTGTTTATGGCACACTGACACAGCTGACTCTAGAGCTCCCCACTCCCTAATGCTGTACTGAGCCATTTTACAGAATAACCATGAGCAGTTCAGCTAAGCTGATTTTTCAAGACAGTCATGTGTTCATGGTTCAATACTACAAATATTTGTAATTAAGGTACTTTACAGCCTCTAAATACAGTGCTTCTTAGTCCATACAAATATGACAAAATAAAACAAAACATTGAAAAAATTGAAACAATTAATGAAAATAATTGTATTGTTCAATATTTTTCAAGTAGTGAATTAAAACTAAAATGAGGACATAAACATTTTGCGTTTGTTTTAATTTATTTGTCAGACAGAGCAATTTACACCACAAAGGTACATAAGTGCATGCATATAATAGGGTTAAATGAATAACCCTACATACAGGAAATGTTCGACTGCATCTGAAGAAGAATGCATCACACGTTGTGAAATTAACTGGTGCCATACTGCAGATACAGGCTAATTAAAATTTCCTTCTAGTTTCTGTTACAGCAACAGCTACCACCAGTAAAATGAACACAACATGGCACAGAGTTCACTTAATCTGTATAGGTATTTCAAGATGAAAGGGAGCAGACTCCAAGAAACAGACACAGTGCCCCCTGGTGGCTGCAGAGCGCATACAGGGCAGGGAAAGTGGAGGAGGTGAAATTGCTAGACTGTCCAACTCTTATTGCTCTCACAAGCCCTCAATTACTGTTTCAAGAGGAAACCTCATCCCCTTTATTATTTCTGTGGTAGCAGAAATAATGAGTTGGACACAGCTCAGGCATGTATATGAGCTACAGAGAATAAAAATGGAGCACCACCTTCTGTAACTGTGGAATTTTTTTTTTACAGGCTGAATGTAAGCTTAACAATTTCTATTGCTACTGTAAATGCACAACTAAGACAAACCACACCTTTAACCCCAGATGGACGTCAGAAGTAACCGCTGTCACATATGATACTGCCTCACGTATTTTGGAACGTATGCAAATTAGATTTTGATTAAAGCCTTGGTGCCGCAAAGTCAAATATTTGCCGTAACACGAAGACAATTAATTGGGATTAATATAGTGAAACCGGAGTGTTGTTGCCACACATGTAGAACAGATGCCACCGAGCCTTGGGGAAGCACACATTTCTTTTTCAAGGCACAAATGCGGGCACCGGTTTGCAGTGATTTAGCTCCAATGATTCAGATGTTACAGTCTGCGTAATAAGAGCTGTCAATAGCGGTTACAGACCAAGTCAAGTCAAAATGTCCTGACAAGGCAGCCCAGATACAACCTTAGACAATGGTGAAACTACAGCAGGGTATTATGTACGTAAGTACTAATAAAAATATTGTTTATCGTGGTTCTATTTCGGCTGTGGATTATTCGTTGTGTATATTGTGACAGCTGTATGTTCTTACGCAACAGAACTGTGCACTATACAATTTTGTGTCTGTTATTAAAAAACATATATATATATATATATATATATATATATATATATATATATATATGACAAATCTGGAGACTGTAAATGTTTAAATGTCATTTGGGTAAGGCACATTTTACACATACAAAATCTAACCCATTCCAGATGAAATGGTGCATTGTTTATATTTGGTATTCTGTCAGCTGTTTAATTTTCTCTGATATCAAAATACAGAATCAAATTACGAATAAATATTATTTTGTTGGAAGCATCTAGAACAAACAAAGGCATTGCATGTTGACAAAGTCAGTTGTTTTGAAGCATTCTCTGATGTAGTGAACAATTTTGAAAATTATCAGACAAAACACACCAGGAGATCTCATGCATACTAAAATGATTGTAATTGGTACATTGAATATTAAACATAAGAGAGGGCTCAGGCCTGTTAGAAAGCTCGGGTGGCAGAGTGACATAGAGGTTAAGGAACTTCACTTGTTGGCTGAAAGTTTCAAGTGTGGATTGCACTGCTCTTGCTATATGCATCGAGAATACATTGAACATGTAAAATGTGTACGTGAGCATAGATCAAGATGCCTACAAAGGAAATTAATAATGTAAGTCACACACACACACACACACTAATGTATGTACTGCATTGTAAATACATTCTGGCTTTAACTTTCATTTGAAATGGCAGGAATAGTGGGCCGTCCACTAAATTTCATGTTTGAGGGGCATACCTATACAGCAGCTTAAAAGAACTGGGTAGTATTTGTCTAGAATAGGGCCTCTTAATGGTGTGTGTGATGCGTGACTTGTATGTTGTCTTAAAAGTGACATCAAAGTTATGCCTTTGAGGGGTAGAATGCAACTATGTGAGTAATTTTATTTAATTTTATTTATTTTTGCAAACATGAATGTGTGGACTTATGATTCTACATGAGCACAAATGAGTCTATTTGAATGCGGAAGGGGTTTTTGTTTGTGTACATAGTCAAGGTGGATTTGCTTTGCTCATCATTTACAAAATATTTATTTTAACTTGCAAAAAGTGTTTGTTATTTGTGAAGTATAAAAATGTGAAATATGAAAAAGGTAATTGTTCCGATGTGGAAAATACTAGCTCTGACTTTGTGCTGAATTCGTTGTATGATTTGCTGTGAAAACAAGGCCGAAGCACCTGTAGGGTTCTAACTATGGACCCTCCATAGAGGATCCCCAGTTTTTTTTTTTCATTTATCCATGAAGTCAACACTTTAGCCCTGCACTGTTTTGCTTCTCCTAATTTTCCATAAAAGGGATGATTCAGGTTCATCACCTGAATGTGTCATGTGAGCAGTTTTACGATATTCTATCTTTAAATCTAGTTTGATGATCCTCTATGGGGCATTATGATGTGCACAGCATAGAAATTGAAGTTTTGATTATTTTGATTTGTTTCTTGAATTGATGTTACCGACTGTCAGTGCCCCTTAAGGTAGCTTTGGATTGGACATTTTAGTTATAATGATAGAGACGGCCAAAAAACTTTCTCTTGGTGTTGGCCCAAGCCAGTGTTTAAACCTGCATCAGTGTAATTAAACAAACCTTAGAAAGATGAAAGAGGGCCTTGGGAACATGTCAGAAGAATAGTGTATTGGTCTCTGAATGCAGTGCTCAATATGAACAAATGCCAGCATCTCTTACCGTTTTTTTCCATGCCTTGGACCCTCCACACTGAATTCCTCAGTAATCAGATAGGGAGGACATCTGCACTGTTAAGGAACAGCAAGCGCTTCACACAGCTCCCCAAACAATAAGACAGCCCTATCAGTTACACAGGATGGCGGTGGTGGTGTGTTAAAATGTCTGCAGATGCTAGAGGGTTTGGAGGGGGGAAAGGTTGTGTGACGTGTGGTTGTCATTTATAGGCTTTCTTAATAAAATAGCACCCCTTAAAACATACAAAAACACACAACACTCAAGAACAATAAAATAATAGACCACACGCCACCACTAGGTGGAATATCAGTGCTGTAACCGTTTTTCCTTTGCTGTCAATTTTGACTTTGTGTTACACCATGCAAGACTTATACATTAACCCATGGCTCATTTTTCTTACACCGATTTCAAAAAAACAAAACGTTTTAACAGCTTTCTTGAGTGTATCTATCTTTCAGGTAAAACAATACATTTATTTGTGTATGAGAACAACTCACAACTCAGCTTACACATCCTTAAATGACTCACAGAGTAGCAGTCTTCTTTGCATATGCTACACAGAACACAGTGGCACAGATGGTGCTTGAAGAAGATCACTCCTTTCTTCCAGCACACCAGCGGGACCTCCTAGACCCTGTGGATGTATTAATATCCAGTGCTGTACCCTGTAAGGCTGAGCTGACTTCAGACATGCTTTAAATCTTGTACAGATCATTGTTACACCACTTACTGTAGCACAGACACCAGGGGGCAAATGCCATTTACAGAATTATCGCTTTAAGTGATGCTGCAACACACAAATGACGTGGCACATGTAAAAATAGATCTATTTTTTAATTGTTTTATTTTATACATATTTTAAAAGTTAAGTTTAAGATAAAACAACAAACAAACACATAATAAAACATTTTCTGAAAAGTCACTTAACCTTTATGTCCTTGGCGAATAGGCATTCATGACATGCACAAGAAAGTTTACAGGCAGGTAATGTAATTTTGGCGAGGTCGCATAGACGTCACATCTTGTCATTTGCCCTTTCCCAAGACAGATATTTGTCATACTTGGAAGAGTGAGAACGGAAAGAAAGCCATCTCCTGGCGGATGGCTCAAATTGTGCCTTCCAAGGTGTCTGCATTCTCTAAGCTTCAAAATATGTCTCACCCAGCAGCACACATTGTTCCTATGAATCTTTCATAAGCACCAGATCTTAGAGGAAGAGTTATCTAGGAAATGGGCATTTGGCAGTCTGTGCCAATAAAGGGAATTAGGTTACACAAGTTTTGTTCTTGTTAGGGTGGTCGGCATCGGAGCATCTTCGCAATACTCAGTTACGTTGTTAAAAATGGATTGGACTGGCTCTAAAACAAAGCTAACCATTCCTCTAGCAGGGTTCGGTGAACTCAGTGAATGAACTCTACAGTTATTTATTTTTCCCACTCTTTTACTGCTTTTACAATGGAAGAAATAACAATAAAACCATCCACTATTAATGAATTTCCTCAAGGTATGTCTATATACGGTATAGTGATGTATACTGTGAAACAATTCACACTAACATTGAAACTAGCCTCTGTTTACAAGTTAGAAAGTTGTAATTATTACATGGGAAAATATAGATTAGCAAAATACATGTTATTGCACACAGTATGTTTTGCCAAACACATGTCTACTTATGTTTGTCTCAGCATTGTTCACAGTTCAAGAAGTGACATCATGAGAACAGTAGAAAACAACACATAATATAAAAAAACAATGCTCAAATAGATTAGAAAACAATGTAATTACTTTAACGGTTCACCTGTGACATTGGGAAACACTGGCTATGCTGTGCCAGTACAATTCCCATACAGATCATGTCCCTGTGCATAAAAATAAAGTGCAAAACATTGGGCATCAAGTAAATTTAAGTGTTTACACAACTTTTCCCCTCGTGGGAGCCATTCCCAAAACATCCAGTTGAATTACTCTATTGTATTCGGTGTTTTTGCCTTCTAACTCTATCTGAAGTCAGCATATTGCACAATCCAATTTCTGTAACAATTTTAACCAGCTTGTTTACAGCCAAATGTCAGTCATACTATGTGTGCAGAGCAGTCTAGAATTGCCTGAGCTATGATTACTAATTTCTGGATTATTTGTCCTCCTCCTTCAATATTTATGGTCACTGTAATAGATATCGTGAGGTTTTTTTTCAGTCCAAGGGGGAGGGAATCCTGCCCCAACTCCAGAGAGGCCACCTATTAGCTGGGTAAAAAAAAAAATGTTGAATTTTTAATCGTCCCACCTTTGGCTAATCTATAATTTAACAGAATCAGGAGTAATATGTGTAGCTTTCCTGGGTCTAGCTTGGTAAATGAAATGATGTGGAAAGAGTGAGGTCATTAACCTGTTAAAAATATGGTCTTTTCTCGTAGTGGGGGTAATGCACACCACCCACGCTCCACAAAGACAGTGGGAAGGATCACGTGCACAGGCTGAAGTGGAGCAAGTTGTACCAATTTGTTCTGCCTAACAGTTTCTCCTCACTACAGGGTATTTTTTTCTCTGTGGTTTGCAGTGAGGGCCTTCCTCAAGATTTTCTCTGAGACTTGCTTGGCTCACGTATGTCAGTTTATTTTTTGTTTCATCTCCTTTGGTGTTAGGACACAAAGGTCAATGCAGCTACCCCCAAAAAAGAAAGAAAACAGAGAAAACGCAGAAGAAATGAACAGATAAATGTATAAACAAGTCAGTAAGTAAACAGGTAAATAATATCATTGATTAAAATAAGTCAGCTGTGGAAAAAAATGAAATTGTCCTGGAAATACATCACAGCATACATTATCACGGTATATGTCATGGGAGAAGAAATGATGTCTCTTTATGAAGGTCCCTTAGAAGATTTATGATGTCCAGCCACTCGCCACTGGTATAGGCCATCATTGCATCCAGCTGTAATAAGTGTAACATAAACCCTGCTTACACATCAGTAAGAAGAGATATCAGCCAGTGATAGCACTGCGCATGGGCTCTTCTAACACTGTGAATAAATGACCCGAAAGAGCAAAAACTGAAACACCTTATAATGCCCACAGACTTTCAGAAATGCCAGCTTTTTTGGTCAAACTATTTTTCCCTTTATTTATACTTGTTTATACCCAAACAAGGAGCAGAATACTCTGCAAAGAGAAGAATAAAAAATAAATTAGTCATACTAATAGCAATATTGCATGTACTTGTCACAGTGATAAGGGACAGACTTCACTGACCTCCGCTTGCCTTTGTTCACCCATTTGCAAAATATACATATTTTCATTTTGGCTGATGCTATCACTGCGCTCTCCCTCTAACAAAAGAGCCCTCATCTATCCCCATCAGTGTGGCAGTCGAGGCCCATCTCCTCAGGCCCCTGGAGTGACACAGAATAGCTCACCTTGTCTGGTGTTTATGGTGTCTCAGGTTATCAGGAGGGCACGCCGGACGGACGTCCCAGCCGCGCATTTTTAACGTTCCAAATTACTAATTATGTGACGAGGTGTATCCGTTCTTGTCTTGCCGGACATATCCTCCGTCTGGAATCATAAACAGGTTCACACAAGGCACCTACCAAGTGAGGGTGCATATATTCTGAAAGACCGCTGAATTGTGCTTTTGAAGATTAATGGAGACATTTGCCAGAAATATGTTTGTTTCGAGGCCCATCAATCAGTATGGGTCGACTTGTGTTACCCAGGTGCATGTCAGCTGATGCATTGTTTCATTTTGAATACACAAAACCATAGTGATTATATGACCCAGTAGAATTCCAAAACATTATGAAAAAGGGACATATTCAACCTAACAAATGCACTTTGCACAAATGTTTACATTGAGCAACAAATTGATGGCATTGGTACTTTTTCATTCTTGCACAACATTGTTAATTTCAGTGCCTGCTGAGCTCATAACGTTATTTAAGTATAAAAGAGGAATACTTGGTTAAATCTGTTACATAACGTTATATTGCATATAAGTCTTGTATACATATTGCTTTGCATAGTTTTTATGATAAATGTATTTCACATGCATATGATAAACACTGTGTGCATATGGAATCAACAATGCGTTATGGGAAAAAAAGAAATATTAATTTTGTATCTACTCTTCAGGCAAATGCATTGACCTTACCATTCCATAACACATACCCTCATCAATTCAGTTTTAATAAATTATATGCTAAACAATTCCTTCTCTGTTTCAAAAAATGAGATGTTATGAAATTAAACCTTGGAGAAAAAAAAACCCAGATTGAATGTTTTTAAGATACTGAAAAAATTCACTTGTAATGTATTCACCAGTCAGCAGGTTATATTATAATCTGAGAGGTGGAGGGAAAACGGTTAGTTAATATTGTCCACGTTTTCTGCTTTTGTTGATTTTACTTATACAGTAGATCTAGGTACAGTATATCAGATCCATTTTCACACGGCTTCTTTTTAATAAGAGAATCGCAATATATTATGAAAAGCTTTAAGATCGGGGATTAGGTTCTTTCCCTTTTTCATCTTTCAATTCTCTTTAGCTCTCAAAGGCATTCATCATTTTGACAGTTGCAGATAGGGCAATTATTTTCCACAGGCAACTACAAAATGTAGACAAGGGCCTCTGTGACATTGTACCTGTTTGAATAAGAATGCAGATCTCACTGTTTGTATTTCCCTTGTGTTTAGATCTGATTTGAGCTGATCTTGGAAATGATCAGGCCAAAATGAAAGGAAGGAGCCTGCAGTGCAAAGAAATCCACAACAGCTGGAAAGTCCATTCATTTCACAACTCAATGACACATGAAAAAAAACAAAAAAATCAATGCGTTTACCAAACCTGGTACATGTGCGGATGTGATGCCCTGCATGGAATGGTCTAAGAGCCCTTTCTTGTCACAATAAGAATGCATTGTTTTTAAAATTATTTTTCCCCAAATAATGACCCCACAGCAATTGTGAAAAGTCCAGAAAACAGCGCAATTTGGCAATAAAATACATAAGTCAATTTTCATAATTCCACTGACCAGATATATAAATTCCACATTTCTTTCCCTCAAATGAAGATGGTTTTGGAATAGCCGCCTGTCCTGTCATGTCAGGGGATTATTTTAACGTTGACTCAAGGTTCTGTTTTTGGGACGAGGTGACTTTGGGGTGCGTGTTGGGGTCTGCCACAGATCAAAGGTAATTAAAAAGCAAAGTCCTTGTTCAGTTACTGCTTCTTTAGGCCAGCTGATGAAGGTGTAATTTGTGGCGGAAAGACAGGCAATTTTCAACTGTCGAAAGAGTGTGGATGAACTTGGTCAAAGGGCACAAATTACAGCTCATGTACAGCGGGAGAAAGCGTATTTCTCGTGGCTCCCTCGGCTGGTCCCTGATCTATTATTTGTGACAATGATACGGTCCACATCACAGCTCTTATCACGTTAATTGCCGAGGCATCTTCTCACAAGATCCCCCAAAATATTATGGAATATTATAACCCTGACCTTATTTCCTCCATTTTCACACTGGGAAATCTTATGTTTATTTTGGACAGCATAACATATGAGCAATGGCTGACATTGTATGTTGCAAATATATGCTAATATGTATTTTCAGCTTAAAATGACTTTATTTTATTATTTTCCAAACATGTCATTTACAATAAAAAGAAGAAGTCGGGAAAAAATAAAGGTCTGTTGTTTATAACATAAATCGTAATGCTGTTCAAGAATAATCTGCTCCTGAAGTTTTAGTGAAATATTAAACCTTAAATTAAGGACAATTTCTTTGATCTTACAGTATAGTATACTACTAGTATAGTGCTATATAAACATATGCTGTGCTTCTTGTTGTATTAGAATCAAATAACAGTAAATATGCAGAAGTATGTATTTGTTCCTTACCTGTCTGTTAAACTTGACAATTACAATGATACACACTGTTAACTTTTATGATAAAATTGGGAATATAAATTTAAAATACATATTTTAATAATGTCAATCTATTTTGGTCAATGGTTTCTTCTTCCTCTCTTTCTTCATCTTCTCCCACATTAGTATTGTTATAATCTTTTGCTATATTACAAGCGTAATCACTTTTTTGGGGAAAAAAAAAGAAATATGAGGCCAAAAATGTTCAGTTTTCGACACATTTTCGTATGACACTGTTTGGACCAGTATCTGCAGGTGTCTTGAATTTACTTTTTCATGACTTTTTTGGATGACACTTTCCTCAGCAATCTCCTCCAAAGCTGGACTGCTTCACAAAAGACCACAAAAGGTACAAATACTAAAAGGACATATTCTTTCAAGAGAAAAAAAAATCCCAATTACACTGCTATATATAGGAGATAGTGGAGATGTCTGTTTTTTAAGAGATGATTGATTACGGGCACTTACTAAAAGCAAATAAATCTCAGCCTGAACTTTCATTCTTAATGCAAAAGTCAATAGCACTTCCCCACAACTTTAGGTGGCACTTCTGCCTGAGGGTACATTTGACAAGATTCCTGCCTTATTGCTTATAAACAGTGTAATCTCTCAATCCTTGACACTGCAAATAAACAGAGAACAACCTGAACCCTCGTAACCCAATATCCCACTTCCTTCCTTTTTTACTGTTTGACAGGCTGTAAAAGAATCTGGCCAAAAGAAGCAGGGGTGAGACATGCCCCCAAAGACACTATACAACAATGCCCAAGCCCATGATGTATTGGGGCAGGAAGGGGTTAAACTCAATGTTTCCGATGGCAGAAAACCTGTATCTAAGAGCTTTGTTTACCATTACAATTATACAGGGAACACGTCAGTATTGATGTCATTTCAATTATTAAAGTAGTAAACCAAAATAATTCTGCTTATTTAAAACAGATCGTCATACCTTCAATCATATCATAGAAGCAGGGAATATTCGTCTTTCAATCCAAGCACCAAACGTTGAAATCTCTGTGACGTTTTCTCCCTAAGTGAAGCTAATTTGATTTATGTTGACTTGTATTGAACAGACTAGAACATCCTATTGCAATAAAAAAACGTTTACAGTTACATTGACCATGGTCATGATTTTTAGCGTATCCAATACATTTTTGCACCACAGTGGCCCATTCCTGGAGAGATCTCTATCCATAACGTTAGTGAAGATATTGTTGTGAGGCCCGTCTTGACACTGCTTGATATCTTATTCATGCCTTAATCAATCTATGAGTTGGCTGAATGCTCACATGTATCCATACTTAATTTGAGGTGTGAAATAAACACTATTTTACAAGGTAATTGTAAAATATTGTACGTTGACCACTTTCATTTTATTTGTTTCAGCCACACTCATTTTATTACAGTGACAACCGTGTCTTATTTTAAAACTTTACAAGGAATTGTACACACAGAATTCCCAAGAGCATTAGTGGTGTACACTACTTTTATTAAACATTGTGCTTTTAAACGATCAAAGTAGTACAGCAAACAAAGTTCTCTTGTTCTTTTGCTCTTTTCTCTGCTCTTCTCTCTTGAAGTTACATGAACTATAGCCTATAATCCATGATTAAACAATAACCAAAGATTGTCAGATGTTTCCGTTGACATGGCCATCTGATTGCACAGCTCACCCCCAAAACCTGAATATGAAACCAAACCCTTTTAACCTTGGTCCCACCGATTTGTACTTTCAGCTATCCAAATGGCTAAGGATGGTGAAACCAGGTCATCAAAATATCAATGCTGTGAACAAACTTCACCAGCAAGTCACCCTCTTATCCTTTCACTATCAATACGTTTTAATCCTGTTCCACATAACCTGAAATCCAACTTTCAGTATAATGTGGATATGAAAAGAAACAACCATGGCAATGCTGTATCAAAAGTGTGATGTCCAGGGCATTTTGTCAACACCTGATCCTGAAACTTGACTCTTACCTGACAAAAACCTTCTTACTCATGAAGCTTGGTTGAGTAAACATCCTGTCAGTATTCACCCTCCTGCATTTCACTCATCTGGGGCGGGTAACATGCACAGTTACGTCAGCATTACAATATGTGTCAAAATTTGAAAATGGAGTGTATTTTTTAATTTCACAGTTATGTGAATTTATGGAATTGTGTGTGCATTTAAATACTGTTTAGAAACAGATAACTTTGGTGTAGTTGCAGCAGGTGACCTCCTGGTGACAGTCTTTACTCTAAGTGGATTCTCTCTTTTGTTTTGCCCTGAAATATGTCTAAGAAAATTAATCCTAACACTGACTCAAAAAACGTGGGTTGGCTTATCTGAATATATACAATACAAAATCAACCTATAAGATGACAAATCATGCATACAGAATTAGCTCATGATTGGTTCTTTGATAATAAATACATGTTGGAATGAGAAACAACTACCTACCCAACTAATCAAATCATAAACAATTGATATTTAAAACCCACATGCATAACACTAAACAATTAGTTTAATCTTGAAACAGACTGAAAAGGAAAGCTTCGCTAAATTGAATTTATGGACAAAGACAACTGGTCTGCTCCTTTACTAGTCAAAGCAAGCCATCTCGTGAGGGCATATCCAACTTTGTTTCAACGGCTCTCTGCTATTCCCGCCAGCTCTCACCCCTTACTCTAAATATTAAATACAGCAGTGCTGCCAGTGGAAACCTGATAAAGACACACAGATATACGGTCCTGGCAGGACTAACGTGATTAGAGGGGACACAAGTACAGAAAGCCTAGGCTAAGTGATTATCTGGCTCCACAGGACCACCGCGGCAAACCCCTGGAGGGCAGCAGAAGACTTTGTTAAAGCCTCCGCCAGAATGTCCCCAGCCTGCAGCCCGCCGTCCCTTTCTCTCTGTGCCCCGGCCTTTGTCCCGTCCTGATGACAAAGCCTGCTGAGAATTCAGCCCAAACAAGTCCCTCATTCACTGACGTTGACCATTTTCCCCTTCTATCTCCCTGTAATGAGCAGTTGTATCCTCAGCTTTGTGTGAAGCTCTGTGTTTTTAGTTAAATAACTTCAGACAGAGTGCTAAAATGCTTGCCCCAACTCCAGCAATGAACAGTGGGGTAAAAAGGTACCATGCAGTTCATTTATTGACTAAACTTAATACTTGGTAGCGTCACCATTACGGTTAAATATATAAGTGAACCATGAACACATCAAAAGAAAGTATAAAAAAGATATAATAAGAATACATAAAAGTAACTTACACTGTCATTGATTTTTTAATTTCATTTATATATTTATGGCACAATACTATTCAAATATCACATTTTCATGGACACTAAGCTTTTAACTCTGACTCTAACCTATTTCCTTTTACTAGGCATAACATGATACAGTAAGACTTTCTGGCAGACAAATGAAAAAAAAAATTGTGCATTATTAGATTTTTGTAGCAGATTCATTCACTCCCCTGTGTTTCTCAGAACTCCACTGGAGTACAAAAATATGCCCTGAAAAATGTAGGATATAAAATTCAGACTGTTGCATCTTTTTTCTTAAATCAAAAACCTCTTTTCATGCATTAAATACGCCATAGCTTTGGAACTACTATATATCTGAGTAATATTAGCATCATTTTACTTCCCCATCTCTTCTCACTCGATTTTGAGTGAAATATGGGATGCTGCATGAAAATCCTATCTTACACTTAAGTTGAGATTTTTAAATATAGCTTCATATGCTTACATATTTTTCACATGGAAAAAGAAACATTGAACCTTGTGTGAACGTGTAGTTGTTATGAATAGTTAAAATGTAACATTTTAAATGAGAATGTCTATGTGAACTGATAATGAAAGGAATCCATGTTTTGTACAAATTTTATATTCAAGTATAGGCATTTATCTTGACATACATAAATATTATTAAAAATTCTGTTTTATTGTTGTGCTTCATTCCTTGAATATGAAGTTTGCTTTACTTAATAACCATTATCCTATTACATCCAAAATGATTTACTCAGAATGAAGCTTAAAAATCTAATCAAGTACTAGTGTTTATTTGTTATGCACTATAATACACTATAATTGGGTGTGTGAAGCTCGGAGGATTACTGTGTACATATAATTTAATAATATACAGGGATTCATAGTTAATCAGCATCAACACTGGGTTAAAAATACAAATAAAACATATTAGACTGACTTTAATGGTAAGAAAGAAAAAAAAAAGGAGCCACAGTATTGCTGACTGGAGGAACAACACATTCATATGACCAAAGCCTATAAAAGCAGCAACAGTAGCAAAGTAGTAATATGCAGTTATAGTTCCCAATAAAAGTACAATACGGTGCTGCAGCAGACTTTTCCCTGGCAAACGAAGGGGATGGTATGAGAGGGAGGGCCCTGTGCGAGCTCCACACTTTTATAAGCTTGAGGTTTCAAAGCTACAATTTGAATCGTTTCTCTGAGGGGGGAAAAAAAAAAGAAAAAAGAAAAAAAAAGCAGTCGAAAGTTTTCTGATGTGACAAAAAACACACAGCACCTGGAATTCCGCCCGTGTGATGGAACACAATTAATAAAGAGACGGGTGGCGGTGGGAAAGTGTGACGTGAAGGTTAGCTGGAGGTCTAGCGCTAGATGAAAGTGGGAACGCTTTCCCCCACTGCTGTCAGCACTTCTTAATGTGAACATTGCAAATGATTGCTGGACCTGGCCAGATTTTTTTTTCCCTCAAACTTTCCCAGACCGGGCGTCTGATAGATCCCTGCTTTTGTTAATAACCTGTGCCTGATTTTAAATAATAATAATAATAATAGCATTAACTCTGCTATTAAATTACACGGGCACTGCTGTGATGATGGACTTCAGGGCTGGTCCATGCATATATACATGGTCAGCTTTGTGCTTTAACTGTGATACTGTAGCTGTTCTTATGCTCCTCAATGTTTCAACTCTGTAAGAGTCCATATGTCAGTAAGACAGGAAATGTTACATGACTTCAGTTTGCTGTAAGAGGATTATACACACTGGAAAAAATACATATATTGGCACTTTTACTAAACCAAAGTGACTACACTTGGTGTAAATTAAAAGAAGCTGGATTCCAAAATGCCAGTGACTCCCCACAATGCACCTGCAGTTTTCAATGATCCAACATCAAATTACTTTTTACTTATTACAAACATTAACCACATGTTTAAAGACAATTACTTTAAGTTATTTAAAGACACAAACATTTAAAGTAGAAGTTTTAGTGAAGACTTCATTTACAGAGGTACTGGTCCTTTTTAATGTTTGACTGTGAAAACACATTGTTTCAATTAAAGAGGCCTCAGGTTAATCATTACTTGCAAACTATTGCAAGAAGGAGGAAAGTGACCTAGAGTATTCGAGTGTCTTCACCACAATAATCCATTAAATGAATGTTATTCTCCTGCACCATGAGTTATGCACCAAGAAAGTAAAGAAGTGTCACAGCATTTTGGAACTTTGTGTAGCATATGAAACTTATAAAAAAACTCAAACAACCTCTTTGATCTTTTTCACAATACAAAAGCTGGACTAGTCACAATTTAACTATGATTTAAAAATGATCAGGTTTCTTTTTTCCCTTTGCATTTCAATAGCAATATTGCATATGAGCAAGAATAATACATAATCAGTTAATAAACGGCACAACATTTTGACAAATTGTCTAATATCAAATTTGTCTCACTCATTATTGAAAATATATTTTTAATACATTCTTAAGGAAAAATAAGCACTATTATGACCAGATATTTAAAACCTCATGTCTTTTTGTCATGGATTTTTCTACAAACGTAAGACAACCTGTTTGAAAGCTACATTGAAAGACCACATTCAGGTAATGGTGTGGACCTGAAAGCATGGATTAAAATGAAGAAGCATAAAGCTGAGGTAAGACATTGAAATATCAAAGTAAAATTATTTGGAAAAAAGTAAGAGTGAAAGAGAGAGAGAGAGATAGAGATAGCGATAGAGAGAGAGAGAGAGAGAGGGAGAGGCAGTGGGAAGGGTAAGAAAGACTGAACCTTAGAGACTAAGAAAGCGGGAGTAGAGAGAAGAACAGGAGTGAGGTGGGGAAACAGGGGAGGGCAGAGAAACTAAACCTGAGCTGAAACAAACGGCCTCATTAATGCACTGTCACAGATTTCATTAGCCAGTCTGACCAAACCGGCATCACTATAAATCATAGGGAAAGAAAGGCATGGAGCTTTATGGGCAATGCTACCCAAACTCTTTCCTGTACAGCGCATGGCAACGTGGTAGATAAGGACTGCCTGTGTCTCTACAGCTTGTCAACATTCCAAATATGAAGCATGCGTGATCCTTAAAGATACAGCACTTTCTAGGTCTCACTCATGGGCAGTGGGAGGTCTGACCCATGCTCATATGTTTAGGAGAATGGCATTGACACCATAAATTCAACAGCTGCATTTAATGTGATTTAAATAGTCATATTTCAACTCAAATGCAATGAAGAGCAGTGCTTACATTAATATTGCCAGTCAGTCAATCCTTTTTAGACTGAACCTGAATGAATACATTTGGAAAGTATCCTTTATTTTATATCATATATTCATCATTTTTTTCCACATTATGTGAACTGTCCAGATGTGTCTACCAAAAACAGAAGCAGTGCTCCTGTTGAGCTTGCAGGCTTACCCTTTTTTGTGTGACGAAAGTGAGTTTCCTGCCAGCATACGTGTGCCGGGACGTGGGGCCTGAACATGGAGGAGAGGTGGGCCTCTGCAACGCGAGAGTTTTCGGCCTGATCGGGCATGATCCAGCGACGAGGGGAAGGCCAGCGCTGCTCCAGCTTGTGAATCCAAGCTGAACTTCGGGGCAGCCTCTTCACAGATCCCAGCACAAGTCGCCTCACCCTGCCAGACCTGTGCGAATGCTTTTCTTTAACGGAACTTAACTCTCAGCTCAGAGATCACAGCGAGATTACCGTACCTGCCTCGCTCACCTCACAGTGACGGACTGGGAAATCGGCACTGAAAAAGTTGTGCGTTTTCAAAAAAAGCGACGATCCCTCCGGGAACAGTTAACGCCATGGCGCTGATCGCACACTTACATGCAGCCATTGTATTTTTTTGCATAACGGTGTAATGGGGCCAAGTTTTAAAGACAGTTTCAGTTTACTGAAGATGTCCCCTCGGGAAACTCCAGATGCCTCCTTTGATCATCTGAGTACAACAACAGGTGGAAACCTCTCTGGATATAAGCCACATTCACCTCCCCAGCCCCCTCCCCCGCTTCATACCCTCTGAACTCTGATTGTCCCTGAATGCAGTCTGGGTAGAACTAAAGATTCCTTAACTAAATCCAATTAAATTTGTGTGGACATCCCCGACCTTACAAGGGACGGGCACTAGTGGAGAGAGGAATTTCATTTCTTTTCCACTTTAAATGAACTGTTCTTTAAATCAACTGTTCTGAGCAGATTGTAGGTTTAAAAAAATGACAGAAAAGAGGTGCATACAAGTTCTACTACACAAGGTTTTAACAAACACCGTCCTTGGCTGGTAGCATAATTTTCTATCATTTTTATTTTACTAAGGACTCCAGGTAGAGGATTGCCATTGGAAGAAAATGTAGATTAATGAAAAAAAAAAAAATTAAATAGAGACTGGTCACAATACAACTGAATTGACCGTTGTTCTTGTTAATTCGATTGGAATTCATCAAATAAATCGGATCTTACACAAGGAGTTAAAAGAAAATGTATCTACAAAGTGCTTGCATCCGACAGTCTGTTTTTTCCCTTTTCAGGCTAGATAGTTTTGCCACTGCTCTTGCTGTTAGTGCAGCAGGCATTTTTAAACTCTTTACATCCATTACACTCCGCTAGGTAAATACCTAATGCTGGAAACATTTGTCAATGTATGCGCCTGACTGAGCAGAATAGATTATTGGGAACTGAGAGTAAAACACACTGAATTTTCAAACAGCACAAGGCCTGCGATATATTGCAAACTTCTCGAGAGGTAGATGCTTTCGCTGTATCCTTTCATCCTCGCACATGTTACGTTAAATACGTTGAATAAAGCTATAGAACAAGTGTGTGATGACCACGCAGTAAGGATACCGAAAGTAAGAGGAATAAAAGGAGTGTAATTATTCACAGACATACATCTGCATTACTGAATGGTGCTTGCTAGTTCTACAATCCATAGTGTCAAGTTAAGGTCGCTGTAGCACAAGCCTTCACAACTGTACATTTGATTTTGGGATAAATCATGCTGTTTCAAAGATGTTATACTGTTTATAATAAAACTCTCATCTAGTCATTGATACAACTATCTACCTGACCTGGACACGTTAATAGAAATATTCACAGAAATTAATTTAACATTTCATCCTCGGTTTCCTTTTTCCCTACTTATGAGCCAGCTTTCATACTGCTGCCAAACCATTAGTTTCGAACTGTATCGCGCGTATTATCCCATTAGAGGACTGCCGCAAACCAAGTATCCCAATATACCGATAAAGGGACACATAAGAGAGCTGTTTCCATGATACCCTTCACTCTCTGTGGCTTGAGAGAGCCATAAAAAGAGCTGTTCTCTACGGTACTAAAGCCAGCTGCACTGGAGTCAGAATTAGCAGGTAAAGACAATGCTAATGCGGCAACATCAACACACTTAAGCACTGTGTTCCTGTCATGGTGGTGATAGCGCATGGACAATGACTTTTCACTTAAAGCTTCAAAACAGCTCCAACAAGTCCCGTGACCTACTTTATAATCTCAATGTCTACAATGATAAAGCATTCCCTTTGTCTTTTTTTTTTTTGTATTGTTTATATCTGGTGAACATGCACACATGTAAAGTACGTCAGAACACCTTTTTTTAAAATCATATGTTTACTCATTTATCTATATATGAACATTAATTTTGACTTGTTTTAAAGGACTGAGAGCCAAAGGGCTTGTGAATCAAGTAAGTGAACAATAATTGTAACTTACAATATATAATACATACAACCATTGCATTCATAATTTTAGATATAACTGACTTGTGATGAGTTATGGAGTGTTTGTTATGCTTTTTTTGAAAGGTTTTAGTACAGTTGGACAAAATAAATACTTTAGTAGAGTAACTAAATGGAACTCAACTATCTGCATAATTGAAAACTAATTAATTCATATGCCCAAGAAAGAATATTGAGTGTGACCCCTTTAAGATTATTTAAATGCACTTCAGAGGAGAATTGGACGTTTGTATAACATTGGTCAAGACTTGTTTGCTCTGTTGTTTTGCTGGTATAACCTGAACTGAAAGCTGGCCCCAATAATGTGCATATTTCCTTCTTCTCAGACTCAGTTCTGCCTACCCTTCTGTGACTCCCTAAATTTCATGCAGACTATCCCCAGAAACAAACAGACAGACAACTAGTTTGGAGGGGTGGGGGGTGGGGGGGGGGGGGGGGGGTTGGGGGTGATAGTGTAGAAGCTGTATCTGTACATTACGCTGACCTAAATTCCAAATATACATTTTTTAATGAAGTTTATTGAACAAATTTTCCTTGTACAAAACCGAATCCTAGATTGAGAGACATGCTTGGAAGATGTGTCCTATATGTAAAAGGGACAAATATGATATAATATAATAAAAATATGAACTAATACCGGAAAGACAAGTTTGTTGTTTGTTGTTTGTTTTATTTATAAGTGTAATGAAACACTGGTGGGCAATAATTGTAAACATTTATGTTCTAAATATCCTGCCATTCTATCAACAATACAGTACATACAAGAAATGTTGAGTGGACATAAAACTCATCTAGGAAGACTGTATTTCAGGCATGATCCTGGGTGTCTGGTCATGGGCTGTAAGGTGAGCCTTACATACCTGTATGTACATAAGATCTGAATTACACATGAAAAAGAAATTCAAATACATATTTGGAAGTAGCATTCATGTCCATAATCACACTTTGCCAGACAGCTACTCTTCAGAACAGCTACTCTTTAGAACAGCAAAGTTTAACACAGTGCCTCAAGCTGAAAGATAACCAATGACACATGCATCAGCACAATAAAGTTTGAATTTATGATCAGACAACGCTGTCTTTGAAACTAGATACTGTACAGTTCCTGCTAGCTTGGTAATATTAGCTAACAAGAATGGCTGTAGTTCATTACTGTAATTCCTTACTTTTCATTGAGTGTCACTGTGTCTTCCACCACAGACAGTATTCCTAAATTGCTGGCTAGTTTGGCTAGCTGTGTATCAGTTGGTAGTGGAGTTGCATCAGCTGTGTGGCACAATGTGTGTGTGTGTGTGTGTGTGTGTGTGTGTTTCAGAGCATGCATTTATAGAATTGGCTTTGGCCATGTTGGCCATTTGATCATATCAAAATGTTTCACGAATCTCAGTTAAGCAACCTATTTACATAAATGTATTTATTCAAACAAGAATATGCCCTGGAAAAAGGAAATCTCTCTTGATCTGAGACAATCCAAAAAGAAAAATGAAATCACACTATGTGCTCTTTAAACAGTACATACAGCCAGAGGCTTTAGAGGTTGCAAATGGATAATTATCAGACTGTACAAATGTGTACAGTAGGACATAATTTTCATGAATCAACAAGAAAACCATATCCCTTTATTTTCCCAAGCATACTGTGAGTGGGTCAGTTTACACATTAAAATAATTAAAGGCATTTGTTGATCAAAACGATTTCTTTATTGATAATCATAGTGTCCTATCAAGTGGAAGGGTCACCATTTCCAATGCTATAAGCTATGGTACAGTTTGTGACAATTTGAAAGCAGACCAGGTCCTAAGGTAGCTGTCTTCTATGATTGTTGGTTCCTTTAAATCCTGACTTGAATCAATTACTAAATTTAATTAGTCCACCTGACCAAGAGTTTGAGTTTGTGTTTGGATCTGTTTGTGAATGGATCTGCTGACCTACAGCAGGCATAGATGACCCAGTTCAAAAATATTATTTGTACATGTGTTTCCCTTTTTTGGACATGAAGTGATACTGAAGAGCTGTCACTGAGAAGAGGGGGACGTTTTACACAAAATTCAAATTAATTAGTTGACCTGGACCACGCATGCAGATCAGCTCGGGATTCTAAGTACAGGACATGAATCCTTGCCAAACGATTAAGTCAACTCCCTGAATGGTTTTCGCTGAACGTCCCTTTGCACAAACCTGAGTACAACCTTAGGGCAATTTCAAAATCTATTTTCAGTTAAAGCTATTGTACAGTTGAGGAAAAATTAAGCATTCCCCGGCCACACTATTAAGTCTCAGATCAGGAATTTAAATTTAGAACCTGATAAAGAGTACTCTTTACTACAGCAGGGGGAAACTCATGGGTTTGTGTCATCACAACCATGTTGGAGTTTAGCCTGCCTTATAAAAATCGACAGTTTCACATCGTATTGTGACATTACATGGCATGGGGGCGAGCAAATGAAATTAAATACACCTTGAACACAGCTTGTTTGTCTAACCTGTGGGTAAGATCAGACGTGGGTTCATCTGAGAAGCTACTTGTCGTACGTGACGCTTGTCGACGTGCCCTGTCTTTGAGCTGTGGTGCTGAGCGAGAAGAAAAAGCAATAATGATCGGGGGGTAGGGGGTTGGGGGGGGGGGGGGGGGGGGGGTAATGCCGCTAATGATGTGGCACCATGATTGTGTCCTATAAGCTCCTTTGGACAGCATTGTGCAAACAGCAGAAAGTTGCTGGATATGAAGGTTAATGGGACATTGAACGCCAGAGGACAAGAGGGGGGAAGTGATACAGGGCAGCAGAAAGAAAGATGAAGCAATGTTGCAACAAGTAGACACACTCCACTTCAAATTTAGCCTGGAACGATATTAAAGACAAGTTGTTTCAACAAAGGCATGGTGAGGATATCAGTTTAACACTTGGGGGAAGGTGCTAACTAAACAGGACCAGCCAGGGAGATGTGTTAACATATTCTTTTTATTTGTCACCATTTTTACTGATGTAGGTGGCGGAGAACTGTTTCACCCAGCAATGATCTTCAAATTGGAGTTGTTTATCATGTGGCACACTGCATGGGAAAATGTATGACAAAAAATGCTACATCTTGGTACTGCTTCATCTACAACCAAAAAAGTAACAGGACACTTGCAGTTCTTTGTAGTTCTTTCACTTGTAATTTCACTTGCTGAAATTTAAGTAACAGAATTGCAACATCTTTTGAAGACACAATCAGTAATCTCCTGAGTAGTTCCTTTTTTTTCTCTAATACACAAATATCGTATTTCAGCTTCTTTCTACATTTCTTATTAAAATAGCCAAATAATTCATGTTGAAAAGTGTTTCTTGTGGCATATAATAATAATAATAATAATAATAACAATAATAATAATAATAATAATAATAATAATAATAATAATAATAATAGGTACATAAAATAATTTAATAAAATTTTACGCATTTTTTATTATTTGCATGACATAAACAACACTGTATAAACACAATCAATGAAAAGAGATTTTAAAAACAGACAAACTGGTGTAACAATATATACAAAATGCATACAATTAGTGATTCAGAGAAACTGACTACTGAGATATAGGTGTCGTAATTAATTGAAGAAAAAATGGATCATATCAATTGTAAGATAAATATAGCAATAGCTGGAAACTTTTCCAACTACTACAGATAGGAGCGATATGATCATCAGAACACATTGAAAGAAATTGAGTCCAGTCCTTTGGGGTAACACTGCAATTCATGTGTTTTAGTTCTGTAGGTAGGGAGAAGTAATACATGTCCAGATGAATGTCGAGCCTCTGGTCAGGTGCCAGTCAATCTTACTCAGGGGTTTTCACTTATGATTGATTCACATTGATTTTTTGACCCAGATGAAAAATGTGCTTCAGCTGTTTGATATAGTTCTTTTTTCTCTTAAACTCTCTATTAATATAGTGTTGCAGAGCACCACTACTTTAAGGAGGTCTGGCCTCTCCTATCTTAAACGTGTGTGTGTGTGTGTGCGTGTGTGTGTGTGTGGTACAGTGCACTGTGCAGTACAGTTTATGCAGCATTTCATTTTGGTGAGTTAATGCTTAGCAAAATATATATATATAGCAGTACAGACAGACGCAAATATACTATTCTAATTATACCTTCAGATTATGGAGAAGTCTGCCCTACATGCATTTCTGTGGTAAATAGAAAATGATGAAAAAAAAGAGATGAAATTCTTGATCCGTATTTCCAAGCTATACGCTTAACAATGGCAAAAACTAGCACGGTAAGTTTCTGCTTTCCAATGGTGAGAGAGTTCCCATGTGGAGTGCTGTATATTCAGCCTGCAGTGGAGAGAGGTCCCGGTGCATCTGCCCAAGCCATTTAAGAATTCAACACCATTAAATCCATTAAATGAGGGTAGCGCTGAGTTTTTGTTTAGAACCTGTTGCATAAATAATCCCTCCCCACCCCCTAAAACCCTGCTGAGAAAGACAACATTTTAATGAGGGAGGGAGGCTTCGGACAAAACTGAGGGCCTAATGAGCCATCATCATGCAAAAATGTCGGCTTGATGCAGATTAATTGGATTTTCACTTTTTGTCCCATTAATTGAACTGCATTGTCATCTTGCCCTGCTTCTGCGGGTTTCTAAAAAGCAGAGCTTCCCCCTAGTCTCAATGACTCTAAGCCATAAGGCACTGAATGGAAGTGGGTTTTGGTGAGATCAGCTATCTCATTAAAGGCTTATGACATTTATTCTAGTCAATCCTTTTGTTGGGAAAACAGTTTGTACTGCTCAATTAAAGCCTTCAGATCCTCTGCAGTTTGCTGAGCTGTCTCTGGAAGTAATGGGTCCCTCTCTTTGCGCTCAGCACAGGAGTGTTTAACCTAGTACAGTGTGACAAGTTCACCTGAAGGTGGACCTGCAGGCCCTCAGAAGAGCAATGTCCATGCACTCCATAAGCCTCATCTACAAATACTGGAACTGCTCAGAGTACAAGTACGCCACCGACAGTTATTTCTGGAACTGTCACTTCTTAGAAGGTTAACATCAAAATTCCGCTTCAACTTAGGGAAATAAGGCTTAAGGCAATTAAATAATTAGCTCTGGTACTCAGCTGTCCCTCTGAAATTGATTTCAATTTATTGTCATGGGTAGATTTTTATAAACCTTTTTCTCTATTGTCATGAACTGCAGCAGAACAGCAGAATTTAATAGGCAGGAAAATTAATACTGCCGTTCATTTGTGTGTTTGTAAAAGGATGTTAAGTTAAATTCATTAAAATTATTTAGCATCACACAACAAACTGTTATGAAAATTAAGTTGTGTAATGTAGCTGGATAAAATGCTGGTTTTACCCCCTAGAGATGCCAAAATCAAAATCAGATATACATGTTATGTAACCTGGGTAAGTTTGCCTTAGTCAATGATCTGTTAATGGCTAACATATTTTAGGTTGCCTGGCATAGCCTAAGGAAAGAAACTTCTGGTACAGTAGTTTAAACATTAACTGAGGCTGGTATGCTGACAGTTGCCCCATATAAACACCAGAATAGGAGTGAGGTAGTGAAGGTTAATCACTCTGATACTGCAGTTCTTTGTTAGATTCATGATAATAGTATAATAATATTTTTGGTGACAACAACTGTTGTAACTGATTGTGTTGTAGATGTGAACCCAAGATTGCAAAATGCTTTAGCTTTCTTTTCATTTGGATCATTGTCTTTTATACTGGTTATGTAATGATTACCTTGGCCCCCAAGTTAGCTGAGAGCTGCATCATCCTGTCCATTGAACAGTTATTTTCCGATAACTCCAGTGCCAGTCATGGTTTATTCCATCCTTATTACAATTATTAATGTGCCTATTAACTTCCAGTCCTTTTTGAATATTTCTCAACATCTCTCTACCTCTAGCTTCCTTTATGTTTACATTTTTCACCAGATAGTTAGCTAGTTTTCTCCTGTTTTTAAGAGTTCCTGAACAGCATGACATTCCAGACCTAACATGACATCATGATTTATTACAAGACCATCATTCCAGCAAAGCCTATCTCATTTTGAATTAAAACAATATGTTGGTAGATGTGAAACTTAAAAAGCGTGGGCACCTGGATCACACAATGCTACATTTTTAAGTTTTATATGTCTTATATGTATTGTATTTCATAGACCCAATGCAATTTAGCCCATAACAGGTCCAGGGAAATATCAGATCAAGCCTTGCTGCCATTTCTAATTGTTTAAACATGACCTATAGCCCCAAATAATTGATTTAGGCTTCAAAGGTGTGCAAGTAATGGAAGCCTTTAATCAATGAGGATGCTTTCGTTTACATGATTATCCATTATGTAAGGAAAAGCAGGCATTTAATGCCACCAACATGAAATTAGACAGAGAGCTTCATTAATATTCATAACTAATTGGCCATGGTTTGTTATCATAATATTGCTACCTTTACTTCACTAGTGTGATGGACATATTTTATGGTAATTGTTGTCCAGTCCTTTTAAGGGTCATGAATTCCTCTCTGGGTCCTAGCATCTGTCAGGAACTTATAAACATACAACTAATTGACTTCACAAGTCTGCTTCCCCCAGTCCACACATCAAAGAAATGCTTCAGAGCCAAAAGCTTCAGTGATTCAGGTTTCTACAGGCAAATGTGATGCAATTGCTTTTTGTAGACTGTTCTTATTTTCTGATGAAGCAGAGGTACATCCAAAGCTAATAGTAGCACATGGTTACTCTCTTCCTCTTATGTAACACCTAAACTAGTTAATCCACATTAAATAGAATGGATGATTATGAATAGAATTACGATTTTCAGACATTTTTTTCTGTTCACACTGTAATTGAAATTTGCACTTCCAAGAATGCTCAATTCTTTCTCTGACACTCAACTTGCTATAAACAACAGTGCCTGAAACAACAAGCACAGCTTTCTCGAAAGCAAAATGCAAGAAAAGAGTTCCAAAAATCAGGCGAGTCACAATCCTCCTATCGATCATTATGTTGGTATTCTTGGCTCTTGGATTACATTTTTTTTTTTTATGAAGGAAACCCAGATTGACTTGAGATGCAGGGTATCATTCACAAAACAACATATTGCTTTGTGTAAGTTATTCATACCTAGCCTTCAGAAAAGCAAGCAGAGCTCAATACAGTAAAGGTCAAAGGTAGCATGCTGCTACAACCCAGTGAAACAAGAGCCACCTCCCTCTCCGGGCCTGCAATCCATCAACAAAGGGACATGTATAAAGTGACAGCAAAAGAATAAAAAAAAAAAGCAAACGGCAGTTTTATTTAGCCACAGCTCAAGTGATGAATATCCCTTTAGATTACTTCCTTTTGGCAAGCCACCTCTTCCATATTTTCGCTCTAACATTTCAGTTGCCTCATACACATATTACTTATGTACAGCTGCAAGTCTCCCTTTTTGAATTTAATATGGTTAAATTCACAAATGGTCAAGTTTGCTGTTGACTACTTGTTTTATTTGTGCAGTAGACAGCTGTGCAAGTTAAATGACAGGACAAGGTTGGTATCTAGCTAACATCCAATGG
Organism: Megalops cyprinoides; assembly: GCF_013368585.1. NCBI lineage: Eukaryota > Metazoa > Chordata > Actinopteri > Elopiformes > Megalopidae > Megalops > Megalops cyprinoides. Next base: position 57,564,307 of record NC_050583.1, read on the forward strand.
TGTCATTTTAAATGGGGACTAAAAACACAGTTTGTTCTGTAAAGAAAGTTAAAGCAAAAACTCTCTTGCTGAAGTTTATAACAGCAACCTTCATGTTTGAATTGAGCTAAAAGAGCTCAAGCTACTGCTATTTATTTGGGACACATGCAGGACTGTGTCGTGAAGCCTCACAAGTCGTGTTGGAATGTATTTGTTGTCAATGACAGTGAAAAACGAGCTGGCGGACACGGTTCGTGCGTTAGTACAACCGCGGCCTCATGTTAGCGCGGCTCTTGCGGTCTGAAATGAGAGCAGTATCTGTTCCTCGAACACACCGGTAGCGTCCTCACAGTCAGACATGTGCATGTGACCAAACACGTGACAACATCTACTGTTGTTTGTTACTGCTATTGTTGTGCCAGAAGAGCTGCGTGTGAGCTGGGCCTAAAACTCTGCCCCTCCGTTCTCTCGATCTTCAGTGACTGAATGAACAGCCGACAAGAATGAGAATCCTGTAGTTTCTTACTACTGTAGTTTTGGCCAACCCCCCCGTCAAATCATGTATACCTGCTGGCTGCAGATGATTCCATTACTGAGACCTTAATACCGTCATTTAACTTGACTACTACTACTGCTGCCATTAGTACTACTACTATTACACTACTGCTACTGCTAAAATGTCAATAAAATAATTGTACCAACTCTGTAAGGCAGCAGGCCCCCGGATCTCCCCCCACCCCACGTGCCCCAGCGACCACCAGCACTCTACTCAACCCAAACCCTTCCAGCTTTTTTTTCTTTGCTAATTAACAGATTACTAGTGAGGGGCAACTCTGAAGTGGAAAGGTCATGACTAAACCCTCTAACAGGGAGGTTAATCAGAGGCAGGTGGGTCCACACTTCTGCTCTTGCCCCTTTCAATCCCCCCGACTTGACTTGTATCAGCATGATAGCCCCTACCTCCCCCCCACCCCCAACCCCCCCATCGCACGCACTGTTGGCCTTGACCCCGGCTACTCTTGAGGCTCCACAGTAGGGAAGGGGGCTTCAGGAGTTACATTTTTTAAGGGCTAAATTGGATACTTGTTGGCAATGTGCCTTCCTTTTGTGTTCATTGTCGGGGCTGCATTTACAGAACTGACTGGCTGAGTCTTCTGAGTAATTTATGTAGAATGGGACTCCCGTGGCAGATTGTGGTAGACACTCTAAAACAGAAACACAATAAGAAAGAGGCAGGAAAAAAAAGACAGGGGTGGCACAGGGTCTCTGGTTTTGGCCTGTTTTCATTCATTCCTTCGATATTCCATTCCAGGTTCTGCTTCAGAGAGACGTCCATTGTGATGCTGTGAATGGGAGACTTTAGGAGTGTCTCTCCTTCCATTAATTAGGGCCCACTACTGCTTCCGCTCCCTGCAAAGCCTTTATTAGTTTAAAAATTCTTTGCAGAAGTTTAACCCCATTCCTGTGCAGTGACATCAAAGATATAAAAGATGAAGCCCATTGTTGTGTGCAAGAGGATTCAAACCGACATACAGTTTTGGTTTTAAAAATCCAAGCGGTTAGTCTCCTGTTTGTCCTCCTGGCAACAGTTATGTAATTTAGAAGAATACCCAGCTTCTTTAAGATTAAAAAGCTAAAGCAGGAAGCTAAAACATTGAAAGCTGCAAAAACGGAAACTTTTTCGCCAAAAGTTTGAACGTGTGCCTAAATTTAAGAGGCTCCCGATTCCAAAATGACAAGATAAAAGTAAGTTCCAAATTTTTCGAAACAATATGAAAAATGTGTTTTTAGTAACCTGCATTGTTATTTCACCTGCTATGTTAAAATCTGCAATGTATTTATATATTTAACCGGATATTTCAAGCTCAAGAGTAATAGTTTTCAAGACGAAATTTCCATAATGACTACGGAATATGATTTTTTATCAAATACAAATCATATCAAATTCACATCAATACCTAAGCATAATATATACAATGTCCTAACACATTATCAATGGGATATGTTGATTTTGAACATATATGATGCCAAGAGTTCAACTGCTAGGCAAATGTAATGTAAGGTAAATGGATGTTAACCTTGCCTCAGACAGATTTTTGTAAGAAAATACATTCTTCACGACATAAGAAAATTGCTGAAGTCAAGTCCACATTTCAATGCCTGGTCTGAAATAACTCTTAATGCAGGCTGTACATAATGTGTCACTTCTCAGACCACTTCTATCCATTCTTTTAATGAGCTGTTTTGACCTTGCAAAAAGATGTGACAAGATGGAAATTGCCACAATATCCTGAAAACATTGAATCCCTCTTTTTAATTTGCCTTACTTCCATAAATACTTCCTAAGCGTCACCTGATGGTTGAGTGGTGACTCTGGAATGTAATGACAATGTATGACCTTAAGATCTTCCCTTGTCACATTGACTGAATTACTATTAATGTGACGGTGCAAAAGCTACCCCTCCACACTGACCCGGTGATACCAGGTTAACACTGTTTTTGAAAGGCTAAATATTATATTAGAGCTACAGCGGCAAAATCAATAACTGTTTTTGTTTTGTCATATCATCTTTTTTAAAAATCAATGACGCCACAGCAGCATCTTTTCTGAGATGGTCATGGGGTGTAGTTTATGGTAATCTGTGTGTCTTCTCTGCATTAACGAAGATTGCAGAGACTGGATACGCAGGATTAATTATGTTTAAAAAAGCCAAGTGAAAAATCAATGGCAGAGTGTTTTTATTTTTTTGGGAGAAAAAAATCATGACGCAGTGTCCTAGTCAAATATTGCATTCATGTACACATTCAAATCATCTCAAGAGCTGGGCTACTGAGATGTCAGCCAAATAACGCTGCTTTTCTTCATACATGTCCTCACACATATTTCCAAATACGTAACTGAAGAAAATTATGTGTACAGAAAGACAAAACATCACTGTTAAACCAAACAGAATAGCTTATGCTTTTGCACCTTGTAGAAACATGTCCATGTATTGTACATGTCCAAGCAACTTTATTTCAAAACAAAACATTTACAAATAATCGGGACATAGGAAAACGCACATATTCCAACTGAAACAGCACTGACAACTGATAGTAGAAAAAGTCTTTGTGGGCCTTTCTTATGTTTTCAGGTCAAAAGAAAATTTCTGCATTGCCCACAAAGGTTTATTTGAAGCTCACAAAGAACGCCCTTAACTCATCTGTGGTGTGTCATCTCAGTGTACAAACATCGCCTGGGGTATGTTATAACATTGGGCAAGGGGTCTCCATTTGCCTTAAGATTCACTGTGCCTCATTAGTTAACACACTTTCTTAGTTTTTAACAATGCCTTAGCTTGACTTCTCCCAGCAGAAATCCTCTCTCAGTCGATATTTTCAGGGCCCGCAGCAGAGTTTCAGAGAGAGGGCTTTTTCCCCCTCTCCTAACTGGTTTAAGACTTGTAATTATCTCTTGCTGGGGGAGGCTATAAATTGGATTAGAGTGGTGAGTCTCAGCTGAATGAATTACCTCCATCTCCCCACTTGGTGAGTCGCACGCTGATAAAGTGCGGAAAAACGGATTTGGATTCAACCTTAGCATTCATGGCTTCCTTGTGGAAAAATGAAATTTTCCAACAGAGGGGACTAGTATGCCAGCAGTTTCTGTCCACGGCATGTTTCATCTGGTCCTGCTCTTCTGGAAATGCAATTACCTGCGTTATCAGGGACTAAATGGCAACAGTTTGGCAGGGAAGCGTCACCACCTGCCAAAGCCATCTTTCTGCAGTGTTTGTATTGCACAGACCTGCTGTATTGATGCCATTGAATGATCTAAATATTTAGAACCTTTGCATTAGTTCTCATCATTTAAAAAAAGAATAACCCTTTGATTCTTTTACATGACAAATATAATGCATATGGAGAAATGTATGTGAGGTAAGGAAGGAGTGAAGTATGAAGATAAATCTATATGAGAAACAGCGTGGGTTCATATTGAATATAAAATTCAAATCCTGCTGAAAAATGTCTCCAAGTTTTTAAGTATCTTCCAATGTGGGATATTGATGCATGAAATGGCAAGACTGTATCTAAATTATGGGAGCCTCTTTCTGATCAATGGCAAGAACCTTTCAAATCCACAGTGGGTACAATCATTTGAACCTGTTATGTGGAAATTTATTTATATGCAATTCCTGGGCTAACTGTAAACAACAACAACAAACATTCTAATTAGTTCTCTATAATGTTCAATTAGGAGCTGTGTTGGCTTACACACATGCACAACTGCAACTGAAATACAATGTAGATAGTCAATATAATTCGGTTCAGAAGAAAATCAGAAAACACTGCTATAATAACTTTTGTTTAAACTGAAGCCAAGAGTATTAAAGTAGACAGTCAACTCCTGGGGAAAAAAATCCATATCTTTCATTATCACATTGTGCTTCAATACAATAGCAGTACATACGGTTTGGTGTTAAATAATTTAGTGATGTCAATCCAGCTAATGCTCTCAGAGGAGTAAATCTGTGCACTTATAAAAGGTTTATTCAGTCCAGACCTGGGGGAGAGATTGCCACCATGGATTTAGTTCAATCATTTCTTCAAGACTGTGACATTTACACACATACTACAGTGTCTATTTTCCAGGGGACATTGCAACATGAAATTGAACATGAGCATTATAGAACAATAACCTGTACTGGTTCCTGGAGAGAAAACTGTGAATACCTTTTTGTCATTTGATTTTTCAGTGTATGTAAGTTTTTGAGAATAGAGACAGACAGATAGATAGATAGATGGATAGACAGATCTTCACAAGTGTATACTTCTCTCTCGGAAATAATTTTCCCCTCAGCATGAGGTGCAGCATGGAGCTTGATGAGCATGTGCCGTGGACCCCAAAAATGCACACACTGATCCAGCGTGTACCCAGAGGAGCTTCACTGGGTTCATGTAAGGTGAATAAGGTGGCCAGCCCCTAACACATACATTAAAGGGTCTAGCAAATGCATGCAACATGTCTGTGCATCTCATGCATGAATGTGATGGCATTGTTTTGCACAAGGTAATGTAATGTGTAAGGTGAAAACGTTGTCTCTGTGGCGTTGTGCAGTCAACAAGTCATCTGTGTTGTTTTGTCGTGAATACCATCATGCCTCTGAACCAGCCCACTTGTGCAACATAACGTGGGCGATTGTACTCCCTCTGTCTCTGCCTGCACTGTGCCAGAGCTGAATCATGACATGAATCAATGTCTCTGAACATTGCACCAATTTGTTTTAGACACTTTGGTTCTGGAGATTTACCTGGCCACAGTAATGCCCAGGTGTCGCTCTGGAAGTTTGGGCTTGTGGAAGAAGCTGATCCTGGAGATGTCTCAGTGGAGAATGCTGATCTTGCACTGGGATGGTGATGCCCTCGCCAGGTTGTTTCTGGTCAACAAACAGTGCCTGCCATATTTATTCATACCTCTGACTGAACAGGAAAAAAACATGCTATGCTAAAAAAGTACATATTGTATAATTTCTTCAAAAATATTTTTGCATTGCATTGCAAAGAACAATTTCATAATATTAACAAATATTTTTTGACAACTTTGAAAACACTTTGGATTGGACTGGACTGAAATGGATTGTCAAGCTAGAGTATCCATTTTCAGCCATATTTTAGTTTCTTGACAGGGGGGACCCTTTTGTTTGGCCTAAAGCCATGGTTCCCTGTCTCTTAACAAAAGTTCCAGGACATATAGCTGCAGAGCAACCCCAAAAAACATAAAAGTGGGTTTAGGGATGTCCCCTGAACAACTTGTCTGACAGCCAATGGTGGCAAAATAGGCAATCATCCTCACTCCAGCAGTGTACCAGCCTTAAATTTCTTCACAGCAGACACTGTGGTGAAGAATGATATATTCATATGTTCGTGAATTCCTTTATAGCCATATTCCAACTTGTGCAGGTCAATGACCATTTATCTGCAGTCTTCAGATAGCTCTCTGACCTAAACCATAACACATACTACTGATGAATTTGTTCTATGTATTACCTCCATTTATAAAAGGAATACTTTGGATGCCACCATCCAGCCACTGAATTCCCAACAAGCAAAATTTAGGTTACAATTACAATGTGGTTACAATGTGTGAATAAATATGAAAGTCATGTTTTCTGAATTAAAATGTGTGAAAAATCACTATATGCTTTGTGAGATGTTATTAAAATTAAATTAATAATATTAAAATCAAAGTAATAATAAGTAATAAATATCCAGAGGCAGCAGCTTAGCTCTATGGTAAAAAAGTTGTAGTCAATGAATGACACTACATTATTATTATTATTAGTATTATTAGTATTATTATTCCCAATAATGTCTTATAAATATTATATTTCATGTCAGACACCAACGGCAAATTAAGTTCTTCAATTAAGAAGATATGAGGCATTTATTTACAGCTATGTGCCAAACATTTCTAGACCAATAAAACAATAATTGTAGAGGAGTTCTCTGTTTTTGAGGGCCCCTGCTGGTTTTGCTTGCTTTCCCTCTAAAAATATGCTATGGGGGAGTTATTTGTAAAGATTCCTCACCCTAGAGGGGGACTTTCCATGTCAGTCAAAAGTGTTTGCATAAGATAGAGGCTGTTTGAATTACTCCTCACAACTAATTAGTGAATCATTCTCTGAGGTGAAATGTAGGGAAAAATGTGAGAGTTTTGTTTCATCACCCTGAATGTTTTGCTGAAGGTATCGTTACTCTCAAAAGATATCATTTCCCCCAGATGCTTCCTTTGGTCTGACACAGTGTCACTGTCAAATGTCACCAGAAAATGAAACTTTGAGGCATCACATAATATGTAGCTTTAATAAAGAATCATACACTTTGGCTGTCAGCCATTATGTGACACGAATCAGAAATTTACACAGACCAGACCAAAAAGGTGGGACCAGCAAACGGAGGCTAAAAGGGTGTGTAAGGTATATACAATGCCATTTTTATTTGTTCATAATATGAGAATAATGTGCTTTTATTGCTGTCACACAAATACTTTATAAGGTTATTTTTACAGTTTGGCTCACAGTTAGTATTAAGCTCAGGGTCAAGCCTAAAGTTTGGGTTGTGTATTTCTTTGTCCAATGTGCTTCTTAAATGACTGAACATAATTGGCAAACAACTTGTATGCCCTTTTTATTCTGTAGTGTATGTAATATGAGATACTACATCAGTAGTCATATGATAAATGCTTCTGATAAGTGCCACAATAATTTAAAACCGCATTTTGAAAGATATCACCATTACTTTGCAGCCATAACTGACACTATACAGTGTGGTTTAGAACATGCAAACAGAGATAAAATTTAAAACAACAACAGTAATATTTATAATAATAATAATAATAATAATAATACACCAGTGGAATTAAGCATGTGTCTTGTTCAGATGTTGCAAAAAACATCTACAAACAAGTTTACTCAAGTCAGCGCTAAAATAATTTGCCATTTTACTTCATTAAACATATGTTCAACTTCGTTCCAGAATGCTGAATCGCGTACTAAACATAAAATTCCTACATATGAACCGGAGGAAATTAGGCATTCTTTTTTTTTTTTTTTTTTCCCTTGTTGTTTATTGGACAGTGGTTTGAATTTCCTTTCAGCTTTAATTTCCTGCTGTGTCATCTAAAGAGACAGATCAAACAGAGGACAAACCGGCCGCCATGCTGCCAGCTCGCAGTTTCCCACTCCCCTCTGCTTTCACTTCCCATTCTTTTAGCCCCCTACCGAGGACAGTCCCTGGAGGTTGGAGAAGAAGGGATGAAAAAAAGATAATTAAATCTGAAAAAAAAAACCTCTCTGCTTTCACAAGCAAACAGTTGGGGGGTGATTTCAGCACAGTGAGGGTCGGCTAATTTAGCACCATCGTACAATGGGAATCGGGAATTGTCATTGGCCGTGTTGGCTATGTGATTTGAATGGATGCATACGTGAGCCTGGAAAGAGACATAGCTATTAGATGGATGGAATCCACTGTTTATCTCACCCACATATTCATACAGAGTTATAGAGTAAAGTTATTGTCCTAATTATCAGTGCGCTTTTTATCCAAATAATCTTCTTCATAATTTTTCTTTTTTCTTTTTCTTCTTTTAATTTCTTTTAAATTCTGTGAATTGAAATGTTCTGCACATGCCATGATAAAACATTACTTTGTCTATCTTTAAGTAAGCATTTTAGCTACTTCTGTCATTTCTAATACCATGGCGTATCAGGAGGACCTGATATATGTAGCAGAGTGTCCTCACTATAGTCTAACCTTCACCTACCACCTGTGGTAATCATAATTTTGTCTGCTAGCTGGACTCAGCAGTTGATATACTGTTGTTGTAGGCATCACTGAACTTCTTGCTTCAAGCAGCTTCCTAGCTACAGCACAGTAACTTAAAAGTTACAACTCATTACGCTTACTCACTGGTATATGACGTCAAGGTTCTAGCAAGCTAGGTACCTGTAGATATAAGTAATTTTAAAAGTAATAGTAAAAAAAATTTAAAAGTAAAAAAAATAAGTATATTAATTGCTATTGTTGAGATTTGCAAGAAATACTGTACATATGCACAACTCTTTCAAAATATGTCAGCTATAACAAAATTACATAAGACAATGGAGCATGTGGACCAAGACACTCCATCAGCTGTTCAAATATAGCTAGCAGTTTGATTTGTGACTACTGAGCAACTGCACTTGAGAATTTCCGTCATACAGAGGATGCCTCAATTTTCCACTGAAGTGTGTCTGAGAGTTCCCCCCCCCCCCCCCCCCCCCCCCACTGATACCAGTAAATGATACAGCATATTTGTTAACTTGCAAGTGAGACACAATGTTAAGCAACAGCATAAATTGAGCTTCAATCTCAGTTAACATGAAAGTTAATGAATGATTTATATAGTAATTTCGAGTTGTGGTACAAGTGCAATTACAAATTCTGTTGTTCTCTAGTTGCTCAATAGCTACGGCAGCTGCTTCAGCACAAGCTGAGTTCTAGAACCCAGGTTGATCATCTTCTGACAGCTAAACATTAGATTAGGCAAATACATTTTCAATAAACTGAGAGAAAAGATGATACTGTGATAGTTTTGATAATTGTGATATCTTTTCATAGGATTATCATTACTCGTTAGTTTAACCCCATATATATATATGGTTGGTAGGTCAGCCAGCATGTGCTTGGCCCATCGCTCTCAGGCAGCCTGCAGCTGATCAGACGCCTGCTCAGATGATGTCACTGGAGTAATACTGGACTAATGCCTATTCTCCAATGAGCATCCACTCTCCTCTTGTGCCCTGTGTGATGTGTGTATCAGAGGATTGCATCTGTTTTTCCTCAGCACTCTGGTGGTTCAGTGGTTGTTGTGGTGAGACAAGCCTAGTATATAAGGTAAATCCAAAATAAAGTTTCCAAAAAAGCAAAACACAAAAAGCCTTGTGTCTAAATAGTATAAACAGTAGTCCTTTAAAATTAAAAATAATATTGATTTTCAGAATCAGTAGGCTAAGTTGTCTATTCTTGTATTGGACCATATTAGACCACCTCAGATTTTTCTTAAATGTGTCCAACATGGCCTAATAAAATGAATGATATTGGAACCTTCATCATAATCATTGTCTACAGTATGTCATGGTCAGATTGTATGCCTTTTTCAAAAGACATTCAATTCTGCATACAGGAATTTAAGCAGATTTGAGTCAAATGGAGAAAGTGTAAACCATTATTTTTAAAAATCACATTTTAGTTTAGAATATCAATTTCACCTGCACATAATAGTGTAGTATGAAAGAAGTACCTTGCCTAATTTCAGTAAGGTAGTCATTTTATAAACAGACCCTTTGACATATTTGTTTAATTGTAGTAACGGGTCACATCCTGTGAAGTACTTGGATAGGACTGGTTTATGTCTTTTATACCATCCCTAGTTACCACAAAAATCTAATTATTGTTTTAAAACCATTATGTAAAAATTACACATAGTGTAAAACTATACATTTAGGTTAAAAAAATGCAGCCAATTACTGACATAGTATGGAAACTGGATGACTAAGAACTTTATAAAATTTCAAGAAGTTTTCAAATACATAAAAGACTATTATAAAAATCACTACTGCGTGCACCTAGGAGCCAGGAAAGACTGACTAGACTGGCAGACCTAGAGAATGACAAAAAATGTCAAATGAAGAATTCTTTTAGAGCCCTTTAAATACTGTATCTTTGACCATGACCACATTTTTATCCCCAATATTTTCAAGTCTCTAATAAATGGTATGACTGGTTGCTCCTTTCCAATACTTGAATGGTCTGCTTTCCTTTGACATCAGAAGTGTTTGATTATATGAGTCTTTAGTCAATATTTTCTATTAAAATAGTCTAAAACATAATGATTCTGTTCTTGCTTGTTTAAGTAATATTCTCAAGGCTGACATTGATTCCCTGCAAATTCTTGTAAATTAATTTTTTGCCTGCTCTGCCAATGTGCATTTATACTGTACGGTCTTTCAAGAATATTAAAGATTTCAGTTATCCGTGCCTACGCTATTGACCTTCACTAAACATCAAACATCATGAGGTATGTCTCCAACAGTACAGAGATACCTTTAAAAAAGAGCTTAAGTGTCTTAAATCTCTCTGCTGAACAAATGATTGATATCCAATAGCAGTCTTGTTGCCCTCCTATGTGCTTTTTTGAGAGCTTCTATGATCCTCGAGCCATCCAGTACCAGGGACTGTACATAGGCATGTGACGAAAGCATTGCACAGCTTCATTACTTCCTTCGATTCATACTAAATATCATATGTTGTGTACCGTAGCATCCTATTTGACTCTTTTACTTCTTTGGTACAATGTCTAGATGGATCTATGTGGCACTAGTATGCCACATGCTCTGGTTCAGTCACTCCCCTAAATCTTCCCTGAAATGTATACCTTTAAATATTGAGATATTACATTTCATATTCCATTTTTCCAGCTAATAATGGATTTTATTTAAAAGTTCTTGAATTATTTTAACAACTTACAAACTGTACACTTCACCCTCAACTGCTGTTTGAGATAATGCCTTTAACTTCTACTAATGCACATGGGTTACTGTGCTGTATGTCTTGTACAGAAAATACTAGCATAAATAACACTTTAGAATCTACAGTGGGTAGCTTGATTTGTCCTGTGTCAATCTATGGAACTTTCAATGAAAGGATATTTAGTGAACACCATTTTACATGCATTATAATGAGACCACATTACCAAACAATCTTTGGTAACATCTTTTTTGTGAACAGTGCAACTTCATGCACATCAAAGTGGACAGTTAACCACTATGAAAAGCAAAATATAGCATATTTTTCTGACTCTTGCACACATAGGCCATATACAGTATCACCAGCTTTGAACCACTGTCATATGCAGTGCTGAGTTAAAACATACAGCATTACTGCATACAGCATTACAGCAATAAGAAATATGTATACTTGCAATGTTGGTTGTATGATATGAACATAAAAAACAATAAACCTATTTAAGGGCTATTGATTTTTTTTAATCAGCCTGAAGGTGATCTTGGGAGTGTACACTATCATCTTAACATTTTCAGGGGAAAACATTCGTAGTAGCATTAGCTACATCAACAACAAATTTGAATATTTATCGCATATAGATCCTGCGTTGCGAGAGAGGGGAAAAAAAAGGAATACAAACAGAATTTTGAGGATATGATAACGTTGAATGCAGTCTGTGTGGAAACTAATGGGATCGGGACGGGGGTGGGAAGGGCAGTTCTGGTTGATGGGTGCTTAGATGTGAATAGCTTGTATTGCATCAGACATTTACTACACTACTTCCATTAGAGGAGTAAGACTCAATGTGCCGCGCGTTGTTGTTCCTACTCAAGCCTGCATAACATCTATGACAAATCTGAAATTATAATTCTGTAATGCCTCGCATGAAACCAGCTATTTAACCTTGTGCCGGAATTTAATATTCATAGCTTTTCCGGCACTGTTGGTTTTAAGGTGCTATCACCCCTATCTCCCCACATCGTACCACCGACATACCCTCAAACTCCCAAACAGGGGCACATGGACACCGTCGTTTTTTCTCTCTCTCCGTTTCTTTGTCTCTCCCTCCCTCTCCCTGTCTTTCTCTCTCTCCTCATCACTCCCTCTCTCCTTGTTTTTGATCTTGACATGCTTGTAAGGATAATGACTACAAATTAAGGATGAAGGTGAGTGATCACAATATTGCCCACCCACCCCAGCTGGCCTTTTTAAATCGCTGCGTACTTTGTTTCGTCTTGACTTTTTGAAGACCCAGTGCACTCTATGGGGAAGTCACCATGGTCTGCTTCTATGTGTACGTATGGACACCTATCCATTTCTGTATCAATATTATTATACACAGTGGAAGAGATTACCAGAAGTTTTGAGTTTTAAGTAAATTAGTGAGGCGTCAGGGGTTGTTCATAAGATAGCATTCATTTTAACCTCTGTGGTATTTAGCAATAAAGCTAAGAATTATGTTTTTCCCAGTTCTCACACAATAGTGCTTGTTCATTTAGTTGAAAATTGCTTTGCCCAGCTCAAAGTTAGACCATGTGCCTCCATATAGCTTTCCTCGCATATGATCCACTGAGAATTAATATCACAAATGCTTTCAGTGAAAAATATCTGAAATGATACAACAGCAAAACAGTGAGTGGACATAACCCTTAATATACTGTGACAAAACTGATATTTTGACACAAAAATCAAGCTTTAAAACATTGTAGTAAGGAATACATTATAAAGCAAATATTTATTCTAATAAATAACATGTTCAAAAATGACATGTTCCAAAAATGACTACAGTAAAAAAATATAGATTTTTTAATAATTATTATTGTTTTGGGGCCCTTTGAAGTTGGTAAAGATACGTCACCTTTAGAATCTCCTGGCTGTTTACCCTTCAAAACAGTTATTAAAAAAGTTCTTTCACATCATAAGTTTTTAATGGGCAATTTAAATGATTCATGTCAATCAAACATCTGTTAAGCATTCCCCTTGTCGGGAGCAGCACCTGTTGACCTCTGACTGACCTCAATAGGTAAGTAGTGTGGAGAGAGCGGGAGCTCCCAATTTCCTGCCAGAGGCTGCGTGGGCACAGAGGACCAGTAGCAGCTCTATGGCAACTGTTTACTTTTTAACACATTCACTTTCAGGAGGCCTGGCTTTTTTCTCCTTTTTTAATGCACACAGGAAAAAAAAATGTTTCACTGGGGACCGGGAGGTGAAATTTTTCTCATCCAAATGGATTGCAATTTCCCTCCATTTAGCACCTGAAGGTAATTAGCTTGAAGAGATTGCGGAGTGAGAAACACGTTCATGGAACATTAACTCTCATACATTCTCCAGTTGCAGGGAATTAATAGGAAAGATTAAAGTTTAAAGAGAGCAAATGCCATTACCTCACAAACCACCTCTCTGTGGCACTTACTATCTCTTGCTAACTTTTTTGCCTCTTTTTAATAAGTGTATTTCACAATAGGGTAGCTAGCTGTATTACAATACTTGGGTAAGTTGTGCGACTGAGAGAGCTTTGCAGATTGTGTGTGTGTGTGTGTGTGTGTGTGTATGTGTGTGTGTGTGGTGTGTGTGTGTGTCTGCAGAGAGGCCCAATAGCCTGCAGCTTCATTTTTCTCCCTAACAGCTTCTTGCCTGCTTTCTGTATCCTGTGACGCGTTACGCTAATTACCACCCTGGCACCCGTTAATCTGGGCAGCATGCTGAGTAAATGTAAATGCAAAATCCAATTTCATAAAGGTCTTAATGGTAAATTATCACCCTAAATAACACAGATCTTGTTAATTACACTGCTCTTTTCCCCGAATTTTCTATTTTACTATATTTTTAAAACTCAAGAAATTCCCAAGGTTCCCTATTAAAACAACGGCCTGATTTTTTTTTTTTTTTTTTTTGCTTGTGTTTATTTATTTATTTTGAGAGGGTTGGAAGGGACTGCAATTGGCAGTGAATTTTTGAGGCCATCCAGCCTAGAGATTCAATCATTGCTCCAGAATTTCAGGGTGAAAAAAATGAAATTGAGACATGGTAGAATTTATTGCCCAGAAAATTCCATTCTACTATCTGATTTGAAAAGTCCAGTCCTCCTAGCTTCAGAAAATCTATTTTCCACATTTTAATACCCCGCATAACAGTCTTCATAATTCATTCGAGTGTGTTAAGCGCAGTTTTATTAGATCTGAAACAAATTTTGGTGGGGGATCCTATAGGTCATTAACCATGGAGTAATTTTATCCTTGTTTCCTTAATGATGCCATAATGGCGAGTGAATTTCTTAACTAAAGACCAAAGAACATTTTGAAGGTCAGCTTCATCTGCAAGCTCCTTCAAGCGCTTCTCAGAGAGATTGGAAAAGTCTGAGATTTTTGAAGAGTCATTAATAACGCTAAAGCTGAAAGCCTATTTGCGTTCTCGCTTTCTACCTTTTAATGTTATACTCTTTTTTTCCCACTCTCCCTCTCCTTCCCTTCCCTCTCTGTTCTGCAGTTTCCCTCATGCAGAAAGAATGGAGTGCTGAATGGGAGGGCAAAAATGGCAGCGCAGTGACATACAGATCCCAGATGTGGTGCCGCAATAATTTAAATTTTATGCCTTTGTTATCACTTTAATCATTTTCTTTATTCGTTTTGTTTCAGCGCTCAGAGAGAGACACCTGATAGGGTGAAATACCATGGGAACAATTTTTATTTGGAATGTGGTGAGAAGTCTAATTAGAATTAGAATTTTGCTGAGCCTTGAAATGGTTGGTACTTTATCCTGATCGCCTTAGATATTGTTCCAAGTCAATCATTTGTCATAGCGCTGCATGCCGGGAAGGCTACTGCTAATCAAATCTCTCTTTCTTCCACCATTTTTTGCTGCCATTGCATCCCTGTCCAGATAAATACTGTTATGTAAGGATGAGTGCAGTTTATACTCAGAGACTCAGTTAGGGCATTAAAGGAAGGTGTTTTCTCTCATGGCATTAAAAGAACCTGTGTGGTGCATCTCCATCTCCTCATGTTTCACGCTCAGCTCTGCAGCTCTGGCTTTATGTCCTGACACACAGATTCCATTGTCCAACAGGAACTGGAAGTGGTTCACATGCAAGTCAAAACAAATATAAGCATTTTGAAAATTAAATGTCATAATGGAAAGATATAAATGCATATTTTAAATCATTTTCTTACAGAAAACTGTTGGTGTTTAATGGTTCAGCACGCTGATTATCCTGATATGACAAAGGCATGTGGAAACCAATGTCACAGAGACCACGGACAGTGGTTAACACTATAGGTTTGTGTCACCCTTGTGTCGTTGATCAGTTCCATAAACACACAGATAATTGTCTTGCAGAGTGCTTAACCTCTATTTGGCACAACATCTTGCTGACAAAGTACTTAATCAAGCCCACACTGATTTAATGCAATCTGTGTTGTGCGCCTAACTTGGCTTTGTCAGGACAATATAGCGGTGCAATGGATTTCAAATCAGGAGACCTAGAGGTTTGAAAGCTGCTAAATTCAAGCATGTTTATGTAAGGTTTTTGGGCATTAGAGCTGTCAGCACATTCAAGCCGAGTCTAAGAGGAGGAATTCTATTTAACGGCGTTTGCTTTTATGTTGGCCGACACAGGCATTGCATTTTCACATGTACTGTGCCTGCTGTATGGACCGAAAACACTTTACTTACTGGCCCAGCACTACGGTATGTCCACATTTAGCATTTAGCAATCTATTTATTTTTGGTGGACCATGGTAATGTCTCAAACATATCCATTCATACCTCTTCAGAATGTATTAGATGGGTTACAAATCATTGTGTCAAGATATGCAATGACATGTACACACACACACACACACACACACACACACACAGAGTAAGACGTTTTCTTTTAAAGAGGATTCAACCGATTTTGTGTACACAGGACACATGCCACTGTTTTAAATTGCAACAAAATCATGAGATTTCTTCCATATAAAATCGACTGGGCTTTGAGGACACTGAGAGCCATGCCTCCTCATCTCGGTGTTGCTGCTCTCTCTCCACTGCCTGGTTTCTCCTGGCGGGAGGTCCACGGGCATTTGGATACAGCACCAGCCTCATCAGTGGAGAAAACCTGTTCATTTTGGACTCAGAAAAAAATGAAGTTTTTTTGAATGATTCTTTTTTTCTTGTAGTTTTATTTAGAAAGTATTCTCTCCCCAATGGCTTCTCCTCCCCATAATTGAAAAATAAGATGGATCTGGGATAATAATTGAAATGAATTATATTTTTACTGCAAAGTCTTCACAAGGTCACTGATCCTTCTGTTGGTTCCCCTGTAAAATGAAACACCTCTGAGCATGCCCTCTCCACCCCCTGAAGATTAGCCATATAAATAAATTATACCCAGGGACAAAGGAGCATTAGCTCCCACACGGGTCCTGCGGCGGCTGGGGCGATGGCATTTTTGTCACCGCCTGTCAGGGACGGAAGAGCATTCCCCGAGAATTCCAGTGGCATTTTATCCCCCAAGTGCAAGAGGGTCTTTCAGAGAAATTGAAGCCGACAACCGTTAACATTTAGAGATGTACCAATAAATGGCTTTTATGCCGAGATATTCCATGCTTTAGTAGTACGCATTGTGGGAGTCGGCTCTGTGATTCAGAGCCCCATGTGTAAAAGTGAATGAGGCCTCCTAAAAATCCTCAAACACCTTATTCACCGCCTCGGGTCTCCTGCCATTCAGGGGCTTATCTCGGACCCTCCGAACATGGCCCTTTATTCAAGTAATAAAACTGTTAGACTGTGGGGATTGTTTATAGCAACATGCTGAGTAATGACTTTAAAAAGTGGATGTGATAATCACAGCAAAAGCTGTAATAATAGGAGTAACAATAATGAGCATAACAGCATTGATTGTGCACATGGTGTATGCTTTGCTGATTTTTTTTTTTTGTTCCTTTTTCATCAGATTATATATGGCTTATTTCTATGTGTAGACTGAAATTGAAATGTCTTTCATGTATATATATATATATATATATATATATATATATATATATATATATATATATATATATATATATATATTTTTTTTTTTTTTTTTTCTAACATTGAAAAAATCTTGCTTCATAGACAGTCAGCATAAAAGAGCCCCCTGGATTAATTCTGTTCAGTTTTACACAACTGGCGAGGCAACCACATTCTCCCATGGGTTTCTTCTTCAAAACATAAAAACCCTAACCTGGCAAAATGTACCTTTAATAGCCAGAGACATTTTTCCTTTTCAGCAACAAGTTTAATTGGAAAGAAGTAGATTTCACTTTTGAACAGGAAAAAAATAAAAAATAAAATCAGCCTGACAAGATGATCGATTACCTGTAACTCTACCTGACACAGAAATTAGAGTTTTTTAATGATGGGCTGCCTCTTCTTGGACATGAAATTCAAATGCTCTCCAAAGTCTACTTTCAGCCGTCACTTGTCTCCTTCGCCCGTACACTCCAAACGCAAGTACTTTGTCTTTGTCACTGCTGAAAGGACATTGTTATTACCGACAAGCCTTTGTATTAACCAGTTTCATATTTAATAGAAGACACATCTCATTGGTTTCACCTGTTCTGTTAGCTTGTCTTCAGAACATGTATACTGAGCTTGGGACAGGATCTATTTGGTTCAAAATGGTTTATCCGTATTTTTGTAATGTTCATTTTATGTATTGTCTTATTTCTTATTATTGGGAGGCATTGGGAGTAATATCAATCTAAAAAGCTAAAACCATATAGCAGGTTCTATAACATTTTATAAACGGCTTTTCCTTACAACACAAAATATTCAGTGGTAAGCTTATTTACCCTCATAGTTGTTTCACTGTTGTTGAAGATAACCTTTCGAGACACCCGTTCAAAAAATCACTCTGCTGGTCCTCTGTGAGTGAGTTTACTGCACATGCTGAAAATCATTGGTAAATCAATAACTTACATGGTTATTACCCATTTATTTTGATCACAAACGGTGAGATAGATTTTCACACCCTCCCTTTTTTTTTGCAGTTCATGCTGTAAATTTCGATCCACCATCAAATATACACTAAACCATTCAGTGAGGAGAGTGTCGTGCATGGAAGCGTTTCATCAGGAATTTCGTGGGAGGGAAATGGTTTATTTTGAGGTTTCTATGTCAGGCACAAGAATAGAACAACGGATGCACTTAAAGGTAACTTTAAGAGCAATGCAAGTGCTGGTCAATTGGGAAGAAGTTTTGCCAGTAAAATCTGTGAAATCTGATACCATATCAAGTGGGTTTGTGCATGTCTGAGAGACACTCAATTTACTTGAAATGACCCAATACTACATTTGCTTTTTACAATTTTGAATTACAATAGAAAAAAACTATTACTTATATTAATTATTAATGTTATCTACCTTACCATATGTACAGTCAATGTCTTGACACAGTGTAATATTTTTACAGCATTTCTACAAAAACATTTTTGAGAGTAAATAATTAATTCCATACAATGAGTTGCGTGTGAAAGTGGTAAATGTGATAATGACATCTCAAAACCATAAAATCTATATACTTGTTCAGGTTAAAATTATACATTTTGTTTAGCAAAGTAAACAGTAGCTGTACATTGTCCTGAATTCACTAGCAGGCTTGCCTGCATGTGCAGGAGGACAGCTGAAGGTAGATCATAATGTATCAAAATTCTTTAATCGCAGTACAGTAAAAATGTGGTTTCTGTAAATGCTATTTGACAGTTTTAGGCTCCTGAGTCTAAGGAGTTTGTTTACTTTGTACCGTAAAGAAACTGCCAAAAAGGCAAGCATATCATTGAAAGAGAAGTATAGTTAGTTGGTTCATTTGAACCACAGAAGAGTGAGGGCCCCAAAAGGCCATTTCCATGAGGAAACTGATTTAGAAGAAGTGGCTCAGTGTCCAAAACCCCTCCCTCACCCCATGTAGTTCATGGGATATAGACTTTGTGTGATGCTTTGGTGACATGGGACAGTAATATGAAATAGTGAAAGTGCTGAGGTAAGGCAGAGGTGGAGGTAAGGTTGTGTCCCAGACCCAATCCCATTGTCTACTCATAGATACACTTCAGGAGAGAGATGGTCTTCCTGTCATATCAAAGGATGTTTCACTACCTAAGAATGCATATTTTAGTGAAAGCAGGACACTTAGTACAACCTAAACCACCTTTACAGGTTTCAAGCGAGTGCTAACAACCTTCGTCTTTGCAACAAATGTCAAACTCAATAAGGCCCAAACACAGAATAGATTTTAAACAGGCTATTTCTTGACAGTTAACAAAATATTACATTTACATTTATTCATTTGGCAGACGCTTTTATCCAAAGTGACTTACAAGTGAGATACAATACAACACAAACAAAAAGCCATACAGAGTCAACAATATTAGAAGCACTGCATGACAAAGTTCCAAAGGTTGGCCAGGCAAGGTACAACCTAGCAGGTAAAGTTAGCGAGTGCGTTAAACCATAACAACCAAACCATTACATTTTTTTTCTTTTTTATAATTTAGTAGGAGATAGGGGGGGAGTGTTTCAAGTGCTCAGGTGAGAGCAGAAGAGCTGTGTCTTCAGATGTTTCTTGAAGACAGAGAGGGACTCAGCAGAATATTGTTTAATTGTTATATATAGCATTATTTACAGAAGTTAATCTTTGTCAAACAAAAATGAGAAAATTTTTGAGCTATAGCTAGGGCTATTGAGCTACAGTGCAATTATCTTCACTATTAATTCATCTCCTAGCTGTCTACACAAACATTAGCTGTGAGATGCTAAATATCAATCCAGCTCCTTTTAACTGACTAAATATTCTTTTATTTTTAAATATACAGTTACATAAAGTACATAAATACACATACAATAATGAAGAAAATTATAGGGAGCAATAGGGAACCTATTCAGAAGATCACCCTGGAAGCATACAAACTGTGGGATGACATAAATGCTTAGAGCAGCTTTTCACACCTAGGACAGTTCACCAGCTCAGGTTGGTACTCTGTGATGTCACCAAGGCATCACATGAAGTGTATACCCCACAAAGGAGAAGGGTTTGGACATTGAGCCACTTAATTTATATTGGTATCCACACAGGTTTGGCTATGAGCCCTATATGGGCCCTCTTACTGTCAGTAAACCAAGGACAACTCAGCCCTGAAGACTGCAAAAGTTTGAAAAATTCTTAATCATAGGCTCCTTCACACCATACAGAAAGATATTCTATGGATGGATGTTCATGGATGTGTCCCCTGAAAGCTGAAGGCATTTCCTTGTAGCCACTCCAGAGGATGCTTCACCGTCAAGCGCTAGAGGCAAGGGGATTGTCAATACCACAAGAAAGATGAACACCTTGAGAGAAAGGGATGCTTACCAGAAGACATCCATAGATCTAGTCACCATTTGGAAGCAGAATTTAAAAATATCTGAAGGAGAACATACTGCTGGACTTCCATTACAATGAAGAAATGGGAAAGGAGTAGTGGGATAAAAAATCAACATCTTAACTATCAATAAACCCCACAGTGTTCTGGACCCTAATATGGCTTTATGTGAGATGTAAGCTCAATGCTGTTGTATTGTGGAAGTGACTTAAACAAGAGGAGAACAGAAATTTGAGCAACATAACATTTCTTTTTCAAATGTGTTAAACTGCACTTTCATAACATATGTCCTTGTTTTTATGTGAAAATGGTACAGATCTTGTAATTGTTATATCGTATTTAGGATAGCCTTACAATTCAGCTCACTCTGATTTAGCTCAATTCTTAAAACCATAGTTTTAAGAAGTTGTGTGAAATATGGTAAGCAATGTGATCTCCTGTTACGTAGCTGTAAAAAGTGTAAATTGTACTAACAAAGCATCCACCAAAATCAAAACAATGAAGTTATTCTTGTTGGTTGAATTGGTGAGTAAAGCACAGTGTGTGAGTTACCTGGAAGCTAGCAATTTTGTCACTCAATATGTTGCCACCAATGTATAGTTGATTACTATGCCCCCTGGTCATGGAATACACTTCAAGTGGGTTATTATGCTTGCCATGGGCAAATGCCACTGGCACAGAGCCAATGTATAAACACAACATAACATGGAAGCAACTATATAGTCCACTGTCCTTTTATTTGTGTTTTTCATCTGGTACAGTGATATTTCACAAACAGCATACATTCTCTCAAGTCTGCAGAACAAATACAGCACTCAGAGTGTAGAATGTGCCTTGTGTGTGGGTGTGTGTGTGTATCTGAAATAATGGAGACACTAATCAATATATGAATATTGATTAATTAATAAAGAGTTGGACTGCCCTTTACCTTCGAACAACTTCAGTCTTTCTTGTTTTATACAGGTTTTGAACAGCTTCTAGTTGGATATTGGACCATTCTCTAAGAAGGAAAACCTCCAATTCTTTAAAAGATGAAGGAGGTGGAAAACTCTGCACCCTACGTTCCAGAACTGTAAACTTTAAATTACGTTTAGATTTGTTCATTTGGAAGACCATGGATGGAGTTTGACTTTATATTGTATTCATGAAGTGCTCTTGGGTCTGTTTTAACAGTGTGTATGGGGCACCCTTGTCTTGGAATATGCAGACATTTTTAGGAAACAGTGTTGGCACCATGGGGTACACCCAGTTGTCTAAAATGGCTTTGTAACTCTACCATGCAGAGTACTAATCGAACCCAATGACTCCCACGAGATGGCTGCCCATAGCATAACAGATCCACCACCATGCTAAACAGCTGGGGACAGGCAATGCAGGTTGAAGGCTTCTTTTGCCTTTCTTCAAGATGTAGGAAAAATAGTAAAGGATAACCCATCAGACCATATTGAGTTGAGAGTTGTATTGAGTGTTGTTGTTAAATGTCTTTCATAGAGGAAACATATTAGTAATTAGTTTTGACATTGACATGAAAGACTTCATACATACATCATACATATATACATAACAGAACATGAAATGATTGTAATGTAAAAAATAATGTTTTTTATATGTTTTCATTTACACCTGCAATGACAGAATTTGTTAAAAGGTGTGAGCTTAACAACTACCACCGAGTGTATTCCTGAATGTGTCTTGTTTGACTTGTGTTAGCTTCCATCTGCTAGAGAATAATATTATCTTATCTAGGCTACAGCCACCTAAAAGTCAGACACTGTTAGCCACTGTTTGGAAATTTTGCCATACTACCACTGAGTCAGTATCCTTGGGGGACCATATTATAGTAAGCATATCTATCTCTGCTATACTCTAAAGGGTTAAATATTGCACTGATTAAATGTGAGACAAAACTGAGAATGAAAATAAAATGAATATGAATATCAAATAAAATGGTACATTTCTTTAAAAAAGAAATAACTAAAAACCTATAAATATTTAGTGAAAGAGGAACATGAAGTACTGAGTAATTCATGGTCAAGAAATCACAAAAGAAAATGTATCAAATTAAACACTTTGTAAGCATCATTCATCACTATGTACTTCAAGCACTTGCTGATCAGAGACAGGCAAACAACTAACCATAGTGCTGACTTTGGCTAACGCGCTATCAATGCAGCATTTTTCTAAATGTTTTAATATATTTTGACACTAAATTAACCATCCATGAAGGGGCATGGGTGTACAGTTCATAAAAAATAAGCGTCTTTCTTATTTATGACTGATGAACTGCTTAATTGACACTTTTCTTGATCACATTAATATAACAGCCGTGGAGTTACGCTGTGCCCCGTTGCAGATTGTCTCCTCTAGGACCACTTGTCAGACGAGGGAGATGAAGGCACAGTGTCTTCCCAGCTTGCCCTGTGTGGAACGGTGACTAGCTGTGATCACTCTATCATCCATGAAACACACCAAACATGCTTGGACAGAGTCTCTGGTCGACGAACCAAAGCAACGGAGGAGCCACCACTGTTCTGAGCCGAGGCAAAAAAATTTGATTTCCTGTAATGGCGAATTCATCTCTTTGCCTGCTTAGACTGCGGCGTGGACATCAGCTTGATGTTGACACAGTTGCATCTGTTCTCAGCAAACATACAATACAGCACTGACTTTTGTGATGACTTCCAGCTTGTTTCAAGGATCCACATTGGGCAAATCAATGTCCTTGCTCTTAGAGGATTTTTGTTTAAATGCTATTTGAATGTTTCAGATGCATTTAATTACCATTAAGAAAACTGTGAATAATACAAATATAAATATTTTTGACCTGATACATGAATAAAGACAAATCAAATGAACAGACCCCCCCCCCCCCCCGCCAAAAAAAAAAAAATCTAGCTGAAAAATATACATATTTAATCATATTACATGTACCACAGAGTTAATGTTGACAAAAAGTACTCTAGATCAGCCAATGAGGGTTGATAGTGTTAATAATATGCTTCCTTTTCCCCCTTCGAATATTCAGACTATACACTCATTCAAAATTTCTAATGCAAAGAAGCATTCCAAATGATAAAAACACGTGTCAGTAGCTTCAAATTGTGCGGAAGAAGAGGGGTTTAAGAAAAGCAAGTGTATTAATGAAAAAGTGTTATACACACATCATGCGGTGTTCTGTTCAATGGAATGATGTTAATGTAGTACTACAGTAATACCATCATGCTGTACCGTCACACGCGCAAGCGTGCATGTGCTCACGCACACACAGCTGGAACAAAGGCTGATCATGGCAATAAGGACTGCAAATTGCCCAGGACACGCAAGGTATGTCTCTCCCAGAGCAAGGACAATAAAGTACCCGGTGCATCTCTGAATTATACGCTCCTAAAGCTCAGATATTTCATTTGCTTGATCACTTTGCCTCATCATAATAGCTTTTAAACAGATTTATCGTCAAGCAGGTCATAGAGCTGTAGAGCTGCAGAGCTATCCAGCTGTTTATGCCTGCAGTAAGAGCTTTGTCCTATTAAAAAACTAAAATGTGACAAGTGGTTCTCATTTGCTCTGTGGAGAATGCCTTACAACCCCCTGGCCCCAAGTCAGCACCAGTCTCACCCTTGCTGTCCCCCCTATGTCTGGACCCGCCCACCCTCCGCCCTAACTCTTGTGCCAGGGAAAGTGGGCAGAGGGCTTCTCTGCAAAAAACAAACTGTCACCAGCAGCATCAACCTCTGAAGGATAATACTGTTTATTGCATTTGTCAGATGAGTGCTGCGATACTTTGTAAGTCCATTGCCCACTTACTGTCTTGCACTTTAAGCAGGTACTGATGTGCCTCTTTTGTCTGGTTCTGCTTGTATTATTTGGCAAATTGACTCATGACCGCCAGTTGGTAACAGACTTCTAGAAATATAATATGATACATTTTTCTTTCCCTCTCTCTCTCACTCTCTCACTCTCTCTCTCTCTCTCTCTCTCTCCCTCTCTCTCTCACACACTCTCTTTTCCTTTTCTGCCATTTTTTTCCAGCTGAATAACTAGGGCCTGGACTAGGACTGATGATTCAAAAAAAGTAATTCCATTAAATGTTTTTTAAAAGCCGCAGGAGCTCTGGTGTATCACCGCCATTATTGATGATATCATTATTATGTATAGGATCCTTCAGTGAATAATAACCCATTATCTTTCATTCTTCCTGTTTTTGTCACTGGAAGTTGGAAAGGTTAGGTAATTTATTTTAATGTATAAACTGTCAGGCACGAACATTGCCATGCCCTGGTCCCCAATATATTCCGCACTTAAAGGCATGATTGTTTTTTAAATCAGCCTACATTTCAGGACAAGCACTTCCCATATATTACATTCAAATTCTTATTGCATTTTAGGGTCTTCATTTTAGTGCAGATGTTCTCTTCCCGGTCAATAGCTCACAACAGATCTCCGATTACTTGCTTTGCTAAACAGTCCCTTCTGAGGACAAAATGAAACTGCATCTCTGTTAGACGAGGTCTCCTAAGTGGCATGACTGAGTAAAATCTCTAAAAGGCTTGCTGGTATGAAATGTGGCAATCAGAGGGGAATTAACCATTTTGAAATATTTTCAGTTGCTTATAACTCTTCAAATGACCTTTCAAAAATAACTTGCTCTCTGATTCCGCTGCATTAATCTTCCCAGATACATTATGGTGTATATTAAAACCAAATATAGCTTGAAATATTCAGAATTACCAGACATTAAGAACAAACCATGATTTCATTGTTGTCATACCTTTGAACTGATGGTGCCAACAGAATTAGTACACTCAAGGAAGTACACATGGATATATACTTTCATAGTGCACACTTGTACATGGCTTGAACAAAGTGGAATATTTCAAAATGTAATTTTGTAAATGGCAACATTACAAAAAACGTTATTTATTTAATCGGTATATTCATTTACCATACCCTGAATTATACTTAAAACCTTGTTAAGGTCCTCAAATCTCCCAAATGATATGATAAGTAATATATATGTACTTGACCAACATGAGAAGCTACTTAATCAAGAATTTTGTCTTATATGTTGTTTACGTTAATAGCTCTGTAAAAAAATGACAACAAAAACATCTGAACACGTATTTTACATTGATATTATACGCACATACACACACACAGACAAAGAAAAAAAAACAGCACGCTTCAGTGCATTTAAATTTATACAAACTCTGCCCATGACAGTGATGAATGTTAGACTGTATTCTACAATATGTTTAATGCATAGGTCTGTTGAGTTAAGTTTTCTCTTCTTGTACTATGCTGGCAAGTCACCTCTATATGTTACATCAGATTCTGTTACATGAAAATGCCAAGTGATACAGTGAAAATAACATAAGAATATAGTGACAAAAATCAGTTTACCTGTATGTATATATTTGACTGTTGTGCATGTGTGTGTGTGTGTGTGTCACCTAACATTAATCCAAAAATCAGGTTGTGGACATACAATATCCCTTTTGGACATATATAACAGCTCCTATTAGAACAGATTATGTTCACAAACTGCATAATGCAGCCATACCAACACAGTATATTTAAAGAAAACACCACTATGTATTTTGAAGATATTACCGATATTGATCTTTTGCAGTCACCAGAAATTCACTCATACAGTATATGCTGCTGAAGATACACAAAGACAATGTTTGCTTTTTAATTTATATGGGAATATGTGATGCCAGACAATGATCATCATATACTGTGGGTGAAGTCATTGCTGACCGCCCATCTTTAAAAAGACAGACAAAACACTTTTCAATGCTACAAAAATATCAGTGTATTACAGATCAACCAAGTTAATAATATAAATATAATATCCTGACTCCTGTCATGTAGCTAACTTATTTTAAAAAAAAACTGCATCCCTGTTCCTTAGCATTCTGTGTTCAATAAATTATTTTATTATGGCAAAGAATACTGGGGCTCTCTATTAGTTAACGTAAAGGGAATGTGTCTTCTGAGCCATCTGAGTATTTAGCTTCTTAAATTTCTAGCTACAATCAAATTAGCAACTGTGCCGCTTATTATCCATAATGTCATAAACTTAAGCACATTTTGTACTGCTCAAACTTCATTCTAAACTAAGATGTAATTTGAAATGCAATCTAAAAATGCCTTGATTTAAAATTAGATTTTTTTTGTTAATTTTTTTTTTCCAAGATATAGGGAAATAGATCCAGTTAATACACCCAACTTAATGTCTACAAATGTGGTTGCATGACTGTGATGATGTTATTGTGTTATCATATATTTTGGTAAACAGTCTTACAGGAGAGCACAGAAACCCCCTAGTGTCTTGGCTTCTTTGAGGCTGTAATGCTGCTCTCCTTATTTCCCCCTTTCTCACCTATCGTAGTGGTCCATCCAAGGATTTTACTGGGTTTCCCGGCAAGCTCTTCTACTCTTTGTGCAAACAGAAGTCTCATGTTCGAATACTCTTATAAGCAAAACAGATTTCTGTCTGTTCTTGTCGTACGGGGTCATGGCGACATGCATTCTAACTAACCCAGCTAATGTCATCCCTGTTACTTCAGACACTTGTGGTTAGATACAGAATTTACAAGCATTTCTTAGATATTAAGATCCAAGAAATGGTAAACATCCTCATGACTAAAAACATTAAAAAGAGGTTGCACAAAGGCTTGGTCCATAGCTTCATGTTCTGGCACTTCAGATGAGCCTATTAACTAATAATTGCATAAAACAATCTCTCTATTGAGTGTAGCTCTTTATTTCTGGGAGAACATTCTTTTTCCGATTCTGAATCAGGCACCATTTGTTGTAGCCTTTTTATATTTGGCATGAACAAGGAGAACAAACTGTACTATTAAACATACAAACAACACTACTATAAAAATTCATTGAATAACATTTCAGAAAAAAAAATAAATATCAAAGAAACAGAGAAAAGATGGATAGTTGGATAGATGGATATATATAAATAGTTTCCATCTGCGATTCCACTAATGTACCAATTTATAATTTATGTACCAATTTATTTGTTCAGCAGCATCTCACAACTAAATATCTAATTACAAAGTGTTCCAAATAATGTTTTTCAAAGAGGATAGGTGGTGTCAAATGAAGTTTTGTCATGTCACTATCATCCAAAGTTTCAAGGAGGTGACTGCAATGTGATGTGCAAAAGGACATTTTATGGGACTACACTTGACTTAATTGACAGTCTTCTCAAATTAACTGTGGCTTGTAAAACAGAAGAGACAGGTGTGCTGTAACCTACAAGTGAGAGCAAAGACTTTCAAGGGATGGAACGGAAAAATTACATTATCCTCTCACAGTCACACTTATCACTACAAATGGAATACAAAGTAGAAGTCAGATTTTGGCATTTTAAACACCAGACATCATACACCATCAACATACACAACAACATACACCATCCTAACTATAGCAGGATTACCTTATGTACAGTATTCAAACTAGGCACTGAAAGATTCAATCATTCACCATTGTAACATCATAAAGGCTCCACATTTAGCATTTTTTTTGTTTCATGTCTGCTCTTTTTCCCCTCCACAATGCTAAACATTTTTTAAAACATTTTAGCGTTGTCACTGGGGGTGGACTGATTTCTTGTATCAGTGAAAAGCAGCGATGGTTGAAGGACTACCCATCGCCCACCCCCAATACCCATTTACTATAGAAGTACATAATCTGTTTACAAAACCATATTTGTGTACACATTTTATAAAGCAGGTCAGAAAAAGAAGAATTTTAGATAGAGTGTGGCATGGTTGCAACAGGCTCAGTTGTAATCTGTACTTGAAGTGCTGGGTCAAATGTAACTGATACAAGCAAAAGATGGTTATGATCCTATGTATGTAAAATGTAACAGAAGGACAGCATACATGTGAAATGTGAAATGAAACCCCCAACTAAGTTCTTCAAACATCCCTGTTTATTTACAGTATATAGCTTTGGAAGATAACATGGCATCTGTCACCTGCTGACACTCCCAGCGCTAAACTATGGCACATCTGCCCTTATTTCAGAAACTATAGCATCATAAAAAGCCTGCAACATTAAAAACTTTCAAAGGGTTTGACCAAGTGTTGACAAGAGTTTGTTTTGACAAATAGAAATGTGTGGTCATATTCATTTTCATAAGTTATTCTGAAGTCATGTCACACTGTTCAACAGCACAAAAACAATCCCCTTCATTTTGACAGTGTTCAATGTGATTTGTGATGCAATTTCCGTACACTTCCTTGTCATGGGAGAGTAAGCACAAGGGCTCAGTTCTGTATTAGCTTGCCAAATCTCTTTATTTTTGTGTCCTGACACAAATTCCTTGCACTTATTTTCTGATAATGTACACAGATGATTAGATTGATGCACCAATATAGCATTCACATATTGGCTTCCACATTTCCATCCAAATTGAGTAGAGATTTGATGTTCACGTATGCCACAGATTTCAAAGACAGGAGACTGATTGCCTTTCCATTCGAATTTCAGATGCATATGTGAATACATCCTTAATTACACAATTAGTATATTTTGATACACAAGCACAATGTTGCTGAATCTGGTTGTGACCTAAGTCCTGAACCTGTTATAAAAGGGGTTAATTGCATTGAAATGAAATTGTGTTAATCAGGCCAAAAAGAAAATGGCCCAGTTCTGACATGCTGTTCCAGCTTTGGCCAGAGGGGGCCTATTCTTTCCTCTTGGTGATCGGCTTCTTTGTAGCCTTTCAGTTACTGCTCACCTGTCCAGCAGGATTTCTTTCAAGACAAATGAAGAATTAGTTTACAGAGCCTCGGGAATGTTATTAAAATCAGTAAATGCACAAAGTGTCGGCTCCTGGCGCATGAGTGAAGTTTACAATTTTTGTATATGCTTTACCTGTCAGTGCTATAATGTGTCTATTTGAATATTACTGCTTGAGAGAAGATGCTTCTTGTTCATTGCTTTGTTTGTAGCTCCTGCTACACTATTCAATTTTCCACACTTTATGCATTCTACTATATAATGAAATAATGTGGCTTAGGCTCTCTCCCCGTGTTATAACAACCAGACTTTTATTCTAATGCGTTTGTTCCTGTTTTTTAAAAATGAATTTAATTTTTTGAGCTCAAGTACCTATTAACTCTCAAAAACATCGCCCCTAGAAATATGTTCACAGCACTGCCAAAAAAACAGCTCCATTTGCAGGGCCTTTGCACTGCAACCATTATGATATCACCAGCAGAAGGGGGACCTGCACCAACATTATATTCTTTAGTTTTATGACCCATACAATAGCTCAGGCAATACGGAGGCTTCAGGCTTCCTAAGACCAGTGTAAAGAGCATGATATGTAAACAAACAAGCTGAAATGTAGTCTGATTTACAGTGCTCCCGGGCCGGGACTGTGATTCTGTCATCGCCGGATGGGGCCAGCGAGCAGAATACTCTTCAGCAGACAGTTTGAGCACATTCGATTTTATACCTCAGCAATTTTTATAGCATCTTTAGGCCCGCATGTATATGCCGAAATAAGGAAAGGAAAAAAAAAACAGAAAATAATGCTTAAAAAAATTGTCAAATCACGCGCCTCTGGCTCTGTTAAAACCGTCCTGTAATTGGAAGCTGACCGAAGAGCAGCCAATATTCACAAGTCTTCTCAACACAGCGCTTGTATCTGTGCCCCTTCTTAAGATTAAACAAGGTAGGCTAACCAAGCCTCAGAAGGTTTTAACATCTGTGCTGGGCTGTTGTAACTGATACTGAGGAGTTATAATTAAAGGTTCCGACTGAGGGAGCGATGTTTAATATACAGCCCCTCTCTGCCATCCATTGGAAGTAATGGGGTGCAGCACCAGCACACTCTTGACACTTCCCAGCCAGTTCCCACATCCCAGCAGCACCTGGGTGGAAGGGAGAGAAACACACCCGATAAAGGAAAACCACTTTAACACCTTTAAAACGCTCCAAGGTGCTCTCTCTGACCACGTTTCAGAGGACGATGACATCAGGCTTTCATGTGCCGAGCTTTTTTTCATACATGATTCTCAATCGTAATGCTGCACTTTTGTGCTTCCTCTCTCGGCTGCGGAGAGAGAGTGAAAGAGAGAGAGAGAGAGTAAGCGAGAGAAAGAGAGACAGCAAATAGCTCTGTGGTGAAAAAGGTTTAAAATAGTCTTTTAGTAAGAACTAGCACACATGAATACACATCAGTAAGTTTTCCATTCAGTCTCTGAATTACGCTTCCTCTGTGGGTTACTATAGGTCAGATTGGAAACGCAGAAGATAGCAGTCTTCAGTAAATCCCTACAATCGCTAACATGTGTGCATAGTATTTGGACCAATAATATTTAGCCACAGCACACTCAATATGTGTATTTTTTATCAGGGTGTCACCACAGGAAAACAAGGCACATGTACATAGTGGTTATTTTACATTTTAGTTTTGTTTCAGATAAAAAAGGCCCAGTTTCCCCATAGATGCTGCTATGTGAATGCTTCCTGTGCCTCTGCTCTTGTGAATCTCTCAACCATCATGGCCGCCTCCACCCTTTAACACCCAGGGTCCAAGAACAGACAAGATGCTAGTCCTGTTGAAACTATTTCAAAACCAGGCTATTTCTCAATCACACTGCCCAGCATAATATCCGAGGAATCATGATTAATTCAAGGGGTTTTCAGGGAAGATGAAAAATAACTGCCTCTACTGTTCAATGTATGTGCACCATGTCAACTATGCATAAACTTAAAGTAAAATATTTATATTCCATTACAGTTTTTTTGAAAAAGCATTTGTACCTCTCTGGTATTAGTATGCAAAGTCTGACAAAGCAAAGTAAACCGTTCCAGAGTTTCAGTGGGTAAAGAACAAAGCCTCCAGTTTGTGTTTGACTTGGCCACAGGTCCAAGCAAATTACCTTTACCTTTATGCACATGAGTCAGCTGCTGAATATTAACACAAATATTCAAATGACTGCTTTCAGTGGAAGCACTTCACAACTGCCAGTAGGATTTTTGATGATATACAGATGTTACCATATGAAAAATTGAAAAAAAAAGTTCTGTTTTCTTGAAAACATGTTCCACTTCTTCATTTTAAATATTATCCTTGAAATGACTGAAACATTTTCTGTCCACCATTTAACATTTGTATTTAATGGCCCTTTATTATTTGATGATCTCTGGAAACATTCAATGAGAACAAAAATTAAACCCAGAAACCCAACACAATGTGGATGGTGTTTTGTGTGTGTGTGTGTGTGTTTGTCTCAGAAAACAATATTTGTCTTTTAGTCTTACATTGTGTTCTGTATGTTTTGTAGAATTAAAGGACTAATTGATTGACACAGTTGTTAAATTCAGAGATTGCATTGATGGGATATTTTCTAATATATTAGTCGATATATTTCAGTATTTCTCTTTTTCCATTTATGGGTACAGTGAGAGGTTAAATTCAGGGACCAGAAATTTGTTTGTAGAATTATGTCTGCTAAATTATATATTATGGATTCACGGCAAATCTGTTTTTTAAATTTTAATTCTCGATTGTCATTTAATGGGTTATTGTTCCCATGTCTTTTACCTAGTGAACAAGGTTAGCTCTTTCAATTGCTATATATTGTCCCCCATTTTTCATTTTCCAGGTAGCATATCAATTGTGACAGGTAAATTTTGACAGTACAGAAAATCTAGCCTAGGTCATTAGAGTTAATATTATGTTTCTTTGGCAATCCCTCATCATTTTTGGGCCTCATTGACTATTTTTCTTTATAAGATATTAAGTATTCAAACCTCATTTACATCCTTATTTTTCAATTTGCTGCCGCAGTAGTTTAATTTATTCCATATAATTTCTTTTTCTAAGAGGGACATTAATCATTGCCTGTTCGTTTTAGTGCCTCTGGGATTTTTTTTAAATCAATAAAATAAAGGCTCCTCCTTCAGTGGATATGATAAAACATTTTGCCCGGGTATATCGGTTTTTTACCATGCCATCATCCAAACATCCTCTTTTATTATTATTTCTTTTCATGTACGCAACGTGTTAGCAGTTAACATTTTTCAAACAGGGGTTTCAAAAAACGGCACACATTTGATCGTTTTCGAAGGATGCTTTTCTCTCAATTATCACCACGAGTCTAGATGTCATTTTTCCCTTTCATTCTTTTTTAATAGCTGATGCGGGATAGTCAAGTGTGAAGAAGGGGGGAGGTTGTTATAGAGATTTAACTATCCTTTACAAATTGATTCACACTCCACCAGCACACAAGGTCCAGGAGGTAAATTACCAGGAGGACACAATCTTAATTTCCCCTCTAAATAATATTACTCCATTGTCTAGTGCCAATCTGACCTAAGTGCGCAGGGACATTATGGTACCGAGGTCCAGAGTGTATGCTGTTGAACATACTTGAACCTAGGGAGGAACACGTAGAGAGGACGCAGTGAACCTGTGCTCGGAGAAGTTAACCATGACCTTACTTGAAGCCTCATGAAGCTAAAGTCTTTTACAAACAGATCTCCTGTCAAATGATACTGCCACACCGCATGGTGTTACACTTTATTCTTCCACAATTAAAATTGGACAGGGTTTTTTATCAAAATGGGCCTGGTGTGCTTAAAGAGGTTTTGAGAAATGTGTACAGTATGTTTCACAAAACACACAGAACTCAACCCCCAGCCACCCATCAACACCCCCCCCCCCCCCCCCCCCCACACACAAACACACACACACATACACACACATGCATGCTCATACCAAGTTCCTGCTATTTCCTGCTAAGGGATATCTTAAAACATGATGTATAAATGAGATCCATGCTGAATAAAAACCTTCTAAAATTGCTAGAGGAACACATGGAGACAGATACGACTGAAGGAATCAAAACCGCCTGCTTGTGGTGTTTCCAGCCCCATTCCATTCATTTTCTGCTTGACTATTCCTGGGGCTATCAGTGTGTTAATGTCTGAGCTTAACTCAAACAGCTCTCAAGAGATAAGCCTTCAGGAAGACATGTGGGTGTTCCTCTCGTTGTTTACACACTTTTCTCTCTATTTTTCAATGGTAAATGATTCAGTTTATAATATTTAACTTATTTCTTATTTTTCTCAGTTTTTTTTTTTTGTTTCTCAACCTGGCACTGAATTGCATGTCTTCATGTGCCATCAGCTGGTTTCAGAACCTTGACCTTCTTGTGTGTGTGCTTGTGTGTGGTGGTGGTGGTGGTGGTGGTTGTGGTGATGGTGGTGGGGTGGGGGGGGGGGGGGGTCTGCACACTCCAATACATAATGCAGTAGGCTATAATGCTTTGTGCATGGCTGGTCGCAGGCTGTTTAATCACGAGGAAAAGACCCTCTGTCTCACTCCATAAACCTCACAGAGTAAGAAGACGGGTGTGGGGGCACAGTGTCACTTGTAAATCCCAAGTTAAACGCACCTGCCCAAACCTTCCGTGTGTAAACACGGCGGTTTTCGTCGCGTTTCTCCGAGTCGCATCAGCACAGAAAATCCCGCCTGCAGGAGGCGTCACGTCCCAGGCGCGGGAGAAACGTCATGGCTGTGGAATGGTCCGTTTGAGCAGCTAAAAGCAAATGACAGTTGATATCCCGACACTCCGCCACAGAGTGAGTCCTTAAAGGCAAAGTGTCAGAGAGTGCATGACAAGTTTGAGAATGTCAGAACAAAGAGTTGCCTAAGAGCCCCGAAAACCTAATGTGACCATTAAATCACAGAAGCAGATGGAAAAGATGACTTTTTTTTTTTTTACACACAACGTGTGTTTGTGACATATACCTTCAGAATCAGTTCATGCCATGTTTTTTAAGATAATATTAGTTATTGATCTGCATCTGGGATAATCAGATTACGTGCCACATGTGAGTATTTTTGATTTGTTTTTAGGCACAGTGATGAGTACTGTGCTCATATTAAGCAAGGGTCTGACAACCCCGGGAACAAAAGCATTTGATCTCTCTGCTAACAAGGTGTTGCATGAGTGAGCACAACACTGGACTTCAGCATGCTGACCTGAGGAGACCACCCTGTGCTGTGAGGACAGAGTCCCTCTGTTTTCTTTGCTCCTCCTATAGACAGCTGCAAATCCATCCCCTCTCCATCCGGCCTCCTGCATAGCACTAATAATGTATCATCATACCTGTGATATGCCTTACAATTCCATGTGCTTAGATGTGCATAACCAGTACTGCGCCTAGTAATCAGGTATAAGGTAATTCTTCAAGTATTTCTCACTATTGTCCAATAAAAAGGGATAATAACAAGAATTAGTCTTAATACATTTTCTTAAATATGTGAGGAAAAGGGTATTTCTGTGAGTACACCAAAGAGTTAACACAAAATGACATACTGTTTTACTCTTACGGGGACAGCTCTTTCATTTCATAAACGCTAAAAAAGGAAACTCTAAACATGGATGTTTGATTTCAGCTTGGTAAGGGATATAGCCTCCTTGAAGGCAATCTGTTCATTAAGATAATGTGTTAATTCCAATTAAACTATCATTAAAATAGTCTTCATAAAGAGTTTAAGTCAGCATTTTTCCAAACTTGCTTCCTTAATTACATCGTTCTTCTGCTGTCATTAAGGATATTAAAAATTCATTAACAAGAAAAGTACAGTGGAGGAGTAACAAATCAGTGAAATTTCACTTCATGTTTGTCAAAGGATTATGGCCATTATTAATGTAATTTTAAAGACTCTACTTTTGTTAACACCTGCACATCAACAGGTCATTTTAGGTACAAAAACTGAAACTTTCATGAAAGAAATGTAACTTAAATACCCCCAGTAGGTACACACTTTGATGTCCTGATACAGAAAAACACTGTCCTGATACAGAAAAAAGTGGCCCCTTTGAATATTTTGACATACACACACTTACTGTATCAATCACTGTATTTGCTGTTTGCTGAGGAAAAAAACTGGGTCTTTTCTAGATTTAAGGTTGCTTGTATTATTCTGTTGTGATTACACAGGATACACCTGCCACACTTCAGCTGTGTCTGATAGGGGGTGTTGGCTTACATGAACTACTAGTGGCATAACATTATACTGTATATGCCAAAGTAAACATAACAGATTTCAAAATCAGGTTCACTGCTTTTTTTTCGGGACTTGTAATCATGACAGACATCAGCAAGATGGTCAATGATAGAGAAAGGACAATTTGTGAATAATGCAATCCTTGTCCATTCTGGTCTTCTACTGGAATAATTTTGGCCTTATTTGGAAATATGTGGAGCTAGGTAGGCAGAAACTGCTCTGTAGTTGGCTACAGTAACACATTGTCTCACCGCAAGCATATTATGAAAAGAAATGAAGAACAGCTAAACTTAAACAAAGAATGATGACCAGAAACAAAATATATGAGCTAGCTACTAACCATAGTATGATACCGTGCTATATTTTATTATCTTTATACTCTATATTGTTGAACAAGACCTTTCAATCATTACAATTTCCAACCAAATTTAGAAACCTGAGTTATAGCCAGAGTTTAGAAACTTGAATAACTACTGTGCAATTAAATAGCATTGCTATTGCATATTGTGTAGAAAATTGCATTGAAATATAAAATATGTGAATTGAGCAGGACAAAGCGAGAGGGAGATTGCATGTAACTGTCCTCTTCCTGTCATTGTCCTGATGTAGGAACATACCTCACTGCATCACCACAGGCTTTTGGCTACACAGACCTGCCAAGTTATCACACATCTATACAACTGCTGATTGAAAAAAGGGGTATCATTCTGGATTTTTTGCTTTTAATGTTTCTGAAGCCTATCAATTTTAAAATAAATAAATAAATAAATAAAGTACATACATACAGACTCTAAAATTTTATGAAAAAAAGAAAAATCACTAGCATTACACCACCTACTCTTTTTTGGAATTAATCATAAGCACATACATTTTATTTGGCCTTACCCTTCCAAACCGTTTTTCATGGATCACTGATATTTGTCAGCAAATTTTCAATGTACTAATTTGGAAATAAGGCTGCATAATCTAAAAAAAAAAAAAGTCTGAGGGCTGTACAAAATGTGATATCCATGAATAATGCAGATCTAAATGCAACTTGCCAGAAGGCAAATAAGCAAGCAGATACATCCTGGGTTTATTTCTATATGAGATTCTTGAGCTCACTCTTATAGATTACACTGCTATGTCAATTACATACCTCGATTTTCCCCAGCAAATGCTGTAAATCTTATCTATGGGGTCAACCATGCCATCACCAGGAATTCTAACACCTACCATTTCTTTATGTTTATAAGAGAATAGCAACCACCAATGTATT
Source organism: Megalops cyprinoides (assembly GCF_013368585.1). Taxonomy (NCBI): domain Eukaryota; kingdom Metazoa; phylum Chordata; class Actinopteri; order Elopiformes; family Megalopidae; genus Megalops; species Megalops cyprinoides. The sequence goes on from NC_050583.1 coordinate 57,601,072, forward strand.
TCTGCTTCATATTTAAAAAAAAAAATATTTTGAAACATTTAAAATTTGTGCTCTATTTTTTTGGTCAGGGCCCAGTGAATATGTATAGCAATTCCATTTATGCTACACATTTTTTCAGCATTTTAGATGTTTCAATTGAACGCATGTTCAGTGGATGAACACTATAAACTGTATTGATGTCCATCTCCATTCCACATGCTTGTGGCCCATTACCCAGTCCAGCCACTGTAGCCTCAGAGCTTCAGGTTGCTTGCTGCATAAAAATCAATTTATCTGAGTAACACTCTTTATTTTATTTTTCCCACAAATGTCTCACAAAAACATAAATGGTACATGAGTGAATGAATTATCCTTTGAATTATTTGGAAATGGACACACTATAGCCGCTTAACAATTCTAATGGACACCTGGGACAAAACAGTATTTGTAGGATCTGATTGCATGGTGATAGAAGCATCTATGCATTTTTAGGTATATATACTGTACCATATAATTTGAATGAGTAAAGAAGTTTCAAGTTCTTTTTGGGAGCAATCGTTGATAAGAATGGGGAGATTTGGAGCTAATGCAGGCATTTTCATGCCCCCTAATGATTGACCCTGTCTACTGATGATGTAGCTGTCTTCTCTCTGGGATCCTAATCCACAAGACCTTATTACAAAACCATAGGCCAAGTTTTACATTCTTCACCAAGGCAACTCAAGTAAATAACCAGCTGTATAAATGTGTTAGAGAGAGTATGACTCACAATGTTTAAGGGTATTTGCATACCAAATAATGTGTTGTGCTAATGTGGAATGTTGCAGAGAAATTGCTGTCTATGACTTTATTCAACACTATGGCAATGGTGGAACATCTCTTGGCACCTGTGGAGATGGCAGGCCCCGATCAAATGTTAACCAAGGTACTTTTTATTCAAATAGACATATTTCCTCCTTGACCAGAGGGAGGTAATGTCAAGCCACGGGAATCAAAAGGTCCTCCTATTTGGGCGTCTCTCTCTCTCTCTCTCTCTTTCTCTCTCTCTCTCCCTCTCTCTCCCCCCAATATCAACCATTTAGTCATGTCATTTAAATAAGATTAGAACAAAACTTGCCTGGCGTTAATGATCAAGCCTCGCTTTGCTTCACGGGACACACACGGACAGCAGTGAGAATGGTAAGCACAGCCGCAATAATGCTGATGAGATCTTAGCGTGGTGATTTGATCCTGATGTGAATTAGAGTTAAAGAGAGCACCCTGCTGGGGCTGTACTTAGGACAATCTCCGTCACTTACAGACACTTACAGTTAATATGACTTTCCCAAGGATCCCTGCTAATAACTATTTCAGTGATGTGCTTTTTATTATCAACAAACCACAGCCATTCTACATCTTGCTTAATGTTCATCTCATGGGGATTGCACATTTCCAGAAGATACAGAGACTATGTCAACTGTTTTATTCCTGTGATATCTACGTGTGCAGACATATTGGAAAATCACAGTAATATCTACTTTTCACTAAACTGGTCACAACAAGATTAGTTCATCGTTATTCATCTCAGATGATTAATCATCAAATTTTTGATCATTATTTGTCAATCTTTCTAGATGTGCCTGTGTTCTCAGACTGACGACCCATGCAAAAATAGTTTAACTTATGTAAATCAAATATTGGAATGGATTTTCATTCAACTTCAGTACAAGGGGAATCAGACAATCACTTCCTTGTATGATATAGTGTGAAAGAACAGTGATTATGAACCCAAACATTGCATAGTTTCAGGAAGTCACCAACCCCTCAGTCGACCACCTTTCCCATGCTTGAAAAAACACATATTCACAGCCTTTGGTCAATTATATCTAACATGTTGTAACACCAATAATGCTGCTCAAACATATTTTTTTAGAATCTACCTTTTTATCCCAGTACATTTAGATGTTCAGGGCTGTATATCAATTTGACGTTGATCATCCAGTACTGGTTCTCGGTGTGCTGGGTGTTCTCCAGGGACTGACCTCTTGGTTTGAAACTTTTGTCAAATATTGATTACAAACAAAGCAAAAGATCAATGAGCTATGAATATTTGAGAGGTTTCATTCCTCTACTCAAGGAAACAGTGTTCCATACAGTTTGTTGAAAGAGGCAAATCTTATTATCACTCCAGCTTCTGCATAGACTATATTCAGATGCACTGAAATAACAGTCTAAACAATGCAATAGCATCACATCAGACAAGTACTGTTTAACATTTTAGGCTCACATCAATATACGACCACATTACTAATTACTGAATGGGAACAAAATCCCATGTGCTTTTGTTGTTCTCAAAGCTATGGTTCCCAACTACAGAACAAACAAATAAGAACACATTTCCTCTATGAAACATTACAAATGTGACGGAAGGCAAACAGTATATATGTGTGCTTTGTAAGAAGACAAAATTTTCCATTCCATTAATACTCAATTTGTGCTCACCTGCTGTGTTTAATAATGTCTGAACAGTGTCTCCTATGTATCAGAGTGTAGTTTGAAAACTATAATGTCCGAAGCAGATGACAGCTGAGGCCTGCTTTGTTTTTCTGTCTGAAATAATAAAAATAAGTTAGTGATTAATTTGAAATTTTCAGTCAAATATGGGCCTATATTCTTGTGTGCGTGACACGTGTGTGTGTGTGTGTGTGTGTGTGTGTGTGTGTGTGACACGTGTGTGTGTGTGACACTTGTGTGCGTGTGTGTGTGTGAATTAAAAGGGTTTTGGAGAAAAAAGCAACAGTAGCTACACCCTGTTTACCTTTGTATGAATATATAGTCAAAGGCATCTAAAGATCCAATTACAGTGGATTTTTTAAACTCTGTTAGCAATTGAGGCTTACGTCCCCTAGGTATTTAAAGCTTTTTTCCCCCCTCTTTTCCCAAATGTAGTAAATATGTTATTGAATCTCATTATCTGCCTTGGTGGGGTCCCATTACTCACTGAAAATAATCTGTAATGATGGGCTATCATCAATGTGGTGGGTCTCATTGCACCATTGATTATATTCTTGCAAACTGCTTTTATGTTTATGAGAATTTGCCCTTTTTTTCATTCACTCTTCTCAATTATGTATTTTGTTCCACTTGCAAAGTAAAAATGCGTTATTGATCAAGGTTCCCAGTGCCTCTGTGAACTGCACAAGGAGACCTACACGCCGGTCTGTTTACATATGAACGGTGTTTGATTGCCTTTGGCTTGGGGACCTATATCCCAACCATGTTGAAAATCCATCAACCTTGACAGGTCCATTACTCAACAGCCCTTTACTAGTTTTGTGAGACCATCTACTCATAGATACCACTTTAAACTAAAAATACATTTATAAAAAAACTGCAGAGCAACACATCAGAAATTGTTGAGACTTCATCTTTTTTCTACATGTTTTAGTCCCCTTGCATATAATGTAGTGTTACACTTCTTTATTTGCTTTTGATCACATCTTGATTCTTAATTACAAACAATGACAAGAGGCAGCAGTTTTAATGTACATTGAAAGTATATTGGAGGTATTGTAATTGGTCATTCTAATTGGTCACTGGTTTGCAGAAGAAGAACCAGTAGCCAAAATAACAGGGAAATTTGGTGTGTTTTCGAAAAATAAAATTGAAATCTGGAAATCTAAAACTGAGACAACGGACAACGGACAAATTTCTAGTGGAATATCAACAGCACTATAATATTACAGAAGGCTGTGTCCATATTTATTTCATATCAGGCAACTACCAGATCAACTCTCACAGGACCATATTCCACCAGGACTAGAATTGCAACTGTTTAACCTCTAATATGTCTGGCTATAAAAATCAGAGTGCCGCTCATCTGTTCTTGGAGAGACAGTCTGCTTAAATACAGAATTGCACATTTAAATGATTTCACTTGTGACAGGCCTGCTGTGACAGAATAACAAATTCTGTTGAACAAATAGGCTCTGGAGCCCGGCGGAGTCCCAGGAGTCGACCTAAAGCCCTCAGGCGGTGTTTTGTAAAGGACTTGTTTCGGCATGGCCTTACGTCTTGAAACATATTGGCTTTTTTATACTGGATGAAATGCTAATTCTGTGGAGGGTGTGTGTGTGTGTGCGTGTGTGTTTGAGAGAGAGAGAGAGAGAGAGAGAGAGAGAGAGAGAGAGAGACAGAGGAAAGAGGAGATTATTTATTTCACAGTGAACCTTGCATAACAAAATACTTCTTCTCCATTCACTGCTGCTGATAATCTGTTTAAATCCTTGACTTCAAGGGCCAGCTACTGAAGGCCTCACCCTAATGTTTAACAGCCGCTGTGATAATTATTAGTCACTGATCATGTGTGTGAAAATGTGGACTTAATGTTTAATTTGAACTTTTAGCACTTATTTATAACCTGTGCTAATTATGTGGCTTTGTGAGGTCTTTTTATTTACAGGTTTGCAGAGCAATATTGTTTAACCTGAACTGGCGGCTTTTTCACTGCATGGATTTGCCTACACTATATCCAAAATTGAAGTCCAAGTGAGACATTTGTGTTCACCACTGTCATAAAACACAACAAGACATGTATGAATTTTACCCAGACATATTTAATTGTACTTTGTGTTGTATGCTCTGACAGTAGGATCATGTTGTGCAGGTGCTATTAAAAGTATAAACTTAGAGATCCACCCAATAATGTCCAAACATCTGTTTGAAAAGCAGACCCAAGCTTTTATATTTTTTGGACTCACCTTTTTTTGTGGGGAATTGGATAAAAGCCATAGTTTCCTCTGGCCTGTCAAAGCCATTCTGTAATCAACCAACCGTGGCCCTCCCTCAAAGAGTAGGAAGACATTATTCAGCTTCCTCCTTCTGATCCTGGGTCCACAACAAACCATGTAATCCATGGCTCACTGCTCAAAGAAAAAAAAAAAAAGAGAAACACAAAGTGCTCCTGTCACCAACTGCAGATGCACAGGGGTATGACTGAGACACCAAGAACCATGCGGGTATTCTGCAAACAGCACCCTATATCTTTGCAGCTGAACGCAGATGCCAAGTTAGTACATTGTCTTCAGTGAGCTGCTGTATGATATAAAATCTGTAAATGTAGGTGTTTTTTGGGGGGACAGATATTACCCTTCAATTTGGATCAAATTCTGCTTGTTAAACTTAATATGGGATTTAATATGATATTTAAACTTAATGTCAATTTAATGTGGTATTGTTATTGCTGTAATAATGTATTATTTAACATATTAATACGAAATATTTTCTGACAGGCTTTGTAGCTGTGGCAACTGGCTGTGGCTGACCATGCGTTGTGTAGTTCAGGCTTGCAGAGGTTTTAGCATTACCGGTTTGCGTCACTGGATTTGCTTTTGCATGATTCTGGGGTAGTTACACTGTAGTCTGAGTGTGATCTTTACATGATTCCAACTTTTACTGTACCCACTGAATTATATCTCTTTCACTTATAGTCATTTTGAATGATATGCTGAACTCATTCAAAATGTACATTAAGGGATTTTTGTTTCTTTTTACTTCCTTCTTTCATTGAGCTCTTACTGGCATGGTTAGAACATGGTCTTTCTTCATTACTTTGTTTACCCGAGTGGCACTTTTTCTGCCATTTAAAACCTTTTTTTCCAGTTACCATATAAAATCCGCAGCTACTTTCCTTAATGAGCATATGTTTTTTGATAGCTTTTAACATGTGCGGGCTGATCAGGGTTAGAATTTTTCACAAAAATACAGCTACAGTTTGTAACTGCAGCAAATGTTTAAGAAGATCAGGTTTTTTAAATGTTTCCTGTCACATTGCACAGTAATACACCCTCTTCAACCTAGCTAAACACAAAGTGTAGACAACTGGCGGTACTTCAGGTAATTTCTTCGTTCTGATATGAAATCGTCCTTGGTTTTAGTGACACAAACTGATGTTTCATATTTCCAGGGGAATTCTGAGATGAAACAAAGGCACACTTCAATCCTGGTCAACACCTTTTAGGATTTAAAAGTGACTTTTGTTTCGCATTGGCTGACATTGTCACTTTGTGGTAAAGTTAAGGTAACAATTATGATCAGGTCAGAAATGATTTCAGATACTGGTGCCTGTTCTTCTTGATCCAGGCAGACCTACCATTACAGTTGAATTTTAAGAGGATAGGTATTATCAGAGCAGTAATATTAATGTAAATTAATGAATGTCCTCTTTAGCTACATTTATCAAATATATTTCCAATACATTAGATTAATAGTTTTCAACCTTAACGAGATCATTTGTTATTTATTGTATAGTACCTAGCTGGCTGGAACTCCAGCTTTCCAGTAGAAACTGAAATTGACCTATGCCAAGCTAACAAGCTATCACTTACTAACAAGCTATCTTCTGTAAAGCAGGTGCATGAAAAAATTGAGAAAAAGCATCTGCAAAACATCATTTGTTTTCAAATGAGAAGAGTCTGTTTAGTTGAGCCTGTTTACAATGTGAAATGCATATGCTAGACATGGCCTGGCTTAGTACAGTTAACAGTGATACGTCATGTCAGTGATAAGTAGATATTATCCTCAACAGGACAGCAGCTCTATACTTTTTTCAGGCTCTTCAAAATCAGAATTACAACAAGACTATAGAAGTCAATAGGCCTGTTGGCTAAGTTTGCTCAGTGCCATATCATAGGCTTCACTGTGTACATTTTTCCAAATCTGTATACATAATTGTGTTTTTTTTCTTGATCAAATTAATAATTCTTAAATGAATACATTTGTATTTTTAATTTCATTACTATATTTTGCCAATCATTAAAAAATTATATACTGATGTAATAATATACAAAATATTAACACTGAAAAACAGAACATAGATTAAAACTTAAAAAAGAATGAGAAAACCAAAAGGATTAGGGTTTGTTTAAGCATATACTCCCTCATATGAGAACAAATATGATAAGAAAAAATAAATTGTACCAAAAACGGTAAAAGCACTGTACCGTACTTCTTATCTAATACTGATATATTATGTGCAGTTTTGACATGACTTTTCATCGTAAAGTGTTAATGAAATTTATAATTTTGACTTTTAAACTTTGTTTCCAAGAGTTTTCCCTGATCAGAGGGCGTGATAATAGTATAAAACTAGTCTTTTATGGGGTTGCAGTGATGTTACTTTTTATTATTACTATTTCAGAAAAATATTTTGGCAACCTGAAATTTTTCAGGTGACAGCAAGACAAGTATCTCTTTTTCCTGGCTTACAAGATCCCTTTGTTATGTAAGATTAGTGTCTCTATTGAATCTGCTTTAATTATCCATTGTACTACCCAAACACAATGCATAGACACCCATTGTTTCAAACACTAAGGAGAACAAGAGGACGTCAACCTAAATATAGGTCCTCTGCTACCAACAAGCCTCATTTGACTGGCCTAGCTCCGGCTTATAATTAATACCCCCAACGGTGTAATTAAATGGAATTTCAATCAATGGAAATAGTGAAGAATAAAAAAATACAAAAAGCATATCTCAGGGGCAAACTTGATAGAATTACAAAACGAGCAGCTTGCAAACTGTCTTTTCTTTGATGAAGTAACATTTAATTAACCCCAAGTGGAAATGATCCCCTATTGTTTGATTGTAATTTGTCCCTTTTGGCTCCTTCCCTGGCCCACAGGCCTGACGTTCTCATGTTTCAATCCTGTTGGCCCATCCTCCTTGCACACACTGTTTTCGCCACATCACACACTTTGCAGTCCAGCTTCTGGTCAGCCTTTGTATGGCTAAGCGACAACAGTATTTCATTTGAGAAATATAATTTATGAATTGTCCAACAATCTCAGCGCTCAACGGGATGAAAAGCTGGAACGCTCTGACCACCACAGGGCCAGCGGGGTTAATTTCTCTTCATTTTCTACTGAGCAGCATTTGTGTTTTTCCACAAAGGCCATCATTGGAGCTGACCCAAAGAGCAACCACTCCAACTAGGCCTGTCTTACCCCCTAATTCGATACCTTGGAATAACAGGCACAAACTTCCCTAAAAGACAAAACAACTCCCTTTTTAGTGAAATTAGAGAGAAACTCCCCTCTGTGGTGAGAAAATTAAAATAGAAAGTGATACAGCATAATTCTTTCCATAGTGGGCATGAGTCAACTTTGAAACCTTGTTTCAAAACATTCTTTAGAAAATACACCCTTATCACTTCAGTCTGGTCAAATTTATTATTTTAAGTGTTTCAGAACATGTATGACTATCCAGAATAATATTTATGATGGTAATATACACATCCAGTACAGTACTTACTCACCCCAATTTAAAAAAGAAACAATATGCTTCAAAAGCATGCATCCTCCTTTTCCCACAAGAATCGTGAAAAATAAGAGCAGTGATGGGAAATTATAATCAAACTTTAGCTCAAGCTCCATTGTACAACTTGTTATAATTTGTAATTCAGATTATATTTGGAGTTCTGTTAATCAGAGTACAGCATATACACCTTATAGATACTAACTCTGGCTGGTTTTACTCTTTCATATCTTATTGATGTACTTGCTAAATTAACCATGTTGAAACAGTACACTGACCATTATTTATGTAAATTAGACAATGATGTATTAAATTAATAACACATTTGTATAATTTCCTGGTCTCTTTTATCTTCTTTTCTTTCCTCTATCTCTACTTTTTCTATAAGATTGACATTGTCCTTTTTAATGTTATGAGGGAGCTTTTTTACCCTGAACATAATACAAGTTTCAAATGTATAGTCATTTCTGTGTGGGAGTGACTTTATTTTTCAAAATACATAAAAAATACAGTTTACATTTTCAAACAATTCAATGCATTAGCAGACATGAGAGATAAATATAATGCAGTAGAGAAGTCCTATAAAACTCATGGTGTTTGAATTCATCAGGAACAACAATAAATGTTTTTAGGGGTTGTGGATTAAAATTTTATTGCTGCTAACAAGTGCATTAAAAGAAAAATCCATCTCAGAAACACACATTATTACCTGTATTTTATTAGCACCTGAGAGTTCAATCGCACTGACCTTCTAAATCATTAATAAACAGCTGCTCTCTTGTATTTGACACGATGACAATAAAAGTTGTGTTTTGCATATTAACTGCAAATTCATTCGAACATTAATTAAGTACTTCTTACCATGCTTCCTGAACAAGTTCTAAAACTGGCAAACAAACTACAGGTACTGTGCAAAAAACATGTTATATATACTGTGGTCAATCCATAATTGCACTTAGATTACCTGTCCAGCCTAAATTTGAGATCTTACATACATTATAACTAATTCTGTAAGCTAATATGTAATACAGTATATACAGTCCCTCTTCTCAGTCCAATCCATTGTCAGGCATCTGTAAACAATAGAATTTAATGATCACATTGGCTTTGATAGCAGCTTCACTTCACATTTGAATGCAATTTAAAAGAAGCATATATTTGCATAGTGAATTCAAATTAAGAACTAATTATGATAATAAATTTTGAGATGTGGCAGAAGATGGCTTTCTGTATATTTATATAACAATAGACACATGATAGTTAGAAGCAATTTTTTTTCCTGGAGAACCAAATAATGGTGTTAAATATTCAAGTTGTATCCAATTATAAATATAAGGAGCTTATCACATGCAAGCACTGCTTCTCAAGTACAGCTAGACCGAATCTTCTCGTTAAAGAGAAAATGTGCCTTTACACATATGCCTTGATCAATTTTGCATGAAATTTGAAATTTGAATCCTCCTGAATGCTGGACTAGCCCAGTCAGAACGCTCAGTGCAGAACAACAGCAAGCATCCTTATGCAATTCAGCCAGACATGTCTAAATGACACATTGTTTCTCAAAATCCATAAAATTTAAATTCACACATCTTCCTAATTATTGAATATTGAAACACTTCCCAGCACACTACATTGCTGCACAGATCTAGTTCTTGATCTTTAAACAGATCCATGTCAAGATGTTGTACTGCTGATCTAAAACATGACATCTGGAAGTTGTATAGGATGCTAGCAGAAGTACCCTTGTTTCTTGATAATCCATTTTATAGCTGTTAGAAATTCATATATAAAGAGAGGCTAAATGTGGCATTTTGATGGCTGAACCTGTCGTACTCAGATGCAGACCTGAGGCTCAGACAAGTCCTCTCCCTCTAGGCATAGCGGTGCTTCTTTGTGTTCACAGCATGTTCAAACATGGGGGCGCTCTAGAAATAACATAATGCCTTACAATAACACAATTTAGTTTATTCATGAGTATAAGCTTTTTGTTGGAAATTCAATAGCTTATTAGTGTTTTCATCTGCTATTGAGATATATTAAAAAGTCCCCACGACCTGTCTCACTAGTTGCTGTATTGTATATTGTATACTGTGTACTGTTTACTCCCATGGTAATAGGCCTCCAGACTACCATGAGCTATGGAGTAATCTTTGACACCACTCTCTCCTTCCTCCAGAACAGGACACCACTGACCTGTGCCTGCTAATTCTTTAACATCCGAAGAATGCAACCACTCTCCCACATGCAACCCACTCATGTCCTCTCTGCCAACTCAAGTCAGACCCTCTGAAACAGCTACACCTCTTCTGCACCCCCACACATACTATTGCAGTGTTTGTCCACTACATAAATAGAATAATAATATTAACTGAATACAGCGATGACTGGGGACAAAGTACAAAATGGCCCTCAGTAATGAATGAGGTCATTGGCACGATGAACAGAACTAGACATTAAAATAAAAATGGCTGAACATTTTCAATGATTTGTGGTGTCCGTGTTTTGTCATGTTCAAATAAAGAACGCTGTTTGGGTAGGACATGAGTAAGATTGGATTGGCTGATTTGTGTATTTTTTTGTACCGAAACCCACAACTTGATTGACATGTACTAGCAAATGCTTTTGAATATATCAACCTTTTCTTTGCAATTTAGATCAAGAGAGATAGAAAAAGCACATAGGTACCAAATTTCATAGAAATCTGATTTGCTTTTTATGAAAATATGTCAAATCAAATATGGTGAGCACAACAAATCGGACAGGTGTGTGCTATAGTATGGTGTAAGTAGGTGAACAAGGGTTCAGGACTCTATAGCTTAAGTTGGATCTATTTAATTCTACTAATCACAACATATCGCTTTTTTGGATTGTACTGCTGAATTATGTGACATCAAGGAAAGTATGGAACCACATCAGACACTGCCCATCACCTACTACTTTATTTGAGTTCTTGATAAACCATCAGGGTTTCATAGCCACTTTTCAAACATGAAATAACAATAGTGTGTCACCTTTGACAACATAAGATGACATATTACGTACATCTGCATTCAGTCTTTCTCAAACAGTCTGTAGAAGCTGATTTTAGATGCTCTCAGATTACTGAGGTTAGCCAGTAAAGCTGGGGGAGCTACCCACCAATGGGCAGCCTCACCATTTTCGCAGAATCTTCCGTGCATGGCATGGAGCACAATACCAGTCATGCTTACTGGGACACTCAGAGAAAAACCAGAATGAAACAACTGAGCTAGTTAGAGAAGGCACAGAAAACCATGACTGTCTGTTCAGATAAGTCGCAGCCCATGGGCAAGAGGTAGGGGAAGGAGATAACTTTCCTTTGATTATTCTATAGACTGTTTTTGACGTGTTTTTCACTGTTAACATGTGCCAACATACGTTATACTACATTAATTTGGCAGATGCCCTTATCTGGAATGACTTTCAGCACAAGAGAACAAGAAATATAGTAAAATATTGCCTAGCATCAGCTGATTCATTTATTTCTAATATATACAAATCAGATGTTGTATGTCATTTACCTTCATATTTTACATCTGTATATTTCTACATTTATTTTAGGAGCTTAAATATGCACAAGAAGCAGAAGAAGAGGAAGAAGAAGAAAAATATTGAAAAGTTATATTATATATACTTATATTACAGATCTAGAGAATGTTACATAAAGTGAAAGACGGACCAATCTGATAGACCAATGACTGCAAATGAGGCCTCCAGCAGAGGTCCTCGTGATAAAAAGGGATCAGCAGTGAACCCAGTCCTTTCCATTGTGCCAGGAAATGGTTCACATTTTAATTGGTAGCGATTGAACTCTGTGTCATTAGCAGTCAGGAAGTGCTCTCCTTTGGAAATGGTGGATGAGTTTTATGTTTAAAAGGGTTGTTGGTATTGAGACTTCATTAAATATTGCGAAGACTAAGTATGTATTTAGAATATCTGTTTCTTTCATGCTTAACTTCATTATTAGAGTTATGCTAATGTAAGGAATGAATAGTTTAGACTTAATGAACTGGACAAACGTTACAGTTTTATGTAATTAAATTATTAAAGTGTGTAGTTTCAAATAGTCCAGAAGGTGTGTAACAAAAAAAACTGTATACAAAGCAGCACTAATCAGCATTGCTGTTGTGTGAGGAATGATAGTAGATTTATGTTATTGGTTTTGTTGTTCTGTCTTTGCCCTGTTTGCCGTATTTATACCTTGGATGCGTTCTAATCGCTTTCACAGCAACAAGGCCTGATTCTGAACCGCAGTACCTTGCATATATCATTTTTAATATTTGCCTCATTCCGTGGCTAATTTCAAAGGTTTATTTCCTGAAATGAATCCTCTTCATCAAATCCATTGATCCTTGCAAAGCTAGAGCAATATCACTGTTTGTGTAATAAATTGACCTGTAATGTAGATTACTTTAAAAAAAGAGAGAGAGAGAGAAAAAAACGCCCATTTACATTTACATTTTGCCTTGTGAGTGTGTGTGGTTAATCTAAAACATTTAAGGCTGGAAATGGGCTTCTCCATCAAATGTCCCAGTTCCATTTACATTTCTTGCATACAAGTCAATTTGCGCCTGCCCTGCACCATAAATCATTGCCAGCGGATTGCTGTGTCGGTACCTCTAGACATTACCCTGGCGCATGGTACTTAGAAAAAAGCAATTTAAAACTCCATTTGCAAAGAATACCAGTCAGCTTTCGGCAGAGTCCTACTTCTTTCAGCAAAATGAAAATTAAACTGCTTCGCTTAAGAAGGGGAGAGAAACACAACAAAATTAATACACACTTGGAATTTTATGAAACCTAATGGCTCTTTGCCCTGCTCTCTTTAATCAAGAAAGTCCAGTGGTTAACTTGGTATGTTTACCTTTTAGATGTTTACAGCACTGGACAGTCTCTGAAAAGCGGAAATAACATGTATTATTGTAATCACCTGGACAGTACTTAAAGGTAGAGCAAGTTAGGAAAACCATGTATAGACTTACTTTAAAACACATCTATTATAAGCTATTTTTATGTATATAGTAATTCATAAACAAGCTTTATGCTAAAATTTGTTTCAGAATTGGTAGGTTTTATAGTAGCACATGAAATTAGAATGGTAAAGTTTTGGGGGAAACCTTGCATGAAAGCACTTGTCATACCACATAAGTACAATATCTGAAAAGTATTCAAGTGTTTTAATGAGTATGGTATTGCAGGGAAATGCATATTTAAGTTTTACATTGAATAGTGAGGTGAATATCACTTGGTAGGATTGGGTGTATTTGATCATTGTATTCACCATAAAAATCTACCAAGAAAAGATGTAGAATAACAGATAGTATACAAAGTGTTTAAAAACCATTGAGCCAAATCAAATTCATATTAACCCTACCATTGATAATATGCAATAACACTCATTGCTAATGCTTTCACTTGAATAAAAGCAAGTGTACATTGACCTTTTATCAATCTGAAACCAATAACATGGTAAGATGTTATTCATTAATTAATATTTTTGCATTGTGATAGTGCCTTGACTGTATGGAAAATATGAGAAATATGTGGAAATTAATTAGAAGTCAATTTCACACCAACAGCAGGAATTATTTTTATTTCATACAGAGTTACCGATACATGAAATATCTTGTTAGGTTAAACAGTGGAAGCAGAGACCCTAAGTATTCAAGATCAACCCCAACAAAGTGCTTGATGGTTTCTAGACCAGGGATCTTTAACTACTTTCTCTTTTTTTCTTTCTTTTTGTAATAAAGAAATGTTGCAGGCAGGCCAGACTACTCTCCAATATGAAAAAAATATAAGTATGTTTGTGTACATAATATTAGTAATGCAGAGGCTTTCTTAAAATATGCTTAGCTGTTGTTCACCATGTTCAGAATAAAGCCTTATTCCACCACTTACTTTTCTCTCGTGTGTAGTTAATGATCAATCTAGCACAGGCAAGGACTTAAATTAACCAATTAGCCAAATAAAACAACACTTAAAAATAAAATGTTCTCTATAAAATTACAGTTAGGAAACCATACCAACAGCATATATTAACTGAATAAAATTAGAAAAATAAAATAAACAGGCCATGACATTTGTTCTTTGTGCCAGTGTCTTGGAGTTCCAGGTAGTTGTAATTTTGTATGCATGTTAATACTTTTTTTCTATCTGAATGATCAAAGAGCCAACAGGAAATCCACATGGTCCATACTTGGCCCCGAGCTTTACCCTGGGCTCTAGACAAGCCTAGATGGGCTGAATGGCCTGTTCTCTTCATTAAGCGTGTTACATTTTATTTTCGTATGTATAGTTTGCTTTAATAGTTGTTCTATTGCTGACTACCAATTAAAACTGCTTATTGATCAAAATGATGACACTGTTAGGTAGGTGCAGACTTCCTCCATATTAAATAAAACCCATTTTCTGGTAAGTGTGTGAATTAAGCCCCCTCCATTTACAGCACTCGCTTTCACCATCAATAATAGGCTGATAAAAGAGATGCTGTCTACCAGACTGGGACGTGGTGGTCAGTAAAACAGGTATAATATTGTGTCATGTATCAGGAAATAATTGATGACCCCCTTCACCAGGAGCTCGAATGGGGCATTGGGAAATCATTCTCAATCTTTGGCTTAGCAGATGAAACAAATGCTGCCTGCTTGCTTTGTCAATTCTCACTCCTTTGGGTCAAACAAACAGCTTTTCCAGGGCCAGCTCAAAGGCTAGTGTATGGGCAGCCAAGCTGAAAATGTCCCTTGTCCTCCACACTCTGATGCAATGTAGCATTCCATTTACCAACTGTTTGTTATTTGTCATTGACAGAGTTATAATAAGAGGAGCCTTCATATTCATTGACCAAGTGACCCCCGGCGTTCCCAGAGCCTCCGGTCCCATCCTTGCAGAGTCCCCAAGTTACTTTTTTGCAATTTACACATGTTATGTTATAGGAACAGTTTGTTAAGGAAGAAAGCGGGGAAGGAGGGGAAAAAAAAGGGGGAGAGGAGAAAAGAGGTGGATCTCCCGCTGAACACCTACTCTTGTGCCCTGAGCATGATGAACAAGGAAACAGAGAAAATGTGATGACTCTCCGGTGACCTTAAAGCCAATTAGCGTTTTCATGGCAAGTGATTTGTTTTTTAGTGTGTGGTAGTTGTCTACTCAGCAACCTTCATGACTGATTAGTTAGGCATGGTTTGAGTACTGTCTTGCTCTGGAGAAAGAATCACAAAGAAACGGTCGGACTGCCAGGGGAAAGTCTTGGGTAGCCTAAGAAATTTAACCTGAGAAATAAAAGAGGGACTAAATGCTGAAGAGACTATAAACAAAGAGCCACATTGATATAGATGTGAGCTTTAAAGGGCTCTAAAATGATGAAAGGATGAATATCCTTCCCCGTGGGGGTTGGATCTCAACAAAACCAGCATTTATTTAATCACTTTCCATTCTTTATTCCAAAGGGAAATATGTCATTTTGCACCCTTTTAAAATACATGCACTTCATCATCTGTCATACCTTGACTTAATAACTTCAAATATCAAATTAAATATTTACTAAATAAAAGCAAAATTTTCTTTCTGAAAGAAAGGAATTTCATGCAAAGACCAGTGAAATCCTACAGCAAATGAAGACTTGAATACATGAATGTTCTCTGCCCAGTTTTATGGTAGGCTAGAATCACAAAAGTTTCAGCGTGTGTTCCAACAGCACCTGTCACAAGATATTACAGCTGGGAATACATTTCATAAAATTTCCTTAATTCCTTAATATTTCAAGTTGGTTCAAATAAATTAGGCATAAATAAGTAAGAGCAACAACTGAGGCCTTTCAAGAAAAGTCAAACAACTGATGATTAATTTTTCATTTGCCTAATGTCTGTGATAATCTTAATTTATGATACCCGTCCCATCGCATCTAAAAACCTCATTAAAAAGACTAATTGAGAAAGGCAGAAATAAATTTCAACAGTGATAGTAGCAAATTTCAAATGAAACAAACCATTTCAGAGTCCTCTTTGGAATAAGAAGTAAAATAATATTCATGAATTCTTTTTAATGATGAGGATTACACTAAAGGTATAATATAATGAGAAACAAACATGTATATGTGCTAGAAGTAGAGATTATAGGAAAGCAAGTCTGTATCTAATTTTGTTAATATGACATTTCTATAAAATAGTAGTATATCTCCATTGGTATATTTAAGAAAAAAGCTGCTTTAAAATACTGTTACTTTGTCATTTTTGCATTTACTGTTAGGAGAAAATGTCCAGTCCTAATGAAAATTATTTTCAAAATGAACTTACATTGGTTTAAATTTATTAACTTAACTGTATGATTACTGCAGGTGAAAAGTTCAAGTGATATAGCCATTTATTTTACACTATGAAATTCTGATTTAGATCTGACACCTTTGATGCTGTCTTGCAATTAATTTGTCCATTAACTGAAAACTATGTGACAGCCATGTAAACAGAGCAAAGTGAGGAAAGTACACTGCAACACAGCAAACAGAAATCACAAAGTGAATCAACTGCTAATGATGGATTGTAAATCATTATCTCAAAGGCAAGACAACAGTGGTAATTAAAAACAGCCAGGCCTAAAGCATTTGCATATTAAAATGATATTATCTTGTCTCATTAGTTCATTGTAGTTGTGTACAACAGACTTAATACTTCAGACAGAAGTCAAGCTATGAAGCCGATGTGATGAAATTATAGGGAAGGTACAACTTTGTGCTCATTTGATTGGATTATCTTTGGCAGACGTTATCGGATGACTGCAGTGGTTTAAATGCTGGCCGTCACTGTATAGGCACCTATCCGATTGAGCAAACACCATTTTTATTGGGGGCGGGGAATATTTTGCGCCCCCCTAAACACACACACACAGACACACATGCACACACACACATACAGTACATAGACACATACACTTATACATTTACCACCTCCACTATGAATGATATTTTGTTTTCTTTACCTAATTTTTTTCATTTTAATAATTTGTGTGTTGTATTTTGCATAATAAACCTGGAAGAGTGCAATCAAATACATGTAATTTGTAAACAAAATAATATAGCTCCCCTGTAAGCACCCCCACCCCTCCCCTTATTATCAATGGTACATGGGACACAGGTGGAAAAAGTTTAATTCAGTACCTAGTGAACTACTGTGGGTGGCAACAAGCATGTTCTGCTACTATTGATGAACTATAAAAGGGTGAGACTACCAACTAGTTGCATGTCCCCAGAAATTGAAATGTTTCTTATTGAAGGCCACTGTCACAGTTTGATGATGAATGGATTAACAATGGAAAAGTTATTTAATTTATTCATGAACTTGTTGAAAGCAAGTCTGGTACTTTAGCTAACCAATATCTATTTAAAATTACCTAGTTATTTAGCTAACGAATACCTAGTTAAAATTAGGTATCTATCTGTCTAGCTAATAACTATGATGGAAAATATAAAATTGTTTCCAGTTTTGCAAAGAAGCAGCTGTTTTTTCAGGGATGATATATATATATATATATATACAGAGCGCAGAGCATTCAATGTATTCCAAAAATTAAAATAGCTACTGAAGCTGAAAGATAACTGAAATGTGGCATTGAAATAAAACATTAAAACAAGCTGAGCAATTGCCTTAACTTTAAGTAAATTTAATGATGGTATTTATTGTAATTAGGTTCTTATTTTTATTCTTTTGGCAATTGTAATTCAGATTTGACTTGTTATTTGTACAACATTTGATGTCTTGAAACATTTACACCATGCCTTAAAAGCATTAAATCTAATATTTAACCTATCAAAACATGTATAGTTGTGATGTATCTTGTTGATTTATCATCAGCATGTAGGATTCTAGCAGTCCCTCTCTTTTTCACCATTAAATGTTTGCATCATCCCTAAAGCTCAGTGTTAGCATGACACAACCCAAACCTTACCCTCCAAGCTCCCCACCACTTGAATAGAGTCAGGCACCAATCCTTGATATTTCTAGCTTTACTGTTACCATTAGAGGCAGTGTGTTTCTCTGATAGGGTTTACTTTTCACATTTTGTTCTATTTTTGGTTTTATAAAAGAACAGAACAGACTTGAGTTAATTCCATCAGATATTAAAGAATAGCTGCAAATACATTTCTCTGTGCATTATGATAAGTCTAGACACTTACTGCTTACACAGTTTTACTGTGGTGTGGGGCTTACATCTTAATTCTCTTTTTACTCTCCCAAGGATATAATGTCACTCTGGTTTTAAGTCCCTGTTTAAATTCTGAATGTCATAAAGCTAATACGTCAGTTCAAGTAGAGATATCATTAACTGATAGGATTTAGCTCAAATCCCTCTGGAACTGGATTATCTGGGTTCATTTTCACAAACTCCTTGGTGCCACACAAGCCTGTTTTTGACCCTTTTTCCCTAACCAGAATTTAAACCTGCACATTCGCAGTATGGAATACATTTTTTTTTTTCAGATGCATCTGAAAAGAGGGCAATAAAATTTAATTTGGCTGGAAATCACATCTTCCTGATCTTAAGATGCATGGGGAGGGGGGGGGGGGTGGTGAGCATGTGACTTCCTATGCAGCCTAAAGCATGCCTGTCAATAGCCAAAGGGTTACAGCCAGCCACGCGCTTGGGAGCCCCACATCTTACACACTGCTGTGTCCACAGGCCTTCTGCCTGCCTCTGGGGTTTTAATAAAAAGTGAAACCAACAGTTTATCCTCTAACAGCGGGGCCGAGAGCATGCTCCGAGGGGGTGCATTGTAAAGCATTACCAAGACAATGCTGCCATATGGGGGACAGAAGGATCTCCCACTTGCCTTTTCAAAGCGGGGAGAACACTGATCCAGATATGCATGACAGCGGTCACTTTAAGGTGACAGTTTTTAACATAACAACTGATGAAAAGAAAAGTCATTTTGTTTCCATTAAGGCTGATTATTCCAGGGGTCCAAATTCATTGGGCCTTACCATATGACTCAGGATCAACAGACTGGCCCAGGTTCAGTAAACAACAATGGCTGTCCCATCGTGTTCATTGATTTTTAGAGCTGGTCTGGGGGGAAAAATACTATGTTGATTTTCTTTCATCCCAATGAAGGACAAGGCATGAGGGAGTGTTGTCAGAGAGGAACACATGACTTAAGTATGGTCTGATACTTAAACAGTACACTGCTGCAAGCTATAATCAAGAATATGGAGGAAAATAGTGGCACACGATACAGAGAAAAACGTTTTTTTAACAGCATTCTGATAAATCATAAAAAGATTACAAGAAAATTACAAAAAAGGAAAAAATTAACTTCCATACAATGACTACTACTTAGTAAGAAGCCATTCACCTAATGGGTAGCCCAGCAGTATGTCAGCGTTAGAATCTTAAAATGTAATGGCTTTTCCCCCCCTAAAGCTACTCTCTAAAACTATAGTTCAGTATAAGATAATAGGATTTAAATTACTTTGCTGTCCTTATTATACAATTATTAAACATATGGTATTTTAGAATAGAAGACAAAAGTATTTATATATTTATGAAGTTACAGATGACATCACTATGTTGATAACAATGGAAAAAAAACAATGGAAAAAACATTTATTCCCGTTTTTGACCTTACAGGCTGTCATTAATGCACAATATTAACAATGCTAAAAATAAGAAAAGTATCTCCATTGTATTGAGATACCTCAGCCAAAAATCCAGGTCAGTTCAATAGGTTCCCTTTTCATATGTCATTGTAAAACTTTAGTGTAACTTTTGTGATACAGTTTTGGCAAAATGCATATGCAGATGCTCTTGGACACAGGCTGTGGTCAAAAAATCACAGCAACCATAGAAATTGGCCCCATCTGAGATCAAACAGAACCTGGGAACAAGATCCTCACTGAGGGAGAGAATCAATGTCATCAATCTTCTTTCCATATGCAACGATCTGCTTGTCTCCCAAATGATATGCCATGATCCCAAATTTAAAATAGATATTTTTAAAAGATAAAGGCTGACAAAAAGTACAATTCTATGACATGTAACATCTGGCTGTGATTTAACACATGTAAACCTGTTGTTTTTAAAATGCCACTTTTTCCACTCTGATGTCATCAGCACCACCATGTAGTACTATCTGCTGAACATGTTGGTGTTAGTGCTGGGCATTACTGCTCTAAAAATGGTACATTTCAGATTCATTCTATTCTGGGGGGGATGGCTTTTTCACACTCAATCAGCAAAGCAGCAAGATTCATATGGCAAAGTGCTGGTTGATCTCAAGCAATTCATTATCTCAGGATGATCTGATCCAAAGTAAAGCATTGCCAATTCCTGACAGTCTTTGGTAGATGCATTTAAAGTGACATCCCCCTCAGCTCTGAGACCAGAATCTGTAAAAGAAACAATTATGAGTCCACTGTTTTGTTGAATGATACCCTAACCGCAAATACATTCAACTTGCACTTTACACTTTCACTTGGTGGGTGCTTGGCAACATAAAAAGACTACAGTTATGAACGATATGGACACAAGAAAGGAAAACAAAAAATTGTATATGTGTATATGAGGAAAGCTGATTAAATAGTGTCCAGCAAGTGGGATGAAAGCACATTTTAAGTATCCTAGATGCTATCCCAGATGTAAAATAAAACATGTTTCAGGTAAATGGATTTGTAATCCAACACTGTGAAAGCATAACTATCTGCAACATTGACACGTTGACATGTGAACCTGAAAGTGTCCACCCTGTGTTCATGCATAATATGCAGCATTTGAAAAGAGAAGAAAAAAATACTCCAGGGAAAAGTTGTGGGTCTGAAAGGATTTAATTATTAGTTTCAAGACTGTCAATAAGTATTGGTCCTTCTGTATGTAATAAATAGACTAGCCTCATAATCTCCCTCATAATGGTTTAAGGACACCAAAGGGCCCACTAAAGAACAGCAGAGGCTATTGATCCACAAGATAAATGATCTTTAGAATGTTAATAGTCTAATTTGCTTTAATGATTCCTCTTTGTGTTTCTCACCAACGGACAGGGTAATATATACTTAACAGAGAGGTCTAGGCAGCAGCACAGCATCTTAATGTTTCCTGTATGAATATGTGCACCTTTTGAGTCTTGGGCTTGAAATTTCGATTAGGCCAATCACCTGTGCAGTTTCTTCAGAAGGAGACATGATAATTGATTTATGTTTTATTGAACCTGTCCTTACCCCATTCCCAAATTAGGTGCCTGCTTAAAGTAAATAGCTTTATAATACTTAAAATAATTTTTTTATAGATCCATTCAAAAACCCCTTACTGAAGGTGATGGTCATTGCTCCTAAGGAGGGAGATGTAAACACTTTTCTTGCGAATGGAATATAATTTCGGCAAGATACCCCATACTATATTGTAAAGGTTACATGAAACATTCAGAGCCACCAAGTGACTTGTCTGTGTGGTCCCCCTGTCTGGAAATATTGTTTTATCTGACTTTTAATACATTGTCTTTCCCCATGGGAAAACTTCAGTGATAATGGACAGAAGTAGTGTTTTGCAACCAGCTAGTGGAAAATGTACTTTTAAGTGTTTGTGCCTTGTAAGATATCGCTTTACTGGTTCGTAACATAAATTACATTGCCTTTTGGAAGAGCCACGTACCTGTTTAAAATGCTCAGCGCCTACTAAGTCACATCTGCAGTTGACAAACAGCTAAGGAGTAACCTGAGTCTATGTTCTCTTTACAGGCAATTTTTATATTTTATCATTGAAGTCAATGAGCCAATCTGCAATTTACGCTATCGAGAGCGGGATGAATGTATTCAGAACCCGGTCACACACCCAATCTCCTACTAAAGAGCAGTGATAATGTAATAATGCTGGTCTGATGTGCAGGCAGTAATGGAGCCGAACATCTCACATTCATCTAACACTACCTGATCATTGCTTTAACGGAATAATACATTACCCCTGAAAATGGCTGTAAACCTCCAACTTTATCTTGGAAATGCACGACCCTTTTCCTGTGAGGCATCACCGTTTCTCAGCCATATAAAAAAAACACAACTAGCTGAGAAAATGGAAAAGAGATTTAAACCTTGTGCTGTAGACAATAGCCCCAGTGCATTAACACATCAGATGAAAGGTGCGCATACATGCACAAATGCTTGTCTGTGTGTGTGTGTAACAGCATCTTTTGAAAACATATCAAACATGTTATAAAACAAAGGGAAGCTCCTGTTTCATACTATACCCTTGTGTATACAATCATATTATGGCTGATGTATTAAGCATTAAGGTAGAAAATCTAATATAATCACTCAGGTCATATCAAGCCAAACCTTTTGTCCACACATTCACATCATTCACTTATTAGGTATCCAGGAGGAGTACAGGTGTTACATCATTTCCCCCCACCCTGTCATTTTACCCTACAGGTCACCCTATAAATAACTGCTGCTGCTGTCTTACATTAGGCTAGGCAGATCATTTTTTCATGCTGTAAGAAGTACCTCCACGTTGTATACATGCAATTTTACATTTTTAAATGCTATATTATGAAATTTAATATTTTGTAACAGCATATATTTTTAAAGGTTTGACTCCCAAGTACCATTACTAAAACTGGCTTTTCTTCCTTTTGTTGTGATGGTGTTAATGCATGGCACATGTCATGCAACAATAAACAGGCACAGGTGTAAGTCTCCTTACCAGCATACCAGCAGAATGTGTGTCCTATCTTCCTTAACTGCAGTGGAGAGAGCTCTCTTGAAATCTGGCTAGATCCTAGACTGCTGAAACACTTTTATTGAGATCTTTCAATGAGGTATGTTTAACCAGCACTCCATCAGTCCACATGATTTCATGGGAGCGATTTTCATTTCTTTCCAAGAGTACCAGCCATCTCTTTTGAACATTTTTACTAATTATGTTGCAGTACCACAATGCACTGCTTTTGGGACACAGGTAACTGATTCCGCATATTAACCAACTGAGTCAGCCATTCACACAGTATTTTATATTCATTCTATGATGCATTTCTGAAGAAAGCTGCTGGCAAGAAAACTGAAATGAACAATACTTCGGTATGGTCAGTGTATATTTTTTATGTTTCCTGTCCGGGGAAAAGTATAACATAGCAAATTGGAAATGTGATCCAATGTGCTCTGCAACAGCAGACTCGTTAATGCCATGATTTTACAGTTAATGTGCATTGGAAAAATTGTACGTCTAATGCCACTTCATCAAAATTGACTGGAGCTTTATGTCATGAGAGAGGCCCCTCAAAATCTTGCTGGCTCATTTACTCATTAATCGCAGGGGTATTCTACAAAGGTTCCTGAAGGTCAGAGGAGCTCCTAGTTTGTGTTCCACCTACTACCTAAATTACATAATTGATTTAATTAATTTCTTAATTGAGCCCATTTAACATCTTCTCTATTCATTTAAGAATTGAATTGAAAGTCCGGTGCAGCAAAGTATCAGATTCGATAATGGAGTGTCACAACTATCACTTCTGCTACAGCTACTGCTATCCATTTATCTATTTATATTGCTGTTGTTGATGTAGTAGCCTGAATTTTCCTGCAGGGACGTGCACACAGCAATCAGGAGGGTAAAGAAAGTAGTGGGGATAGTGGCAGAAGCACAGAGGGGAGAGAGCAGCGTGCAGAGACAAGACCCCTGGAAGGTGACATCTGCTATTAACCTTATATCAGGCCATTTTGTAAATCAATGTCACTCACATTTAATAACAAGTGTAATCAAAGGAATTATGCAAATTTAATTTGATGCTTCTTGCATTATGCAAATCTTCTCCAAATGTAATGAGTCCTGGCACCTGCCCGGCCACAGCGCAGAGCTTGGGCATTTTTCTCACCGCAGCACCGTGGTTTGCTGACAGCATACTCTGTGTTTACAGTTAAAGTGCAGGAGGGACAGGACAGACTGGGTGGGGGGGGGGGAGCAAAACCTAAAGGCATTGATGTTAGCATTGTTCTGGAGAGGAGGCAATTTTCCACAGATTGTTTTCTGGGGTAATATTACAATGAGATTGTGTGACTCTGAACTTAACCCCACGCCTTCAAAATGTTACCAATAGTCTTTAATAACCAGAGGGCTTCGGTCTGCATCCAGATGCAGTCAACTGCTTCAGTATAACCAAATGTTACAGAATAAAACAGCATGTCACGGTGCCATTTGACATGGTGAAATGAGATTAGAAGAAATTCATTTTTAAGTGGAGAAAATTGCAGCCCCCCACCCCACCCCCCACCGCCACCCCCAACAAAAGCAGAGAAGTACCCAGGCATGAAAGCTGACATGCTCAAGGAATGACCTGACCACCGATGCCACTGTGAATGCAAGAGACAGGTTGTTTCAAACACACAGAAATCAAATAACACATAAGGCTGTGTACTGTACTGTACTGAGAAGTGTATAATTTCTCTAATGGTGTGTGGCATTGTACACAAGAGTAAGTTTACTATTCAGCATTGCAAAACACACTAAATATCCACATTTAAAATGATAGCATGTAAAAACTGTAAGCTATGTAAGTAGCTCTGGACAAGAGCGTCTGCCAAGAAAATACGCTGTAACTAATATGTAACTATACTATGCTTTACAGTGCTATTATTTTGGTCTTTGCAATGATACATTCAAGTTGCAGAAAGAAAAGAATGGAGGGGTATGGAGATTTCCAAATAATTATGAATATCTAATTCACACTGTTTGGTTTACAAGTAATTAGCAGGAAGCCTTGAGATTTAATTTGTTTTACGCTTGAGTTCTTCCCATTCATGAAATGTCAATGATGAACTTAAAGGAAACTACAGGCTGTACTCTGAAAATGCCTTTGTAATAGCATATTTTATATTTTACTGAAACTTTACCTGTAATAAAATAGAATGTCTATTAAATTGGGTCTTCTATTTTCTTTCAGGTTTGCTGGAAAAATCTATTTTAAATTGAAAATATGTCTTAGTGCCTTTTAGGAGGTGCCCTTTTAAGTAAAGGATTCTGGCAACTCATTTTCCAAACTGTATGCACTACTCAAGAGCATCTATTGTTTTTCCAAAATTTATGTTGAAAGCATTTTTTCACCGGTATACACACAATTATTTTTTACTATATTACTATGCAATACCAAACCATTCTGTGGAGGAGCTGTTACCAGCGGTCATTTGGTGATCTTTATATTTAGCCTCACTCTCAGGAAAGTTTTGCCTTATAATGTGTCATTGACTATATGGCCTTCCCAGCTGCCCCTCTGTAGCAACACAGCCACCGACAGGGCATCCTTAATGATGTTGGTGCTTTACAGGTTAATTACACTTTTTGAATTCCTGCTAATTATTGGCCTTATTCGATAGCATGTCGTACATCACTTGAATATGAATCTTTTTTATCAGTGGCCCATTTAGAGACCGTATGGCTCCAACAGTGATGATTTTCAATGATTTTTGTATTGTACACTAACTTCATGTCAGCTGTCTTCCAGCAACACTACTATATAACTGCGGCTCTATCTGTTTGGTGGTAGTTTCTCAAAACTATTCTGTTGCCAATATTACATCATAACAATGTTATTCAGAGCCCAGCTCAATTACTCTACATAATTACAATGTTTTGAAATGGTTGCATTACCAGGTCAAGCCTCATGGCCTTTTCAAATACATTTGGACACAGTTTTTGAAGAAAATGCTGGAAGGAGCTTCCATCTCTTCTCTTTCCCCGCCAAAAAAAAAGAAAAACAGAAATGCCAATCTCTCCCAGAGGAAGCCCATCGAGAGGTGGGGAGGTTAGTTAGTCGTCATGGCCATCTAGACCTTGGACTGTGAAAGACTGCCAAAATCAATGCTAATTATACTGCCATCTGCGAGGTGGCTGTTACGTTGACACCTGTTCACTAAGAAGCCAGTCTGAGAAACTCGACTCGCGAGTAGACACGGACAAGAACTGTCACTCTAGAAGTGTTATTCCTCAAAGCAAAACCGGCAAATTTCTGTACATGCAGGGTGGTGCCCATTACTTTATAACTGCAAAAAAAAAAAATCTGACAATATTGCTTTGAACTGCTGCAACAGGACCTGGCGACCTCAATGAAGAATCATTGTAAAGCACTGCTAATCCTCTGAGTCTCGCAGTCCTTCAATGTAGAAGGATCTTTACTCCCCTGCCAAGTCAAGCAAGCACCGTGATTAATGCCCCCTCTCCACTAGAGGATCCTCCACCTTACACAATTTATCACATGAAAAAGAATCATTTGGCCCCCGGTGATTAATATTCGAGCGCACCTTTGCAACTTCGGAGGCCGATCGGGGCAGCGACATTAGACAGAACATTGCGAAAGGGAGCCCATAAAGTGCATTTTGGTGTTTGCTCACTGAGGCCAGAGCCCGTCAATTCGCTGTCCCTCAGAAGGGATCTGCCATTAGAAGGACATGAGAAACAAATGAGGCCAATTTCTCCGCCAGCGTCCCATCTGATATGTCAATAAAGGCCCAGCAACCACAGGATGCTCACGGATAGATTTTTCTCACAAGCCGACGACCAGCAGAATATATCTAGCCTTCTTACAATAGGATAAGTCAGACAAAATCGATGGGCTGGTGCTGAGTAGCAACTGCATATTTGAGTCCGTAGAGTGATGTGGATTTTGAAAATCAGACCTTTTTCTTCCCAAATCCTCTGCAATCATTGCTACCATTTAGCAGCTGTTTTTCATAGCCATCTTCCTGAGACACAGAACAGCACCTGCAAATGTCTAAGATCACTGCACAGTTAAGAAAAATGTTACTTCACAATTCCTTGCAGTACCTCAAGGTTTTAATGTTTTTACCATGCATTTTGTTTCCTGGTATTTTACTGATCTCTACTAATATGCTGTTTGAAATTTTTGTTTCCAAATAAAACGTGAATGATATATCAAAACAGTGTCTGATCCTAAAGTAACTTGTTTTGTTACCACAGTTACCACATTTTACTTATGTGAAAATGCATGCAAAGAGCTTATATAAAGGCGTTTAGTTATTAACACAATAATATCTCAAATCCTGTGCGTGTATGGGTCTCACTGTTCAGCTGTATGCCTCGCTCCAGTAGCCCTTCCCGCATCGGCTCTGGACCGTTTAAAATGGTGGTGCATGTCCGTTGTATTTCCACAGGTATACCTGACCCTGGATCCATTCCAACAGTGTCAGAGGTCAATTGGCCCCCGCTTGGCCTCTGCATGCCAGCTGTTATAATATAGTGCGAATGTGTAGGGGACTAAATGATTATGCTACTGCTCGTCTACATCCTTTTGTGTACACTTCTGACAGGTGTTTTGTCTTTATTGATTATTGCTGTCAGACTTGAATTCTGGTTCATTCTAGTTAAGCAGGCAACAAGGAAATCACAGGTCTGCACACCCGGAGCAGCGTAACTGTACAATGGCTGCTTAAATTAGCACCTCCACCTATGTGAACAGCTTGTTGAGAAGCACTCTCAAACTGTGCAGGAAATGTCATTTATTAAAATATGACTGAAGTAATAAAAATAACTGTTTGGCAATGCATTCAAATGTGCCCTCGTGATATTTCTCAGAAAAATGAAATAAAGCAAAGATGTATTTTGTGGTGTATTATTAATTTATGGGAGGCATGCACAAAACAAAACATCTTGATTTCCCACTCCACAATGTTGCACTAAGCACACCTATTCTGGCCTGCATTTGGCTAAGTGGAGAATCATATTGGTAAGTGATTGGTAAGTGACCGTCTTAGCCTGGGCAGAGATACACTTGGCGGTAGGATAATACACCTCAAACACCGACAGATGATTATGACCTTTTTTAATATATGTGGTCATATTTTAATATAGTCAATGCATCTTCTGTACCACTGCTGCCATGCATGCTTGACAATTTTAACCCCACCATTAGTAACCTCTCACAAACCCGGGATCTAGCATGGAAACACAATGCAAACATTCAGCTATCAAACATTAAAATTTGCAGTTTTTTGGAGATGTGTAAAAGCAAAAAAGGTACCATTTTGAGGCAGAGCTGAATCCATGCTAGAGTAATCAGCCAAAGCACATGCTTACAAACCTCAGTGTCACACCATAGCAAATACTCATAAAACAACACTGACCAAAAACTGATGAATATAGTATGCTTTCAGAATTGCAGTGTATATAGAGGAACTGATTTAGACATTGAAAGATGCTTTGCCTACAACTACAAGTTTAGCATCCCCAACAAGTGAGAGAGGACTGAATGAATTTTTTTTACTACATACAGAATTCATTATTGACACATTTTAATGATAGCCAGAGTAATTATTTTAAAAACTTAAAAAAGTTAAATTTGTGCATATTGCAAAGTTATGAAATGTTATGGAAGTTTTGGTATATGCATCATATTGTACAATATGCTATATATGTACAGTTGGCGATGCAATTCATACGTATCACATTGCTACTGATATCCATTCTGTATGCAAGTCATAAAGTCAAATGTTTTTCAATAACCATCATGGGCAGAAGGCTTAGGATACATCGAGAGATTTGAGATGATGGCATATGTTCAGGTGGATTGAGTCCTCAGGCTCCAATCTGCCTTCCTCCCACGGACTTAGAAGATAAATTGTGGAGGCTATTTTTCCATTATGTTAATCAAAACACTTGCCATATGCATTACTATTATTAGATTGGTGACAGAACACATCCTATTTTCAAAGTTAAATTACGAAACACAACCTTAATGGATTAGAAATTTAGATTGTATCAAAAGGAGAGTAAAAAATAATTCAACATCTGGCTTTGTCATAATACTTTTATTAACAACTTAGAACTTTAATGACGTGATAATTGCTTTTCTAATATATTATGAGACTATATGAAGGTAATATGAACAGATTAAGCTCGTGGAAAATAGAAACAACACACATGGCATTCAATGTCACCGTGACTTGCCATGAAGGAAACAAATTAGTAAATAGCACAACAGGTTGCGTGATGTGGCGCTCATGTCTCCTGGAAGTTTCCACTGGGCCTCTCAGACGGGTTTACGTCTCAGCAAACCAAGTGGTGCTTTTATGTGCTTGAGGTGAACCATTAGGCAAGGCAAACTGTGCTGAGATTCCAATCTGAATGGCGTCTCGGTGAACCTTGCGCGGGTCCCCCGTGTTGGTGTTTCCCACTGTCCTGAGAGTGGCTTTGCGGTTCTCTGGCACCATGTTAAACTGCTTAGTGGCACTAACAGTCTCCAGACTGTCACTGACTGGAGCCAGACAGAGGCCTGGGGAAGGATGCTAGGTCAACAAGGCCATTGTTATGGCCTTTGGCACCGTAATTAGCAGAGGGGTGCTAAAACATCCCTCTCCCAGCAGGAGCGGCAGTTGCGGTGCTGGCTTGGGTGTGGGCCGCTGTCCATAAACCTTCCACTACGCGCTCGGGGCAACTGACCGCTGTCTGGCAAGCTCCTCTCGCTCCAGCCTGCTGTTAAACTTGGCCTAAAGGTCATCCTTGGAATCCGCACCCATCACGCCACCGCTGTCCGTGTCAAACAGTGATGTGGCAGCTGGTAATAACAATGGACAAAGCTTTTGAAGCAAGAGCCCTTACATACCTTTCCCATCACCAAAATGAGTTAATCACCAGTGCTCTTCCTCCAGAATTCCACATTCTTTAATATCCCTCCCATTTTTCATTCAGTCATATCACTTCAGGAAGGCATTCAAGGGGATCTCTGTAATATTGTGTATTTTTTTTGTTTGTTTTAAAGTTAATAGTCAAGCTCAGGTTAAAAAAAAAAAAAAAAAGGTTAAGGTTATAAACTACATTTCCACACGTGGAAACACTCGTTGATTAAATCAAGCCCATTTTAAGGTCAATGTATTTCCCTAATTGGCTGTCCCTTTAGATCATTTCAGGGGAAGGTACACCTTGAATCTCGTTCTTTGTAATTGGGACTCATGGTTGACTCTGTCATGACTAATATGTGCATGGTATAACGTTCTGAATAGTTCAGCACAGACAGAGCAAGTAATGTTGTGCATGCTTAAAAGTCATTTCCATAAGTACTGTAAGTGCAATTTCTGTACAGTTTGTTCCTGTTTAATGAAGTGAAATCTTGTTTGCATTCCTCCCAATTTCACAAGGAAACCCACTCAAGCATCCGTGTCAGGATTAAAGCGAATAAAAATTAAAAACCCTGCTTTTCTTTAACTGAGCACAGTTACGCTATTAAAAGTGAACCTATTGTCTGCATGCTAATCATTTTTTGTTATTGTTGATGATATTTAGTTTTAGATTTTTTCAATAAGAGGTTTGTTATTGTTATTATTTGGGTCCATCTAAGTGACCTTAACGACAAAAAATGCAAATGATACAAAAGAGAGAAAATGGCTAACATTTATTTATTCTCGCTGTTCTCTTGTCTTGTCAGTGTCATTAGAACACCTCGTTGCATCCCATTCTCTCCCATTATCTCAGCTATCAGCAGAGCCCAGCAAGATTCCAGCAGGGCTATAAATACTTTCCCTGGACCACATACAGCTTCACCATCATCTCCCAGCCACAGCTTAATGATAGGAAAAAATTTAATGTGTTTTCCTGTTTTTTCGTCCTCTCAGATTTCACAGAGGCTGAAAAAAATGTAGCAACAAACCCTTACAGTTACATGTATTTAAAAAGGTACATTAACACCTCATGTCTGAGACATCTGATAAGATGAATGGATTTAATAGTAGCCTGCCCCATTGCAAAATGCTGGTATGGCTTCTCTTCTGTGGCATCAGGGTCACTGTTACTAGGTGCATGTATCCATTAGTGAGTCGGTGCAGGAAGAAAAATAAGACATCTGAATTCATTACTAATGGATCTATATCTTATGTGTTGGCCAAGGACATGGTTTGAATCACAATGCAAATATCTATCATTAAAAGTTGACAGTTCATTTTTCCTCAAAACAAAAGAAAAATGATTTTTTTGTTGTTTTTGTGGTGGTCTGCATTACTTTATCTGACAAAGCTTAACAATACACACGCACACAATCACACACACACACATATACAGTATATGTATATATATATATATATATATATATATATATATATATATGTATATATATATATACGATATAGTAAATAGTATAGTAGTATAGTAAACACAAAATGACAGTGTAGTATAATATAATATATAGTATGTATAGTAATGTATAGTATCATGTGTATTATAGTATAATATACATTTATATATTATTGTGTACATATATATGTATATACACACACACACTATATATAAATAAACACACACACACACACACACAACATTACAGTGACTTCTAATCAGTGCCTTTCACTTTTCACAGTTCAGTTCATTCAAGTATGCAGGCCATCATTGCAATGTTTATTTTTTTTTACTTCTTTTTGTTTTTCCCCATTTGGACCTAATATAAGCCAGTATGGTTCATGTGTGCACCGCAGTAGGGGCACCAGGCTTGATTGGATTACAACACAATGTATCCACTCCTTGTCTTGAAGAATCAAATCTAAGGGAGCATTTTTATTACTACATCATTATGAGTTTAACAGTTAGTAAAAATGTGCAACAGTGGAAAAAACATACTGCTGTTATTAGTGCCATGATTATATTAAACTTACCTGATTATATAAATATTTCTATAGTGTATGCACAGATTGTGTAGTGGGGTGGTAAGACCGTGAAACTCCATCAACATAATTTCTTCCCAAAACCCTGCAGGTCACAGCGCCAAAGTGGGTCTACACTCACTTCCTTGATGGGGAGCTCAACCAGCATAATATGAGGTTGGTAGCTATAGTAGATATAGTACCTGGAAAGAGCAGACACCAGGAGCAGAGAGCTGAAGCCAGCAGGTGATGCTGATACTCTTTTTTTCTCTTCTCTAACGTTCCTCTGCGGGGGAGTTTCAACACCTGCCATTTCATGCGACGAAGTAATGAATTCTAGCAATTATGTAACTCGAAGTATGCCTTTTCTTGAGGTGCTGATGACTTTCTCTTTAAAGGCATTGGTCTTTTGAGTGGGGGAAGGGAGAGGGGGAGTGCTGGTATTACTGGGGTTAATCTTTAATCCCAAAAACAGCGGTGCAAGGCATGTCAAGCAGACCTGAAAAGAACCGTTTGACTCAGACATGTCTGATCCTGTCACTCAAGGAACCAAACAGCATCCTGTTGTGTTACTATCTAAATAATGGTTATAAAGCGTGTCCAACGCCGTCCTCTGGAATCTGCTCAGGTGTAAAGGACTAGACAAACAAAGACGCAGTCGTGGCGCTCCCTCCCCGGTCCCTGACACAGAGGACAAAGTGTGTGGCTCATTTCCCGTCCCTAATCAATGTTTACACCCATCAGCGGGGCGATGGCGGCGCGAGGCGTGTATCAATCACCCGTCGATGGTGCCCGCATCCAGGAGACTTGCTGAGACTCCGGGTGGGCTTTTTTTTTAACTGCTTATTTGTTTTCATGGTGATCTCACTCTCTCGCTCTCTCTAATGGGTGCGGTGGAATTACAGCTAATTAAGGATGTAAATGGTGCCGCAGAGTGACAAAGAGCCTGCTTGTAATTCTGCACTAAATTGTCTCTTACCTCAGCAGAAAATTTATCACAGGAGGCAATGTCAACTTTTACAGGGGAGGGCTATTTTGCATTTTTGCATTCATTAGCGCCGCGGCGTCCCTTGCTGACATGATCACGGCGGCTGATAACGTGCCCCCCCCCCCCCCCCCCCCCCCCACCACCACCACCACCACCACCACCCCCCCCCCACCCCCAAGCAACCTGTGGTCCTCTGGGCTCCACTTCTCCTTCACTACCCTGCCCCAACCACCAATGGGAGAAAGCGGTGGATGGACACAGGAAAATGGGGAGTCCGCAGACCATCTCATTTGCATGGCTTTTCACTCAGTTCGGGCTTAGATGGTCTTCTTTAGGCCAGGCCTGGGAGCCAGAAGCACTCAAATGTGCTATTTTGAACAGAATATTTCAATTTTCTTATCAGCGCAGCGTCTTCTATAGACCTACAGACAGTAAATTAATAATATTATTAATTGCTGTTGCAGATTCGGATTTATCATTCATTAATATTTGTATCTGATATTTTTGTCCATTTTTAGACAACACTCACACAAATACATAAGAACCAATTTGGACATAGAGAAAAGACTGTACAGGTCAAGTAGCCCCAATTTTGATTAACGTCAAAAGTTAACTAACTTCAAGGAAAATGTTGAATAGCATTATCTCTATCCGACTCAGATAGAAACTTTGAACATAAAAGTGAATGAGCTGGTATTGAAACTGATAGACCGGCTCAGGGATATAGGCGCCACGATGATGAGGCACAAGGATTTACAACATCCTATAGTAAATTACCAAGTGCGTTCACAGCACACAGAATACAGATTACCTTAAAACCATCCCCTGCCCAACTAAAAATGATAATAATATTTGTTATTATTATCTCCTATATTGTGAATTTATTCACTGGCTGTAACTAGCTGGTCTTTAATTAGGCATGCATGCCAGGCAGATGCCACCTCATCATTAATAACTGCATATAAAAGCGACAACTCACGTTCCGTTGACACTTTTAATAGTTAGGGAAACAAGATGTAATCTTCGGAAGGTAGTATTGAGAATACATGCCGGTATGTGACCACAGGGCAGTGTGTTGCAGCGATGAAAGCACTGGACACTGGACCTCAAATTCTAGTTGCCATACTGTTCCAGAGATGGGGTACTTATGATTGAGATGATGCCCATGAAATGGGAGGTAACTTTTTCAATATAGAGAACAAAACAGGTTGTCATGTACCCTTCTAACGTTAGCAAACAAAATTGTTTTCCAGCTGAAGCAGTAGGTGGGCTGAGGAGGATGTAGGGACTATAGCAGGGAATGAAATGGAAGCAGTCACAGAGGGGATTGATTGACCTTCACTGATGTATGCGTTTGGTCTTCTCACCACCTCTTCATGCTCTCTCAGCTCAATCCATTCACATTTAAGTAAGGCAGCGTTTGGCCCAATTATTTATACGGTTCCATTAGTCCATGTTGTGGTCATTTCACTCATCAATTTACATGTTTGTTAAAAGCCTATCAGTCTGAATCAGTTAGCGGTCTAGGCTGCTCAGGCCCTGACCCTGTTACTTTTTGATGACAACCAACAGGAAGGACAGGATAGAAAAGGAGAAAGGGACATTCCTGGGAAGGAAATGGAGGCATGTGTCATTATTGGACCGGAACACGTGACAATTTAACATAACTCAGTGGCTGGTATTTTTGTGCTGTGAGAGTATCAGCTTCCTCTTTCTCATCTGATACTATTTCAACAATGTCGAAAGTGCAATGACAGAATCTGACATCAGAATGCAGTTGCTTCATAGCAAAATCCAAAGTAGAAACAGAAGCCATTCAAAACAAAGTCACAAAAATGAGAAATCTATTCAAAATAATCTGATTTGTGGAATTTATTGATGAATTGCAGTACATGCATATAAACAAAGACCATGCTTTACAAAGCGGAAAATGGATCATCACTATAAGTGACTAAAGCTGCTCCTTAAAAGAGGAGACGTTAATGACGACTTTGTATTTCACAAAGAGCTGTTTTTTTTTTCCCAGATAAAGAGAACCTTACCTCCTTAGTGTGTTATCCTTTGTGTGTTTGTGTGTGTGTGAGAGAGAGAGAGGGAGAGAACAGGGGAGTGAATGTGTGTGTGTATTAAGGCCCTTCTTTTACACTTTAACCAAGATCCATTCTCAATGTTGCTGAATGCCGGTTTGGGGCATTTATAATCACATGCTTTCAGGCCTCTTTCCTTCCTCTTTGGCACTGCAGGGGGTTGATTGCTACAGGTAATGAGAAATGTTCCTACACAGACAAGACAACAAATAAAAGGGTAAAAGGGCGTGGCCTGGGCAACGGCACAAACAGTCTGTCGCAGTAGTGGAAACGGTAGGGACAACAAAGAGCAAGGTGTCCCTAACACTTTGGGTTAAAGAGCAATCATCAGAGTGATGACACAGAAAAGCTTGAAGAAGAAATTTAGAATGTGACCAATTTGTTTTAGTTCAACTCATTGATAGAAGGCATAGAAAACTTGC